>NC_046379.1:22492722-23182265 GCF_011125445.2 Fundulus heteroclitus
GCCTTTTTTGTTTTCATTCAATACACGCTGAATATAACTCAACTATTGCATGAACTGTTAGTTTGTGTCGGAGGGCAGTTTTCCTCCGACGTGCACATGGGAGCAGCTATACAGGAGTTTACAGTACGGCTGCTTGTTTGTACAGGTGTGCTGCTGTATGACGTCTGATTATGAAATATGCTGTTGCTTTTTTGACCACTTGCACTTTTCAAAGCATTTCAGGGCGAAGGCAAGCGGTGTGATTTCCTGCCTGGCTCAGGAGTGTGTTGTTGGGGGGGCTTAACCTCGCCTCTACCACCCGTATCCCTTTCTTATGTCTGCTGGGCAGCAGGGACACAGTCAGCGATTATTTTTGGTTCGTAGACTGACAGCTGATGTTTCCAAGGTGCAGTGCTGAGCTGGGGGGTGACCCTCTTAACTCAGCTGAATGCCACCTGTGGGCACAACACTTTGGTTATTCCACCTCTTGCACTAAAGAAGACAGGGTAAGGAAGCTCATACTGTGGTAGGTCCAAAGCTGGTACAGAGCTGCCAGGTTTAAGGTTCATCACATGGGAGAGACAACTTTAACTTAACAGGAAACTTATGTAATAGCAAACCTTATTCAGGTAGTTTAAAACGTCTGAGTATCTCCTTTGGATCCTGAACTTATAGTTGACATAAAGTACTGTGCAAACGTATTTTATCCCATGAACATCTCTGCATTTTGACATGTTTCAGTCACAGACTTTCATAGATTCTGCTAGGATATCATGTCAAAGGCCACCACAAAAACATTGAATTCATGGTAACTCTGGAGGAGCTGCACAGATCCACAGCTCAGGTGAGGAAAATCTTTCAACAGGTCAATTATTAGTCATGGAATGCAAATCTGGAAGCTGTAAACAAGTCTTTTTTTAATAATGCTGTAAAAAGTCATGTGTATGGTTGCCACAAACCACATAATGAACACAGCAAAAGTGTGAAGAAAGGTAATCTGGTTAAATGAGACCAAGACTGAACGTTCTGGCTTGCATGCAAAACACTATGTTTCTCAGAAAACCGACACTTCACATCCCCTTAAAACACACCGGCCTCAAGATAGAACCCGGTCATGGCAGCATCATGCTGAGGTAATGCTTTTTTCTTCAGCAGGGACAGGGAAGCTGGATAGAGTTCAAAGGTAATACATGGAAATGATTAAGCAAAGCCTGTTATGCTGCGTTCCCCATAAAATCATTGTTGTTTGTAGCTGAAACGAGACCAAATGTAAAACAATAAAAAAAAAAAAATGTAGGGGTTAAAAAGGAGGTCTAGGATTTAAGATAAAGTATGTTTCATTAAATATGATTAGATCCATGTATCTCTGTGTAGTTTGGAGAAAATAGTTGAACATTTCTGTCAGTAAATGTGAAATAAAGGGTTAAAAAAAAGAGGGGGGAAATTTTACTCCGAGACATGTTTATCCGCCTACAAGAAAGGGTCAAGTATCAAAAAAAACATAATTTGGCAGGCAACAAAAACAGCATCTGCTGGGCCTCCTTATGTTGACATTGGCACAGGGCTGAGCGCGGTTTGTGTTATCCGACTGTGGTCCTCAGCTCAGCCCGTTCCCCCTCATGGGAGCTTCCCCTTCCTTTTACTCCCCTCCAGCCTACCTCCCACCTCCCTCGTTGCATTTTATGAAGCAGTTAAGTTATTTTACATCATGTCTACACTCCACAACAGCTCCTCCTGCCCCTTCTCTTTCGACAAATCTTGCTTGTCATTATGAAAATAGACCCTGGCTGCAGCTTTGCACGCCAGCATCTGGCGATAGAATGGTCCCTCTATGCACGAGGATGTGGGCACTGCATGCTTAAAAGCGCATGTTAGAGTGTGGGTTTCAAGGAGCAGGAGAAGGTGGATGAGTGATTGCTCGCAGGTGACTGCTGCAAAAAAAGTTCCTCAACTGGAGCCATTTCCAGTGTGACAGGTGAAGTCTCAAATGGCGGGTGTAATTATGACAAATGGCTGAGGTCATAGCCTGGGTGTCCTTGTAAAAGCTCTCAAGTGGGTACAGTTCAGCTGTGAGAAATATCACATGCTCCTACAGATCAGATGTTAAATGGGCGCTTTGAAATAACTACATTTAAATAAGTTGCATGTGCAAGATTTTACATCTATCTATGTTAGTAATTTTTCACATATCATATAGAATTGTCAGCAGTGTGATTATTTTCTTCCATGCACTATATATATATATATACATATATATATATATATATCCACCTAACATTTATTTTTCACCATCCATCCATTTTTCTATACCCTGTTGATCCTGTTCAAGTTGAAGGGGAGTCAGTAGGGAAGTAGGTAGGAAATTTAGCATAGGAACCTTGGGATATCTCTTACTGGGGCTAAGGAGCTAAAAAGAATCCCACAATCCTCTGTGTGACATGACATAAACACAGCCGACCTCAGGCAAATTAATAAACAAACACTTTGTAGTTAATTTTCAGAAGGCCGTAGGCCCGGATTTCACTAGAATCATCCATGTGTGTTTTCGTCACATAATGAGATTGAAGTTAAAGGCTGTCCACGATAGAGTTCTTACTGCTGATCCCATGAAAGGTCAAGGAACAGGAGCTAGGAGCTATACCTAAGGGTATTCGGATGGAGCCGTTGATGACATACTGAGAAGGTGATTCCATCATTTAAATCAGTCATTTGAATCAGATCTGTTGGAACAGAAACAAATCTAAAACATGCTGGACACCGGCCCACAAGGACTGGAGCTGGACACCCTTGCCCTAAGGAAAACAAAACAACATGTCTGCAGCAGTCCTAAACTCCAGACCCGCATTGGTGCCCCCTAACCCTGACTCCAATATGGACTCTTTAGTAGAGCTCTGCAGCACTTGACTGCATGCTAGTCAATACGTGGATGTGCCAATTTTTTCTCCAATTGAATAAAAACAAAACTGAAGTAATAATATTTGGACCAATAGAGGAGAGATCAAAAGTTAGCACACAGCTTCAGTCGCTTCAGCTAAAAACCACTAATCAGGCCCAAAATCTGGGAGTAGTGATGGACTCAGACCTGAACCTCCAAAAGCATCTAAAGACAGTTACAAGGTCGGCTTTCTATCACCTGAGGAACATTTCTAGGATTAAAGGACTGATGTCTCAGCAGGATCTGGAAAAACTAATCCATGCGTTTATATTTAGTAGAATTGATTACTGCAACGGTTTTTTCACAGGTCTGCCTAAAAAGTGGATCAGACAGCTGCAGCTGATCCAGAACGCTGCTGCCCGCGTCCTCACTAAGACTAAGAAAGTAGAGCACATCACCCCAGTTCTAAAGTCCTTACACTGGCTCCCTGTATCTCAGAGAATAGACTTTAAAATACTTCTGTTAGTCTATAAATCCCTAAATGGCTTAGCACCTAAATACATCACAGACTTGTTATCAGTGTATCAATCATCCAGACCACTCAGGTCTTCTGACTCCAGCCTGCTCTGCATACCTAGAACCAGAACCAAACATGGAGAAGCAGCATTTAGTTCCTATGCTCCAATTATCTGGAACAAACTTCCAGAAAACTGTAAAAGTGCGGAAAGCCTGAGTTCTTTTAAATCAAGATTAAAAACACATTTGTTTAAAATTGCCTTCAACTGTCCTAGTTAACTGAATCACCACTTTTTTGTTCTATTTTCTATCTATATTTTATTCCTACTTGCTTTTATTCTGTTTTATTTTTTGCTATATTTTAATCATGTAAAGCACTTTGCATTGTCTTTGTACTGAATTGTGCTATATAAATAAATTTGCCTTGCCTTGCCTTGCCTAGTGAGGTAGTTTAGCCATTGGATTCAGGTGTGTAGGGCAAGGGGCAAGTCTAACAGCTGCAGGACACCGGCACCTCGAGGATCTGAGTTTGAGACCACTGGTCTCCATCCTAACATTCATGATTTTGGAAACGGGAGTGACCTGAGAAAACCCAACCATGCATCGAGAGAACAAGCAAACGCCACACCAAAACCATCAATCCTGTAAGGTAACAGAAGGGCCTAGCCACGTTTGGTAGTTTTAACCAAACATTGGGTCATTCAGTATCTTAGGTGAAGAGCTTAAAAGACCGCCATTCTGTGTTGAATTGAATTGCTTTATTGTCCCCCGTGGGAGAAATTACGTTTGAGTACAACCCATCAAGAGAAAGACAAACATGGGTCATTGAGGCCTTGCTGCCTTTTCCAAGGCGCTGCATTTTGCAGAATATAGAAAAGAATACATTGGGATGGTTGAGGGGGGAAAAGTGCATTTGTCACATTGTCTCTTGGGGGACAGCATGAGGATGCAAGAAAAACCCTGAGCACAAAAAACAACTTCACCTAACTTATTGCACACGAAGAAATAGTAAGAACAAAAGGTTATGCTAAATAACACTGCTAACAAAAGTGGGTCATGTTTATGTCTTTAGTTGACACTAGAGAATAAGTTTGTTCACAATAGATAATATTACCGTGTTGCTAGCTAAATTAGGTGTGACCTGTATTTTCATTTTTTGGACACTTAAACCCAGTCATGAAACATTTTAACAAAAGTCTGTTTACTTAAAGAAGACTTAAAACTTTAACACATTTAAAGTAAGCCTCCTCTGTGTGGTCAGAAAGAATAGTTAAATAAACTTGAGGCAGCCTTCCATAAGTCAACAAGCACAAAAATGACTAAAATCTCTCAAATTAACTGATAGAAATGAGGACACATCTGTAGAGATTTTCATTTATCATTAAACCACCTTGGACAGAACCTGAAAAGTGGACATTTGCATATGATGCTCTTTGTCACCCATTTTTCCCAACCAGGATGCTATGATGAAAATTTCTTTAGCAGTTTTTTTGGTAAAGGTGATGGAAAAAAAAAACACAGATTATCTACTAGCAACAGCTTTTGCTAATCTGGTGGAGAACAGCGGGGATGATAGCGTCTAAATAGAGCAGATCACAGGTGCGACGCATGAAGCTGATTGCAGCACAGAAGGTGGGTGTGGCGGGAGGCAGAGAGCAACCAGAAACTAACCATGGCAGACTTGATTGCTTTTGAAATTGTCTGTAAGATTGGATTGAATTGGCTTGTTTTTTAACATGCACCTTTGTAATGTGACTTGAGATGACATGTGTTGTGAATTGGCTGCATATAAATAAATGGAATTCATTTAAAACTGAATTGAATTTGGCCAAAATAAAATAATCACATTTGTTCAACCATTACTAGTTTAGCCATCCAGGTAATGGCTCATTCTTTCAAACCAACTTTTTGGTAGCCGTAACCAGTGTTGTAGTACTCGAGTCCGAGACTCGAACTCGGACTTGAGCACTGATGACTCGAACTTGGACTCGGACTCCTACATTCAGATAATTCTGACTCGGAAATTGAGAAAAAGACTCGACTTGGATCAATAGTGACTCAACTCGGACTTGACTCGGACTCTGATTTTTTTAAATGACTTGGACTTGACTCGGACTTGAACACTGGAGACTCGAACCTGGACCTGGACTCGGCATAGTGAATTGACTACAACACTGGCCCTAACGTTCTACCTTAGTCACTTCTGGTTTTTTTGCGCTGAAATTGGAACCCAGCAACTTGACCATGTTGTGTTAAATCAAACCACAGCGAGTTTCCATATTTCGGTTAACAAAATAAATGGAACGTTGTTGTTTTTTTTGGTTTTGTTTTTTACACTGAGCAGTTGTTTGAGTACGTAGACTAAATAAAAGACAACGAGGCTCTTCTCTGTCCCGATCACTCGTAAATCATTTGCGACCTGGAGCGTTAACCGCAAAAAAGAAGTTCTTCCTTGACTGTAGCTCATTACTTATTGTTTTTTATCTCAGACTTTTCATTTGATTCTTCATAACTCTAAATTGCCTCCAACTCTCTGAGCTCATCGCAAACTGAGGCGTGATCTGACCTTTTGATGTTTTGTTTTGTTTTTCCTAAACGAATGCCAATTCCTAATAGTCTTTAATCCTCATCCATCATTTCGACAGGCCCCTTCCACCAAACGGCTCACTAGCTGGCGGAGAGCCCGTGGCCAGACGGTGCAGCAAACTCACACCTATTGTAATGTAACAGTGGGAACTCTACCTGAAGGCTTTGCTTTTGTTTCTCCTGGGCTGCTCTTGGCCCAGGGGAGTCACAGGTGAGTCATACCGCTTTAAGTTAGTGATTGATTTCATCTGTAAACATTCTAACGCACACCCTCAAGCCTTTCATTTGCACTCGGGAGGGATCCTTTAATGTTTGCTTTGGCTGTTCTGACTTGTCAATCTCGCAAACAGGCGAGCACGTACACAAGCGCACACACGCCGATGTGTCAGCGAGCCGCGAAGGAAAATAGGTTGTGCAAACCGGAATTGCAGGTTTGGAGCTCTTTCACATGCAACGTCGTTGGGTTCTGTGAATGGCTGTCCGAAGGCTGGATGAGTAAGCGGCTCTGTCTCGTTTGGCGAATTCACCACCTGACCTCATTCTTTCGTTTTTAAGTGGAAAAAAACTTGGCCAGGTTAACAAGGGAGCCTGGAGTGCCAGGTCTAGACGATGACTGTCAAACCAGCAGAACAGAGCGACCAACGCTGACTGTCAGGAAGGCCTGTTTCTGTGTCGCTCGCAGTTTCTGGATGCAGGGAGGAAGAAAATCCCGGGGGATTTATGAGGAAAACATTTGTGGCGGTGAAGAACCACCTCTGTTTAGCCCTATTTAGATGTGTCATTCTGAATGTTTTTGCAGGTCAACTAAAGCATCAGTTAAACTGATGACTAATCTCTGTGATTCTGAAGTTAAATTAAAAGCTGTTACAGCAGCGTTTGCAGTCATTCATTAACCAAGCGGTGTGAGGGATTATGGGAAAGTCCCCTTTGTCTCATGAATGAACTTGAAGCTGTCAGGGTCTTGGGGTATCTGGTGTTCCACTCTATTCCACACCACTGAACCCTCCAGACTGTTGTGTGTGTGTGTGTGTCGCACAAATGGCCTCATTTCCAGTACCCAACAAAAGCTTTAATTTGTTTTTCCACACTTTGTCGCATTGACAATACCTGATGCAAAAAGGCTGAATTATGTTCTCTGCATACAGTTACGTCCTGCTAATAATCTAGAAGTTTATAATCTGTGTAAACCTTGCAGAAAGTCGGGCCTCGGGGACTGGAGTTGGAGGCCCTCGTGTGTCAGAACGGCCTGGTGATTAATCTGTGGCAATGGTTGGAAGTTTGTAAAACGAAGCAGTCATTTAGCATCTGTGCCCCATGCCTACATGTTCTTAATGTGTAGTGTTTCACGATAAAAACCTTTATCTTTGCAGCAGAATCCTCTTCAGTTTGCTCGATGCTTACAGTTTACGCGTCTGGAAGAGGAGGCAAGTGTTCTCATGGTCCCTGCAGTGCAGCAGGGGTTTCCATGTGATCTTAACAGAGAAAATGGGATGCTCGGAATGTGCATCTGCAGCTCCTTTGGGACGACATGAAGCCGATCTCTGATGGCGCGGCTGTGATCTCTGCAACCGGGATGAATTTTGGGCGACAGACTGCGCCAGACTGGACTCTGTGGGTCGCTTTCCACAGGACGCCCGGCGTCCTTTGATGTCCCCCTTGGTTGCGGCGCGCTGACAGTTGGTGCCTTTATGAGACCTCGCCTGCTCCACATTACTCTGACGGACCACCCAATTCTAAAAAAGAAGAAAAAAAAAGTCCTAGCAGGTTTACATTTTCTCAAGAATGCGGTCCATCTGAGCATCCACCACCCCCCCTTTAGCCCATCTGGACCGCTCTTAACCTGGGAACCACCGTGCCTGCTGTGGTCACCGTGTTTAGTGTGTGATATGCTCTGAGTGTGTGGCCTTGTCATTGGGGACAATTGAGAGCCTCTGTAAGTCAATTCCAAAGTCTCAATATCAGCTAAAGAAATTCACATGTGCACACTTTTGTAGCCCTGTACAAAGTCAATAAATGCTTCAGGGATCACTTTCCGCTGGAGTTCAGCAAACTCAAGCCTTCTCACACATGCTTAGCCCAGGTAAAGGGTGGCTTTTGTTTGATATTCCAAGATTCAAATACGACAAAGCTGAGGCAATAAGGTTAAATGCACTTTGGATATTTGGAGTACTTTATCCTCAGTTCACCGTTACTCATTCAGGCCAAAGTCTTTACGGGCTGTTTATTCAGACCAACGGCAGCCTTTGATATGGAAAGCATTTGATAGTATTTATTGAGTTTGTTGGAGCAGATGTGAAATGTCAAGGGCTGTTAAAGGTGCAGATAAAAGGTGAAGTGCTTATATGAGCAGATAAGGGAAAAAAGGAAGGAAGGAAGAAAGGAAGGAGAGTTTAAAGGACGGCACGTTCGCCCTGACTGTTCAGGTCTTGAGAATGACGCTACACCCGTTGGTGCTCTGAGTGCATATGGGATATTGCTAGTAGGGGATGGCGTAGCTTCAATGCCTTAAGCCTGAGTCTGTGCACATATCTGATTTCTTGGCTTGTCAAGATTACCTCCGCCCACGCCGCTGCATGAGTTCAGATTTTGAATTCTTGGTGCAAGAAAACAGGGAAGATTAAAGGTCTATTTAGGGGCCCGATGTGGCAAATTAATTTCCCCAAAGATAAATGGTCAAAATACCTGTGGAAACATGCAAAAAGAATGCATGCACAGACTGAAATCTTTGCCATTCATTTTTGGAAAATGGCTGAAGCTCAGTCAAATTGGATGTCAAGAGTCTGTGACCATCAGCCAAGTCAAGTCTCGTATTTTTGGTTGGACAGATCTGAACTTTGTCCGGTCCATCCCAACGCACAGCAACACATACACAAACATTCCCATCAGTTATGACCAGTCTCTCTGTCTCTGTTGCACAAAAGCATCTCCACAGCATTATACTACCACAACTGTGCCTCTCAGCGGGAGGGGGGGTTCATGCGGATCGTGCACACATACCATTTTACAGTTTTGGTCTCATCTGACAAAGATTTGTAATGCTTTCCCATTCAAAACTGCTTTTCCTATATGGTGACCAGATTTGAGACATGAACAACTAATGGGGTACCGCGCGCGAGCTATTTTAGAAACACAACGTCACGATGACGTCACATCACGTGGTACGCAGTGGGGCAAACTCCGGAAAGCCGCCGTTGTTTTGCTGTAAAAGAGACGTGCGTTAGCCAGGTTTTACTCGGTAAACGACTGCTTTTTCCAAATCTAAGACCATGGTTTTTAAACATTGTTGCTATGGAACGTGCAACAGCGACTCGAGTTACACTGATCGGCCGCATATGAAGGATGTTTTCTTCATGACTGCCAAGAGAAATGTGTGCGCTGAGACCGGGGCGGTCGGCCTACACAACAGTTCAACCCGGAAAAAAGTTACCAAATTCAAGTACATATGTAGCAAGCATTTTGTCGGAGGAAAGGGCACAACCGAAGAACATCCTGACCCCAATTCCAGCGACATCAAGTCCAAGGTAAGAGTATTTTGGTGGCCGACATGTTAATAAAGTAGCGCCTGCTACCATGACAGCATATAGGCTATCATGGTAGCAGGCGCTAACATGATAGCCTGCTACCAGGATAGCTTACTCAAAAACATTTCAAATGAGACAAACATTAAACATATACCCATTCCTGGACGGTGATTGCAAACAACAACAACAAAAAAAAAACGGCCGACGCTGCCATGATCGCCGCGCAGGAAAAAAAACCAAAGCTTACCGTTCATCACCTCGGCCAGTTTTCCAGTCTTTTTAAACCTTTCGAACCTCAAGCCATCGTTTGAGCTGAAGGTTGGTGTGTTCTTCGACAGTGCGACCAGTAATCCGTGTGCCTGGGACATCGTCTTGGGAAAGTTTAACGGCTGTAAAGTCGGTCATATCGCTGGTTCTGTTGCGCTTGTAATAGCTGGGTTATCCGTGCTTTCTCTCCTGTATGCCCTACCTAAGCGGCAAAAGGGGCGTTGCTCTTGAGACGGTGACGTCACGTGCGCGGTACCGCATTGTTGTGTCTTTATTTCCCCACCTGAGCTTTGGATGTATGGCTGATTCCCTGGTTATTCCTCTCCTCCTGTCAGCTTATGAGGACATCCATGTATCAGTAGTTGGGCAGTAGCTCTGATACTCTTTCTACTTTTAAGTGATGGTTTAAACAGTTCCCCATGATATGCACACTGCCCTGATTAACGTTTACAACCTGACTCTGCTTTAAACATCTCCACAACTTCCTCCCTGACCTTTCTGCCCTGCTCCTTGGTCTCAAGAAGCTGTTTGTTCACTAATGTTTTCCATCAAACTGCTGATGCTGCATTTGTGCTCAGATTGAACTCCACACATATGGACCATTTAAAGTACTAATTGGTTGCACTGTACATTTAATTGGCCATTTCTGGCGGTGGATTTTTGTACAAGATCCCCAAAAAATGAGACCTCAACAAGCTGATTCCATAAGCCTTGCCGCAACATAGGAAAGGCATTTCTTGGAAAACATTAACTGTGTGAGTGTGTGTTCTTTAATCACATCGAGCGATAGTCAGAAGTTATTTGCCAAGAAAACTCTTGAAGTGAGACTCAGGCTGTCTTCGGCTTTGCCAATGTCGTGTTGTGCTGACGGTTACAGAAATGACAGAAACAGGGAAGTACTGCCTTAGATTTGCACAAATCTAAGGCGGTTTTGCAATTTATCTTCATAATGTGGACACGCTGTGAGTCAGCAAGTTGTGTAACGCAATGAAACACACCAGTGTTATGGTCAGAGTCAGGCATTTATGTGGAACGGCTTTATTCCTCCATTGTTCGCCAGCCCTGCGTTATACTTAAGACACTGAGGTTTGGATTTGTGCACATATCAAGTCAATTATGATCTAAACAAAACAAAACCAGCTGCCAGTGATGCGCCACCTGTTTCAACTTGGTGGTACACATAAAGCTGCAGTCAGCAAGTCACTAGGTGGTGACGCATCTAAGATACCGATTCACTCTGTTCGAAATGTGCGTTTCTCAGATTCTTTCCTTCTTTCTTTGACACAAATCAGCAGAAAACATCCAACCAAAGCAGAACAGAAGAGAGAGTTGCGAAAAGGTAAGATTCATGATGCCTGTCAGCAAATTGTCCTCAGGGTTGCATTTTGAGGAACCCCTTTTGCAACGTGTGAAGGCAGCCTTCCTCCCGGACCCGTCACCACATACTATACCGCATTCACCTAATGTGGCTTAATAGCAGTTTTAAGAAGGCTTTCCACAATAAAGCTCACTCTGCAGTTTGCCCACAAAGCTGACAGGCAGGCCAGAACTTGTGCCGGATTCAACGAAACCTCGATGTTCCTTCTTTGGTAGCCTGAGCTCATAACCCCTTGAACTGCAGTTCAGTGGAAAGGCCCACAAGGGATTAGGCCACGGAAAATCCACCAGCACGCATATTCACTGGAATCGGACTGTTTTTGCAAAGTTGAAGTCAATTTCAACACTTTTTATTCAGCTCCCCTTATTTTGATTTTTAACGTAATTAAAATCATCTTTCATCAGAGAAGTAGCAAAGAGGCTTATGGGAACTTTGGGGGTGCTGCAGAGACCCGCAGCTCAGGTGGAGCAATCTGTTAACAGGAGAGCTATTGACTGTGCACTCCGCAAATCTGACCTTTTGGAGGAAAAAAAAAACTTTGTTGAAAGGGAGCAACAAGAACCTCTGCTTGCAGTTTGCCACAGGCCATGTAGGTGACACAGCAAATATGTAGAAGAAGGACAATAGTTGAGCTTTTTGACCTGCATGCCAAAGGATTTCTGTGTAGAAACATAAACACTTTAGGCCAAACCGAACACAGCAAACCAATGGTTCTACATGCTGGCGACAGCATCGTCCTGTGGGGATTGTTTTCTTCATCGGGGACAGAGAAACCGCTCAGAGTTGATGGGGAGATTAAAGGAATTAAACTCTGGCAAATCCAGAAAGAAAACCTGCTAGAAACAAGGATGCAGGCTCAGCTTCCAGCCCTAAACATACAGTCAAATGGTTTAGAGCACGGCACACTCAGGTGTTGATTTAGCTCTGGCAAAGTCCGGACCTAAATCCAAAATCTTTGGAAAGACGTGATAACTGAGGTTCTCAGACACGATCTAAATTCAACCAAGCATGAATTAATGCACGATAAATGGGTAAAAAGCCCAGTCTCTACATGCGTAAAACTGGTAAAGATATACTCCAAAAGGTTTTATGCAACACCTTCTTTTCTTTGCTAAAAGAAAACTATGGAAACCGTCACGTACCGTTTTCCTTCCACTTCCTTCATAACATCCTGATAAAAGACACTGAATTTTGAAGACATAATTTGACACAACGTGAATAGGTTTAAGTGGTAAGAAAACATGTAAGACATGTTGGGAAACCTGCAAGACTGCATTATTAAACCAGCTGGATGGACGAGAAGTACGTATTCCACAGGGTCTGCAGCCCACAGCAGGAATCTCAGAAAGGGCAATGTTTCCATATTACATCTTTGCATCACCTCCAGGATTCACTGCTTTTAACTGCGAGCTCCCGCATCCAGCAGACACTCCACAACTGGAAAGTGCATCAGTGCATGGCATCCGTGAAGAAAATCCAAGTGCTATGTGCCAGAAGAAGCGATTGCCAGTAAAAATCTAAAATCTGAGGCAGCAACACCGCATGTTGATTGTGGCATTTCTCAGAAGCCCCAGTGTTTCCCAGTTGTTGCTTCCGTATCCTGCTGGCAACAAGTCAATTGCATCGCTGTGAAGGAGTTCTGGCCCACAATTGCGAAATTGTTTTATTTCAGCCACATCGGAGGGTTTTTCGAGCGTGAAGGTCTTGCAACAGCAACTCCATCAGATTTAAGTCTGCCATTCAGAGGTGGACATGCTGTTGTGTTTTTCAGATCCTTGTCCAGCTGCATAAGCCAACTGCATCTGGGCTTAACTTCACAAACCAACGTCTGTAGATTTTCCTTCAGGATTTTCTGGTAGAAAGCGGAATTTATGGCTCCATCAGTTATGGCAAGTTGTCCAGGTCCTGAAGCAATAAACCAGCCACGGACCGTCCCTCTTCCACCATCATGTACCATCATGTATCATGCATCATGTTCAACTGTTAGTATGATGTCCTTTTTCTGGAAGATGTGTTAGTTTTCCTCCAGATATAACGAGAAGCACAACTACCAAAAAGTTCCACTTTTGTCTCCTCAGCTCACAAAATATTTTCCCCAAGACTCCTAAGAAACCATTTTGAACCTGAAACTCTCCCACGGAGGCCGTTTTTTCGCCCAGTCTCTCTCTCTCGTTGTTGAGTCATGGTTGCTGACTTTACCTGAGGCAAGTGAGGCCTACAGTGCTTTAGAGGTTGATTGTTTTTGTACGTCTCAGATGAGTCGATGTACCCTCTGTTCCATGTTTTCCACACTCCATTTGCGGACATGACTCCCGGTGTAGTTGTAGCTGGAGTCCCAAAACCATAAAGATGCCATTATTTCCCTTTCCAGACAAGTCAATTTTAATCACCTTGTCTTTCATCTGTTGAAGTTAGATCAGGGCATGACGTGTTGCGCTTTGGGATCATTAAGCTGACTTCATGTTGACAGAAGTGGTCTCTGAATCTTTTACAAGGCACTGCATTAAACTTCTGGCCAAAATAAGACAAACCCATAAGAATTATAAGATTCATAAGATTAAAACGAGGTGTTTTCGGATAGAAAAAAGATTGTATGCTGCACTGAATGCTTGCTAAAATAAGATAGTGATTTGGTTTCAGGCCCTGAGAAGATTCCTTCATGTTTACTAGCAACCAAATATCACAGTTTAGAGTTTAAAAAACTAAATATTTGATCGAACTTAATCAGTTAGCATTTAAATACAATACTGGCGACCCCTTTATGACAGACTTGTTAATGTCTTTGAAAAAGATCTTCGACATTTACATCCAGGCACTTTATGCAGCTCGCTGGGCACACACCCGCCACACAATGGCAAGGAGCAGGGTGTGGAAAACTTCTCAGGTGTCTTATTTTCTTTGCGTCCGGTTCATTAGTTCTACAGTCGCGTCGTAACCCTTTAGACTTTATCAAACGCCGTGCTTCTCTTTCAGTGAGTTCATTTGGAGAGCATAACATGACAGAGTGCACAAAGCATTTTGTCCAGTGAGCATGCCGGCACTCCTCTGAATCAAACCTGACTGTGAGGAAGTTTATTGGACTCTATTTACTCACACAGTGATTCACAGGAAGTTAATTTCAAGCGATGACAGAGGGAGAGAATAAAGTGTTGGAAAGGTGGGCTGCTTGTGTTATTTTCTGCCACCAGGGGGCAGTGTAGCAACTCCCACAGGAACTGGGGGGGCTTCTGTCCTCCCATGTTCAGGCACAACCTGCAGGCAGACTGCACAGCTAAAACACCTACACTGTAAACGGTGTTACTGTACATGCTGGTGGGCCCACTCATAAACAGCCATATTTTGAGGGCGTATTGGAAGAAATAAAGAAAGTTCTGTATGGGGGAGGGATGAGTCAAACGGAGGGGGTTGTAAGGTGAACCACAGAGGATGTGCTCTACGTGGAAAGAGTCGGGGTCGTCTTCTGCCCATCTGGTTTAAAACAAAACAAAACAAAACAAAAAAAAAAGTCAAGCTCGCATCCTGAAGTGAAAAAGGCCAACGGGGACGTCTGGCCAGTGCCTTTAAGCTTTGTCCACGATCGCCGCTGCGGTCGGGGAGACCGAGAAGCACATCTGTGGTGGAATTTGTGTCTGTTTTAGTTGTGGTCTTATATGAGAAGCAGGGTGTGTGTGTTTGTGGCTCTTTGTGGGTTTTCCTGTGTGTGTGAGCTTGTTAAAATGAAACATGGTGCCATTAAACCCTGATATTTGAAATAAGCAAAGATTGGAGAAGCACGCAGATCCTTCATTTCTGTGAAAATACAAATGGAACGGACCAAGTATGAAAATCTGGCCCTCTGGTTTGAAAATTATGGGGGTTATTACATTTATTATGGTTGGTTAGGATAAAAAACAAAAAATAAACAAAAAAAAAAGTTCATCTTATTTCTTTTTAAACGTTTGTGCGATCTTTCTTCCTTTTATTCTTGTTATGAAAGCAATGGATAACGGGTTATCTAAAATGAGGAATCTCTCTATGGGGGAACTAAAAATTCAATGAAAATAGCTCCAGCTACATTTGTTGCCTGAAAATGAATTTGAGCTTTTTATTGCTTTTTACCATCACAAAAAAAAAAAAATTATTGAAGCAAGTATGAATGACCCAGGTATTGTTACCCAATAGCAAAACGCCACACATTTACGTTTGTCATAGTAGGACACAAGAGGCAAAACAACCAACAAGCATGGAGACAGTACCAATGATTGCTCTGGAGACTTGATCATCCAGTTTAGGGGCCAGTGTCTTAAAGAAATGGGCCTCTGTGTCATCTCATGTTCTTAAAACTGAAAAAAAAAAAAACAGGCAAAATGCTTCAGTTATACATATTGGAAAGGAAGGCTTAGAGGAAATAGTTTTGCCACAAAGGTCATTATATTCAATTATTATCTAATATTGGTTTGTTCTCCAATTAACTAAATGTATACAAATTTAAAGGTTGACTTTTTTCCCCTTAAATTTACAGTGTGAGATTATGCTGCTCCAATAAAAAAAACAAAAAACATTTAAGATTATTTTTACACATTTTAACAAGGTTTGCTTATAAATGCGCCCGACACTGTATGTAAAGTCATGAAGGGTGAAGGTGGACGCCCTAATTCCAATGTAAAGTTGATAAATAGTGCTTTATTTTAATCAGCTCAACACTTTACTCTTGTTTTGAAGTTAAACAGGACACATTTAGCCCCTTTCCACACCTGTCAGTGTGTTTGCGCAGGCCTCATCAGGTCTTTGGGGCAATAGCTCAAAAAGTAAGTGTGTTTGTGCCTGAGTGGGTGGGTGCAGGTGGGGATTTTTTTTTTTTCTTTTTCTTGGTGGGTTGGTGGGATTGCGTCCATTCCCCGCTGGATGGTGAAAAGTGCAGCGCAGCAGAAATGCATTCCAAGGTGGGGGGTGTGGGGGGCAGCGGTGGTGGGTGGTGGTGGGTGGGTGGCTGGTGGGGGGGGGACCTGCGTCGGTTCCACGACTATCAGGTTCTTTGGCTGCGCTGCGGGTTTGGCCTCATCACCACTTAATGGCAGGAAAAGAAGGGAGAGTCTATAGATGATTGCTGGTGAAAAAAGGCCAAACCAGAGAAAAAAAAAATGTTTAAGCCCAAACTTTTTATTGTTTACAGATAAAACCCGCTGCCAGAGCCATTAAAAGGCGAGCAGGGGTGTGTGAAATCATAGCGCTGGAACGGGCGCGGACAGAAACAGATTGGCTTGGAGTAGAGAAAGCGGCCCGCTACGGGGACATTGAGCGTTTTCCGCGCTCGCCGATACATCTGTATGTGTGCGCCGTGTGTCGCTGGGAGAAGCCTGCAGCGGGCCCTGCAGCCAATCTGACTGCTAATGAACTTGGACCGGTGTCTGTGAACGTTGGGGCTGAAAGGCCTCTTTCACCCATTCGGCTACAGGCACCCAACTGTCACTCGCTGACCTACAGCTCTCTGATTATGTCACTGATGCTTAGAAGGCTCTGCATTCATCCATCATTAGGGCTACAAGTCTGGTCACCCCAATCAAACCCCCCCCCCCCATTAAAAGCTTCGACAAGTCTCTTTTCAGTGTGCTCGCTGATCGCAGCTGCTGCTCTGCGCCGAAAAAGACGGCGCGCCAAAATAATTCCCTTTTGTCTTGTCTGGCTCTTTTGATCAGACCAAGGTGAGTAAACAATTAGCTCCGAGGCGGGCGGTGAAAAGCGTTGTAAAAGAGCTGAGAACACGAGTTAAAATGCGCCATTATTCAATTGTGTACAGTGCCTTACAAAAGCAATCCCCATAAACCCTTTTCACATGTTGCAAACTCAAATGTTAATGTATTTTATTGCGATTTCATGTGACGGGGTGAATAAAGATGCAATCCATCCTTTTCTTTCCAATTGACTATAATTGACTACTTTGTGTTGCACATTGGAGTTTGCAGTTGTAATGTGAAAGTAAAAGCGTTGAACAGTTCAAGAGGTGTTAAACAGTTTTCCAAAGTGTTTGTGCATTAGGTTTGTAGCACTTCCAGTGCCAGAGAATCTAACCTGACAACATGCTGACACATCTCTGAACCAATTAGATCCAGAGGTGTTGCAAAGGGAAACTGAACCTACCTGGAATAAAAGCCATCGGCTTGTTGAATGTTTCAACATCACTGTAGACCGTAGCAAAAACAAGCTTTAAGTGTGAAATCTCCTAAAAATCTTTTCCTGAGCAGAGTTCTTCTCTTATGTGTGGGCATTTCCACTCCTGGTCATCAGGAACGCTACATGACAGGACAGCAAATGTGCTGATGCAACAATAAAATACTCTTAGACAGTGAGAGACTGTATTTGCATTAGTTTTTGTAGAATGAAGGCAAAGCTTTAACTATTATACTCTCTTGCTTGCGATGGTACAGCGCGTTGACAAAGATTATTTATAATGGAGGATCCCCACGTGTTTTTTTTTTTACTTAATAAGTCAGTGCACGCTCATCCTGAATATGTAGGAATCCATTGAGAGCTGGTCGTCAGGAGCAACAAGCCTGGGGAGGAGGAGGAGGAGGAGGAGGGACGAAAAGGAGGAGTGCCACCCTCTCCCCCCGCCCTCCCCTCCCCTCCCCTCCTCTCACACGGGCTTTGCCTTTGGCTGAACGCTGGGATTCTTTCACAGAGGCTGCTGGTTGCCAAGACAGAGCGAGCTTCAGAAAAGCTGGGCGAATGTATGTGGGTCAGTATTAGTCAGAAGGGGGCTTTTCATTCTCCTTTGCCCACCACCCAACCCTTCCACCACCACTACCCCCTCTTTCTTTTTGTTCCTCTGTTCTTTTTTGTTCTTTTTAGCCCTGTTGCCCGCGCCTTTCACCCCACTGAGTGAAAAGATAACACCGAATTGTGTCTGTCCTGTTTATTATTCTCCTGGACTCGCCGCTAAAACAAGGCCCAATAAGATGCGGAGCTGTGTCCCATTGACTTATTACCTTCTCCCTGTGAATGCACATATCCCTGAATATCTGTCTGTCTGTCTGTCTGTCTGTCTGTCTGTCTGTCTGTCTGTCTGTCTGTCTGTCTGTCTGTCTGTCTGTCTCTCTGTTTGGCCTGTGTTCCTGACTCACGGACAAACAAATCATTCTGCCAGAAGAGGACGGCCTGGACTAAATGGGATCTGGAGCAGATGTTCCTCTGGCCCCAGTCTCACTTCCTTTCACCAGTTCTTGACTTCTTCTTTCCCTTCCTCTTTTTCTCTTGCTGCTGAGCGGTTTTTCGCCGTTGCCGTGGAAGCCCGTCGTTCTGGCCGACATCACAGGCACAGAAAAAGGCGCTCGGCTCTCGCTGGCCGCCGGCTCGGCCTTCAACTTACCTGTTGGTCCATGCCGCTTGTTTCTCCGCGGGTGTTTATTTCCATATGAGCCAGGAGACGACCGGGACAGCAGCCGCATGGCAGGGACGTTCACAAGTCTCGTCTTGGTCACAAATCTCTGCGGTGGCATCTGCAGACGTTTTGTTTACAGCCCCGGTCAGAGGTTCACGTATACGCCTACTCAGCACAAATGTCAAATGACATTCTATAGATGACAAGCAACTTCAATGGGTTTTAAGAACAGCATTGCTGCTGCTGATTTTGTCTAATCCATAATGTATACACCCTGGCTAATATTTTTGACCCTGGGCAGGTTACTGAGAAAGCATGTGGTCCTTGCAGCCACTGAAACAGTCCTGCGGTGCTTTTCTTTGCATATTTTAACACTTTTCTGGGCAGATCAAGCGGTGTTCAGTTTCCTGGTCAAACCGTATTCAAAATGTGTAGTCTAAGCTTAAAAGGGCCGACTTTGGAAAAAGAACAACTGATTTAAACAAGCTGTACGATTCCTGATAGAAACCGTGGCCAAATGTTCATGTCTAGAAAAAGAATGTGCTTTCTCTGCAACGTGCTTAAGCAAATATTAGCAGGGGGTGTATGTCTTCACAATTTAAATATTCCATTAAAGGCCCCAGATTTGACTCCCTCCTTGCCCACGATGAGTGTAAGTAAACTTCTGACTTTGGTAGTTTGCAAAGCATCTTGTTGAGAGACAGCGACAGCATGTTTGTGTGGTTGAGTTAATCCCTCTCATGTCTGGGCCCTTCCCCAGGTGAAGAACAAGTCTGACAATGGGGTAAAAAGTCACGATATCCCAGATATCCACTTCAGAGCTCTTGCTATTATTTCATTAGATTGATATCAGGTTGTCTTACACCGCCCTCTTTCTCCCCCCAGTCACCCTTCTGTGGCCGAGTCTCTCATTTCAGCAAAGACAATGGCCTGTCTATCCTGCGGTACCGAGTAAATGTCAGGTACTGTCTACCCTCCTCCTCATCTATTCACTGAAATACTCCAGGGGCTTAGGGGTAGATATCCATCTAGCAGGGTCTGTATACAATGCGTGATACATGGTATAACTAAAGTCAAATCACAGGCTCGAGTTTCCCCGCAGATGTATACGGTTTACAAAAACGTACAAAAGCTCGACAAAGGAGTGTAGGCATTTTTACCGAAGAATGGAATCTTTTTTTTTTTTACTTGGAAGTTATTGGTTTTCACAAACGTTAATATGCTTTACAAGTATGACTTTTACTTTGCCGAACGTGGAGGCGCTTTAAATAAAAAGAGGTCATTCATTGTCTCATTTTAAAAATCCTGATTTTTTTTTTTCCTTTCCATCCCGAACGGACTCCAAACGCGGACAGAGAGCAGTCTGTTGGTCCTCGGATCACCGATGGCATGTGTTATGTTATTATCGTTGGAAGATGAACTCCTTATACGAAGGACACCTCTGCCGGTCTTCAGCGCTTTCTGGTTCCCCTTTCTTTGCTTCGGACATCTGGCAGACATACGCTTAAAAGTGCACGGCTAAGGGAGGATGTGGGGGCAGGGATCGATTCCATAACTCTACGGACTGTTGACGGAGAACTTCAGGATTTTCACCGAGGGCGGGGGGGGGGGGGGGGGGGGGGGTGGGGTTGGGGGGGTTGGGGTGGCAGTTGGCTCCTTTCAGATGTAAGCAGTCACATTTTTGTGCGGTTGTGTTTGGCTCTAGCGAGTGTGTTTCTGTCTGTAACACTATAAAGGGGAAAAACAATTAAAACTCCAGTCACCTGATTTCCCGCCTCTCATCTGCGCGTTTTTCTTTCGGGCTTCCTGGTTTCGGCCGGTTATTTCGAGGAGGCCCGTCCCGCTGGTGATGACAACAACATGTGTGCCGCGCAGTTGTCGAGGGCTTCAGAGAGACGTGAACAATAGGCCCGTGTCACGGGTTATAACTTTGTTTATCAATTTCTCTGAGCTTTAATCGCTGTCAGACGTTAGCCAGGGCCTGTTTGCAATGACTGCCACGGTAAAAGGGGGCGCGTTATGAAAGCCACTCGGGATTTAGGAATTCCTGCCATGATTTATGAGATGGGATAAATGTTGTTGAACTCAGCAGGGGGAAACTCTTTGGACGGCCACATCACACGGTGAGCCTGGAACAATGAAAGGAAGACTTCGGCGATGGGGCTGGAAGGCGAGCGCCGGAGCTGCAGCGAGTAACCAGAACTGCAGCGCATTATCACAGCTTTGCATTATCTTAACCTCGCTCTCGGCATCCCTCTGTGGCCCTCGCAGGAAGCTCGGCCGCCTCCTGTCGAGCTCTCTTCATCTCCGCGTTTGTTTTCTTTCCGCCGCGCGTGTCCAGCGGGAGCTTTGCAAATGACCTAGTTTTTTGTCAGAACTCAATGGGGCGCCTTGTGCCAAGTCCTCCTGATGCCTGACAGGTCTGGGGACAGGGCCCCGCCAGATACTGCGAGGGCCGACTATCCCCTTGTTATTGTAGGAGGATTGATTTGCTGTTTATTTTTCCAGGTAATTAGCTAATCCTGCGGTTTGGTTTTGTGTGGTTACCTGACCACATAAAATCTTAAATAAAGCTGAAAGTCCTTCAGTTTTGTGCAACGCCCTGAAAAAGAATCTACACCCTTTGGATGTTAAGTGACGTTGTCTTTTGAGACAAACTTTAATCTAATTTAACGGCATTTTTTTGCCATTAAATTGGACCTGCACAAAGTAGAGCTTACCTGTAAAGTGAAATATGGTTTTCAGATTGTTTCAAACTAAAAAGCTGAATAGTGCTGCATCCATTTGCCCTCTGTATTCTGATACCTCTAAATATCTTTAAAAGTGACCCAGTTAGTCAATGGAGTCTGTTTGTCTGCAATTTAAATCTCAGTGTAAACACTGCTTATCTATGGAGGCCTAAGAGGTTTGTTAGAGTGCGCACAGCAAGAAGACCAAGGAACACACTGTGGAGAGGTTTAAAGCGGGATTAAAGTGTACAACTACAGAGAACTGTTCAACACATCATCCAAAAATGGAGCACAACTGCAAACCTGACCAAGACTTTGCCGTCAGCCTAAACTGACATGTGCAAGGAGAAGATCCTTCAAAGAAGCTGCCAAGAAGCCCGTGGTAACTCTTGAGCAGAGGTCTACAGCTCAATATCTGCTGACAGGACGAGCAGAACTCAAAGAGACGACCACTTTTATAGTGTAGCACAAGCTTTAAAGGGGGAGACAGAAAACAGCTGGAAGAATGGGCTTTAATCCGATGAGACCAAAGCTAAACTTTTTGGCCTACACTAAATCTGCACATCATGCTGAACACATCGTTGTGAGACATGGAGGTGGCAGGATCATGCTGTGGGGATGAGTTTATCAGCTAGTCAGAGTGGATAGGAAGATAGGATGGAGCTAAATACCTGGATAAAACTGAGAGTATGCTAAACAACTTCAGACTGAAGGAGATTCAGATTTGTTTTGGTGTGTCAGCATAAAGGAGTTTTAGTAAAAACGCATACCTCAGTTTTCGTTTTATCTTTGTGGATTTATACAAAAGCATCCCTTTTCCTTCCAGTACACAATTATGTACTACTTTGTCTTAATGCATTACATAAGATCCTTGCAAGATACATTAACTTTTGAGATTGTCACGTTAAAAAAAGGAACAATTTGCAAGACTATCATATATGGAAAACTGTTTTGAAGAGCGGGACCCATTTAGTGTTTTTTTTTTTTATTACAAAAAATTATTCATGGATAAATACAAGAAATCAGCACATACAAGTTTCCGTTGTATAACCACATACTGTAACTTGATATTTCTTGTGTAGTTTATGCCCAAAGAATGCATTATATGAGATCCCAAACTCTATAAAACTGTACCTATAATGGAGTCATGAGTGCTGCATAAAGTAACTCAAATTTCTGGCTCTACTGTTCCTAAGTGAAAATGATTTCCATCAGTGGAGTCGTGATTTGGAAACGCGAGGGTGACAAACAAATCAGTGCCTGTGTATGGCTCGGTTACAAGCAGCTGCGAGCCAGCTCTCCAGGGTTCTTTTTTCTGGTGCTTGCTCTTTATTAGCTAAATTAGAAGTTTATGGCAAGCAGAAACGGAGGGTGGGAAAACAGGATCTGGCCCCTATTTGGGTTGTTTGGTATTTTAATCTCGGCATTCTCATCTGTAATGTTCTGTTGACTGTTGTGGCCTTTAGTGCTGGAGGTGCATAGTTAGCTGCCTCATGGAAAATGTGCATCACTTCCCCACACTCGGCCAGGCTCACAACAAACATACGGGCGTACGAGGATGCCAGTCGGCGCGCGCACACAAGCTAGTGCGAGCAAAGCCAGCCGCAACACACAGTAACTTTGTCTAAAGATGTCATACAATTTTTCAAAACTCTGATCCGTTCCTTCCTGTACCAGAGAGGGTAGCACCAAAGGAGGGGTGGGGGAGAGTTTTAGTTAATGAGCAACTCTTTCGCTGAACCAGACAGTTTATAGGGTGGCTGCCAGCCTCATTAAGAGGAGCTCTTAATTGCTCTTTTCTAGCCAACAACCCAAAAGCTGAAACATCTGCTGGCCAATGAACCCTCTTCCCCCTCTGCCGTACAACTCGTCCTCCTTCCACTCTGCTTGTTTGCTGATTGTTCGACTCCCAGCGTCTCTTTCACAACAACGTCCTGGATACGTACACGCACGCACAAAAAAGCAAACAAAGCACATGAATTTTGTCATAATGTACTTTTGTTGTCGCTGCTGTTTTACAAAGCGGATCGACCTCTGCGACATTCCAGCCACACCCCCTCAATGCATGTTTTTCAGTTTTCTATGCTACAAACCTTCACAAAGTTATACATAAGTGAAAAACAGATATTGCGTTGTTGTTGTTTTTTACAAATAAAAATGCATGTTGTGCATTTGTATACTTCCCTTCACTCATTTATCCTAACATAAGATGCAGTGCAGCAAATTTCCCTCAGAGGTCACCTAAAGCACTTTGAATCCTCTTGTTACAGAAAAGTGCTTTATAAATAAATTTGCATTGCATGATTTACAGAACATAGCTGTGAAGAAACCATCCGCATGGTGAAACATGGTGGTGGCCTGGTCATGCGGTGGATGAAGGGCTGGGGAAGGGAAGCTGGTCAGAGCCGACGGGAAGATGGATGGAGCTAAATCCAGAGCAATCCATGCAAAATGTCTGCAGCAACTCTCATTATGTAACCAAAGCCACAATTAAAAAGTTTAGATTAAAATCATATAAACGAGTTAGAATGGAGTCAGACCTAAATCTAAGAGAACATCTGCAGGAGAATTTACAAATTCTTGTTGACAGACCCCATCTATTTAATCTGACCTAGTTTGAGCTATTAACAAAAGAAAACAAACCCAAACATCTCATATGATAGATAAAGACATATCCCACACAACTTTATTGAAACAGAAGATTGATCTAAAAGTGGGAGCTGAAATAATACGCTGGCCGCAGTTTGCTAAAACTTTATTGGCTTCAGAAAAATTGAAAACCAACATTTTTCTTTCACCACACATTTATACACTACTTTGTGTTGCTCCATCTGATAAAACCCCAAGAACCATGGACGTCTGTGGTTATGACAAAATAAAAATACCAAAAACAAAAAAAAAACACTACCAATTCTTTTGCAAGTTAATGTAAAGAAATACATTATGACCCCACCACTGTAGCTTATCTGCTTAACTGTGTTTCTTCCCTAGACACAGCCACCTATGGAGCTAGTCTGCCATTACCCTCTCTAACACGGAACGTATTCCTGGATCAATGCTTTTGTGTTCTTTTTGTGTCTCTTCCATGTATGCAGCATGTGTGTTAAAAAGCTGACACGGTTTCTTTTATGTGCTTTGTTTTTTACTTTAGAACTGTCTTTTATGTTATACTGTCAGATTTACATCATGTTGACGATTAACCACAAGTCTTATTCAGTACTTTTTTTTTTCTTGCGCAGTTGTGCAAGACCAGACAGGAGCAGAAGTCATTTTCTAGTCATAAATTTCACATATCCTCTAACAACAGATGATAGACGTGTCTGTCGCAACAGCCAGGCCATTTAAATGCTCTGCAGCAACCGTTTCATTTACATCCTCGGGGGTTACAGTGTTTCCCAACTACTTTAAACCTGCCGGCTGTGTTGTACTTTCATTTAGTTTAACCTGCAAAAGTAAGGTACTTTTAAGTTTGCTTGATATTAAAAAGCAAACATTACAGAGGTAAAAAAAAACAAAAAAAAACACATGTTCAACAGGCCTTATACAGTGTCTTGCAAAAACTATTTATGTCCCTTGAACGTTTCCACATTTTGTCACATTACAACCACAAACAGAAATATATTTTACTGGGATGTTATGTGAAAGACCAAGACAAAGTGGTATACAATTGTAAAGAAGATAGAAAATGACACATGGTTTAAAAGAAGTTTTACAAACAAAGAACTAAAGAGTGCGGTGTGCAACAGTATTCAGCCCCCTTTCCTCTGAGTGCAGCCAATTGTCTTCAGAAGTTGCCTGATGACTGGCAATGGCTGAATGGAGTCCAACAGTGTGTAATCCAATCTCAGTAGAAATACAGCTGCTCTGTGACAGCCTCAGAGGTTGGCTAAGAGAATATTGGGGAGCAAACAGCATCATGAAGTCCAAGCAACACACCGGACAGATGAAGTTGCGGAGAGGTTTAAAGCAGGCTTAGCCCATAAAAAGATTTCATAAGGTCTTAGTAAACCTACCAAGACAAGGATGTCCACCTTGTTTACATTTCAATTGATTACAAAAATCCCCGCTGCACCGTATCCTGCAATTTACTGCAATTTACTGTGATGTTCTCAAGCTGTATGCAAACGTAATTTCATTTTGAACGGACTCTGTGCATACAAAATGACAATAAAGTTGTCTAGGTCTAAGTCTAAGTCTAAACTTACAGGCTGATCAAGGAGAGCACTGATCACATATGCAGCCAAGAGGCCTGCAGTGACTCTGGCCAGATGTCAGAGATCCATCGCTCAGGTGGGGGAGTCTGTCCACAAGACAACTATTAGTCGTGCACAAATGTGGTCTTTATGGAAGAGTGGCAAGAAGCCATTGTTAACAGAAAACCATAAGAGGTACCGTTTACAGTTTGCCTGAAGCCATGTTGGAGACACAGTAAACACGTGGAAGAAGGTGCTTTGGTCAGATGAGACCAAAATGTAACTTTTTGTCCGAAATGCAACGCTAACACTGCATCACTACGAACACACGATCCCCACCTTTCTCTTTAGCAGGGACAGGGAAGACGGTCAGAGTTGATGGGAAGATGGATGGAGTCAAATACAGGGGAATCTCAGAAGAAAACCTGTGGGAGTCGGCAAAAGACTTGAGACTAGGGTGGAGGTTCAACTTCCAGCAGGACAACGTCCTGTAACATAAAGCTCGGGCTACAGTTGGATGGTTTAAAACAAAACATTCTCATTTGCTAGGATGACCCAGTCGAAGTCCAGACCTTAACCAAATCGAGAATCTGTGGCAAGATGAGAAAACTGCTTTTCACAAACGCTCTCCGTCTACTCTGACTTGCAAACTGTTTTGCAAAGAAAAATTGATTAAAATGTCAGTTTCTAGATGTGCAAAGCTGTTAGAGACATAACCTAAAAGACTTGCAGCTGTAATTGCAGCAAAAGGTTGTTCCACAAAGTATTGACTCAGGGGGCCTGAATACTTTTGCACAATAGCCTTTTCAGTTTTTAATTTCTAAAAAAAAAAAAGAAAGAAATTGTGTGTAGTTTTCTTTCTACGTCACAACTGTATACCACTTTGTGTTAGACTTTCACATAAGATTCCAATAAAACATATTTATGTTTGTGGTTGTAATGTGAAAATATGTGGAAAAAGCTCATGGGGTGTGAATACTTTTGCAAACCACGCTATAAGGCCTGTTGACCATATGCTATTTTTTTTACCTCTGGGGGGGAAACCTATACTTTGTGGGGAAATCGCTTGATGATAAATAAGCTAAAACTAAAAGCTGAGTAATTGGTTTGATTGACAGTAAGCCTACTGCAAACGTATGATCCCAGATCAAAGCTAAACTCGGTGGTGATATTATCTCTCCTTGTGTCTCAGTTTGGGAAAGGTTGTAGCAGGCTGTGGGAGCGTCAGGTCAGAAAAGATCTGTTGATACATTTCCCAAAGGCTGATAAGACAAGCAGTTCAGACAACTCCTCATTGTCCAGTGCCCAAGGTCACTAATTCCCTGTGTGTGACCGAGGCCTGTATAATGAGTGACTGTGCAACCGGAGCGAC
The DNA here is from genome assembly GCF_011125445.2 of Fundulus heteroclitus. Classification (NCBI taxonomy): domain Eukaryota; kingdom Metazoa; phylum Chordata; class Actinopteri; order Cyprinodontiformes; family Fundulidae; genus Fundulus; species Fundulus heteroclitus. Next base: position 22,519,496 of record NC_046379.1, read on the forward strand.
CTTCTGCTGCAACGCAGTAGACGCAGAGGCGAACAAAGGAGAGTTTCTGGATTTAAAGAAATATTCACCTGTAAAAGAAAACAGATGTGCACTCATCTGTTAGATTTAAAGGTGACATATCATGCCAAATCCACGTTTTTAGCCCTAAATACATTCTGTTCTTAACTTGGTATTATACTAAGCAGTATGCGTAGAACAATGCATGCAGCTCATGAGATGAGTCGGTAGTAAATATCTACCCCAGTCTCACTGAAAAACATGTCATTTTGACGTTGGTCCACAGGGGGAAACGTAGCATTGACACAATTTAGCTCATCAATACGTTTCAATCCGTAAAAAAAAAAGCGTAAAAAGAACATGGCTGCTGTTGCCCGTGGAAAAGTAAACAAAAGTAAGCAAAACAACTGCATTTAGATGCCTTTTGACGACATTTCTAGCGAGAAGTATGAATATTATTTTCATAATCTTCGTTTAGGGAAGGTAGTACATTTTTCCTTTATTAGTTTTGCCAAAGAATTTCTCTGAAAGACGTGAGGAACTGATGTTTTCTACCTACGTCACAGAGTTGCACCGAGACTCTGGTACATAAGAAACAACATTTAAGCAACGCATCTGCAGTTATATGCATTTTGATGACATATCTAGCGAAGAGTATGCATAATATATTCATAATCTTCATTCAGGGAAGATAGACAACCTTTTCTTTATTAGTTTCGCCGAAGGTTTCAGTGTCACATGTTCTACCATATGTATGCTGGAGCTAAACCAGGGCTGCATTCCATTAGTCTTATAGAGAGACTAAATGGAACGCCATCCCCCGTACTTATAGAGGGAAATGACTCAGAAATCAGTCAGTACAGAAAATGTGGAGACTCACTTTTGAACTTACAGTGTAGATGTATTATATTTTCATAATTTATTGCGCAAAACCTTTTCCTGTCATCAAAGAATTGGCTGCAAGAGTGAAAAGTAATATGATGATCTAAATGACCTTTTAATGTTTTTAGCTACTTTAGGTATAAATGCTTTGATAGAAGCTCCCAGAGAGGGTTCTATCAGGGTTCATCTCAGAGGACCCTACTGATGCAGTTGGTGGAGTAAACGTCCACCTCATTTCTTGCTGGGTGAAAATCGAAGAATCCAAGAGTTTTTATCGTCATTTTATAACCATAATCAGATTTTTAATAATTTTTACAAGTGGTTAGCCGTAACTTACAATCAGTCCGTTCTGGGTCAGCCTTCAGGTTTTACTGCGAACTTCAGACCGAGTTATGCCACATGTGAAGATTATAAATATATTTTGCATACTTTTCGCTTGAGATGTTACCAAAATGCATTTAACTGCAAATGTTTTGCTTAAATGTTGTTTTTGATGTACCAGAATCAAGGTGGAACTTGGTGACGTAGGTAGAAAATGTCACTTCCTCTCGTCTTTCTGAGAAAACCTTCGGGAAAACTAATGAATGAAAGATTGTCTATCTTCTCTGAACAAAGATTTTGTAAATAATATTCCTGCTTCCTGCTAGAAATGTCATCGAAACGCATATAAACAAAGTTGTTTGGCTTAAATGATTACTTTTCCATGAGCAACAGCAGCCTTGTTCTTTTTATGCAGGGGGAAACTTAATAGCCACGTGACCTGGTCACAAGCCAATGTAAATGAATAGACCAATTAAAACATAAGACTGAAACACATTGAGGGACTAAATTGTGACCATACTACGTTTACCCATGTGGACCGCCATGGATATTCAGTGAGACTGGGCAGCAAAATCAGGTTCAACAGAAAGAGACAAGACAAGAAGTTGGCAATATTTTCGTAAAGCTAAGAATTTCCAAAAAGAAAAAAAAATGTCTTCACTTCTACAGGTATTAATAGATTCACAGATCACAAAAATGTTTATTTAATTTTCTTAGATTCATTTCAGTGAGTTGATAGATCCAATATTTCTGATAGTTTTCCACCTGGTTGTGTTTTTTGTTTCTTCTGCACAGTTAGAACAAAAAAAAAAAAGGGAACATAAACCATACACGTGAGAAGATTGTCACGCAGCCAAGTGGCAGATTTGTTTGCGGGACCTTTATGTCACAACAGCACGTCCTGATCTCTCAGGAAGCCCTGGCGTGTTTGGGTGTGGGTTTCCTATTGATTACCTGGTGCGGAGAGCCGAGGGAGGAGGGGGGGAAAAAAGAGACTACGTTTGGGAAAACGTGTGCGGTGGAGGTTTTCTCAGCCCTGGCAAGCTGGGGACAGCTGGACTACTGGTTTGAGTTTCTCCTCAAAGCGAGGCTGAAATTTCAGCCCCTGAAAATCGAGGGTAATAAACCATTGGGGCTCTCAAAACAACCTCTCTGAGTGTTCCCCCCCCCCCCCCTTACCCATTTCTTATTTTGCTTGTCCCAGTTTTTTAACATGTGTCAGCTGCAGCAGGGACTGATTTTGTAAAGATGTTCTACTCCAAACATAGTTTGATGGTTTTCAAAAAATAAAAAGTTATCATTTCGTTGAATCAGCAGGTCTTACAGCTGTTCCAGGCACAGCATGGTTCACATGGTTGGGATTATTCGTTGACCAGAATAGTTGGGTTCTTCTTGATCTGAACTAAATCAGCGTGTGGTGTTTTTCAGGCACTAAAGGGTTTTGAGGAAGTGAGAAGTGCTGATGAGATGGTTGTGAAGCAGCGCTGTTGCAACCGGAGTGCGTAACAACAGGATGAAGCAAGACTTGGAACACGTCTGAGGAAGTGGGAGCAGAATGGAGATGAGCTTCGTGTTGAATCACGGGGACAGGAAAAAAAAAATGAAGTCACTTCAGCTTAATTATGTTCAACCAGTAGGGCCTAATCATCCTTTATTTTTAGTATTTGATTTAACCATTTGACTTTGATTTAATGTTCATCGACATGCCAAGAGATAATAACAGCTGTACAATATAATATTAAAAAAGGACTATTTTTTTTAATCAAAATGAAGTCTGTCTCACAAAGCCCTGTCTACCTTTTTTGTTTTAATTTAAACTATTATCATGGTTATTTGATATTAAAGTGCCATGATGGGGTTTGGTTTTGCATTTTGCTTTGCTTGTAGCTTTGAGTGGATTTCCGTATTTTGCTGTGTTTGGTTATTTTCCCTTGTTCATTTATTATTTTTCACTTGTCCTCTCACTTCCATTGTGTGTCATCTGGTCACTATCGCCCAGCTCCTTTTTACATGCTGCACCACAGCTACAACACATTCACTTAACAACCCTCACCTGTTCCTTACAGTAATCATTGTCACCTCACTAATCATTAACCTTGGAATCCAGCTCTTCCAGCTCTCCTGCTTTTAGGTCCTATGTTGACACTGCTGGCAAAATGGTCCAAACCTGATTTTTTTTTTTTTTGGCCCCAAGTTACCTGTATCCTTTTTTAAAATGACACTGCGAACAAATCAAGTCAGAATAAGGCCATTTTCAAATGTAGTCCTAAATCAAAACAGCCTCAGTCTGAATGTTTCATCCCAATTTTACATCACTATAGTGTGACAGGCTAACTGTTTTAGTGGAAAAGTGGAAATATCTAATTCAAACACTGGAAGAACCAATCACTGAGGAGATAATCACAACTGATTCTAAGTGTAAAACGTAAGGACTGATTCACACCTGCTGGCGTGTGCTCTTCATATTCCCTTCCACCAAAACTGTGCCGTATGGTCAGGTCTTCTTCGGGTCACTTCAGAACTGTGGGTGGTTCAAACTGGAGTCTGATGACAGTTGCATTAAAGAACCATTGAGGGAAAAAAAATGCATCTCAGCAATAAAATTGGATTTAAGCATCAAGATATGCAGTGCAAATGTAGGTTTAGATCTTTCCCTAAAGTGCTGTTACTTCCCCGGATCGCTGCAAGATAATAGTACATGTCATTATTGTACATTAGATTGCTTAATCCTTAGTCATTTCTCAGTGGTTCTTTGCCTTAGGGTCAAAATAAAATTTCAACACAGATCAGTATTACTCAATCCTAAGAATGACTGAGGTGGATCAAAACTGATTCACAGTGTCTGATCCACTGATTCAACACCAGATTTTTTTTTTGCGAGAAAATATTGTTAAAATCTCGTTGTTGTGAATCCAGTATTATACATGGTCTTGCGTCATGGGGGTAAAATGCAGCAACACTCTGCAACTTATATGGGGTCACTGCTCACTCCACAGAAAGGTATACCTATAACAACTCCTTGCGGTATTTTGCTAACGCAGATTTACATGTTCTATTGATTCTGAGGTGAGAGAAAATGAAAAGATAGCAAAGGTCAGGATTAAAACTTGGTGTTAAGTCTGTTACATACTATGCAAGAAGTGAGAAACGTGTCGCTCTCACAGCTGTGAGAAGAAAATGATGTAATTTTTTTCTCACAGACCTGTTCTGGAAGTTCTTGCTGCTCTTTCTTGACACATGATTTGGGTAGAACTTTTTAACTGTTGTGTGATTGGTCAGGATTTGGCTATAGTTATTTTGAAAAAGAAGAATTGTCGTTTTCCTTTCTGTTTCATTCAGAGTGTGACCCCCTAAGCTCTCTTGTGCAGATAACTGCATGCTTTGACTTGACTAGGACATTGTTGATGGAGAAGACTGATCGTTTATAGGGAATGTTACTCCCATCCCAGCTGACAAATGAGAATGATCTACCGTATTTTTCGGACAAGTCACACTTTTGTTCATAGTTTGGCCGATGCTGCAACTTATAGTCAGGTGCGACTTATATATCAATTTTAAATGGTAAATCATACTGAACAACATGAACCAAGTGGTAAACATTACCCTCTTTAGCCACAAGCGGGTGCTGTAGGCTTGTGGAAACTATATGCTGCTCCTATACCACTTAAAAATGAATTAAAACATTAACTTATAAACAACAAACACTGAACACGTGTATATATGTTGTTTCACTGTTTCAGTATGCATTCAGTATGAGTGGTGCAGCCCGAAGTGCCCAGATCTGGATAGAACCCTGTTATTGTGCTGTCAGTCAAGCTAATAACAGCTAGTGCTAGCTTACAGGACTGTTGTCCGGGGCGGGTTACATCTTCGCTGATGCGTGTGCGCTTCATCTTGCTCTGAATATCTGAATAGTACTGTTAGCTTAGCACATAGTACCGCTACGGTCACGATCAAATTTTAACGTAATTAGACCGAAATGCTCTGACAAGAACTTTCCAGGTAGGAGTTGGTGGCCTGTTGTGCTAATTTACCCCATTCAATCTCCCAGGTATGTTTTATATTATTCAGCTGATTGTGGAGGCAGCTGTGCAATTGAATAAATTGCCTTACTAGATTAAATATAAGTTTTTAGTCTTGGATTGTGTGAAATATATTTCTAACTAAATACGACTTATAGTCCGGTGCGACTTCTATACGTTTTTTTCCTCTTCATGATGCATTTTTTGACTGATGCGACTTATATTGCGGAGCGACTTATAGTCCGAAAGATACGGTAGGTTGATTTTACAGTAAATATTGCTCCTTTAATCCTCAGAGGCAAAGCACAGCTTTGCCTTCTACTTTGAGGTAACTTATGTGAGGAGTCATCCAGGGTTTCTAACAACAAATTGCAGGCTGCAGTCAAAATACTGGAAAAAGTATGTCTGGTACGGGACCCTTCAGTTTGTCTAAAATTGCGGGAAATCCCAGCTAATACGGGACAGTTTGCAACCCAACTGGTAGAGAAAAAAAACGCATTATACATTCAAGTAGCTCATCAAACTTTCTATTATCTATCATCCCACTGACAGAAACTGTAGGAAATGTTGGAATTTGTCACAAGAAATGTAGGCAATTCCTACCCTTGAGTATAAAGGCTAAAATATCTGCAGACTCTCTGAACGGCTCACAGTATGCGAATAGTACGCCTGAGTAGCTGGGAGCCTTAAAGGAGCTATAAGAGAAATTTTATTATTTTAAATAGAAAGAACTAAAAATAGTGAAGAACTAAATTTATTTTTCTAGATGGTATATGGTTTGACATCATATGCCATGTCTCTGTGAGGTTCTCCAGTCTCTTGTTTAGAAAGCCGGCCGCGCGTGCATGTACGGCATGAACAGCTGCCACTCAGGGCTTAGCCCCTCCCTGCCCATAAAATGCCACCATCAAAGCAGTGTAGCGTAGGAGCAAAATGGCGGCGAACACGCCCATTAGATCGAAATGTTCTCCTGCTAAAAGCATTATAAAGTCATGAGTTACATACTTCTTCACTGGACATGTTCCTCCGAAAGGTGATGCTGTTTTGCTGTGTATTGATCCTTTGCAAATGTGCGCATACGTTGCATTGGGTGAGAAGGGGCTGGAAAATTGGGGGGGGTTGCAGCTGGAGTGGAGGTAGAGGGAGGCGAGACTTGTCACACATCTTGTTGTGGTCTACAGACTGTGCTCAACAGCACACCTAGTGGTAAAACGGCACTTATTGGTACTTTAAAGCTCAGTTTAAAAGTTCATAGTAAATTAAAAACTACAATCTGTTTTTGTGAGGTAAATTCAACCCAGGTAGTTTGTTTTCAACGTGGTGAATGTGGTAAAAACAGCCTGGTTCTCCAAAAAAAGGTTCCCATGGTGAAAATACTCTTCCAATGATTTCAAAAGTTTTACTTTAAAAAAAACGTGTCCCTCCTCCATACAACCTGAATCTTTCCTGTTCAGAAACACTTTTTGTTATACTGGGTAAAATTGTCCTTGCACCCTGAAAGTAATTAATACATTAAGTATTCAGAAAAAGGAGGTTACCAAAATCAATCTCTGTGGGAGCTGTAGGCCTGTAAAAACTCTAACCATTCACTGCTCTTTGCATCAAAGGGCAAGGATTTGTCAGAGTTTTGTTCCTGCTCTCACCCCCCTCTGTCCCTCAAGTTCTGGAGGTGCGTCACCTTATCTATTGGCTCTGTGCACAATATGACTTCTGTCAACTTCCGGTTGATACGTGTTGTGTTGAGCACCTCTGATGTTATTATCCTACAGTGAACTTTTGGCAGGCAAGTATTGCCATTGTTATTAAAGACAAACGAGTGTGTTTAAGGTTCAACAAACACTTTTAACTTATCAAAAGTTTGGAGTTTCAGGGTTACACTGCTGTGTACCTCGATGTACTAATCCGCCGCTCTACAATTGGAATATAAGTTTCCATTCATTCCCGGCTGATAATGCCATTTAACGCCATGCTTGTGTAACGGCAGTGTGTGTGTACGTTCCTTGTTACTTTCCGCTTGCTGGCTATACATGTGCACTCCTAGTGTTTATGGATTCGGTTAGCTTATCGTGTTAGCTGTTCATTGTAGCTCCGCTGCTCTCACTGTAGACTTTGAACATGGCGGAGAGTCGCAAGAAGCGAACCATGTTCATGTTTATGAGAAGAAGAGGAAGGCCTCGGTAGAAAGAAACAAGACCAGCATGGTTTTCACGCAATCCCTCTGAATAGTGGAAGAGTGAAGTATGACAGTCTTGCACATGCGCAGTTAGTCAAAATGGGACTTGGGGAGACTTCAGAAAAAAAATTGCTGACCCTAACTTTAATGTAGTGTTGTTTTATGCTGTTAACTTTACAGCGGGAGAACAGGTTAGGCTAGCTAGAGTACCAAGCTATGCTAACCAGTTTAGTTTTAGTCCTGTTCCTATTTACAGCACTTTGAAAAAGTCATATTTCACAGCTTTTCTCCTCTGCCCTTAGAATGTTGTGTTTACGCTGGTAATCTGTTTGGGATTGTTGTCATATTAGAAACTAATGATACTGCTTCATATGTTAAATTCTTTAAAAATATTTAGACTTTGAAATGTTTTTTTTTTTTTTTTTTTGGTAAAGCATATATGCTACTTTGTTCCAACCTGACTCTCGGCAGAACTACCTCCATCTGGTGAGAGTCAGGTTAACTTTGTTCTTCTTTTCCTACTGTACACTACACATTTCTGTAGAGGTGCCAATTGAGGTTAAACATGGTTGCAGAAAGAGAGATTAGTTATGCTATGACAGAAAAGAAGAAAAGATTAACCTCAAAATAAAATAAAATCTTGTCTTCTTATCTGTCATTTACCATCTTGACGTCATCGGAAATGTCACATTAGTGTAATTCGTATTTGATCTGGTAACTAGTGATAAAAACAAACCCTCCACTTTGATACAACAAAGTAGAACCAAACCATAATGCTGTCACCACAAGGGTTCTCTGATGGTATGAGTTACGTGTGCTGAAATGCAACATTTTTGTTCCTCATTGTTTCTTTAATTATCTATTGAATTTGTCAGGTTAGTTGTTTTTGTAAAACAGTTTATTTGCTCAACGCCATCCAGCCAACGTAAAGGAGTGTTTCATGTACTTGAGTGTATATCTGGTTCACCTCACAAGCTAACACAGACCATACCTTTGATTTTCCACAAGTAGAGCGGGTCAGAAGATCTTAAGTTTCCTTCATTTGTAACAGATATTGCTTAACTATGTAGAAGCTGACGTTGAACCTTTTGTTTTATTGTTTTAGAAACATATTCTTCAGGGATCAGGGCCTATCTCCAGCAGTCATCAGGCCAAAGGTTGGTTACACCCTGGACAGGTTACCAGATGACAAAATATGAATGAATGTCAAAAAAAGAAACATCCAGAACATGATTAATGATGAGTGAGTTGGGTAAAACACAATCTCAATACTACTGAAGTTCATGCAGCACTCATCTATTTCACAAAAAAGTATGTAAATTGCTTTTGTATAAAACATGTCTGCTACCTTTATTAGAGCAAAACAACTTAACTAAATAGATTATAGATGGATATTCAGATTAGATACTTTGGTTAGCTGAAGCTATATGTTTACTTGAAAACATGAAAAAGACATGAAATTATCTAAAGTGATTACTATTCTTTGCTGTCAGAAATTAAAGTTTACAAAAAATATGGTAGGGTAACAGTACCATTTCTTTTGCTTGTAATTTGTATACAATTTAATTAAATGAATGCATATTAGAAATCGGTTTTGGCCTTTACGAAGTTTTACAACAAAGTTTTACAACACTTAAAGTAGGGGTTTACTAAAAAAAAAAAATTAATGTAAATATTGTCCTTAATAATGGTACTATGGTCTTGTAATTGTTATTGTTTTCCTGTAATCTACCACTCAGTTTTATGCTGTTTAACATGTTTGAGTTCCTCTGTATTCCTGTATTGAAACAAAAAAAAAATTCTTTAATTGTTGTTACTGGTGAATAACATTGAAAAAGGTGTTGTTTATTTAATTTTTTTAGAAAACCAGAGACTGCGTGTTTTATTGTGGAACTAACCTTATTGATTGCTGCAAATCTGAGGTGACTTGAGGCATGAGTTGTTGAGTATTTGAGCAGAGGTTTCTCAGTCCAGCTGTCAGAAAGCCGAGCTTACTTCTTTCCTTACTCAGCAGAGGAAGGGGGGGGGGGGGTGCAGGCTCTTGTCTTTTCATTTCCTCGCTCTTTCTTCATCCTAAAACTCCTCCCTCCTCCCCTTCCTCTGTGATGAATAGAAGGTATGAATTCTCCACGGCCTCCCCGGGTTGCTCTCCGAGGCCCTCGAGCAGCTGAACAAACAACACGCTCTCAACTTAAAGGCGCAATCAAGAATTTATTGGAGCCGTGTATGGTCCGGGTATATTTGTGTATGGTCCTGAAACACTTGAAAAGTAACATGGAAAATGTTTTTTTGTGGGGGTGATCATACCTCAAAACCGCCCCCCCCCCCCTCCCTCTTTTTTTTTTTTTTTTTTTTTTTTACAAGTCTGGAACTGCAAACAAACGTTCACCAAGGTCAAACTAAGCAGTCAGACGCTCATTGATGAAACGCTCGAGTAATGGATCTGAACGAACAGAGCTGCAATGTACGAGCTCAAATAAATCATAACGTAAACAAAGACTCTGACTTGTCTCGGCTTCGTCTTTGAAACGCAGAACACGTACTCAGAGAGGAGGTGGTGGTGGTGGTTGTGGTGGGAAAGAAAAGGCAGTGTTGTTGGTCCAGTCTGGAGGGGTGGTCCCTGGTCAGAAGTCAGACCCAGCTGTTGGCGACTATTTATCCATGCCGCACATCCAGTGGTTACGGTGGTGGAGGGCTGGATGAGTTGGCGAGGCAGAGCATGAAACAGAGAGGGAGAAAGAGTCTGGTTGACAGGGGTGGGGGAGATGGATGAAGATGATGGGAAGCAGATGGAGGGTGTTTTCTTTTTTTTCTTTCTTTCTTTTTTTTCTTGCTTCTTTTTTTTTTCTTTTTTCTTTTTTTTTTTTTGCTATCTACCCTTGACGCAGGTTGAGCTCTCTCCAGGTGCATTGTGGGTTGGATCTGTGAGTACATGCCCAGGGGTTTGTGGTTGTGGAAAGATCACAGTGGATTAACTTTAATGTTTGGGCCTGTGGTTTCAAACATACTGCAGGGTTTCTAAACATCTCCCATGTCAAATGTCCAGACTTTTCCAAATTTTAATTTCCAGAGTTCTCTGTGTGTTTTTAGCCAATTTGTTTTTTTAAAAAAAATTAAAAATGAATGGAACATTTTTCTATTAACTAATGCCACATATTTCTACAGTGGTGAGGCATTAAAGATGATTGGATGGATGGGTTGAATTATGAAAGGATTGATTCGAACTTGATGAATGAAATGACAGATGTGCGGAGAGATGGAGTGGAAAACGGGTGGACGGATGAACATGGGGTGGATGGATGGATGATTAGAAGGAAGGCGGATGGCCAGAATCCACAGGAAGTGAACTAAAGTCTGGAAATGCAAATATTTCCCAAAATATTGTTTCTCCATGCTTACATACAAGACCCTGACCATCCTCATCCATATTTTTCAGACTGTGAAGTACTCCTAATATTTAAAAAGGCTCAAATGGAAGCTTTGTCTGTAATTTCTCCCTAATAGAACATTGATTGCTTCTGGTAAGCCATCAAATGAGTTCCACCGTGGTATAACGATAATACTGAATTAAAACAGGAGTATTTCAGTGCGCCACCAAAGAAACGTGTTTCTTTCCACTGAGAGGCTAAAGCTGCTCCGGAGATGATGTGAAGCACACAGTAGAACTCTGGAGGCCTGACAGCTCTTTAACAATCTGCAGGCTGTGTAACTCAACTGGTACCCACCGCCCACCCCCTTTCCTCCCACACACCCTTCAAAACGCCCCCCCCCCCCCCACCCCATCTATCTATCTATCCATCCACCCACCTCTGTGCTGCAGCAGCCAGAACATTCCTCACACATCTGGCCTCAGAGTCGTTCCCATACGCTCCCTCTCCCACCACTCCGAGCCACAATTACCCACAAGTCCTTTTCTCTTTTCTTTTTATGATCCCCAGACCCACCCACCCACCCTTTCTCCTCCTCAATACGAATCATAAAAGCAGCCAGAGTACAGGCATCATTTCTGGTCATGATTTAGAAGGAAAGAGGCTTTCGAGGGTCCGCAGAGACGTGCCATGCACATTTTCTTTTGCTGAACGTGTGTTGCCCAAAACCTTTAAACAGAAGAGAAACATGATGAATCTGTTAACCGGTCTGATTTGAAACCCCTTCTTAAGACAGCTGTTTGCCTCTCGGGATGTTTGTGATGCTTTGAAGAGAGCTGAGTCAAACAGGATTTAATAAACCAGAGTGGGAATCAGCACAAATTGGGTTGATTTGGAGTTCTTATGGGAGATTAGTTGCTTTTTCTTGTCTCTACAAACTAAGTTTACTCAAACGTATTGAGTCAAGTTGAGTTCTGTTGCCTTGCTTTAATTATTATAAGTTCGTAGCCCTTTAAACTCACTCAAATGCTTTAATCTGACAGCTACAGGTTGATGTTGTGATAACTCCTGAATAAGTTTTATGCTACTAAATACTCACCCAAAATGAGCTTTGTTAAGGTTTAATTCCAGTGCTTACTCTTGATGCCATTAGCAGATTTTCTTCCAGAATTACGAAGCTTTAAGCTCTATCAATCTTCCAAGCAACTCTGGCCAGCTGAAGCATAGCGTCCCCAGAGCATGATGCTGCCACCAGCATCTATCACCAAATGTCTCTGTCACACTCAGTGCTTTGCATCTTGACAGCTTCTCTGGATAATGGTCTCCTTGCCAGGCCTGTCAATTTCGGTTGATGTTGAATTTCTGAATTCGCAGTAGGTTTCTATTTTCAGATGATGGATTAAACAGTGCTTGTGTTCACTATTATTCTGTAAGAAACCTCCTAGGCCCTTCAGGAGCAGTTGAACTACACAAAGGTGAGTTATGATTTATGGGTTCACAAGATTTGATTTTGGGGTATCAGATTAAAAGGGGCTGAATGGATTTTTAAATGAAAAAAAAAAGTTTTAATATCATTTTCCTCCCACCTCACAATCATCTAATCCTTTGTTTTGGTCAATAACTTATATTACACACACATATAAAAAGTAAATAGCTACTTCATACCAGTATTAGGTTTTAAGATACTTATTTTTTTCCGTCAGCTGAGTTTTAAAGGTATAATGGAATAAGCATGTTATCCACCAGGATCAACACTGTCGCTGTGCTTTAAATATTTAAGTGATATTTCAGAATTAATTGGACCCATATTGAACACAGAGCCCTGCTATGGAACTTGCTGAAGTAAGAGTGTTTTAGTGTGAGAAAGCCGCAAAAAGGTCAAAGGTCGGTAGCATGTAGGGTCAGTGTTGATGTGTTTGCGGTGAGCCACATGTCTCGGCGTCCTGGGGAAGTCAGGGCGCATGCAGGAGGGCGCGCATACAGGAAGGCGCTTTGTTGTTGCTCCCTGCCAGGAAATAACTATTGTTAAAAGTACACCAGCATGTTTTTTTTTTTTTTTTTCCTTTTTGCGCTGTTTACTCCTGCTTTGTCTGTAATCTCAGGCCCGTCACTCCCGTTCCTCCCACTCCTGGCACTCCGCCACACATTTGTCTAGCAGCTCTTGTGTTTTAAGATAGCGGCGTACTTTCACACACAGGGAACAATTGTTGCGACACTTGAGTGCCTGATATCTGTATTGGATTAAAGGTTTGTTTGGGACTGGATAACACCCACTACAACTGATACGGTGGGAATGATTCAAAGTATACGAGCGGCTCTTGGAAAGAGCCCACAGTACCTGTGCGTTTCAAGGGAAGGAAATGTTGGATAGTAAAAGAAGAATAAGAAAGTTAAAGTTCTTTCAGCTGTGCGTTTTCGGGTCCTTTACAAGCAGCTGTTGGGTTTCAGTCGTGTTTTATGTTTGTTCTGAAGAAGGAATTTAGGCACATACCAAAAAGCACAACAAACGTTTCAGCTTTCTACCCCCAAACAGATTTATGATCGCCATCTGAGGGACGGATTCAGCACCTACACGGTTCATTTGTTTTATTTGAGGAACGTTCCATTGTTCCATTTGGCTCTCGTTAGTTTGATCTCTGGTTATTTACTCCGAGCAGCTTTTCACAAGGAGGTGAGGACGTGAACCAAGTGTCTGTCTTTGCAACAAGCTGGTCCGAAAGCAGAGTGTCACGAGTTTGATCAAAAACTGTAAAAACTGGCATCTTCCCCGCAGTGTTTCTTCTTGGACACCTTGAGATCAACTCTCAGGGCATTCTTTCTCTCCTACATACGAAAACTCTACAGCTCTCCTTTTTTCAAGTCTCCTTCATCTGCCTTCAATAGAAATGGAAATTTGAGGCCCTCCCCTCTCTGGGCTCCTCGCCTCTTCGCTATGCTCCCCCCAGAATGAGCCAGGATGTTTTGAGAAGTGGGATATTGCCCCTAATGGATTCCAAACACCACAAAAGTTTATTAGGAAGCAGGGCATCGTTAAAGTGTGCATGTGCGTGTGTGTGTGTGTGTGTGTGTGTGTGTGTGTGGGGGGGGGGGGTTATTGAAATAGTAGTGTTGATACTTTATGATTTTGTTGAAAACTCTGCCTGGGAATAGTGTTCATACCCTAACACATGCAACAAATGTTACGTTTGTGTGTAATCGACTGAGTGCTGCCATTTAATTTGCATTGGTCACACTAATCAAACCAGTGTGTGGTAAAAAGCACTACTGAACACACTGAACAAGTGACTAAGACAGATTCAGCAAAGGGTTAATGAGTCTTGTAAAAAGTATTCACTTGAGCTTTTACACATTTTGTCACCTTACAACCGAAAACTACAATGTCATTTAAGGGATTTTTATGTGTTAGACTAACAAACTCTGGTAAAATCTTTACTCTAAAACCCCTGAACAAGTGTAATGAGACCAGGAGCTCTCAGAATTCATCTAATTGGTAAATAGAGTCAACCTGTGTGTTATTTAACCTTAGCATAAATGCAGCTGTTCTGTGACGGCCTCAGAGATTTCCCAGAGAACGTTAGAGAACAGGTAGCATCATAATGACTGAAGAACACAGAAGACAAGCTAGTTATAAAGTTGGAGAAATTTAGGATAAGCCTAGATCATAAAACAATATCATATGCTTTAATCATCTCATGGAGCTCTGTTCAATCCATCATCTAAAAAGGGACTGTAGTGTAGTGTGTAAACTTAAGGCCTACAATGACACGCCAGTCCACCTGAAATGACAGGCCAGGCAAGAAGAACTTCAGGAGCTGGAAAAAAGAATCCGTTGACAAGACAACTATTTGGCCTATAATGTCAAGAAACCACCCAATGTTGAAAGAAAGTTATAACCGTCATTGTTTTGAACAAACCTTGTATCAGATACACCGAGCAAGGAATACATCTTTAAACTAAATGCAAAACATGGATTATTAACACAGCACATCATACTAAACATATCTTCCCCGTGGCAAACTGTAGTGATGGAACGGCCCAAATATTCCTCATATTTCCTTGTTTATTATCAGCTTAACAGCAATGAAGCTAATCATCTTAGTTTATGGAACATGAGTTGAAGCTAACCTTTTGGTTGTTTGTGCCCACCACTGCCCAGTTCTTCTTAGCTGATCTCGTTCTCTGAACACGCTCTTGTGCTTCCTCATTTCACCGCCCAGTGTCCTTGTCAACTTTCCTTCCAAAAGACATACCAAGTACTCTCCTGCCTCTCTCTCCTCCCTGATAGCATTAGCTGTAGTTGTCCAGTCATCTGGAAGCTCCTCCTGGCAACCCAGAGCCTGTCTCAACTCCTTCCTGAAAGCCACACAACTTTCTTCCTGTTTCAGCTTTGACCTCTTTGTGCTCGGCTCTACCTTTGTTCTTCTTCACTGTTAGAGTCACTCTACACATCACCATAATGTGCTCTCTGGTAGCACTCTCACAAATCCCACCTTGTGGTCACTAATTTCCTTCAGGTAACAAATGTCTAGCTTCAGACTCATCCTTCTACGTGAGACTCTTTTTACCTTCAGAAGGTTCCTGGCAAACTCCTCCTTCAAGACATAATTTCTCTTCCCATCCACGCCACGGATCCTGCTAACTCTCTAGATTTTCCCACAACGTTCAAAGTCCCTACTCTCAGTCCTAGACTCTTGGCTTTCCTCTTCTTTCTCTGCCTATGGACATATCTTCCTCCTCTCCTTCCTCTTCTTTTTTGCTAACCCAAACATAGCTTAGTTTTTACCAGTACCCTGTCAGACACAAAAACCAGTGTCGGTCGTTGTTAACATCGGCCTCAGCTGACCAGGTATGGAAATAATATTACTGACTCGCATGGTAAACTTGGCAAAAATCTTCGCTAGATGCCCTTCCTGATGCAGCCATCTGGATTTATCTGAGCTTAGGACCTGCACAAACAGGACACCAGACATTGTGTCCCCTTTGAGGCTGCATTCATAGTTAAACTATGTGTTTATGAAAAAAACTAATAAAATGTACTGAAGTCTGAAAAAAAGAATGTGAAAGAGGTGTGAAGGCTTTTGAACACAGCATTAACCCACTTGGTGTTAATCCCTGGTTTTTTATTTTTAGTTCTCTTCTCTCCCACACATTGGTTTACTTTGTGTGAGAAATGCAAATAAATGGCAGCATGCACTTGATTATACATACACACCTTTGTCACTAACAGACTGGACATTGACATGTCAAAAAGCTGAATTTTCCTTAGCATCTATAGTGGAATTGATTGATTTATTGTTCATCCATCCATTCATTGACTGTAACTGCTCATCCGTACAGTGGTCATTGGGCAAGCAACAGTAAAATAATAATAATAAAAAAAGTTTGCATACCAACTACATTAAGAATAATAATGCAATAAAAAGAGGCCTTTAAGGTTTATTTGGGCTTATTTTACACATAGACAATTCTACGTTTACATCTCACCCTGAATAAGTAAGGGAATACAGAAACTTTCCACTTATGCTATTTATTAGCAGTGTGATTGTGGATGAGCAGCTCTGACTGCAGCTAGGAGAGACTGCTGTACAAGGCCAACTGTGAGTGCTTTAGGTCTGTGGAGGAGCTTTTCATATTCAGAAGCGTAAGAACAATAATTCATGTCACAAACGTTTTAAATAAAACCAGAAAATGCGCTTAGATTTATTTATTTTTTGGTAAAGCAGTTGCTAAAAAGTTGCTGAATATAATATTTTTTCATTTCTTGCTTCCCAATAAATGTCCCAAACATAATTACAGCAACTGGATGGCGCTTCAAAAAGCAAACTTCTCTTTGACAGGCAAAAACCTGGCATTTTAACTAGGTTCGTTTGTTTATACTGTAATCATTGCCGTTTCTGAAAAAAAAGAAAAAAAAAAGCTTTCATGACTCAATATTTGGACATGTTCCTGTGTTCCTGTGGTTTATGGGGAGAGAAGTTTGATAATTGCAGTGCAATTGGATATGTCATTAGAAAAAACCCACAACAACTGGATAGATTATTCAAAAGTTATTATATAGGATTTGAGTTGTTTATGCTTTCCTTTTTTTAACTGAGATTTGTGTACTGATTAATACTGCTCCTCCATCTGCTTTTCTAACTCAGTAAATATGCATCTTATTGAGGATTCACGTGTTTTTATGCAACTGGGTCTGTGCACACATATGCCTCTGGGTAGCAGTGCGTGTAGACATCCAATGAAAGTGAATGGAAAATGTGGAATTAGATTGAATGCCTTTGCAGTGTATTGGCCTGTGTGCTGAAGCCTTTTCTCTTGATGTGTGCGTGGGTGGGTGGGTGTGTGTGTGTGCATTCATTGCCTCCTCTTGGCTGGGTCCATCCTTGCGTCAGAGTCCCTAATCTGGTCCTCTCCTCACAAAGCCTCCCTTTGATGTATTTCTGCTGCTGCTGCTTCCTGCCATGTTCAAATAAAGCTTCACAATCAAATTGAGAATGCCTCCACCAAATTAATTAGTCTTTAATAGGGTTATTGATCAAACTAGAAGAATTCTGCTCAGTTTCTCCCCTACCCAGAGGCAAAATGGCACCACCTCCCTCTCCCATTCTCCCCCTTTTTGGCCAGTGCAGCTTCAGAAGTGAAGCAGTGAGTTTAGGACTCCTGGAAGGAACAAAAAAGCCTCCCAAGGCTTCCCATTACAATGGCTCATATGAGACTCTTTTGGGAGAAAAAGATGGGATTGCTTTGTGATTTCCTGCCTGATCCTTTAATCTTTCAGACCCTTTTCTTAGATAACGAAACATAGCTTCCCTCCCCAAATTCTTATTTTACCCAACAGGACTTGATCAGTCACCTGCTGACTTGCAGGGAGAAACTGTGTAACTCATTTTATTTTTCAGGACTAATGCTAAGTCAACAAACTGCTGCCTCCAGTTTCTGTACAAACCTACCCTACAGGCTCGTGCATGGTAAGATTTTTTTTTTCCTCTTCTTCTCATTTCTCATCAAGAAAGTGAAAAGGATTTAAAACGCCTTGGAGCTATTTTTCCTCCGCAGATCATTCACCGTGCCTCTACAAGATGGTGCGTCTCGGGAGCGGGCGTCTCTGTTCCTCATCAGTGAACTCTTGACAGACGTGCTTCCCGGCCTTAATAATGCGTCCTAAAAGTGAGGGACAATGTTTTCTCTCCGTTCCTTAGTGGGAAAAGAAAAGCACAGTGGGAGGGGGGTGTACCGTGCAAGGCCCCTACCTCTGCAGGCCTTCCAGAGCCAAGTTAGCCGTTAAATCCCTCTTTCTTCTTACTGATGACCCGTGAGTGATGCAGGGGAGGGGTCACAGGGTAAGCAGAGCGTGGGGGGGTGGGGGTGGGGGTGGGTGATGGAGTCTGGGAGTGAAGGGAGGATGATGATGCCGATGGTGGTGGTAATTGAGGGCCAGTAAAACTAGGATGTGGCAAAGCCAGCCAGGGAGGTGCACTTGTCTTTCCACTATGTAATCCCCTCCAATTTGAATTATTAAATCTACACCTGCGTTCCGGATTGATCCGATTCCACATTTCTGACAAACAGCTCCCAGCTGTGCAGGACTGATTCATAGTTCTGCTGGAGGCTCAAACTCCTGTTTCTCTAGTCTGATGGCTTTTCACTTTTTCTATTTCTACATTTACTTTTGCTTGAGATAATCTAAAAAAAAATTATCTAAAATGCGGTCCTTACATCGATGTCAAACTGATCCCAGATCTGTTTCCTGAACATTTGAAAAAGTTTGAGTTTTGAAAGAAATACTGCCGTTGGTAATGCTGTGGTTTATAGGATGAATGTATATGCAGTGCTGTATTCTCGCCTGAAAACGTCTATGTGAAACTGAGAAATAGAACAGGGACAAAACTATAATAAAGTGAAAGCACGCGGGAGTAGTTTCAGTATAATTCGGTCAGCCATAATTTATTAGAACCAGTACAGTAACGCAGAACAGAACAGTAAAATCAAACACAAAATAGTTCCAAACAAAATGTTGGTTTTAGATGTTGGACAATGATTTGTTAACACAACGTTGTGAAAGCTAGAAACGCTGTAGTAGAAAACATCTGCATGTCTAAATTTAATACTTGGTTTGTTGTCCACCTTGCACAAGTTCTGCTCTGATGTCATTATCTATGGCCCTGTGCACACAACAGCATTTTTGGTTGAAAAGTAAATGCCATGATTTGAAAAACAGATTCCAGTGGAAGGAGTAAAAAAAAAAAACCTGAAGCAACAGTTGAACTTCATTGTCTGTCCAAAATAACATTTAAGTAGTCCCTGCCATTCAAAAGGTTTAGTAAGTCATGTTATTTTTTTTAGGCAGGGAATGTTGGTATGCATTTGCATATTGGTACGTTTCAAAGAACATACCGCCTACTAGTGGCATGGTATAGCATACAATACAATACAGCTTTATTTATACAGCACTTTAAAAAACAACACTGTTGACCAAAGTGTTGTAAACAGATAAAAGCTTATAAAATACAGAAATACCCATGGCAGCTCTAGCAAGCAGAATTACAATAAAACTATGACCAATTAATAAAGCATCATAATAATAAAAGTAGATATGGTGGCAGGGAAATCACACAGTTTTTAGTCTTTCTACGAGTGTGTCGTGCAAAGAGATGGCAACTGAAACGTTTACATGCAGAAGTGTTAACTGAAACAGAAACAATCCTATTTTTAATGGATGGTTGTGTAAACAGGGCCCCGGTCTCATTTCTAACAGTGTTCCAATGTGCTTTTATTTCCCCGTATATTCCTGCTAGCTGCTCTGCATATGTAAAAACGCTTGCCACATTTATTGGGACCCCAAGTAACGATGTGAAAAAAGCAGTAAACATCATCCGAAGTTATCTCCATGACAACCGGCTGTTTGGAAGTGATTTCTGTCCTTGCATTATCAAAGTAAACATGTGAAGTTTGCTAAACTCCACTGGGGCTTTAACTGGACCTGTGTCCTCGGGTTAGAGAGGACTGAGCAGAGCTTCTCCAAAAGTACAAACACTGCAAGTGGGTTTGTGATGAAACCGAGGATGAATTATGTGAAAAAGCGCATCGAGCTGGCTGTTAAGTATGGTGGAGAAACTGTGATGCCGCGGGCCTGTTTTTACTTATGAAGGCACTCAGAATGATATTAGACTGCATTGCATCATGAACTCTGTTAAAATCCCAGAGTAAGCAAGAGTGGTCAAAGATCTCCAACTTTGTGCTGCAACTTTGAGAAAAGTCACATACTCTAAGTGCTTTAAGGTTGGATTTATTTTATTTTTTTGGAGATAACACTAATGCTATAAAAAACTAATTTATTTTAATATATCTTATTTTCAGGAGTTCCAGCATTGTTGGTCAGCAATGTACAGTATGTGACCACTCAAAGACCAAAATCAACGCATTTAAAAGTCCAATTAGAGGTCTTTTTTTATGGCATTCTCATTGCTTGAATGCAATAAATGAGAATGTGGTTTAGGGCAGTGTGTAAGAAATGAAAGAGAACGAGCTCCGCCTTGTTTTAAAACGAACACTAAATCCATAACGGGACTTCCTGCCAATTCTTAGGTTCGCATGATTCTAGGGATCGGCACACCTCAGCCAATAGGAACAAAGTCAAGAAGAAATGCGACACGCCCAAAAAGCTGGGTACTATTTATTGAGTTGTGTCTATTCTGAGAGCTCACATTCTAACTGTGGTTAAAATTCCAGGTCGACTCAGATATTGCCATCATTAAGCCCTCATAACTATCCAAGCAAGGAAAACCTGAACTTTTAGTTTCTCAAAGACTCCTTGCTTAGCGTTCTCCTGTTTTCGCAGTTGGTACGACTTTGTTTTTCTCTTTGCCTTCAGCCCAGTGGTTAGCTTTAACCCAGGTTTCAGAGCTTAAATCTCCAGAGTTTGTAATAGATTCGTATTCATTTAACTGCAATATTAACTTTGTTGTCATAACCTACAAGTGGAAATGTACAAAGCAAGGTGTTTATGGTTACACACGAGAAAAGCAATTTGGCTGAGCGATTTCTTTTATCAACTATAATTTCAGCAAGTGAAAGGCGTGTTTGCCACCCACATGATTTGAAAAGTTTTTTTTCTTGCTTGCGGCTCTCCCTGGAGTGAAGTGAGAACAACGCCAACCATCGCTTTCCACGGTTAGTGGCATGAAACGCTGTTGAAATTTGCACTCAGAAAGAGAAGAAGAAAGTAAAGACAGAAATTTGGAGAAAGAAAAAGACAAAAAATGACTTGCACTCAGCAAGGGTTTCGTTTTTTTATCGTCTCATTCATTGGAAACCCAGGGAATTGAGTGCCAGTGCAGCAGTGGCAGGGTCAAAACCTCTGCTGTGTGACCAGGAAAGCATGACATCTGGACAAGTGCATCCACATCTTCCAAATCCTTCTATTGTCTAAACAGAGAGGTCAGTGTGGTGGTGTTTTGATGTGTGTAAGCTGTGCTCCCTTTAGTCTGCACAGAGGATGCAAAAGGTTGGAGTTGTAATAGTGAAACCAAAACACAACTGAATTGGGACTTTTACTTGGATTTTCCAAACTTTCCTTCAATTTAAAGTTTCCATCCAGCTGGTTTTCCAAGGCACATTGAGAAGCCAGTTCATTCCTGAAAGCCATTAAGAACATCAAAACGAAACTACTTCCCCTTACTCATGTTAAGTCAGGATCAGGGGGAAAAATACATTGCTGAATAAGTACATAAAACAAGCTAAAAACTAGTACAAGTGTTGGACTGACAAATAAGATACCGTGGCCTGGTTTTGGCAAAGGTTTTATATCCTTTTGGGACACATTTGGAAGAGAAAAAGAGTTTTAAAGTTTCCATGTTGACAACAAATAAGCAATTCTTTAAGGCAATGAAGTCACAGCTTCACATCTAACCTAACCTATTAAAAATGGTCTAGTCAAAGTCCAGACCTGAGAAATTGGCCAAGACAGATACATTCCATTCAATCTGACTGAAATGCTATGTGAAATGCTATGTGACCTTTTTCACATAGCAGAACAGGCATTCATTTCAGGCTCTACAAGTAAAAAAAAAAAAAAGCTGGTAGAGACGTAACCAAGAGACTTGCACCTGTAATTATAACAAAAGGTGCTTTTGGGAAAAAAAAAGTGATACTCAAAGGTAGGGCTGGGGGTGGTCATACAAATACACACTCGCATTGAATTACAATAAAAGACATTGAAGTTTGTGGTTGCATGAATACAAAACCAACATCCTCAATAAGGCAAATACATCTGTTCAGTTCATGAAGGGGAGACAGCTCTAGGTGGTGGTGTGGGGGGGAAAAAAACTACTGATATTTAAAATGTTTGAGATCTTCTGTAAGGTTTGTAGTGGAGAGAAAAAGATAATGCCAGTCTGTCTCAAAAGGTAACTGAACAGCAAAGTCATCAAAAATGAACCAGCATCAAACTAGCTTCCGGGTTAGTTCACTATCTCTATCTAATAGTTTAGACCAGGGTAACAGTGTGGTTTTGATCAATGTGTGTCTCTAACACGTCTCTCTACATCAAGGTGTTTAGCAGCATTTAATCTTTCACACTTTCCTGCCGTTTGTCATATGTTGTATGTGGCCCGCCCCCCTCCCCCTCCCCCACCGCCACATCACAACAGCAGCCCACATTACGTGGTACAAGACGCATCACGGTTAGTCTGGCCTAAGTCTTCCAGAGGAAGTTTGACTCTCCGGATGTGGGCGCAGAAACCTTATTTTGGCCATGGCCACCTGGGTCTCGGAGACGTCCTCCGTCTGTGGTTTGACCTTTTTCAATCTGCCAACACTTTTTCACCTATAGCCAATGAAAGATCAGACTGCTAAAGATATTTTGTGTGGTAGCTCCAGCGTGTAAAAACAAGCTTGTTTTTTTACGTCACAGGGCTTGGAGGCCTATACATATTTCCTCTCAGTGGTGGCGTACTTGGTTTGATTGAACTCAGAGATGGTCAGTCAGTACAGGGTTTAAATAAATGTTTTTTTTTTTGGCATCACTCTGTGACAAATGTCAGCATAATATGAGATAGACGGCAGTATGCAGGTCTGAGAATGTGCTGGCAAAGCCGTCTATCTCATATTATATTAAAATTAAAATGATCTAGGATTAAAAGCTACATTAAAACTTTCACTTTATTGTCTTGAGACAACATTTATTGTGAATTGGTGCTATATATATCAACTCAGTGACATACATAGTTCTTCTGGTGAAAAAAAAAACACTTTATTTGTTCTTTTTGGTTTATCTTCTCCTCTCCTTTTCTCAATACAAGAAATGTGTGTGTGTGTGTGGGGGGTAGATGGAAATGCGGATGACCAGGCAACAGATGTTTACAGTGTTGTCCTTGGCCCTGGCAAAGCTGTCAGCCTTAATAACCGTCCCAATGCCTGATCAAAGATAATAATAGAATTAACAGAACATTCAGAGGCCTAAACTAGTGTTTTGCTTGTTTTGCTCCAGGTCTTTGTGTTTTCACCTTTCCAGACACCAACTCTCCCAACTCTGCCATTGACAATGTGGTGCTATCTCCGAACCAACTCTTTGCCAGTGTAGAGAGAAAAAAAACAACAGCTTTTATCAGGAGCTGGGGGCAAGATCATGAAAACCTACAACTAATCCTAACGTGGTATCAGGTTTAAAACCCCTGAGTCACTTTTGTTGTTAATCTGTATAGTAGAAACAACAAAAAAGACAAGTCGCTTTACCTCTTCGTCTGTTATCATTTCACTGTTTATTTTGATATCACCCCTCTATGAGTTTAGGTTGACTGATGTGCTGCATAGGACAACAGCTCCAGATAGTTTTTTACCAATTAAATTCTTAATCGGCTGTCTTTTAGGTAGTTTAAAAAAGTAAAATAAGTAAAAAAATAACTTGTGTCTCCTGTTTTCCAGCACAGCTTGTATTGATCAGTTATCAACTTATAGGGATTAGTTTTAGGCCTACTGAGAGAAGAATTGGGATCTATATATTAGTGTTGTGCTGATGCCATTTTTGGCCCCGATATCGATACCCGATACCTGGCTGTGCAGTATCGGCCGATACCGATACTATACCGATACCATTACTTTGAAATTTATGTGTGTGTGTGTGTGTGTGTGTGTGTATATATATGAAGAACAGCATACTACTTGGATGTAAAATAATTGCCATCATGGCTTTGTCAAGCTGCTACCTTATTAAAGCAGGAAAAAAGACTAATACAAAGTGAATCCAGTAGAACTAGTGAGTGTCGGGAGAGAGAAGGCTGCATTCAAGTGACATACAAACATCAAAATGGTATCTGTGACCTATTTGTTGGTACTCGCCGATACCGATACCACCATTTTAGTGTGGTATCGGCGCCCCGGCCGATACTGGTACCGGTATCGGTGCAACACTACTATATATTTAAACTGGCTTACTGCACTGTGATGCTCAACAGACATCCATAATAAAACTATCAGGGGATCAAATATTTCCTGTTTTAAGTAACCTGATGGTATGCTGCTGATCTGGCTCCCTGGTTGTGTGAAATCCAAGCTGTTTTTTTTAAAGAACCAGCACAGAACTGGTTCAATCACCAGCTCTGGTTAGGAGCTGGAACTGCTTTGGTGGAAAAACCCTATTGAGAGTTTGGAAGGGTGTCAATAGCAAGCAAGATGCAGGTCAGGACAGGGTTGCACCTGGTTTCCATAATGCAAGTAGTTTCCAGTGTTTCTGCTGTGTGAGTGCAAGAGAAAGGTGTGGGTGGAAAGGGAGGTAGCTGTCATTTGGCAGAGGTACAAGAAGGTGGGATGAGGAGGACTGGTTGTGAGGGTGAGCTCACAGGGTCAGGAGAAGCCCATGGAAATGCAGATTGCCTCTTTTATTTCTATTGCCAGCCTTCGCTTTGATTAAAGTGGAAAAGGGTTTCTTCAGACTAACTTTCCCCATGCCTCCTTTCTTGCCGTCCCACTCCCCGCTTTCATCCCCCACTGCTTTACTCTTTGGTCTCCCTCTCCCTCCATCTCAGTTCAACTGACAAAGCAGGCCCTGAGGCATGCTGCGCTGCAAAACTTATCCAGATTTTATTCTCCCAGCACCCTCACAGACATAGTGAAGACATCGAAATTACCCCTCATGCCTATATGGAATGATGCATCAGACACAAGCTTGCTGAAAATTTTAAAAAGTGTCCTCTTAAGTCATACAAGGTTAAACTATACTTCAGGCTGTTGCACAGCCTATTTGTAGTAGGTCTGGACTAGCTTGTATTACCCAGTTAATTACCTGTCCAGGTGGCCAGACAGAGGTTAGCTGCATTACTCAAAGCAGTTCATCCAGATTTTCCGCTGTTCTTTTTGGAGCTCCCACAGCTTTTATTGGTGTTTTTTTTTTAGCCTTAGAAATTTGGGTTTCATGGGGATCTTTCTTTGACATGCACCACCCACCAAGACAAACTCCAGTCACGGCAAAACCTCATCGGCTATAACCTCCCCTGACAGAATAATGCATCCATGCGAATATCAAATAAATAGATAAATAAACCCTCCTCCAAAAAAACTGTACAGTAAATGCTTGAGGTGAGAAAGGAACCAGACCTTCTATTAAGCATTTGAGAGATGCATTTAAGCGAGCCTGAAACAATATTAAAAAACTATTTCCCCAGTGAGAGTCTCAGGGCTAAACCACACAGCCGCTCCAATTTGACCGGAAGAAAGTTTGCTGCTTCAGGATAACGATGACATTTTTACAAACTTCATGCACCTCATTAGAAAGTATAATCATTCTGATCGCAGCTGAACAGAACACCTTATATTATTCTTGATGGGCATCAGGCTGTACCAACCCTTGCACTTCCCTCTAAAGCCCGTCCCGTCACTGTAGACCTGCATAGATTAAAGCAAAGTAAAGTGCAGATGGGGGGAAAAAAGGGAGGGTTAAGTTTTTAGGTGGTCTGGAAAATGCAGAGTAGGCATATTGAAATACAGATAAAGGAAAAAGGCGATTGAATACCGAGCCATGAAGAAATGGTCAGCTAATTAAATCTTTAAACTGTTCTCCTGAGGGGAAGCTAATCTTGTGGTGGGTGGGAGTTGGACTGTCCTGTCTTTAAAAAAAAAAAAAAAAAAGAGTTTTCAAAATCTTTTCTCTTTTTCATGCTTTCTGTTTCTCGGCCCACCCCTGGTTTTCTTTACCCTTTCATTTCATCATGGTTGATGGAAGCTTGAGAGTGAGTTGGACAATGCTCAACCTCATTACTGGAAAGGGGGTTTGAGCAAAGATGTTAAGAAAAGAAAGAGAAAAGAAGGGGGAAAAAAAATTACTCAATACTGAGCAGGATTTAAAGCAGGGAGAAAAGGGAGGAAGAAACACAAGGCTTCAGAGCAGGGGTTTCATCTTACATTGTAGTGTATGAATACAGTAGGTGGTGGATGCGTGGGAGTGGTATGAGAATTGCGATAACAAAAAAGCAAGAGGAAGTGTGCTTTAAAAGAAACGGTTAGTGGCCGGTCTCTTGGAAGGTGGGCACAGTTAGTTTGCACTTTTGTCTTGTCCTGGTTCGGCTGAGTGGAGCGGGGGAGGGATGGCAGCGGTCTGACATCAGATGTTTCCTCCAGATAACAAGAAGCCATGACGATTACTTCCAGACATAGGCTGGGATTTTTTTTCAGCAGCGAGGCCAGAGGTTGACGTCCACAAGGCGTGACCCTGGGCCCTAGAGCGTTCAGATTTCCTCATCCACTCTTAGCCCCATCTATCCTGGAGTTACGTTAGATAGCTGGTGGTATGAACAGTGTTGATCGGGCACTTTTGAGTTAGCTCTTCATTCTGCAGATCACTAGAGGCTGACTTGATTTGGGCCCTCTGAATAGACAGATTTGATCTAAGTCAGTGGTGTCAAAATCATCAAGCGGAAAGTAGGCCACCAATGTTAGATTTTCTTTTTTTTTTTTTTTACATTTGATGATGCAAAACTAATATTGTTGTGAAATCATTTTTTTCTACCAGCTCAACCAATAACTAAACACACAATATTTTTTTATGAAACAAAGTAGTCTGATTTTAGTTGAAAAGGAATCTGTGAATCGAAGGTCTAAAATCTTGAAAAGGAAATTCAACATTTTGCCGTATTTTGATGTGTTTAGCAAAGTTTAATGAATGTTTAATGAATGCACCCAAGTTGACTTTGAGTAAAAGTCGCTTTATGTTTACTATGAAATTAAAATGAATGCATCAGACGTGATTGGCGAAAGAAAAGTATTTTTAGTTGTAACAAAATTGTAAGAGGCTACAATCTCAGACTAAAGAATTTTAGAGTGTCCACCTGCATCAATCGCCTGTGCCGGCTCACCAAATTTGTAGCATTCTGAAAGGAACCATAAGTAATAATGACACATAGTGGTTAAAACCGGAACATCATATACACAATGCCTTTCACGGAGACCCCGGATTTACTCAACGGTCCTGCGGCTGTGAAACTCCCCTGAATTTCTGCTTACACAGGACAGGTCTATGATGATGTATTCTGTTTTTATGCTCCGCTTCTCTTGTTGGCTTCCATGTTTGCAGGCTGCTGCTCTTTAATCATAAGTGTATGATCAAGAAATAAAAATGAAAACATTAATGAACATAACTTGGTTTATCTTAAAGGTATAGTGGATAATTCTTCCTGAAATGTAGGGAAAAAAACGGGCAAGTCACTTTTTTAATAACTGCACATGTGCAAGACGATCCCACCTGCTATTCCGCTCCTCAAGGCGTCACATGAAAAAAATCTCCAAAATAAACTCTAGGTGTGTTCCTTCCTTCTGAGTTCTTCCTCTTCTTATCATAAGTTTGATTCTTGTGACTTTCAGCCATTTTCACTGATACATAAACACTAGAAGTGCACAGCCAGACAGCGGAAACTAACAAGGAACGTATACGCACATTGGTGTTACGTGAGTGCATCACAATGATTGGCATGAAGGACAACCAATGCATAGGGTGATCCCCACCAGGACTCCAATCTGAAAAAAGATCGTCCACTATACCTTTCAGGCTTAGCTGATAAATAACATGACTCAATTTGTTTTTTAAGACCTTTGTCCTCCTGGATATACTTCATTGAGCTAATTTATCTATTCCAGGTGTTGTGCGTATCAACCCTATTGCATTTGGCTGCAGAAGTGACTGCAGTATCCTGGATGAGGGTCTTCAGAGTAAATACCTTGCAGTACCCCCCTTTATCCTGTCCCAACATATGGTGAAAGAAATAATGAAAATCACACTGACCAATGGCCACTACACTCTTTATGTGGTCTATGGCTATTTACAACATCAGTACTGTTCGTAATGACATATAATCCAGACCATCCAGTTTAAAATGTATACCGGTTGTTTTTTTTTTAAAACAGCTTTCTGCATTCCCAGCAGGTCCGAATGTCGTACATGACATAAGAATCCTTTCTGTATGATGCAGAAAACCTGCTCCAAGTAGCAACACCTGTGAAAATAAATTATGAACCAAAAGGGAACATTTCCATAGAGCTGGTGAAACCAATAGCATAATGGAAAACTGGATTACACAACAGCAATGTTTCACTGTTCAGAATACACGGTTTTGGGGGGAAAAAAAACAAAAAAACCCAATAAGGGCCTAATTCTACAAAGGCATAATGTATGTTTTAATACATGACCAGAGTGTACATGTCATTGGGCAGCATCTTTGAGAAGTCTGAAGCATGCGTTTCCAATCTGCAACAGAGTTCCAAAGGTAAGGTCTTTGTAGATTCATCTGAAACCCAATACAATAGCTTTATTATGCCTACATTTGATCCCATACACTGGGGAAGGCCCAAGCTCCAGAAATCTTCCTGTGTCAGACAGACATCCGCATCCTTGACAACAACGTCTGCTCCAGATCGGGTTTTCTCAAGTATATAGCTGAGCTACAAATAATTAATCGCAAAACATACTTAAAACCAATAGAAAACACATATTTAAACCTAGACAATACTCATTCACAATTTCATTTACAGGAGACACGTATATACCTACCAGCATGGCTTGGTCTGGGCACATATCCTAGACTGCTGTGGCACCAGTTGACCAGATATGGGGCTTCTGTTCAGCTGTTAGTGGTTAAAAAAACAAATGCCAGGGATCATCTTTTACAGTTTAAAGACAAAGGGACATCTGGAATATAGTTGGGCTCTGTTATTTCTACCATAGCCATATTGAGAAATGAAGGCTTCTGGCTCATTGGACTCTGAAGAAAAGAATAGTAATATGGCAATACCACAGGCCTAGTAAAACTATAGTAAAACTATTGTATTATCAATCCTAATACTTCTCAATATAGGGCTGATGAAAGGCTTCAGCTGTGAAACATTTATGTTTTGTTTCATCTGAGCTCCTGTTGTGCTGGACAGCATCGCCACGCCCTTTTCTGAGAAGGAGGCTATGACATGTGACCCAGACCAGTTGGCTTCCAGTCGCCTTCCTTTTTTATTTCGTCATCTGCAGTTATCTCACAATAAAGAAGGTGTATTCTGCTTCTGTGCTGTTAATCAATCTATAATGTCACCAAAATCCTGGGTCGCCAGATTCCAGCTGTATATACCTGTGTTGTTCACAAAGTTCCCATTAGTGTGGCTGAATGTTAAGAGCAGACGTAGCCTAACAAGTTCATTGTTTTCCTTAGATCCTGTTAAATTATCAAACCACTTTGGACTGTTTCTGAACTGGTTTTATCTGCACTGTACGTACAATGGGTGTATAATATGTTGAGGTTGTTGACAGAAGGATTAACTCTAACAAAATCATGTGACATGCTTTCTTTTCATGCTATACATTTATTTTAATGCTATATAGGTTATGAGTCATATCCAGTATTCGTCCGTCTCTTCTTTACTGGGGAACCCACTGTTTAGGAACACATTTGACAAGGATGAATAAAACAAGTAAAAAATCGGAAAAGAATCAAACCTAGATCAACTTGTAACAAATGGGGTCTGCTAGATGTTTATAGGTGGCCATGTTGTTGCCTGATCAAAATCCTACAGATAGTCGGGTTAAGAAATGTCTCTAGTTTTTGCTTTAAGGTCTATCAAACCTATAGGATGAAAGATGTGAAATGATTAATTAATCTGATTTTTTGGATCACAAAAACACTTACGAGGAGGCTCCACTAAAAAGTGTGAGTCCATACAGAACCACCTGACACACCTGGTTAAGGGAAATCATCCCCAAAACACTAGTTGCAAATAAATGTCTCTCTTTTCCGTTTTAATACCCAAGCATAAACTGGTCTGACTCCAACAGAAAAATAAAGACAGAAAAGATTGCGAACCCACAACACAGCAGGACTTATAGCTCCTGTTTCTCCCCCTTAACCCACTGAGCTCTTCTCAGGTTCTGAAACATAAACAGGACAAGCGGCATCTGTCTATCAGCGGTTTTGCAGGGTTTATTTTAAACATGCAACAGCAATCAAATACCTTTCTAATGAACATTTTTTGAGATTTAACGGACCAGATTATACTTTGCAAGCATTTGTAGTTTTTAAAGTCGAACACATATTGTTTATTTCCTGGTTCAGCAAAGGGGTCCTGAAAAGCCACGCCCGCATAAACATCTGCGTTTTCCTGCTTCTGCCACCACTTGATCTCGCCACTGGTTGATCAATCACACCGGACCAACCGCAATGTTTTACCACATCGTGCAAATGTTAGCCAATCATGTGCTGTGACGTCATTGGCAAGCGCAGGACCCCCGAGCAAATCTGGTACCTACGCCGGACCGCACCTCTAGGTTTGAAAGATGTGGTTTTGTTCTTAAACAGGTTTTAGTTTCATTGTTGCATTATTTCTTCACAGTTGTTGGCAGCCCTTTTTACTCCTATTATTTATGTATGTAATTATCATTTTAAAGATTTATCTGCAGCCTGGATGTTCGAGTGTGTAAGTCTGTGTCTTTTTTTAAATACTTGACTGTATTTTTTTCATCTCTCTTCCCTTTTAGACAAATCTACCTTGAAGTCCTCTTGAACAGCTGTCTAAACGTAAGGTAGCGTTGAAATTAAAAATAAAATAACGATAAAGTATTTTCACGTAATGTACAGTTAATGTACAGTAATGTACAATATAGCAGTCGCTCAGACCAAAGGACCCTTTATAAGTTCCATTCTGAGTTTGTGTTTCACGCAGGAAGGTCATAGGCAGTGCACCACCTCCTACCTCCATTTCAATCCTAAACAACTTCGAGGTATTTGCGATTTGAGTTGTTTTGACGATGAAATAAACTTTATTTAAAAAGGGGCAGCTTACAGCTCAAACATAAATGTCAGCATTTGATGTGCAATACCAGATTATAGCATGACATAATTTGCAGCTGAAGTTTTTGATTGTAGAGGGCCACTTTGAACTTGGCCCAACTCAGATCAAGTTATCAAGGGAGTTATCAACTGTGGGTAAGATACTAACTGCTTTTAAACTTTTACCAGAATTTCAGTTTAAAATTTCTCTTAACAAAAGGGAAAGTACATAGATTACGAACATGTTAAAACCAAAGAGACATATGATTTTTTTTTTATAAAATTTTATATTAACATTGCATAGCTCTGTGCAGAGCTCCTTAAAGGGGACAGTCAACCAGTAAGACTATGCCTGTAGCTCACTCTGGTTGCATACAAAGGTTTCCCAATCAAATTATCGTTGATTTATCATATTTTATTCATGTGTTTTACAACATATTTTTGCTCCATTTGCTAGTAAACGAAGTGCTTTGTGCAAAAATACTTTGTTTACTTGTTGCATGTTTTAAATATTTACCACAAGACCACATGATCGGAGGTACGGTATTGAGCATGCGTGCAATGAGTAAACAAGGAGGCGAGTTAGCGACGTCCTGCGGAGGTGCGAAAAGTAAGGGGTTGGGTAACCATAACCCTGTAGGTCGGGTTGGTCTTCTTCCATGCCGAGCTGTCACTTTACTGCGAGGCATTGCAGGACGGTCTATTGCGTTTTACAGTAACTAAGTCAATCGTCGCCATCTTGTTTTGCGATAGTTCCACGGTGCTGCCGGCCGAAGGCACGAAGATGTTTATATCTCGTGATCGCGGAGGGTGCCAAGTTATTTTCAGGCTCAAAAAGATCTAAGTTAACACTATCAGGATAAACATCTGCCATAAATCATTTTTTTTGAAGTTTTGTGTTTTATTTTTATGGTCAAAATACGTGACTAGGCTCCTTTAAACACTTTGAAGTACGATAAAAGAGCCTCAATATTAGATGAAATTGACTCTTTTCCAATATGTTCTGACTTGCCAATGGCCTGACTTTACCATTACGATTTTATAAAAACACAAATGATTTGTGTACACACAGTGCAAAGTTTATTCTGACTGAGGTAGCCTGAACTCATTAACAAATTGGGTTAATATAACAAGAAAGGAAACGAATACAAGTTGAGTGTGAGGGAAAACAAGGTAAGCAAAGAGTTAAGTCCATTTCCTGAGTATAAATTAAACGCATCTTGTAATCACATTGCAGGAATGCAGTCGGTGTACACTGTTAAACACTCCCTAAGCCCTGGCTCCACTTCACTCTCTCAGCACTCCACACAAAAGAGCCTTTGTTCTCTGTGCTCTTGAAAAGCAATGCTCAGTCACTCCCTCCTCCTCTCCTTTACCCCCCTCTCTCTGCTCTCTCATGCTGTTTCTGTCATTTGCTTCGCTCTTTCCTCTCCACTCCCCTCTCTTATCTGCTTCTTTCATTCATAGACTTGTTTTTGGCCTTCAAACCTTCTTCCCTATCTCCATCTCTATCGCCGTCTCTTCAGACTCAGTCACAGAACTTGGCTTTTGGGCTTGTTTGTAGCCGGAGGTGAATAAGAGTCAGCATGTGTGTGTGTTAGCTAAATCGAAAACGCACGAGCTCCACACAGTCCATAGGCCGCTCACAGGCTTGCCCCAGACAAATCCACAGTACCTCAGATCTTACCAAAAACGAGATTGTTCAAAGAAATCTGCTTCCCTCAAGATTTGCTCTGCCTCCACCAGCAGCTTTTTTTCTGGTTAGCCACACATTTACGGTAAGAAACTGGAATGGGAAGTGGAAACAGGGAGAAGGGACGTCTTATTGGTCTCTTTCACTCTTCAAGTCTCTTAGATCCAAATAAACATTTAGACTTTAGAGTTTGATGTGCTACACAAGCTGCCACTAAGGAGGGACGCACACACACCTGGCAGAATGGAAGCCCTTGGGTGTGGAAACTGTTTTGTATTTGTTAGCAATCAGGTCATACGTGACAAGCTCATAAGACCTCCGTGTCGAAACACGTTTTTTCTGGGAGAAACCCTCACAGGCTCCTCCTACCCCTTAAACCTTGTGGCCTTCAC
This sequence comes from Fundulus heteroclitus, assembly GCF_011125445.2. NCBI lineage: Eukaryota > Metazoa > Chordata > Actinopteri > Cyprinodontiformes > Fundulidae > Fundulus > Fundulus heteroclitus. Next base: position 22,552,629 of record NC_046379.1, read on the forward strand.
CTGTTGATTGATTCCTGTACAATCTCCAAATCCAGGCAGCATGCAAGGCATGTTTCTGCAGCTTTGTCAAACTTTGAGTTATCTGTCATTTCAAACGAGCCATCTTAGAAGGAAAAAAAACAAAACAAAGATAAACTAATGTACCTGTCATGTATCTTTCGGCATTATGTCAGAGTCCCAATGTTTGGGGAAGAGAAACAAAAAATGGTTATTAACAGAACTTTTTTCCTTGATTTTACTCCTAAAAGGATAGTTCAGATTTTTAAGTGAGGTTTTCTGAATCTTATCAGTTGGTACTCACATACAATAGATCACAACTCACAAACTAGTTTTGTTTAGTATCCATGGAATACAAGAGCTATAATGGTGGATATTAAATGTGAGCCTTTTCACAAGAGGCAGTTGTTAAGTTTGCTGTTTTCTCAACCGACTAACTTCCCATGCTAAGGTTGCATCATTTGTGTAATGTACCAATTAATACAATGGGCTGACCAATCCCAATCAGCTTAGCGCCAGTTCACCAGGATGATTGTTGAACAGCAAGAAGACCCGGAAAAACATGGGAACTTTCCATCTTCTATGCAGTTGCAAATGACGATGGGCATATAAGAAAGATTACTCATTACTTTGCAAATCTAAAGTGGGCTGACAAGACAAAGCTGATTTTTCTCTAAATGCAGAAGTGTGATATGTGAAAAATGTATGTACCTAACTTTAGATATTTTCTTTTTACCATTTATATATATGTTTTTTGCATTTTTTAAAAGAAATTATTGTCCAATCACTGCGGTGGACTGGCGACCTGTCCAGGGTGTACCCTGCATCTCGCCCAGTGACAGCTGGAGATAGACACCAGCAACCCTCATGACCCCAAAACAGATAGACGTGTTAGAGAATGGATAGATTGTCCAATCAGAACTTGGAAAATCACATTTGGATTAATCTCAGCATTTTCTTCCACAACACACAAATAAAAAAGGAAGGGGAAAGTAAAACACATATCTAAACTTCTAATAAGTTCGGATGTCAAGATGTATTTTTCAAAGACATTTTGAGCCAAATGGTGAGAACACTGCTAACATAGTTGGATGCATGGAGGAATTAAGAATTTTTTTTCTGTTAGCATCCATTTTGTTTTGTTAAAAAAATTGCCCAAAAACGTAGTTATCTTATTTGCTCAACACCTACAAAATGCTTGTCTCATCTCATATTATAGCCAAAACTATTACATAAGGCACAGCAGACCAATCTGGGTCACTCAGGGGGTTGGCTATTCAGCCAGCTCATTCTTACCACTGCTGTGGCTCATTTATTTACCACTGCGACCCCTCCTGCAAGGGTGGAAATTCCATTTCATTGCTTTTTTTATAACTCTTGGTCTTTCTCTGACAAACCTGTTGAGGTATTCTAAGTATAGTTCACCCCTTCAAACCTTATAAGCCAAACGTATAAATTTTGCTATAAGTATTCTTTAGACGTTTACCTTTTCATTAAAGTAAGTTCTTTCCTCATAAACGTGCTGTTTCTGGAAAACGTGTTGGAATCTGCACATCCAAATAAATGGAAAGGAAAGCACTATTAACATGAATTTCTTTCTGCTGGTTTGTGATATAAGACCCAACTTGGCAACAATTGCAGGCAACAGTGGCTGAATTGTGTCAATAATTATTTCTATGGGACAGAATAACAGAGACATGCCCAAGGTGCGCAATGATGCTGAATCCAGTTACCCATATCTGTAAATGAATGCTATCGCATTGTAAAGCAGTAGTGGTTTATAGGCTGATCACCGCTGATATGCACTTGAACTTAGCCCTGAACTTTTTTAGTCTCCCACGGAGTTGGGCGACCTGGTTTTCTGGCCCTTTCAGAAAATATTGCTGTACTGCATGTTTCCACAAATCCTATTCTGTGTGTATAATGGGCCATAAAGCAATCCTTGTGCTCGTTTCCCCTGAGCTTCAGCATGTCTCGTCCTGCCTGACTATATTGCCCCGCCACAATGAGAGGACCTGAGGCGTGAAATGCAATCACGTCCATCAACTCTTATCGAAGCAGTCACAGGGTGTCTGATGTAAGGCCGCCTTGCGCAATCACCTCCTGAGAGACAAGGATTGCTGAGAAAAGATTTAACCAACTTCACAATTATGAGGCTGATTTCAGGGACTTGTGCCAGTTGTGTCTATTGTTTGTGACTGTTGACATACTCATTAACAATAAAGCCTTCTGTTCCCTCTTAAATGGGGTATGCACTTGTTGCTCGTTGCATGAGGGGAAAATCTTTAAAATGTTTTCTTTATGTTTAGGTGGAAACAGACTTTAGTAATACCAAAGGAGAAATATTTATTAGAGATGCTGAGGTACATTGGACAGTATTTAATTTTTTTTATTTGCTTGATTGGTGAAACCTAAAATTATAAACTTTTTATGATCATTAAATGCAACATTATACCTCAGTATGTGGTATAAGAATAGAATAAAATAGAATAGAATAGAATTTTTTTTATCTAGGATAGTGGTGGAGATTTTTCTTACAGGTCTCCAACAGCAGCATTGCTGCACTTAAAGTACAATAAACACTCTAAAACACATATAAAAAGCACATAAAAAGGCAAATAAAGCACTATTCTTACACAAGGTAATTTACAGTGCTATACTGAAAAATAGAGGAACAGAAAACAACAAGAAATGGGACACAATGTATACATCACATTAAAAGAAAAAAACTGAAATACAAATAAAACAAACGAAAAGCTAAAACATGATAAAAGTGAAATGACAAACCAGTCTTTGATATTTATGGTTTGCTGGAGTAAACAGCAATGTTAAAGATGGTAGTAGGCTTATTTAGTAAACAGGTATGCGAGTTGCTCAAATTGAGGTTTGAGCCCATAACGGCACCTAGGTTTCTTTGCATGACTGGTTTGGTTTAGCTGCACTGTCTGGATGAGAAGTGCTTTCTAATCTTTCATCTTTCATTTTTGAAATCAAACACCATGACTTCTGTATTTTCTAAATTAAGCTGGAGGAAAATCTGACCTATTCACTCACGAGAATTTTGGACACACCAACCAGGCAAGTGTAGTGGAGTATGGGGTGACACTGAAGCAGAGCCATGAGAATGGAGCATAGAGGAACTCCATATGTGATCTTTGCTTCGATTCATAATTGACATCGAATGACACAAAGTAGCGTCATCTTGCCAAACAAGATCTGCATCAGTTTGACAGAATACCACATCCTGAGCTAATAGAAAAATAAAACATAAACAGGAAAATGTTAGTTCGCTATAATCTGTCTTAAAGGACAGAAGTAAAGGAGATATATGAAGTCCAATAACTTTCAGGATTTTGCTGTAGTTGTAGAATTTGATTGATGCAGAGAAAAAATTATTTCACTTCAAAAAACTGTTGGAAAGTATTTAATGTTCAATTTATCCAGATAATGAAACAAGGCGTGTTGGTATTTATAGTTTTTCCTTTTAAACAGCTTTATTAGCAGGTTCTGAACTTTACTAAGTAGGTCATCGAATCAGGCCACAAAATCTCAGATCTCTGCGTTTCTGTTTTTTTCTTTTTCTTTTTAGAAAGAACAGTGAGTAAATTTAGATAAAAATAAAACAAAATTCAGATGTTACTTAAAGTTTGTCATGGTTGTCCTGATCCTACGATGTGTCCAAAAGCCTTTCTACACACACTTTTTGAACCATGATGGTTGAATGTATTCAGTTGAATATTCCAAAGTACAAAAAAAATCCTCTTTCACTTTATACAATTGAGTTAACAGCTATAAAACATCTTACAGAACATTTTTGCCACCTAAGATTCAATAAAAACATGGAAAGCCTCAGTTGATGAGGAACTTTTCACGCAATCTCTAAGCATATATAGAGAGCCTAGACTCACTCAATGGGGACATAGTTTATTTTAACTGCTGCAGTTACCCTGTCTGACACAAATGAATCATCTTCGCTATAGTTGTGAGCAATGCCCTAGTTAACCACTCTGATAAGAGGAGTCCAACCTGAAGACTAAGTATTATGTCTCCAGAAGCCTGAATGTAAATCATCTACTTTGCGACTCCCTCAATTTATTGCCTTCCTCTTTGAGCCAAGGAAATTTTAAGACTTAAAACAAATCAGTCCACATGTCGTATCAATCATAAAATCTTTGCGCAGCTCGATTTCAGACTTTGTTTTTGGGAATTTTTCCTGATTACTTTCACAGAATGGGTTTTAACCCTCACAGCTGAAGACTCAGGTCTGATACATCCAGTTGATGCTGTTGGAATGAGGTGAGTTCACTTCTGAGACTGACATAAAAAAGTTTTCGTTCGTGTGTAACCCTGATGCACTTTGACCTCCGTGGATGTGTAGTTTTGGTTTATAGAAAGCTTTGTTGACAGCGCCCGGCCTTATGAGAGCACAGAGCTGCAAAATCCAAAATGGCAGAAATGTTTTTTTAAGCTAGGTACAGTTTTTTTAGAGCTACTTTGAAGAGTTCACAAATCCTAGATTTATTTTCTGTCACGTTTGCTTGTTATCTAACAAATTCATGCAAATTTCGTCTCTGTGTAATCCCCGTCGGCCTTTTCACAAAGTGTTATATAAAGATTATCTTACAGCGTAATGCGCTGCGAAGAACACGGCAGATCCCGGCAGCGTGCGACAACATGTCTGCCCTCTCTAGCAAATCTGTTTAGTTTTTTTTTTTGCACACACAAAATGACACAGACAAGAACGCACACAGGCAGGATCCCAGGTGCTGGCCTGTAACAGCCTGTCTGTAACCCAACCACGTTTAGAGGGCAAGAGAAATAGCTCTGGGTGTATACGCACGGCAGGCAGGGCCGGGCCCATCCCTGCCGTCGTCAGGCAGCTCCGGTGTCTTTGATGGAAGCTGCACAGATCAGAAAAGTAAAAGGAGATACTGATATGAGGTGTTGTTATAGAGAACACCCCACAGGCAGGTTCAACCCCCCCGTCACTTCCTTTTATGCAGCTTCAGAGCGGAGAAAGATGACACACATATATATAGAACAATATGTGAAGTTGGGCCAAGATGGAAAAACAGTACATACAATCCTGTATGTATCAGCAACAATATTACATTTCTTTCTCTTGTCTGGTCTTTTCTTTTAGACTGTAGTTTGTTTTATTAATATTTTTGTCATTTTTGAGCCGCAGGAGTTCGTGTTCCAGCAAAAAAAAAATAGAGCATTTCAGTATTTTCTTTACTTCTTGCATACATTGGCCGAGCGGCTGCATTTTTCTGGATTGTGGGAAGAAACCACAGTACCAGGAGATAACATGTAAACTCCACGCTGAAAGACCCAAGGCTGAGATTCAAACCACGGACTTTCTTGATGCACGCCGTCAATGCTTCCAACTGGGCCACCATTTTATAATTAACATTAACAAACACACCTGCCCGAAAAACAGATGTTTTGACCTTTACTATTCTTCATTACAGGGCAAACACAGGGTGGAGCATTTTCAAAAGCTACTCGAGCCCACTGCCTAACGCTCAATGTTAACTTTTTTAAATAGCAGGACATAAAAAACACGGCGGCCTATGTCAAAAATAAAAAATAAATCTCATCTGGGTCTTTCAGCAGGGTAATAACCAACAAAATATTTAAAAAAATCTTCACTGAAGCATTTTAGAACAATAAATGTGTTTTTACAAAAAGAAACTTCAAGATTTGTTCTGGAGAGGCAGTGTGCAAGAAAGTAAATTTATGCACTAAATCCAGTTAATCATATAGTGGGATGAAGAGTGATGAAACAGGCTATGCCCTGGAGCTTCTGTCGCGAGCTAACCTGCACTTCACTGTTCCCTGTTTAACCCTGGGCAGATCCACGTTTGTTATTCTACATACTCTAAGCAACGCGAAGAAGCTTCTACCGTGTGTTTATGCTTCATATCCTCCTTCCTTTGAGCTTTATGAAGCCACGATTCCAGAGCGTTTCTCTTCAGTAGGAAATCTCCCGATATGAAATGCAAACCTAATGTACGGAAATAAACTACACCTAATTCTTTAGTGTACGCTTTGACAAATGTTGTACTTCCTTGAGATGGCATGCCACCTTACAGGGAGAACGTGTCACGGCGTCTCTCTGAACTAAGACGCTGGAGGACTTTTCAAATACGGTCTAACTTGTCTTTATCATTCTTTATCTGTTCATAGAGTCTGCTCTAAATTTGTTTTTCATCTTGTCCAGTTCTCGTTTTATCAGACCAACAAAAATACCTGCTATGTTAGGCTATTTAACAGAAAGGATGCTCTGACCTTGTGTTTACACGATAAACTGTGCTGCTCATGTTTTTTTGTTTGTTTTTTTTTACCAAAGTTGGACATATTTCTACATATTTCTGTGGAATGGTTCATTTTAAATGTTCTATTATAGGGTTCATAAGCTCTTATAAAAACCTTTTTTCACCGAGTGTTCATTTAACCTGGCTGTCATTTTGAGAGCGTTTCCACTGTGGAGTCCAAAATAGGACAGAGGGGTAACTTCTCACTGCAAAAAACGCGGACCGAGGTCTTGTTGAACTCGGCTAAGAGTGGGAGAAAAACTTCCATCGTTGAATAAAAATCGCTGTTTTTCTGCGATAAAACCACAACTCCTGATTCTTTCACAGCGATTACACTTTGTAATCTATGCAAAGTTGCTAAAAACTCCACACACAGAGGTAACTGAACACATTTTGGAAGGAGTTCCTCAAAGCAGATTTCCTTGATTCATCACTATTGAGGTGAGAGGGCAGGGACCACAACTTCAGGAGGGATTCAAATCTGGTGTTCTACGAGTAATTTGTTATCATTTCCCAGCGTTTGCACAGTGAAACTGAATTATAGCCTCAAAACTGAAAGAAGTAGCATGCTTTCTGAGTATAATGTAGGACCAAAATGCAGATATGCATGGTAGAAGGTTTATTGATAAGATCACAGAAAAAAAAAATAGATGGAGCATGATAAAAACAGGACAAGGAACACAGGCAGCAAAGCGGAAGGAACCAGCAATGAACAACTAAAACAGGCAGGTTTATACCAAAGAGAAAAAGAACTTACATGGCAAAATCCTAATGAAAATGATAAACAACTGGATATGGCACGAGCTGGAAAACCAACACAAAAGGAAACTCAAAACACAGACATCTCTTGATCATGACAGGGGGTTGGTAATTTTCAAAGATCTTTAACAGAGAAAGCCTGGGAGAAGTGTCCCAAAGGAGCGTAAAAAACACACAGTAGCAGCGCAGCATTTCTCCAGAACCTGCTAAGGATTTGCTGCGGTTATTATTGTTTGTGTGTGGCTCAGAACCCGACTCGCTAAAAAAGGGTGAATATCACATTGATTTAAGGATTTGTTCCATATTTTGCCAGAGGCATTTGTAACTTTGCTGATTTTAAATCTGTTATTGAGAAAATTAAAAAAAAGTATGAGTATGTTGAAAAAAATGATTCCAGTGATTCCCGGAAAAAGGTTCCTATTTTTGGAGACATGCCTTATTTTACCCACATTAAATGACTCTCTTGGCAATAGTTCGGCTTCAGATAAAGACCAAAGCAGACTTCTACTATCTTAAAACAACTTGAGTCAGAAAAATACCATAGCCGTTGATGAAAACACCATTTAATGGACATTTAAACCTTACATTGGATGATTTCTGTAAAGGATCCTGTGCTTATTGAAACAAGGAACATGTGTGTATGTTTAGGAATTTACTTGCAGAAATGTAGAACTTGTTTACCAGGATCCAATGACAGACAACAAGACAAAAAAAAAACATATAAAAGAAATACTCCCGTCCTGACTTTTGGTAATTCCACTGACCCCTTAGGGTCTTGGTCAAAGGTCACAGGTTACAGACGCTATATCTGTGTGCTAAGTTTCCCCCCGGAGGGACAGACACATCATAACATGTCCATTTATGTGACTAGAGCTCTATGTCCAGGCATCCCATGCATGAGTCTGAATGGATTTACTCGTAGGGAATGTGGCTGTGAAATGTCCTTTGTGTGTGTGTGTCCCCCTAATGAAGGATAATAGTAGTTTTTACTTTGGCAGCGTGTTTGCAGGAGATTACACCTTTGTGTGTTTGTCGGGGTGTGTGCAAGGAGTGAGAAATGGAAAGGGAGAAGGTTGCGGTGTGATAAAGTGTCTAATTGCAGAGAGCCTCACTGTGTGGCATGTCAAATTGTTCTTCCCCTGTGGGCCTGAGGTCTTCTGCAGCCAGAGCGCATGTGCCGGAGACACCGGCTGCACATGTGTGTTGCTTACTCGGCCGGATCTCGACTGCCTGTTGCAAGTCTTGGCAGGCTGCCTGAACGCCAGGGATCCAGTCAGCTCTATATTATCGCTCGCATGCGTCCTTTACCTTTGCGTGGCTCTCTTAGACCTTTAGGCCTTTGCGGCAACATTGTGTGTACAACGGCATGTGTGCTAAATGAGAGCGTAAGGTGGGAGAAGATGAGGAAAACCGCAGAGGCTCTGGTCTCGCTGCGTCACAATTGCCCCCATTGTTCTGGCGCTATAATCAGAGCGGACATGGAACTTGGCTTGGAGGCCGAGAGGTCTCAGCAAAGCAGGACAGCTGCTGAGACACAGTTTCACACCAAATACTGGACTGGAGAACAAACTGAGATCGGGAAGGTGGGAAAGGGCATGAATTAGGTTATTTATTTGTGTTTAATTTGGGATTGAGATTTCTTTTCTTTTTTAAGTAGCGGAAAGGCCGTAATTTAGCTCTTCAGTCTTCAATTCAAAGTTGCCCCTGTTGTTTATTTATGTATGGCACAGTAAGACTGTGTTTTGTCTCGGAAGTTGGAGCTCAGGTCCGGGAATGACATCACACCGAGTAGAGCTGGTTCTAGTTGCAAGTTGGAAAAAACCGGTGGGATTTGCTGATTGTTGTGGTGATAACTTTGATAATGGTTCTCAAACTTTATACAACAAGTCCTGCCTCAGTAAATACTACATTTTCCAAGTATAACTGCAGTACAACAGGTCCTGGATTTCTTCCAGAAAATTAAAAAAAAAAGCATTGTGATTTACAGGTTCTGACTTAAAAAAAAATAAACAGCAGCCACAGTGTCCTGTGGCCTATTTGTGCCAGTCCAAAGCCAGGATAAATGCTGAGGGTTGCATCAGGAAAAGCATCCATCAAAAAAATGTTTATCAAATTTACCATGCAAGGCAAGAACATAAACAGGAAGGGTCCTTAAGTTGGAAGTTTAAGTGGCAGAGTTGGAGGTTTCTCACCAACCCTGATCTCAAAATCCAATACGGCTTCCAAAGGATAAAAAAACATTATGTGTTGTGAAGTCATACGCTTCTTTGCACTGTTGGTTTACGTTGTTTAAAGTCAGCCACCAAATATTGTCCTGTGCTCCCTCTGTTTTACATGTTGCTACAGTGGCTGAATGTACAAGATGCAGACTTTTTGAACTTTGCTTCAACCTTGGTGTGTGAAGTGGTAGTTAGCCTGATAGCTTAGCAAAGCAGCAGTCAAGTACCAGGAAGTAGAAGACTGTTGGGGTTGATGTTCTTTCATTTTGGCTGTTAATGACTTTTTTATCTTTTCATCACACTTTTCACTCTAAAAGAACATTGATGGTAGGACAATGGCTGTTTGAAGCATTTGTACCAACATGGACATTTTTCTTTTACAAAATATTGATTAAATAGGTATCGATGGGATAGGTTAGATTGTTCCAAGTAAGGTCAGAAAATGTTTTTTTTTTAATCAATATTTATCTTTTCTGAAGTATTAAGATGTTGTATTACAGTGTATTTACAGCAAAATGAAGAAACTCTCAGAGTTGTGGAGGGCTATCTGCTGGTAAGTGAACGAGGCCAATATTTAAGCTATGTTTAGCAGTTCACAGCTGAACATGTTTATATCCACTCTTTTAACCCTCTGTACGTTTACAAGAGTTAAGTGTTAAGTTTGTCTCAGCCAAACAGCTTCCAGGTTAACACTCATGATTATGTTGCCTAAGGCAGCGCCTCTATCAGACCAGCTCATCAGCTGACTCGATTGGCTAATTGTGAGTCCAGACAAGTACAAGACCTGATAAGCACAGCTACTTACGTACCATCTTCAGTGGTTGTGCAAATGATCGCCTGTTGAGAGATGCAGAAGTTTTCTCCACTCCTAAAGTGGTTATGGCGCAGGAGTGGCACTTTTAGGGTTCCCAGTCAGAAATACATTAGGAAGCCTTTTATTCTGGACTCCAGAATGGAGAATACACTGTGTTGTGTGGCCATGGCTGCCTTGGACACTGAACATAATGCAAGTTGAAAGTATAAACTATTATAACACCAATTATGGTTTGTGTCCCATTAAACCATCGTAATGCTTACACATTAAATGTTTAAGAACATGTTCCATTAATGTTTAAATGCATAAATTGGAGAAAAATACACTGTTATTATCTTGTTCCTCTAATAGTAGTAAAAATCCTAACATATATATCCACTCAACTTCATTCAACGTCATTTCTGGATTAGCATTCCAACCTCTGCAGCGAGTTGAATGTAGTACACTGATAAATCATAGCTGAGCAGGTGGATGGATACACTGCAAAAAGGGAACTAAAAGTAAGTAATTTTTTTTTTAATTAGTGTATTTGTCCTTGATTTGAGCAGGTAAATAAGATTATCTGCCAATGGTATATGGAATAATTTTTTTGCTCTTAAAATAGGAATATTTCCTCTCCCTCATCTTGTTTCAAGGGTTGTATATCTAATTATCTTATTTTAGGGGTCAAAATACTCAATCCATTGGCAGATGCTCTTTATTTACCTACTCAAATCAAGGACAAATACACAAATTTCAAAAACAAATTTATGTACTTGTACTTCCCGCTTTTTCTGTAGCGAACGTTTTCTCTACTACATATTTTAGACTTAAAAATTGATTTTAGATTTAAATCTAAAGAGATGTTTTCAAAACCCAGCAGTCTTACACACTCAAGGCCAGCCCCTGATATAAAAGCTCAACAAGTAACTTATGATTAGAGGTCAAGTCAACTTTACCCTTCTGCTCCTGGGCTTTTGTTTACTTCTTTGATGCTAATGTCACTTCCTGTTTGTTAATTCCCTCTTTAGGATGTGAACCCCACAGGACATCCCACAGTGAGACTCTCGTTTTGCTTCTTTCACCACAGCCACTGCTGTTGTTGTTTTTCACTGACTTCCGTTATCTCTGCTGTTTTCTGTTTCCGTGGCTTAAGCGAAAAAATTGTGCCGCTCATTAGTAATTAGTTCCTCTTTTCTAGTCACAACTCAAATTGCCTGCCTAAAACAAAAAAGCTCAGACTCTGACGTGGTACCTGTGCACAAACTCCATCCACAAGGCTTGAGTCAGACTTACCGTGTGGATTTTGTATGACTCCAGACAGCTGCTGTATATCTGGCAGTCTTTGCATGGCAGATGTCTTGACACGAGGTTCAGACGAAAGCTGGGGCTTTCAACAACAACACCGAACAGCGTGAAAGGCGGTGTCAGTCTAAGAACACATCAGCACCTCCTCAACCTGCGCCTTTCCACCACATTTCAAGGTGGAAGGGGTTCTGTCTTTGCAGCACCCTTTTAAGAGAGTCTAAAGTAGGAGTCCATTTACAACACTGGAGCACTACAGGCAGAACAGTAACTAAAAAGCCTGTGGTGAAGCACACAGGGAGTGGGTGTTTAGAGTTTTATAAGATTAGACCACAAGTTCCCTGACAAGAGTCGTCTAATAAGAGGCTCATGATGGGCCAGCAGACTCCCAGGGGTCTGGCTGCAGTGGTAGTGCAGCTTTATGTCCCTCTTTAATAGAAACATGGCCGCTGTTTTGCTGTATTTCTACATTAGAGGTTTATTTGACAGGCCTGCGATTTTGTTTTTGTCAAGTTCGCTGTTGTCCTTTTTTGTTCAGGAGTTGTAACAAAGAATCTGATCTACCTGGAAATAAAATAATCATTATTTCCAACCCCTCGTCAGGAACTATAAGGAGGTAAGGTCCAAGCTTTTGAGTCATTGTTTCCACAGAGCTCACTGGGATCTGATTAGACGTAGCCACAAGCTGCTCCTCCAGACTTATCGTCACACTTTTGTTTTTCTGCTTGATGGTTGAATGAATGGTTTGTTTCCCATGCTGGACACCCTTGTTCTCGTCTTATGGCTTGCAAAAGTGCTAATGGCCCTTGAATCTTTCCACAGAAGTCCCATTTAAAGTTTCCCACAGGCCATGTAGGGGGCATGTCAAACAGGTGGAAGAAAGTTCTCTTAGATGAGACTAAAATGTACATGTTTGGTCTAAATGCTGAAATGCTCAATATGGTAGTGGCAGAATCATGCTGTGGGGATGCCTCTCTTCAGCTGGGACAGGGAAGGTGGAATTTAATGGGAAGCTGGAGTTAAATACATGGTATTCCAGCAAGAAAACCCAGAAAACTTCAGTCTAGGGCAAAGGTTAACCATACAGCCCCTACACAGCCAGAGCTGCAGTAGAAGGGTTTAAACCAAAGCAAGTGCACGTGCAAGCATGGCACGGTCACTCCAGTGCCAAATCCAAATGAAGTTCCATTGCATTTGTTGAAAACTCATGTTCACAGAGGCTTGCCATTCAGTCTGTCTGAGCCTGAGCTATATTACAAGAAGATCAGGCAGAAATGTCACTTTTTAGATGTTTCTAGAAGCTAACAAAGGGATTCCTCTACATACTTGGAGTTGCAATTGCACTGAGAGCTATTGATTCAGTGGTGCTGAATACACATACACTCCACATTTCCCAGATTATTCTTTGGAATAAAAATGGCAAACGTCATATTTCATTTTTCTTTCACTTTAAACTTATAGACTTCTACGTGTTGATCTATCACTTAAAATCCCAGTGAAACCCATTGAAAGTCGTGGTTTAACATTCTGAAATTTGACAGATATCCGACCTGACGGATCAAACTCGAGATACCACCTCAACAGAACCAGACTGAAAGTATGAAGTGCTCTCCAGAGCACACTACCAAATCCACATAAGAAAGACTCAAAATAAAAAAAATAAAAGGAATGTTTTGGAGTGACCTAGTTAAAATCTGGACTTAAACCAACTGAGATGCTGCTTCAGCAGGCTGTTCATGCTGGGAAATGCTCCAGTCTGACTCAATTAAAACCCTAACTAGACCAGGTATCATAAGTGATTGATGGCAGTTGTTGCTGCTAAGGATGACACAGCCAGCTGTTTAGTTAAAAGGACAATTACCATTTCACAAAGGGGCCAGGATCGTTTGAATAGCCTTATTCCTTTAGTAAATGAAATCATGAATTGAAAAATACCTTTTGCACTAAATCAGGTTGTCTGATATTAAAATGTGTTTAAAGATCTGACAAATTATAGAAGAAAAAAACAATCAGAAGAAATGTGTAAATGGGCAAATAGGCTAAGAAGGCACTATAGATTTACAAAAGAATTTGTCTTTATACAAATTTATAATTTGGATATGCTTGATTTAAGTTTAGATACAAACATTTGCTCCCTTTAAAAGTCAAAATGCTGGGAAATAGTAGCTATTGAGAGCTGGAAAACACAAGGACAAACGCTGTAATAAATCAGAGCATGCCTGATTCTGCTTGGGAACTTCCCAGAAGTGATCACCAGGAAAGCCAATGCATATTCTATAATAGCAGGCATGAAAAATAATAAATCAATGGTAAATGCTGTCATGTCTCTTTTGTGTTTGATCAGTGAAGCTGCAAAGGTTCCCATTCTTCACAAACCCATGAGGGGACCATCTCATGCGGCTTGTCAGCAGCGTGTTAAGCTGCAATGGTTGCACCATAACTTCCCAAAATTGATTTGATTCTGGGCTGTGTTTGTCTTGGCTGGGGCCCTCCGCCTGTGGTTGTGGTCTAAGAGTGGAAAGGCAGAGGGCAAGAGGGAAGGAGGAAAGGGTGGGAAGACCGTGGAGAAGAGAAGGAGAAGAGGGCGGCGTACTGAGAATTATGTAAGACTTCAAACAGGTCCAGTCTGGCGAGGGGTGTTGATGCGAGAGTTGTGGGCCCCTTGGGTCAGGTGGCCTCTCACATAGCCTCCCATATGGTCTGCATTTCCCCCCTCATTGCCGCTGCCGTTCGTCTAATTGCCAGGTAATGTATCGTCGCTCTGGCCCTATCTCCCCTCCCGTCGCTGTTATTCTTCTCCTTTATTAATGGGATTCACAGTGGTGTGCTGCTCATGGTGATGGAGGAGACCGAGGCTCTGGCTCTGGCATCTTGCCGAGGAGAGGCCCCGCCGCTGACACTTTATACACCGGCAGGTTTTAGCAAGGTGTTCATTTCAGGAGCTTCTTCTCTCCTTCATCTGTTTCTCTCTTTCTTCCTTCATGTGAGGAAGTTAAATCAAAGCTGGCGCTGATATAGGAAACCTTGGTTCATCTCGGTGTTACAACCTGTTGCCATGAGACAGTCCCATATGGATGAAGCAAACAGGGCCTTGCCAATACATTCAACCCCCTTGTATCTTTTAACATATTGTTATGCTACAGATTAAAAACCTTAATGTATTTTATTAAGATTTTATTTGACAAAGGAGCAATGGAAGTCTTTTTACCATGAAAATCTGAGAAAAAAAGTCTTCCAACTATCAGGAATGAATACTACAAATCTGGCTGTTATGGAAGACTGGAAGAATGGGGTTCAATTCAATTTCAATTCAATTCAATTCAATTCAATTCAATTTTAAATATATAGCGCCAATTCATGAAACATGTCATCTCAAGGCACTTTACAAAGTCAAGTTCAATCATATTATACAGATTGGGTCATATTATACAGATTGATCAAAAATGTCCTATATAAGGAAACCAGTCGATTGCATCAAAGTCCCGACAAGCAGCATTCACTCCTGGGGAAGCGTAGAGCCACAGGGAGAGTCATCTGCATTGTACATGGCTTTGCAGCAATCCCTCACAAAAGGACTGTATCCACTGACTGCAGGACAACACTGTAAAAGAATATAAAACATCCTGAACATGCAACCAGATAGAGTGATGTCCAAGATTTTTGCCACGTAGGCCAAAAATCTTCAAGTTAGGAGAGCTCCAGGGGGCAAAAGTTTGATTAACTTGTTTTTAATGAATTTGAATGAGGCATTAGAAAACTAAAGCGCTGTTATTGAAAGAGAATCATTTTACACTTTAAGAAGAATTGTTATATTTCAGCACATTTTGAAAGGTTTGCATCAGTGAAAATGTCATTCTAATTAGTTTTTTAATCAACAACAGCCTGTGCTGGTGGGCCAAATTGGTGCCGTTTTAAAATTATGGTTGTTAGTTGCTTACAATGTTTCAGAGGGCCGCAAGGAGCCCCCTGGGCAGCACTTTGGACCCCGTTGGTTTAAAGGCTGGCATCAGGTGGTCCAGCGGCCTTGTCAAAGCCCAGAGCTAAATCAAGCTGATAACTGATGGCGTGACTTGAAAACTGCTGCTTACAGATGCTCTCTTCCTTATCTGACTGAGTCACACATCTACAGTGTCAGCCTCTGGATGTGGGAAGCTGTTGGAGAAACACCAAGTCTCGCAGCTGTAGTTTCCACCAAAAAGGTGGTTCAACAGTGTATGGATGGTCGACATGGACTTAAAAATGTATCCCGATAGTGTATGATATTTATTTCAGTGTCAATAAAGAAAGAATTGAAAAGTATTTAAGTCGTTTTGGCTATGAATCTGTCTGCCTGCGGTGATATATTTCAAAATAAAACATCAACTACTTCAATAAAGGGGATTTCCACAACTTATTTTCAGTGGTGCAACAGTTGTCGCTAAAGTGTTAACAATAATGTTAATGCTCTCTTGGAACCATCGCTAGAAAATACTGCACAATGATTAAATCTTATAACCATTTTCCCTGATAAAAAAATAATAACCACCCCTCCTGGGAGGCTGAATAAAAATGGACACCATCCTTTTCTGAGTTTTATTCACTAAATTATTGTTTTCCTTCCACTTCATGATTATGCGCTACGTTGTGTTGATCCATCCCATAACAGGCCAATAAAACATGTTAAAGTTTCTGGTTGTAACGTGACACGTCCCAGACGCACGAATACTTGCTACTGCTTCTGTATTTTTGCACCGCTCTCTCCAACATATTGGTTTAATTTTTGTGACATCAGCGAGGTTTGATGAAAAGCATCCACACAGCATGATGCTGCCACCACCATGTTTTACTGTGGAGAATGGTTTGCAGTGTAATTTTTTTTATTGGGTAAAACACTTTAAATAGCATGGGTCCCAATTACTTTGAGTTGGTTTATCGCATGAAATCTCACAAAAACACGATTCACTTTCTGATTTCACTGTCAGAAAATGTTAATGGGTATTATGAGACACTGCACACAACCATACATATGTATAGATTTTCTATCCTCTGCCATTCATTAGCCCACATATCAATGGAGCTCCACAGTGCAGGCCTTTCTTGCCAGTTCCCACACACAACCATGCTGGGCAGATTTTTTCTCCCCCAGCTTTTCACTGGAAGTGTTAAGCACCACAACACACCAGCAGACATGCGTTTGTCATAAAGTGGAAAGCTCACAATTACATGACAACTGTTTGTACTTTGAGCCAGGCTCAAAAGGAATCATTGCACACCAGGTTTAATCATGCGTTGCACCAAATGTCTTTCCTTCTCCTGTGATTTTTCCGCCGTCGTTGGACCGTGGAAACTTAGTTGCAGCGAAACAACGCGGACCAATCAGCCTAAGTGAGCGTTCTAGTAGCAGCTAGTGCCAAACCCTGGTTTTTGTACACCTTCTCGGGGGGCCAAGTCTCTCACTGCAGCGAGACCATGTATGGGCCTGGAGCTCCAGCACTTCCAGATTCTGTTAGTGAGCTGTTACAGGCATGACAGAAGCAACATAAGCCTGGCTGAATTCATCAAGCTATTGCGAGGGGGCCATTTATGCGTGCTGGATTTTTGTTGGACATCCTGGGGTGCTGGACCGAGCCAGCATCGCCGTCTGGATGCACACTGAAGAGCTCCATTACATAACCTAAGACTTTGATTAGCCTTTCTGCTCTGCTGAGCTCTCTGGGAAGGGTCCAGATGTGACTTCATGAACGGCGCTCTCTATGCGTAGCCTGTTCACTCTGTTCTGCTGCGTCCCTCCATCGCCCCCCCCCTTATCCGACCTCGCAGCTGTAAGCACTCAGAGGAAAGCAGGGAGGCTCACTGAGAGCTTTATTAAAAATATCAGACACCCCAAAGACCCACCCCCAAGCCCAAGCCCTTCCTCCAGCTCCCTTCTAAACAGTTCCAGCCCCACCCAGAGCAGGCCCATACTTCTGTCTTCTCCCCCACAGGTCGTCTCCTAAAGTAGGCCAATAAGTCTTCTACCATGTGGTCTCGCTGTCAGTCCGGGGTGGGTGACTAGACAGACCGCTGCTCCAGGCGCGAGGGCAGGAAGTGGGAGCTAGCCAGGAGACGCTCTCTGAGAGGCTGCCCAAGTAAACAACCCTCGGCACACATGCTCATACGCATTGGGATGTGTTTACATATGGCCCGACTTGCACACACACACACACACTCACACACCCGGACTGTGCTTCAACTTCCACCTCTGACAACCTTTTTCTTAAACAAAGCTATAAATCTGAATGATGGTGTCTTAATAGCAATATCACAGGGATTTATGGATGACCTCAGTATTTCTTTTTCAGACCTTTGCTTTTGTTGAGGTTAGATTGACCGTGAACTGAAATATCATCTATATCAAGTTTTTTTTTTGTGTGTGTGTGCAAAGGATGATGTGCAAACCGTGAGCTGTGCAAACCCAGATGTGCAAAGTCATCCCAATATGCCAATATCCCAATTATTTTCTTAAAGAGGTGGTCTGCTGCACCCGTTCCCGTTGCTTTTGACATCCAAACTTTTTTTTTTCATTGCTGACTCCTTGTCTGAACATTAAGGTCGTGGTCATTTTCCAGAGCAGGCAAGGCAAACTTTCTGGGAAGACAGTGAAAACAGGTGGAGAATCGGTTAGCGCTGTGATTTATTGAGGGCTCCTTTTGTCTCTCATTGTGCTGCTCCCTTCCTTTCGGGCCTAAAGCATCTCTCACACATTGTTTTCCCTTCTCCTCTGTTGGTCTGTGTGTCTGATAACAATGATGCCTGAGTCTCAGAGTGGAAAACCCACACGAGCTCCCCTTAGGGAGCAGATTTATTGTTTCCACACATAAAGCTGTTGTGTAAGTGGTTCAGGCTTTTCTTGGGCAGATGCAACACAAAACTCCCTACACATACATTTCTTTCTAATACTCCTTGGCCCATTAATACACTTGTTTTCAATTAATTTGGATTTTTCTTTTGAATAATTCAAAGTGAAACTTTGAATTCACTCTCAAACAGCATTTCAAGGTAGTTTTTTTTTTTTTTTTTTTGTAATCTGGTAAACATTTGGGAACCACCCGGTTTTGGAGAAATTGTTTTCTCTTTAAGACAAAAAAAATCAGAAATCCTGGACCCACCCGAAGTAACTTTGTCTGTGAGCCCTTAAAGACATAATATTTCTGAATTCAAAACTAACTCCTTTGATGAGATAGAAAGCAAGCTCAGCTTCGGCGGCGGCAGGGTACAATCCATTGCCTATCTCTTTAGTACGGTCCATTTTTCAAGCATTTTGTGTCTCTGTCTCTCATGACATGGCATCCGAATCAGCAATCTAAACAAAAGCCGTTGCCCCGGAAAATAGCGACCACATCCATTGCAAAATCATGTGCCCTTTTGAGCCCTAAATTTCAATTTGTCTCCTCTGATTATCAAACCTTTCTGTGGAATGTGTTTGGCTTGTCCATGTCAGTGGCTGCAGATCACAATTGAGGCTGATGGTGTTGATAATTTAGCTGGGACTTATTTCACAGTCAGAATTGTTGAAATTTGGACACAACTGAAGGTTCCAGGGGGACAATGAACTCAAACACATACTAAAAATACATTTGGAAGCCTGATTCTAACCCTCCTGAAAATGCTTGAATGCTCGGCCTGTGGCAGGAAACCAGCCACTTTAAATGAATTTCTGAAATTGGGAGTGGTGAAAACTTCCAGCCAGAATTGTGCCCGAAAGCTTGTTGATGGGATCAAAAAGCAGGATAGCTGTATGTTGACTATTCAATGCTAGAAAAAGAACAGTTTAAATAAATAATGAAAAGCCAAAACATTAAGGCCCAACTGTAGCTCATTATGTAAACTTTTGACAAATTCATGGTGCTTGTAGAAGATTTTTTTGAAATCTGATTAGACGGTTAGATTAGAGGTCCGTGGTAAGAGTTAAAAAGGTTATTTAAAGAAAGAACAAGGGTTTTGCAACACATGAAACATCTCTGTAATAGAAAGGACGCTTGACTGATATGGATCATCACACAGCATGGCGGAAAGAGTAATACGGACAGTTGTTTGCATGCATGGTAACTAAATTGAGACGATTAAGACAAAAGATTTAGCCATTTCGTCTACAAACTCCCAAAATAGCAGCACACCTAAAATAAGCAGTGCATGCATGACTGTCCAAGAACATCAGAAACAATGTGGGACAAACCCACTGAGGAAGTGAAACACTTATAACTCACAAAAACACCTGAACTTTTCTTCGGGTTTTTCTTTTTTTTTTTTTTTGGACGATCAGAGAAGCAGCCAGATCTTTAAGAAAAAACATTGAACACATGTTAACTGTTGTTTCATGTGGTTCTGGTAAGTAAATAGCTGAGTTACATGGCACTGAGAAAATGGTTCAAAAACAGTTCATAGCTCTAGATTCATAATGGTCAACATAATAACAAAATGAATCAGAGACATTTAGCAAAACAGCTGAAACGTTTGCTCGCTGGTTTGTCGCTCTGCTTGCTGCCACTGCAGCTAATTAGTAAAGATGCTTTCATATCCTTATGTGGAAGGTGAGTTATTTCTCTATTCCCTGAGCTGAAAATGTCTCAATTTCATTTGAAAATAATCTATGAAAACCAGCATCAGCGGAATAAGAGCAGTGGGAGGAGTCATGAAGCAAAGCTTTTTATCTAAAGTTTGATAACATTAATGAACAGGCATGCAGCTGTCATGCCAGAATGATTAAGGGGATAGCAGCAACTTTTAAATATTCTTAACTAGATTTAAGTCTAGACTTTGACTTGGGCCATTCTAACACAGCAGTGAGGTCTGAGCTAAATCACTTCATTGTAGATCTTGTATATTTAGAATAGACATCCTGCTGAAAGGTGTCCCTTTGCCCCAATCTTAAAATCTTTTGCAGTCTGTAACAAGGTTTCTTTCTGGGAGGCCCTGTATTTAGCATCATCCATCTTCTCATCAACTCTGACCGGCCGACTTTTCCCCACTGAAGAAAAGCAACCCTGTAAGCATAATGCCGCTGTGAACATCAGACTTTAAACATTATAAAAAGCTTTTCACAGCTTCCTTCCTTACCTGTCTGCTGTCCTCCTTGATCTTTATTATGCATTTTGTCCTCTATCACAATGAGTCCTCTGCAGATCAGCTGCATGTATACTAAGGTCTAATTTGCACCCTAGCAAATTTCATTTGAAGGGTATGAGGGTAAAGGGAGTCGGATATAAATGCATGAAACACTTTTAATTGTTTGATTTCTAGGTATAAAAGAATGTTGAGAACCATGCAGGATGTTCCTTCCTCCTCACAGCTGTGCAGCACTTTAACATAGTCTGTCATAAGAACAATAACTCACAATTAAATGTTGAGGCTTAAAATCTTTTTCACTTATTAGATCCCAGTTCTTGAAGCACATTTTATAGTGATTAATTGTCCTAATTCAGTTAGGCTCTGCAGCCTTCAGTAAAGTTTAACAAAAGGCCTCGGCAACAACAGTGGGCTGTGGTCACATTTTGACGTCGTTCTACATCCTGACACCGCCATCACTCAGGGCCTTCAGGTAGAGTAACACTTTAATCCTCTTTTCCTCTCCTACCTGTGCGAGTGCGAGTTGCGACAGGTTATCAGGTGAGGCCTGGGGGAGGCGGGGGGTGGAGCGCGGGGCGGGAGCTCGAAGGTTTCAGGTAGGGCCTTATCTTGATGGAAGACTTGCCTGAAGAAATGCGGGCAGAAGTCAGATACTTCCAAACAGTCTGTGCCATGTCTGTACAACCCGATGCAAGGAATCGGGTGCACGCACTACCGGTGTCGGCCTTTAAACGTAACTTTGCGTGTGTGTGAGTTTCACGTCCGCGTGAGCCCGGGGGGGGATATGCGCACGTCCGTGCTCACAGCGTGGGCTCTTTCCTCGTGAGAGGGTGTGAGAGCTGTGGTTTCTCATAGTCGAGACTTATCTCCGTCTCTCTGAGCCTCAGCCAGCAGATCATTGTGAAATACACGCACACACTGAAACACAGATACAGAGTTCACTTTTAACTATTCCCTAACTTCCCAAGGCCAGATATCTGGGGCTTGTTTACAAGTCAAACAGAAAAATGATACAGCAGTGGTTACACTAGTTTGAGCACTGACTTAGGTTCAGTCACAATCTCTGTCAGTCTCCTCTTTTTTGCCTTTTTGTACCAATTTTTCTTTTTCTTTTTTGGCCTTGAAATGGCTTACACCTTATCTCCTCTGTGTTTCGCAATTTAAAAATTTGCCAAATAACTCAATGTGACCGTATTGGGTGTTAGATTGTAGATATGAGACGGCCATCTGTGCAAAGCGTAGAATTGGCCTGGATACAAGACAGAGCAATAACTTCCTGTAAAATTATCATCTGTTGTCTGCTTCTACTTTATTAGGCCTGAGTGACGAAGAGAGTGGTTAGCTAACGTTGTGGGTCTTTCTTGTTCTATTGAATATCTGTAGGAGGCAAGGGTTGTGTAGGAGTCTGTTTATTTCTAGACAAGTGTGTGTCTGTGTGTGTGTGTGTGTGCGTGTGTGTGCTTGTGTGAGGTCATAGAAATCAGCAACGCAGTGGTGAGAAACCGAAAACTGCATCTAAGAAGTGAGAACGAGATTGTTTTCCAGCACTGCCGCCACCAGAGGAAACAGATGCTGCAAAACAAAACTGAGAGTCATGTGTGAGGAAACGTGCTGTTTTTAGCTATAGCAAGCTTCAGTGACTTATAGCTAACCTGTTCACTGAGTGGAGTTTGAGTAGAGTAGAGTAGAGTTGTAGTGAAGTCATCTCATGGAAAAATACAGTGCTTTGCATGCAGTATTCATGCCCCTTTACGCTTTTAGATGTCTTTTCATTGTACAGCATCGAGCTTCACCGTATTTCATATGGGTTTTAAGCGATGGAATTTCACAACCTTGTGCATAACTGTGCAGGGAGGACATTTTTTATATGGGTTTCAGATTGTTTTACAAGCCAACATAAAATTGTGGCGCGTACTTTGTATTAACCCCCCTCCACTCTGACGCTCATAACGGAAGTCCATTGCAACCAAATGTCTAGTCAATAGAATCCACCTGTGGGTAATTTAATCTCTGATCCAGTTGTTTTGTGAAGGCGTCAGAGGTTTGTTAGAGAACATCTGTGAATAAAAAGCACCATGAAGCCAAGAGGAACACAACAGACAGGTCAAGGATAAGGTTCTGGAGAGCTTTGAGGCATTCTTAGGTTAGAAAAGAATACTACAAGTTTTGAACATCTCAAGGAGCACTATTCAATCCATCAACTGTAAAATGGAAAGAGTATAGCAAATCTACCAGAACATGGCCGAGGTTGAACCATAGCTCTGGTACGAGATTCTGTTGACAGGACTATTTATCATGCATCATAACGTGTGAATGGATGTGCTCTGGTCAGATGGGACTAAAGTTGAACTTTGTAGCCAGTATATGAAATGCTATGTGAGGTGAGGAACCAACACTGCACATTACCCTGAAAATCCCCTAGGGTGAAACATGGTGGGGGTGGCATCAGGCTTTGGGATTGCAGGGCAATCATGCAAGAAAACCTGCTCAGGCTTCTACAAGACTTGTGAATGGATCAGAGGCCCACCTTTCAACAGTCAAGCGAACCTAAACAAACATTCAGAGTCACAATGAATTGATGTAGATCAAGGCTAATTGATATGTTGAAATGGTCCGGTAAAAACTCTGTACCTCATCCCAACTGAAAATAGGTGACCTCTCTGCATCCAATCTGACCGAGCTCGAGCAATTCTGGAAGAGGCATACCCCAAACGACCTGAAGCTGTAAGTGCAGCAAAAGCAATTAAGGGGATCTTTCTATTTCACAAATAGGCTCTAATTTGTTTTTGTTTGTTTTTTACTGGGGAACAAATGTGCTAAAAGTTAAGAGGCATGAGCAAGGCACTGAAACTTGGCTTTTTTTTTCAGTTTCAGTTGGATTTGTTGTCTTTTAACACGAACAAATATATGACTTCCCCCTCCACATTGCTCTTGCTTCACACATAAAGGCTTTACCAAAAACATAAAGACGGTCTAACCCCTATCAACAACTGAGAGAATAGACTTCTCTCTGGTTTCTGTATTCTGGCATCAAGATAACCTTATGTTTCAGAGCTCTTTTGTGAATCTGGAGCATCAGGTCAAACACCAGAGCAGTTGTTGTTTTGCTAGCGCAGGCCGCCGTCTCCTCCCAACCTGGGTAATGTTGTAAGTCATGAGACAGGAAGAGCTAAGTGACTAAGTACTCTTGGGAAGTGAGGCCTTGATTCACTTGGCCTGACAGAGCAGAAACCCAAAGCACAACAGTTTCAGGATCGGAGCAGCATCTCCCACAGGCTGGTGCTCGGCTCGGGTTTCCTCTGGGACAGTGTGTGTTGCTTCAAAAAAACAAAAAACAAAAAAAAATCACCACTTGTCCATTAGCACAGGGCTCAGAGCCAGTTTTCTACCTCTGTGTTTGTTTTTCTGTCACACTAAGGAGTGGAAGGGTGTGTTTCCATAACCTGTCAGACGGCCGTCACCGGCGCTCCGCTCTGAAACCTCCTCACCTCAACACATACGTATTGTCTGTTTCTTTCTTTCACAGTCCAAGGGTTACCGCTTAGCCTGGAGTAAGAGAAGCAAATGCAACATTGGATCCAGGCCAGTGGTCATTACCCGCTGCGCAGTGTGTCATAACCTCAATCACCAAGATCATAGCAATGTGGAGCACATAGATTCAAACCCACAGGATCAGGGACTGTTTATGACTGTTGTCTTCGCCGATCTACACCAGGTCTCACAGTAACGCATAGACCTAGTAAGATAAAGCCTGTCATTTGCCGAAGGCCGCAAACATATACTAAGATTACTGTGATTTGTGTGGTAAAAAAGCCTGACTGGGACAGCTAGAGCATGACTATCAGATATCTTATGAAACATGTTGGAAATGTGAGTGTGAAAATTCTTATGATGTTTATGGGGATAAAGATTCAAGACACCACGGGACAAAAAAGCAAAACAGTGGTTGTGGATTGTACATCTAATTGCATATTTTGCTTAAGGAAAAAATTATCAAAAATCACAGAGTAGATTAAAGTATTGGCTTTTCCACTTTCTCTGTGGGTAATCTGTACTACTTTGTATTCTGAGTGTAAACTTCCTAAACAGAGAAACACTTATGCCACAGGCTCATAATTGTCAGGAAGGGATTAGAGGTGGGATGTGAAGCCCCCTTGTTAACAAAAATTATATAACACATCCCCATAATTAAGCTAAGAATTTTATTATGTTGAAAAAACAATGTACTAACTCTTGAAACCTCCTTCCTTTGTGGGGCCCTCAGTCGAAAGATAGGGCAGGTTTAAAGTCTGAGTGGCTACAGACAGGGAGGCTGACAGTCTAGTTAAACCAAAGACAAGCATAAATGGACCTTTTTATCAACAAAGTCAGGTTTATGAGTATGTCCTCCAACAACAAGGTCAATGAGTTCGAGAAAAGACTCTCAAATGTGCATAGTTAGCATTGTTTGCTGTAATTTAGAAAGCCTGGAACTATTTCAAATTGTGGATACATTTTTTTTGTTACTGGTATGTTTGGTTTGACAGTGATTTGACTCTTCGAGCTTTAGAAAGGAAAACAGGGGTGGCATTCATATTAGTTTAACTGTTGGGAAAGGAGGGGAAGGTTTTCTGTGTCTCGGCAGAAATTCTCCTAAGCTAAGCTAGGCTAACAAAATTCTAAGCTAACACATTGCTGGCCTCATATGAGACATCTCCTTAATGTCAGCAGGGTAGCAATGAAAAACCCCAACGCTACAAATGACAAAGTTTAATTTATTAAAAAGCATTCTAGTTATTTTCACCTCTATTTACCTCAAATTTCAATATAATAGCCCTCTAAAGCTGACATGACACTATTTCTTATCTTGCAGACAATGGGGGTTTAAACATGAAACATCTATGAACATCTTCAACATCATGTCTATAAAGTACATATAAAGTTTAGAATGTGCCCTATCTATATACTGTCAGTGTATAGTAATCAAAGGTGTAAAATTTAATTTGGCAGGTAAATTGTTGGTGTCATCCCCAGCACATGTAGTTTTTTGTTGCCTTTTGTTGGTCAAATCCTGAACAATCCCGGTTATTGATTTGAATCTTAGTTCTGAATCACGAGTCCTGACTGCTGCTATCTACACGAGGCGAATAGCTGAACACATAGCTGAAAAGATCCTGGGCTCGCCAGAAACACTACGGACTCAGTGGGAGCACCGCAGCCTCCGATGACTCGGACACAATTTGTTGACTGGAGTTAGCAACCTGGCTGGGTGGGAGATCAACTCATATGTTACTGTATCAGATGGGTGAAAAGGCAATTCTCATGTGTTACTTGAAGCATCTTCCTTGTCAGGGCAGATATGCAATAGTACAATCCCAACCAATATAAGAGTTGTGATTTTAAAAATCACAACTGAATGATTTTAAAAATCTATTCATATTCACTTCGGTAACACGCAGTGCCAGTTGGCATGAATACACCTTGTTATGGGAACTCCTTAAAATATATCAGCAACCCAATTTTAGACTTTTTTGGTTTTGTTTTGCTTTTAAATTTGAAATCTATAATTATATTGTGATTTTCACTGCAAATTGCTGTTTAGTAGTGCAAACTGTTTTATTACAGTATTCTATCCTCCAGGGTTTTTTATGCTGAGCAAAAGATTTCTGCCCCCACATGAAGTATGCAATGTTTGCTTGGGCGGATGCTTCTCCTGCAGGTTCCTGAACTCTGCTATTTGTGTCTGAATGAGGTTAATTGTGTCTCTGTTTTCTGCAGACAAAGCCTGTAACATAACCTGCTCACTCAGTGTTGACCTCGGCCCTTGTTTGGTGATTAATCATCTCCACCGCTACACCTGTGGCTCCACTGCATCAGCGCACAGCCGTGCACGGTCGCCCACAAGCTTAAGTCTGCAGATACGCGCCGCTCTCAGTTGTAAGAGTGAAGAGATAAGGGACAGTCGGCACATCAGCACTATTTGATCAACTCTTTCTCAAACAAGGAGGTAGTCCTTCCTTTGATAACACGACCGCACAGCATACATGCTGTGGCATTCTCTTGCTCAACCTCACAGGTTAAAGGGGAGCGTAGATTGGGCCCTGAGAGTAAGGCAATACAATCCCTTGGTCCCCATTGCAAAGATAATAGTGAATGAACCATAGGTGTCATTTGTGTCACTGGCCTGTATTCTTACTGGAAACTAACCTGTTGTTAAATGTGTTGAAGTAATGGAAGGTTACTCTGTTTTTATGTTGTTGTTTTTTTTTTTTTCTTGCCACATCTCAAAGAACAGACGACCCCCTCCATCCGGCACCTTTGCCATCACAAAAAGCCACATCCTGGTACTTTATATCAAGGTGCCTCTGTGAGCATACACCGCACAAACAGGAAACAGCCTTCGCTCATGTGCTACAAACTGCGCATTTAAAGTTCTGCTAAAAAAAGGTTTGCATGAGCTAGAGTCACCTGTTTTAGCTTGAGAGACCTTTACTTTTAATTGTCTTGGTTTTTTTTGTGTTTTTTTTTTGCTTTGCCTTTGATGCAATCAAGACATAGCATAATAAAGATTTTCAAGTAGCAACCGTCTTTTCCTTCTGAACTTTACCTCTGTTCAAAATGATAATAAAAAAGCCATTTCAATGTCATTTCTAGCCTGAAAAAATTGCACAACCAAGCAAAGTGATGTTTTGATTGGGTAACTGGCTCAGCACTCCTGTGTCAAATGAATGGTTCACTACTGTGAATCTGCAGAACCTGATGGGATGCTGAGGTGATAATTCAGCCATTTGATTAAAGCATGTTTGAGCAGGGATACTTCTCAAACTTGAAGGACTGAGGCCATTAAGGACTTGAATTGAACACCCCTGGCTATCTTCCAGTTTCAAAACCAGCTTTGAGTTGTCCAGTTGATAATTCTGGATAATTCTAGCTGCTAATTTAGTTGATTAAGATTTGTTCTTTTGTTTTCTTTTTGCTGGTGTTAATTTAAAGCAGGTACCCATCAGCCCCCTGTCACATTAGATTGAGGTCTGGACTTTGACTGGGCCATTCTAGCATGGATTTAAAGAATCCTTCCTTAAAACTTATATCATTATTTGTTTAGGCCTGTAGTCGTGCTTGAGGGTCAAACAGGACTACAGGAAACCTGGTTTCAAGTCTTTAGCCGCCTCTAACAGGATTTATCTCACAGGAGCGCATTGTTTTAGTTGTTCCTCCCTGACCTTTCTGGTGTGGTCTTCATTAAGCTGTTTGAGCACTAATGTTCTCCAGTAGACCGGCACGTTCACAAAACATTTGTACTTGTATTGAGATCAAATTACACACAACAAGACCATATTTACTATTTAGGTGACTTCTGCAGGCAGTTAGTTGCATTGGATTTTACTCAGGGATTTCAGAGTAAATAAAATAATAATAAAACAACAATGTATTGTTTTTTCCTTCCACTTTGCAATTATGTTTTACTTTGTGTTGGTAAACTGTCTAAACCCTTCTTTGGTACAACATTTTTTTAAATGTTGAAGGGGCATGAATACTTTTGCAAACACTGCAGTTTGCTTGGAAATCGGAGAGGCTGTTCTGAATAGGGGGTTGATTCTGGATGGAGCAAGGAAAGAAGACAGAAATCTATAGGGCCTGAGTTCTCTTAAAAAAAAAAAAAAAAAAAAAAAAGCAGCAAGGAGGCCTCCATGGGTCATCTGTGACGGGTCAGCACCCACCATTGTACCGAGGAAAGGCAGTTCCTGTTCAGGCTCCTTTCTTGCAATCTGAGTGAGTATAAACAGAGACAGACAGAGGTTACCAGAGAGAGGGGAGAGGAAAGGGAAAAGCAGTGCGGATGTTGCAGTAAATGGAGAAACTACTACAGTAAGCCTTGCAGATTGTTTTAGACATTTATCTTTCTGTAAAAATACATCAAATCAACCAATGAGGCCAATTCTATTATAAATAATGATTAACAAACAGAAAAACAGACTCAGCTGTTTGTCGTGTCCCTGCCAAGAACATTCTCACACGCTGTATTGATCACCTTGCAACTTAGTATCAATGATCTGGTCATTTGCCTCAGTGCAGAACTTTTATTCCTGGAAACGTTATGGTTACGGCATAATCCGATCAATAATTCAGCTGAAGGGTTGT
The DNA here is from genome assembly GCF_011125445.2 of Fundulus heteroclitus. Classification (NCBI taxonomy): domain Eukaryota; kingdom Metazoa; phylum Chordata; class Actinopteri; order Cyprinodontiformes; family Fundulidae; genus Fundulus; species Fundulus heteroclitus. The sequence goes on from NC_046379.1 coordinate 22,581,227, forward strand.
TGATTCTTTGTGTAACCAAACCTGCTCAATCAGACTTTGATTATCCCTGGGTCAATAGCCCTGACTGCAGTTTGAGCAGCTGACCAATCAGCTCTCACCACACTAAAACTCCCTTTTGGGTCAGGGAGGCAAATCTAGTTTGCCCACTGGTACTTGTTTTTTTTTCCTTTTCATTGTAAACCTTTCTGCAACGCTACAGTTTGAGCCAGGCGTTTGCTATGATCTCGAAGATTTTGCTAAACTGGCACCAATAAAAGCGTGTTATAGAGGCTTTGCAGTGTGGTCAAACAAGGCTATGTCTTATTCTTTTGATTTACTCCGGATACACTATGACACAACACACAATGTTTTATTTTATAACCCAGACAAAATTGTGCGCATAATTGCAAAATGGGAAGAAAAATGATACAAATGAAAATCCTGTACTACCCAACACCCCTTATCCTTTGTGAAACATGGTGGGGGCAGCATGGTGTGGTGGGGAGGCTTTTCTTTACTAAGGATAGAGAAAATGGCCATGGGTGGAGCTATATATATATATATATATATATGTATATTTGAAACTAGGAAGATCACCCGCCGGCAGGAAAACCCATCCTCAACATAGGCAGAGGTACGATGGAATGGTTAAGATCAAATCATGTTATTGCGTTAGAGGCCTAAACAAAGGCCAGAGTTATGATTAAAAAGATAATTTTTGCAGACCATCATTTACAGATGCTCTCCTTCCAGACCAGATTTATCTATTCTGTATGAATGGAAACAAAGCTACTAGGAAAACATCCCCAGAATTGGAACTGTATTACAGAAAAAGGTGGAAGGTACAATTGTTTCAATTTGAAGGCTGAAAAAAAAATATGATTCTGTCACCATGTTTTATACCAGAATTGGCATGCTCAGAGTAAAGCACAGCCCTATTATTTGAGGGGGAATAACAATTTACATATATGTACTTCACTTTTGAACTGATAATCATGCACCAACTTTGTGTTGCCCCATCACATAAAATACCCACCCCAGCTACAGAAAACCAGAAGCACTCCAATTTACAACCCAAACACACACACACACAACTCAAGACACAGGTTAAGTTTTCCAAAAATATGGGGTTTATTGACTTAACTGGAATCAATACTTACAAAAAAAAAAAAAAAAGAGGGAAAAATAGGTTTTCATATAAACTCACAGAAATTACTGTAGTGAGAACACATGGTTGAACAAAAAACGGGGGAAAAGAAAAATACATTCAACAGTTTCACTTTCTTTGTGTCAGAGTCCTTTCACCTCTTCCAAAACACGTGAAGGCAACACAGAACAAGCAACTTTTAAAAACTGTACTCTGCTTTATCAAATATAAAAAGGCCGAGAAGCCTTTAGCTACCTGGAATGTATTCAAAGAGGCACTTCCACCGGTTGAAAAGGGGGGCAGATCAAGTGCATCAAGCATCCAATCTAATTAGGGAAAAAAAAACATGAAATACTTTCCTCCGCTCATTTGGTCACAGCTATTGCTTGAAATAACAGACTCCGAGGAAAACCATTTCAAAACATTTTAGCATAACCAGTCCTCCAGTTGGGATCTGTTTTTTCCCTCCAAGAATTGTATTATAACAAGTTTAATTTATGTAATAACAGTTGGCAACTGCTACTGTCAGACTGTTGCAAGTTGTGCAGGGAAAACATCTGGAATGAACACAACCAAATGTTGTTTAGAAGGAATTGCAGTCCAATGAGAGGGAGTAAGAAAAGACACAGAGAGAGAAAGAGAGAGAGAGAGAAAAGGATAATAAATAATCAAAAATGCAAACGTCTTTTTTTGCATTTTCTTTCCGCTTTTAAATTAGTTTCATTTCTGACAAAGTGTAGTTGCAGAACAAAAAGTCATTGAAGTACAATATATTAAACTGTGAAAAAAGGAAAACTGACAAAAAACGTCTTCACAATCTTTAGATTAATATGGAAGATCATAATTTAACATAAAAGAAAATATATTCTATTGTTCATTATCCAGATAAATACAAAAAACAAAATTAACAAAAAAAATGCATATGATCACCAATAAATATGTTCTGATAAGTTAAATAAGCAGTGACACGCAAACCTTCTGTCTGGAAAGTTTTTTCTCAAATAATAAACCGTAATAATAACATCAATAAAAAATAATTATCAAATAATGAAAGCAAAAAGGGGTGTAATGAGTACAGAATGCTCAGTGGAGCAAGTCATAAGGCGGGGAAGGGGGAGAGATAAAGTACAACAGCTTGGAGAGCCGATCTGAACTGCACCATGGGAATGCTGGAAATCCCCCAGATCGGAAAGGATGAAAAAGTTGGAGCGGGGGTGGGTAGGTTGGGCAAAGTCATACAGGTTTAATGATCAGTTCGATAAAGACTTCCTTCCCCAAAATAATGAAGAAAAAAAAAAAAATAGCCAGTGACCAGCAACAGGAGGGGAAATTCAGACGGGATGGGTAGGGTTATATTTAACCAACTTCCAGTTCAAAAGTCCTTCCTGCAGACTCACCCAGATCAGAAACAGAAGACGGGGCTTGAGGAGAACCGACAGCGGTGTGGAAGCAGTAAAAAAAAAATAAAAAATAAAAAAAAATATATAAAGCAGTAGTCCACTCACCCTAAACACATGCAGAAGCCGCCCCAGGCACTTTATTTTAAACCTATTTTATTTTAAAAAACACTATTCATATATTTTCAGGGTCTGTTACTTTGTTTTCGTCTCGTATCAGTCTGTAAAAACGTCTGCCGTAGAGCTACAATTACATTAGTGAGCACCTTCTAAGCTAGCTAGCTCAGGGGGGAAGTGACGTCACGGACACAGCGCAGGAAGACGGGAGGGAAGGGAAGGGAGGGTTGGGTTAGTGCAATGCACTCCCCTTTTCCAAGGCCACTTGTGCTGCTACACATTCACGAATGAAATAAAGAGAGGGAAAAAGGGAGGGGAAAAAAAGAAAGAAAAATAAACAAGCGGCACATGGAAGAAAAAAAAAAAAAAAAAAAAAAAAGTCAATTCTTGTTCTCGTGATTTTCATTGTTCGGTTTCCACTCCTCGTTTGGCACTATGACACATGGCAGAATTTCTAAAACTATGTGCAGATCAGCTGGGGTGACATTATAATTTAGTTCCCTTAATTTGATTATTACATCCTTACAAGGATCTGGAATAAGGGACGACAGGGAAGCTCGGGGTAGAGGGAGTGCCTCTTTGTGTCACTGATCTTTAGATGCGTGCGCCGGTTACTCGTCAGAGATTGAGAGGCGGCTGAAGATGGGAAGGCGCCGGCTGTTGTCCAGCGAGGGCGACTCTGAGCCGGAGCTGCTCTGGTAGCCTTCCTGGTCCGACAGAGAGTCTGGGGGGCTGGAAGGAGGCTCGAAAAGCGGAGGGGACTCCAACATGGGTCTGAAGAAGTAAGGTGTGCTTGTTGGAGAGGGCGGTGCGGCGCTGTTGGGCTCTGTGTTGGCAGTATTGGCACTGAGACTCGACCCGAACAGGTTGGCCAGCTCCTGGCTGGAATAGGTAAAAGGGTTGCTGCTGGGCCAGTTCGGGACCTCGTCTGGGAAGAACATGGGCGGCGGGGTGACCGAGGTTGGGCTGTCCCGAAGCCCTCCAGAGCTGGAGAAGCCGGCGAAGCTGTAGCTGTGCTGCAGTCGGGGCCTCTCCATCTTGTTGGAAGAGTTTAAAGGGGAGGAAGGCTGCGGAGGTCCGCGGCGCTCCTCGGCATTGTGGATGAAGTGGCAGCGAGGCCCGTAGGGGCAGAAGCCGATGGTGTGGAAGGTGCGGCACAGCTCGGTTTTGTACTTGGGATGCCGGCTCAGGCTGCGCAGTTCGTGCACTCCGTGGGCAAACTGACACTTGTCGCCGTACTTGCAGGTGCCGTTCTCCTCAAAGGGCCGGCATAGCTCTGTCTTGTAGCGGCTGGAGTTCACCTGGCTGCTGCTGCCGCCGCACGTCGGGCTGGAGGGGCCCATGCACTTGTTGAGGAGCCTCTCGCCCGTCTCGGAGAAGGAGCGGTCTCGCAGGCGGGTCTCCTTGCTGCCGCTGCCGGGCCCCGAGATGAGCGAGGAGTGCTCCACCGTCTTCAGGCTGTTCAGAAACTGGTTCTGGCTGAACTTCGTGCTGCTGACGGAGTGCCGCCGATGGTACACGCCTCCCATGGCGGGAGAGCCCACCGCCTTCCTGTCCAGCAGGGATCCGGCAGCGTTGGAGATGGGCACGTTGGTGCCAGTGCAAGGGACAGACACTGGGTGAGGGCCCCCCAGGTTGGTGTTATAGCTGAATTTATTGTTCTGCAAGGAAGAAACACATGGTATGAGAACATATTCGAAAAATCACCTCCAGAACTGACATATAGAGTAATGTAACCAAGAATTCAAAGACGGCTAACGTGACAGTGAGGTTGCATGATATTAGGTGAAAAACCTTCCCCATCTCTACTCTCCCTTGTCCATCATCTCTAAATCTCCACCACTCTCCTTGAGCAGCAGAATCTTCGTGACTAACATCTAGAACAGATGTAAGCATGTAGGACTGTTGTAGGGAATCCAAGTGGTCAGATATATTTCTAACAAGCAGGATTCCTATGCATGCTCCAGTTTAATGATTGCAACACTGTAACAGTAGCTGGATACAGCAGCTCTGAGTACGGCAACATAACATCCACTCAGCATAACGCTACCACCACCAAGCCTTAAAGTGGGCATGGTGTGTTCAGAGTTATGCAGGACGATGTACGGAACAGCCTCCTATATCCAGACATTAGATTACACACGTTCCCCATTTACTAATTTGGGGAATTTCGAAGCCAGCCGATTGCTTTTAGATTTCATTTAGGGCGATCAGCCTAAAAAAAAAAGGTGACTGAATAGAAACGCACACCTCCAACAGCACCGCACGATTGTTCTTTTTGGCTCCGACGACAGCAGCGGATACAGGCCTATAGAACAGCAGCTGGTTTGGCAAGTTGCCCTGGTTAGGAATGTGTGCCTTGTTTAGTAAATGGGAGCAACGAGCAGCACATGAGAGGCCTGTGGGCTGCATCAGTTAAAAGATAGTGAAAAGAGAGGCAAAACACCCCGCCGGACTACAAAGAGAAACTTTGGTCCGCAACTCAATACACCCACCAAGCTACCGCAGGTAACTGATTTACATGAGAATAATAATGAAAAAAAAAAAAAGAAAGAAAGGTTGTATATGGATTAACGTCATCAATCTAAAAAAGAAGGAATCACTGGATGGATAGAGCTTAAAGAGGAGTACCACCAAAGGAGGGGGATATATAGTGGCTCCCCAGCCAGACATGCTTCTAGGCAATGTTTTTAATAATAGGAAGACAGGAGAGTGCATTTAAAATAAACAATAAACTGTTACGTTTCGGGATGCTGGCCATTTTTGGTCATTTTGCACCCAGTTTGTTTGATTCACATTAAATAACACCCATCAGGAGTTAGTTTGAGCTGAACGGTGGGCCTAATCTGTCATACAGTCCAAACAGCGATCAGAAGTAAAACATAATAGGAAGTATTAGCTATCTTGTAGACAAATAAATACATAAATAAGTTATATTTATCCACGAATAAGATTTAAGCAAAGAGAAATAAACATATGAGGAACAGTTTAAGCTTTTAAGCACCTTATGGTTTGTTTTACAGTTAAGGACAAATGGGTGCATATGACTTGCCACAGAGATGTTTTTTTTGTGTCACTTTAAAATATCTAATCATTAATACCCAGCCCTATATGGAAGGACATCATAGTAAAACTCCTTACATTCTGAACTGGCTTTTTTTTTTTTTTTCCACATTGTCCTACCCACCCCAAGATTATAAACTGCGCCCATTGAAAGCTTTGTGGAAACGTCCCTGGGAAGCATAAGCATGCAACATCCTCCAGGAGCAAAGACCGAGCTAAAGCTCAATAAATCTGGCTAATGATTAGCGAGCATGTGGCTGCCGTGAGTCTTACAAAAGTGGCGCAAAAGCCTCCCCTCTCTGAAACGAAGCTAATCTTGGCCTGTGGCCTGAGCTGGAGCAACAGTTGCGTTGGCTGATGTGGCACAAGCTGAAACTGAAAACACCCAAGTTTACCCATCAGAACTAATGTTGACCTACAGGCACTGGCGCGCTCCGCACATAGTCATCAGCCACCAGTGATCCCCGTGGTAGCGAGGGGGGGTGGGCACGATAAAAGTTTAAAAGCACGACCATGTTGAGTCTAAACGAGGGAAACAATCGAAAGAGAGCAAAAACAAAAGCGGGCTGCGCACAGAGCAGAGCGGCGGCTGCGCGCGGCGCACAGGGCCGCGGCCATGCAGCTCGTCATTCCTCCACAGCGCGCACTGCAACGCACCAAACTACACTCAAGAAAGTCGTTCTAAAAAAAAAAAAAAAGCGTTCAAAATACCTTGTTTATTACTTCAAAGTCGAAGAAAGGCGACACCACGGCTGTGGTCATCTTTCCAGCAACCAAGTCGGGTTAGAAAAGGGAAAAGGAGGAGGAAAAAAAAAAGGCGGCTGCTGCTTCCTTAGAAAAGTTGGGCAGGTCTGCGGAGTTTGTGATCGCAGCTCCTGTGTGTGTTTGACACCCTGCAGACTCCCCCTCTGCCCCGCTGCAGCTCGGACATTAGCTTTATAAGGCCTGGCAGGAGGAGCTTCGCCAGTGCTGGGCGGTAACTCTCTCAACTTCTTTTTTTTCCCCTCGCTCTTCTTTTGCATACAAACTTTTTTTTTTTTATGTGTACCGACTTGTCAGTTACTTTGACATCACAACATTGCTGTGAATTGTTAATAATAGAGGTAGTTTTTTTTGTTGTTGTACCACATCCAGAGCCGGCTCAAACTTCTATGAGGCCTGAACCACTTACTTGGATGGGGGGGGGGGTTCACCTAAAGTTGTGCCCTCCTGCCACTACAGCACTAATAATGACCTTTTTTTTTTAATATTGTCTGTGTTTAACTATGTTTACATTCTGCATCCAACACAACTTGTTGTGCAGCTTTTACAGGCGGTGAGCCAGCAATGCATTATATTTGCTGGCGTGAATGTTTTTTGAGTCACTTCACTGGAAAAATTTAAAATGGTATTAAGAGCTCATAAAAAAAACCATACAGTTGTTAAATGTTTACTTTCCATGGTAATACTATAAAGCTCACAAGATAACTTTTAATTTCAACAAATGGTTTAAATAGGGAAAACATGCACTGTTATACATTCTCCAGGTGCCATCCTAAAAGTTGGCTTCACAAGCGACGGCAGAAAAAAAGCTTACTTACTTGTAGATCTATTACAAAAAAAGTTAACTTGGACTTTTTTTTACAAGCAGTTGGAATGACCCCCCCCCCCCCCCCCCCCTCCCAAAACTCACACCATACAGACACAAAATGAAAGAATACTACATAATACTTAACATTTGAATATCAGTTGTTTTAAAGTACAACTGTTTTGTAAATTTTTGGAGATACTATTTGGAGGTACTATTAATGGAAGATGCAAACAAGGGATTAAAAAATTAACTGGGACATTGCCAGGGCTGGGCTGTCCTTGGCAATGAGCCATAATGCACACAAATAAACTGGGTTGGATGGGGAGATGGATCTAAGGTTTTGTTATCTCACCCTAAGTTGCAGACAATAGATTTTCAAGCTCAATAAAATAAAATAAAAAAATCAAGCCACGCTTTATTTCTGATTTTTCAGGGCAGTCTTGAGCAGTCAAAGGTTGTTGTTTACTGAGACGCACAGAATTATCCCCAGGATTGCAGCTACCATCTACTGCTCTGTAATTAATTTACTCCTAATTGCCATCACTTTGCGGGACTTTCCGGTGAATTCAGCAGTGGGAACGTTTAACTCTTTCCCCACCGCAGTTATGTCACTGCTGGTGTGCCCTACCTCTCTGTTTTCTTCCTGTTTTTTTTTTTTTCTAGCCAGAACATAGATGGTGTGCCTTACATGCAGGTCTACACTACTCCTTGAACTGAATGCGCGCGTATCATTTCACCAGGCAGGTGATAACACGATACACGAGTGATCTCACCAGATTCAAACCACGCTCAGTCATGGATAACGCACGCAGAGAGACGCAGGAGGCAGGCCTACTGTGGGACCTATACAAATCTATTGAGGCCCATCTTCCAGCCCGCCTTCTGAAGTCCATGACAGAGCAGCCATCAGTTGTGTGTTTATATGTCAGGGTTGGCTCGCAGCAGAAAAGAGAGGAGTGAAAAGAAAGGCAGGGTTGTAAGGGGTGGAGGGAGATGTAGAAAGGGGAGGATGGCATGAGGAGGAGATTTATGGGGGGGGACGTTTATTACACAGCACTGCCCCAGGGAGGTGAGTGGAGAGGGGTGGGGACAGAGAGGGAAAACATTCCCTTTCCCCTTCCCCTTCCTCTCTTTTGCCTACACAGGAGCCACACAGGGGGGGGGTGTGCAGATCTGTGTTAGTTTACTTGCAGCAAAGAAGGTGGCAGGGAAGGTGCAGTGGTCTGCTGCCGAGAAGACCAGGTACAAAAGCCCGGGTCAGGTCTTTGTGGAACGAATGGTGCAGTAAGAAAAGTAGATAGACCTTTAGGCAAACAGTTACTTTTCCTGGACTCTGTCAACGATCAGCGAGGGCGTGTTTGAACATAAAAACGGTTTTACGAGCCAGGCCTGTGTGGAGCAATCTCCCCCTGGAGTGTTTTCACAGACGACACAGTGGAATGACAGACTGACTGGAAATCACGTCTGCAGTTCAAAGGCCTCGTCACTGATTGATAAAGTGATTCGGATTGATCGTATCCCTCAAAGGGATATTTACAGCAGAGTAGCCAGAGGCTTTTAACCCCCCCCACCCCCACCCCCCATGTAAATAAGAACATTATATAGCTGATGCAATGTGACTTTACAGGTTTGTTACATGCCAGATATAGCACTGACTAACAGTTAGAGTTTAAGTATACTTTAGTGTATGCTCGTGTAGTTGTGATGTTCAGAGCTAGAAATTTCACAGCAGATAACCGTAAAGATCTGAGACCGGTCAGCAGAGCTCAAACTTAACTTAAAGCAGCCTTAAAAGAGTTGTATTGTTTTCTTCAGTGGTCATGGGTGCAAACTAGAAAAGGGAAATGTTGAAGCGTATTCACAGTTAGCCATTGAAACTTTTGAACTTTTATGTAGGCGTTGGCTGACATTTTTTTATATGGGTTGTTTTATAAATGAATGTTAATAAAAGCTAAGGATTTTTTTTTTTAAGACTTGTGGTTAAGAAAGTTTCTTTACATCAAATTTAAATTTGTATCCAAGTTTAGCTCATTTAGCGACAGTATTACTTCTAAAGTTTCCTAGCATGTGTGCTACCTAAAGGACTTTTGGAATAAATGAATGTTAGCCATTACAATCATTTGCATTCTAATTAAACGTGCAAGTTGGAAAATGTACTTTACGATAATAGTGGAATTTTAACAACAGCAGCTACTTTATTTTAGTAAAAAGATTTTGATTTTGTTGATGATAGTTCATGTAATTGTTAGCCTCACACGTCATGACCAGCGCAGAAAACGTAGGACCCGTTCACACGAAGATAGGTTTGGCTGTATCTGACAAACTTGGTGGGATAGGTGGTACCGTCCAGACAAAGTGTCTGCAAAACCAACAACATCTAGACTTGCTCCCACAGTGGGAAAGTTTGAAGCCGTGTTATTGTTGTTCCACAGCAACACTTTGTATCCCTCTCCTACATTCATTGTATTCATCCTGCTACTCCTCCTTTTTCTTCCTTCTTCACTTCTGAGGCAGTTTTAACACACCACCACTCACTGGTGTGGCATGGGTATTATATTACGCTCCAACTTTTCTGCGCACATACAGTATTTGGCTCCGTTTGGACGTAGCCTAAGAACGATAAGTTGAATTAGATATATAATATATTAACTTAACGTGAACTTACTAAAATAAATGAAATAATAGTTGTCAATGTTCTTTTAATTTTGTTCAGGTACATTAGTTTGCAAATGTAATGTTCAATATTCGTAAATTCTATACAGCACTGCCTACCTTCTTATTAAACAAATTCTATCTACTGTTAGATTTGTTTTTAACCCAAGATGGTTAAGTCAACTGTTTGTTGCGTTCGCTCTCAAACAGACAACAGTAAGACCGATGTTGTTATGCAGGGTTCTAGCCAGCCCATTTTCTCCTCTTAATGCATTGAAACTGTCCCTCTGGAGATTACCCAGACTCCCTTTTACATTTTATAACAGTTAAATACATTCTATAACAACGCTTTCAGACAACTAGAACTGTTCAACATTGACACATTCTATAAACTATATGATATTCAGAGCAGTCTAAAATATTTTTTTTTGCCTGACACATCCTAGCAGTCAAAACAAATGATGAGACTAAACACAGCACATTCTCTCTCTGGAAAGACGGCACATGTTACTTTTAGTTAGGCATTAACCTTATCAATAAAATACACAGAAAATAGACGAGCTGAAAATATACCAAAAATAACATAAAGCCATTAATATCACATTTCATATACCTAACAAAAGTATAGTCACGTGCTTGACTTATACTGAAAAGTATAAACTAAACTCTCAGACTAAGTACATTAATACTAACATTTAAGCTTATACTTATACTTAAGTAAACTTAATACAATTAACTTCAAGTATACTACTTTTTGCAAAAGGTAGTATATAACATCAGTTTCAAACCATACTGTTAAGACTTTTAATCACAGCTAGCATTGTGCTAACTAGGTGCTAATGTACAGAATAACCATGTATATAAAAACAAAAAGTGAATAAAGTCACATGTAACCCTTTTTATAAATGCTGCCAGCTAAAGCCGCATTAACCCCAAGTGACACAACCGTGCATACCGCCTGGTTTTTCACTATTTATTTCTGATTGCTGGCATGTTTTGATAACAGAGAAGCATCTGAAGACTCCCCCCCCCCCCTTCACATTCCAAGCCCTGGTTCAGACTGCCAAACATTAATTCCAGTAAATTCACAATGCTCACAAACTAACTTCCTCAATATGCTTAGCATGTTAGAAAAGTTGCCCTTTGGTTAAGAAAATCCCCTTTGAACACCTAACACGATGTCTTGTTTTGTCTGTCACATTGTTTTAGGTAAAAATATTCCTCAATTTACCACCAGACATGAGGAACATCGGCAAAAAGAGAAGGTTTATGATAACAGTTTGGCCTTTTTTGGCTTGCAAAGTGACTGGAATGATGAAACAAACTTCCAAGGTACTTTTGAAGCTTTTTTTTGTGCTGTAGCTGATAAAGTGCAAAGACAAGAATTATGAGCTGTCAGTTCACATTGGCTTTTTCCCCCAACTCACAATACTAGAGTTTCAGTTCATTTCAGAACTTGTGTGCACCTTAAGGTCAAGGATATCCTTCTGTTTGTCTGGCACCACTGAAGCTGCAGTCAGTCACTCCTCAGCATTTACTGCATGGTTTGATTTCAGCCTCTTGTGCTCTCATCTCTGATGACCCCCCTCCTCAGATGGGAGGACGATGATGGAGTTTGAGGTCACTGATAAAGTTTAAGTGGGATGACAACATGTTAAATTTTCATCTAATTGAACAGGAGATGAAAGAAGAGTTGGAATACGACATGTTTATGAACTCTCATAGCAACAGTTTGCTGTAGTACCACATTACAGCCAACGGAGGGCAGAGTTCTTCCTTTCCTCCCTACTCCAGATTTAGAAATTGCCATTGCTTTATTTTTTTCAACATAACTGAAAGGTCTACATATTTGTCTAACACATATTTTAAGATTAGACCACATATACCTCTTGTAAGTTCTCCTAAGATTAAACACAGTGCTTTCTATTTGTTGGTTCGAGCAGAATGAGGGCTCAGCTAAATGTGAATGTTGTGTAATCTGCCTCTGCACTAACACACTACATTACAAGCCCCATATAAAGCAGAAATATATTTGTGTTAAAACTGCTCACATATGTAGAGTGGTATTTTTAATCTTTGCAACACCAAATCCCACTTAATGTGACCACAAACTCATAAAATGTTGTCTCAAAGGAGGAATAAATGCTATTCTTATTGCTGGAGGGGCATTATGTGTATTCAGGGGACTGATAGGGTTGTTTACAAGAGCTAGATGCTGAAGAAGGTAAATTTCCATCTGAATGGAAGTAATAAAAAGAGAGAAAAAAGGTTCTCAGTATACTTACATTTGCAACTGATAAGCCATTGGAGTGGTGGTCGTGGTGTGTGTGAGTGTGTGTGTGTGTGTGTGTGTGTGTGTGTGTGTGTGTGTGTGTGTGTGTGTGCGCGCGCGGGGGGATAAACATATGAGTACCTGAAAGTAAAACAGTTCTACTTTAGCAGAAAGTTTCTTTAATAGTTTGTTTATCCTACACCCAGCATCCAGTATTCAGTGTTCACATTGTTTCTATAGGAAGCAGTCTGGCCATGCTTTTGTTTCACCACGCTCAATTAGCAAGGTAAAATACCTTGAAATGATCGCTTTCAATTTACATGCCACATGGCATTATTGCTATACTCAAAGAGTAAGAATATACCAGACTCCATGTTTTTCTTGCCCAGGCACAATGATAATGGGACCATTACCCACTTTTGGGTTGGGACCCACCATGTTAAACTGTCTTTGGGAACACCCGTGAACAACAAACAACAACACCATGAAAGCCAAGGAGACACAAGACCAGGGATAAAGTTGTGGAGTTAAAACTAGGCTTATATTCAAGTATGATACCCCAGTCTTTAAACATCTCATTCAATCAATCATCTGAAAATGAAGTGTGAAAGCATATGAAAGGAAGCCGTAAAAAGTCCCATTTGAAGTTTGGCACGAGACGTGTAAAGCTATGCTACGTATGGTGATAAACCAAAATGCAAGTGGGAAAGAACCTGACAACAAGAAAATATTTCTGTGTGAAAATGGCCTAGTCAAACTCTAAATAATAATGCAGTGGTTTGTGTGGGTCTAAATTCTAAATACCTTGATATTTGTGGTTGAAATGTGGCAAAATGTGAAGAAGTTCAAATGGTATGAATACGCACACAAGGTACAATATTCTTATTTAACTACAAATACCACAACTACAGTGGACATAATGCTAAAAACCTTTATAACTCCAGTTATAAATAACAGTATAGTTTCTGATTGATTTATCTACAGTGATGATATTTTTTAACAGCCATAGGCTGACATCACATAATTAAAAAAAGGCATGTTTAATACTACTCGTTGATATAGAAACTTTCTGAAACGAATGCAAGGAATGCATTACACAAAAGTGCACAATTTCCCACTGAAAATGATATAAGGCAAGAGTATAAAGAAGCACACCTTTCTAATTGTTAAATACTAAACCGTTCTGCTTAACCATAACTTCCCCCCTAGAAAAAGTTTTGAAGAACTACATGCATATTTAATTGCAGAAACACAATGTTTTGGCTCCCATTAATAGCTGTGGCTTACTTTCGACTTCTTTAACTTCCCGTTTTTAACAACATTTGAGCACAGCTTTCGAAACAAAGATGGGATAAGTCCTCAGCCATCTGCATGTTGAGCAATCAGTCGTTGAGGGCAGTCAGATATGAGCAGAGTTTGATTTCTTGACCATGAATCAGCCCAAGTTCGTATGGAAATTGCATTGATCTTTGTATATGTGTAGTTTTCTATTCCCCAGGTCTCCACTTTGTCCAATCCATTTCTTGTTTGCATCGTATTTGACAGCCAGGGCACCATGATTGCCTCCTTTCATGTCTTCTGGACTGTGGAGATCATAAGGGAGTGCTGTGGTCATCACGCAGGATGAAACTAGCCTCAGCAGAGCATAGTTTGGGGGGAGAGAAAGATTGAGGGAAGAAGGAAAATGAGAGCTTGAAGCAATTAATCGTCCATAAGGGCAGCCACAGCATTGTTAGTGGTGAACCGCCAAATGCTGTTGCCGATGTTGTTCCCATGAATCGCTCCAACATGCCCATCCACTCACATCCACTGGCCTTTTTCTCACACTGGGTGGGATGCAGCATCAATGCGAGCCATTGATATGTCACAGCTTTGCAATCACAGTCAGAGTTCAAAATAAACAGCAACTTGGTTTGTGGCTTCTCTGGTGCCAATTCACAGTAAAACAAGAGGAGTTATGATGTTTTGGTTGAAGACGGGGACGCAAAAATAGCAACAAAACAAGAGGGTGAGGGGTTGGCGTTTAAAGGAGATTTACTGTCCAATTCTCTGCTGACGCACCAGTCTCAAGAGGAAAGGTTGTATTTAGACCAAAAGACTAGCTTCCTCATCTGACTTTCTGACCCATGCTTCCTTAGGAACCATCTTCAAGTCCATCCAGAGGGCTCATGGGAAAAAAAGAGATTGGTTTCCACTCGCACACATGGGGTCGCAAAAGGATGAAGCCGTGGTCAAAACCATCAAGCAATAAAAGTGAGACCATGGTCAGATTCTTTCTAATACTTCAAGGAGGATCCTGCTCATAATCTGGACGTTTTACATTGTCTTGTAAAAGTATTCACACCCCTTGATTTTTTTCTTTCTCAAAGATCGTCATGTTAAAACCAAAACTGTAATGTATTTTAACAGAATATTTGTAATAGATCATGGAGGGGTGCATAATAGTGAGGTGGTTTGCATAGATGTATTGATTTAAATCTGTTGTTTTCTTCTTTTTTTTTTACAAAAATGTAATCCTGGAAAGGGTGACATGGATTTGTGTTCAGTTCTCTGAGTCAACATATTTTCGTCTCTGCCATCTATGCTCATCTAGAAACTGAATATTTAGAAAACTTTCAGTTGGAAGGAGAATCCCGGCCGCAGTCTCAACTCTGTTTCAGCCTACGATGGAAGTTTTCTTCCAGGATTGTCCTGTATTTAGCTTCTTCCATCTTCCTATCAGCTCTGACCAGCTTTACCGTCCCTGCTGAAGAAAATCACCCCACAACATGTTGTGGCCGTCACCATGTTTCACAGTGGGGATGGAGTGTTGGTTCATTTTTCTTCTGGTACCAGAACACTTCCTTCCATATTGTTACTGTGTCCCTCCCTTTTCCCTTTTTTAAATGATTGAACAGTGTTGTATGAGAGGTTCAAAGCTTGGGGTATTACTTTAGCCTAACGCCTGGTCTTCACGAGACTTGCTCCGACAAACTTCTGAGACCTTCACAGAACAGCTGTAATATAGGATGTGACATTTGAAAGCAAATGGGTCCACTGGAATTTATTTAGGGGTATAAAAATATACAAATCAATGCCACACTATTCTGTTTTGTTATGTTTTTTTTTTTCCACTGGTCTAGAACATAAAAATCCCAATAAAATGCACTGGAATTTGCAGTTGCGACGTGGCAAGACGTGAGAAAGTTTAGGTGCGTGAATGAGTTTGGCAAGACATCAATATATTGCTTGCAGAGACAACACAGAAAAAGGCTTGGGGGAGAACCTGGTGTTTGTGGCGTCCTCCCAGAGTTTCTCTGCCGGGGGAATTGGCCGGAGCCGGCCACGGTCCAGGTGTCATGGTTATGTGGTGGATGATGTAACCAGATATTCCTCTGCTCCTCCCTCAGCACAAGGAGAAATCAATGGGCTTTGTATAATGCTAAAAACCATGGAAAGCATTCTCTCACCAAAAAATCCTAACCCATCTGTCTCAACTTTGAAAGCCTCTCAGACCCCACAACCAGCAATGTGTGCTCACTTCTAGCCTAGAGTTACACTGTCCATGTGTCTGGCTCTGGACAAGACATTAAACCTAACTCCCCGTATGATTCTTCGCCTCTTTATTCCATCAAATTTATTGGATGTGTCTACATTTCAGCTATTGATACTCTTCCAGATGCTGTTAATGTGAAACCCCATGTGACATTATGTTTGATTGGAGCTCACGCTGAACAAGCATTTGGATGCCTTGATGATGTGTGAACTGATCAAGGTTTGGTTCCTATTAAACGTTGTCGTTCTGTGAGAAAAAGATGAGTTGTTTGTGAGCCGCCCTCAGTCGACCCATATCATATGTGGGATGATTTATTCTCATAAATCTGCTTTTATTGTTGCTGTAATTTTATTTGAACCCTTTTAAAGACTCATTGTCTTGCCAACAGAGTGTGAAAAATTATCTGCAATCTATTAGATCTATTTACTTCACGCTTTGATACTTCCTAGGGGATCCAAAGGGCCAAAATATACAACATTAGGCTACACATGCCAGGGGGGGAAAAACAAAAGAAAACAAATTGGAAATAAATTATTTTTCAGTTTCAATATCCTCACTGGGTGGTCGTTTTGATGACCGTACCTGTTTCTTTCATGAGTAAGAAACAGAAAAAGAATATATCATATATGAGTTAATGTGTGTATCATGAATCTAAGCAAATGGAGCTATGGTGGTAAGTTAATGAAATAAATCTAAGCATGATCACATGCAACAAATAACAACACGAAAGCCACGGTGTTCCTAAAAGACCAATACATTTACTGTATACATGACTTTAAATCGATTTTTTTTTCTCTGGAGCCAATATAAACACTAGATCCTGATATGGGCTTTTTCCATCAAAGCAGTACCAGTGTCAAACCAGGACTGGTCTTAGATCCCCAAAAAAAGTTAATCAAGGAGCCCATCCAGAGCACTGAGCTATATTATACACTGGAGTGCTAATAGCCCGCTGTTAGAACGAGTCGCTTTGAAGTCACCAGCCGCCATATTGGTACTCCCTATTTTCCTCCAGTAACTAGGGAATATGTGCGCTACAGCATCGAATAACGAGGATTTTCTCATGTTCAGGGGGGGCTTAAAACTTTTAAAATGTCAAATACCATTTACTTTTATGTTATGTTCTAAAACTATCAAGTACTGAGAAAGTCATGTGCTGAAATATTTTGCACTTTATTTATTTATATATATATATATATATATATATATATATAACATTTATAAATATATAAATAACAATATACAGAAACATATATTTACATATATGTATACATACATATATACATATACACATACATACATACATATATACATATACACATAAATATATATATATATATATATATATATATATATATATATATATATATATATTTAGTATGAATAACATGTAAAATATTTCAGCACCTAATTTCCTAGTAGTTGATAGTGTTAGTACATCCACTGATTGTAGAATTACCTGTGAAACGTTTTCACTCAGCCAGAAAACTGCTTGTTGTTGCAACCAAATCCTATGGGATTCTGTGAGAGTAGGGAGTAGCAAGATGGCGGCCAGTGACTTCAGTTTTTTCGGCAAAAGCAGCACTCCAGTGTATAATATAGCTCAGTGATCCAGACCCACATCATAATGCCACTGCAAAGGTCTCATCCAGTAAATGTATTTTCAAAATTCTTTGCGGAGGATCACAGTGCAGAGAGATGGTTTAGCCACAAAAATGTTATCTCAACAACCCTATAAAGGGATGCCCCAACACCACCAGCTTCATTAGGTTATGGGGTTTTAAACAACAATCTTGTGCTCGGGAACATTTGCCAGTCCTGACTCACACCAGCGGTGCTGCAGGAAGCGCTTAAACACGGTGTTTGCAGCAGGATTTTTCAGCAGAAAGTACCTGATAGTAAAAGAAAGATTATCTACTGAGTTGCAAATGCTCTTCGCGGATTTAGTCGAAGTATGGGCTGCTCTATGTGCAGCAGGCACGTGCATAGACATTTTTGGGGTCAGGTGCTCAACCCAAAAAAGGGCACAAAGCATAACAAATATTCTTAAAAAACAGCAGGATATATTTGACCTATATATTTATTTTGTAAGGACAATCAATACACATCTAATCAAATAGGATAACTCAAATTACCAAATTGAATAAACAAATTTATATAAGGTAAAACCAGACAGAACAAGGCATGCTTGCTTTTTAACCAATCTTTAACACGGCATTAATAAAGACTGTCTCAAGAGCCGTACGAGCTTTAGCAGGCGGTACTTGTTCTGTGCTGTAACTATGATCATCCTGCAGTGATGAGAGGATCTTGAAACATCTGCTCTTTTCTCCTCTGTGACCTGATTTGACTCCCATGGGTTAACATAAGCTCCTGAAGCATTTCCTGTCTCGGTTAAATGGAGAACACGGAAATGAACAAAAGTCAAGCAATGTGAATGAACAGCAAGGAGCATGCACACAGTGAAATAACTGGTCTTACTGGATGCAAACAGCTTCCAGAACATACCCAGTATGATACAGAAAAAAACTAAATCCTTCCTTTACCTTTGAAGAGAAAAAGATTGAAGCAAAGACAATGAAACATCTGACAGCTGCAGGAATCTAACCTTTTAAAGGCCTCAAAGTGGAGGGAAGAAATTGGGCTAAACCGAACAAGAGTTGAGGGTTGCAGGATGGTTAGCAAGAAGGTCACTGATAAAACTATGAACAGGAACTATTTAACCCTATACCCAGATTCAGGACTATTCTTACTAGTTCCTGTCCCGGCACATGTTGAAATGCTTTTCAAATATGCATTATATTGATATATATTTTTTCTAAACTGTAATAAGACAAGAATGTTCATCTCACACAACATTGATCTAACGTTTCCATTGACATTCTAAACTCTTAAGACTTTAATTAGCTTAAAAAACATCTGTCAGCCTCTAGCAGAGCCTTAAACTAACAGTTGTCAGATCTCAGTAACAACTGATAAGAACACCGGTGATGTGCCGATTGAGTCAAGGTACACTATATTACCAAAAGTATTGAGTCAATACACCAACAAAAATTTATCCCACCCAATTCTAGAGACAAATACTTTAATATGGCTTTGGCCCACCCATTGTCACCCCAACAGCTTCTGGGAAGGCTGGTTAAAAAGTTTCACTTATTACCTGTTTTGAAGAGTTGGTGCCATCTGGGAGAGAGGCGTGGCCAAGGGCTGAAGACTTTGGGTCCATAAAAAAAAAAAAACATCTGACTGTAGCTCCTAGCTCCTCTTCCTAGCTCCTCTTCCGTGACCTTTCATGAGGTCAACAGTAAGTAATCTATCCTAGGGATGAAAGTTCCTTTCAGGATCCCGACTGCTGTGCTGGTTTTGGACAACCTTTAACTCATGCCTCATTATGAGATGGAAATGCACATGGTTGATTCTAGTCAAATTGAGGCCTACAAGCCTTCTGAAAATGTACCACAAAGTGTGTGCTCTCTTCTCTGGTAAGGTGGGCTGTGCTCAGACATCATGTCACGCAAGGGATTGTGGGATTCTTTTTAGCTCCTTAGCGTCGGTAAGGGACATTTCGAGGTTCCTATGCTGAATTAGCTGTGAGAGGAAGCATACAGGCTCCTTTTCCTATCTCCTACCTTATCAGACAGCACTTATCATAGTGATTGCTGACTTACTTCCACTTTGGCTCAAGAGTCCTTACCCAAAAGACGTTTTCGGATGGAGCCTTTGAAAGCACGATGCCAGCTCGGCAGAACCCATCATGTGCTTGTCAGCAAGGGGGTGTTTGAGGATTAGTTAGATTACTCGATTCTTAATATTAATGTTTAGTTTTGGTTCTCCTGTTGTGTGTGAATGGTCTGGTAAAGTCACTATAAGTTACCCTTCTGCATCTTTATATGAGGTAAGTTGAGGTGTGTATACTTTGTTGGTTTATTTAAGTGACTGCAAGTCCCTTTTTGAGTAGTTTTATTTAGTTAACACCCTTTATGCATTGATTTAGTCATATTTAGAACCTTTTTCACTTTGTTAAAGTTCTTCAAGTCAAATGAAAATCCACTCTGAATATATTTTACCCGTGCCCCATATGCCATCACTGCTTGGTACCTCTTAGCAGCTCACACTGGTGTTGGACGAAATAGCCCGGCTGGCAGTCTTTGCTCTAATTCCTCTCCAACGTTTGCTGTAATGTTGAGGTCAGGAGTTCTTGTAGACTACTCAAGTTCATCCACACTAAAATTGCTCAGTCGTATCCTTCTTACTTTGATCTTGCTTTGAGCATTGGCGTAGAGTCATGTTGGAACAGAAACAGGCCACCTCAAACTGCTCCCACAAATTTGGGATAATGAAATAGTACAAAATGTCTTGACATGGTGTGGTAAAAACAGCTCCTGTCGCGGGAACTATTGGGATCAGCCAAAACCCTGAAAAACGGTCCCACAGGATAATCACCCAGTGCACTACAATACCCATTTTATACTTGACACCATACAGTCAGGTAACTACTGTTCTCCTGGCAACTGCCCAACCCAGACTCATCTGTTGGATCAACAGACAAAGAGGGATGAATCGTCAATCCAGGTGCCACAGTATCACTGCCATGGCGTTCAATGAATTCACACCACTGCATCGAAAGCTCTGCATGGTATTTGGTGACGTAAGGCTCAGATGTAGCTGCTGGGCCAAGGAAGCCAGTTCCATGAAGCTACATACTGTTATTGACCTAATCTGCTGGTCACATGAAGTTTGGAGATCTGTGGGTATTGACTCTGGTGAAAGTTGGCCACCTCTGGGAATTATGTACATAAGGTTTGCTGCACCCACTCTGATTCTACGTGGCTTACCATTTGGTGCCCAGCTTTTTGCTTTTTCGCAATTGCTCCGGTTTTATTATAAAACAACAAGGAGTCGACTGTGGAATATTTCAATAGCATGGGAATTTCAGAACTGGAAGCATGTTATCTCACTGGAATTTCATGAGTTCCTGAGAGGGAGCCGTTCTTTTACAAATGTTTGTAGATGCAGTCGGCAATATTTGATTCTGTACACCTTTGGCCATGGAAGTGGTTGAAACACATGAATTCAATGATCTGGACGAGTGAACCGATACTTAAAAAATATATTGTGGGTTATTGGTAGAACCAGAGGAGAGCTCCATAGATCAAGTTAGGTTTTCAGATGAGTTGTTAGTGTGGCCCGAACCAGGAAGTGACTTAGGAATTCTATTGAATGCTATGTTAGACTCTTGAAGTAAATTAATAGGTTTGTGAACATAGGTCAAGGAGATTAGTTATTCAGAACTAACAGTCTGCACTCTGGTTGTCCCACTTCTCCTATTCTTTGTGATTTGATGGGTAGATTAGTTCCACAGCAGGGGAAGGGAAGAGAGAAGAGGGAAAAAACAGAGAAAGACATACGACTACCCCAGGAATTATGGGTGAACGCAGATTTAATAGACACACCGGTGTACAAAAACAAATTAATTTAGGTTAATGTGATTATGGCTTCCTCTAGCAGTCAAGGAGCAATATGTTGAGACATCCAACGGATGTCACCAACCCTGCTTTAATATTTTTTTTATATATAAATGGCTGATTTTGTTGATTTAGGCATCTCCACACCAGAAAATTACGCACTGTTTATGGCAGCAGAGGTTGCAACAATAAGACCACCCACTCATGAGATTCCTTTTGGGTCAAGTTGGATCAGAATGCTGTTCTGCAAATTTCCCCATTAGAATCTTAGTTGGATCCTTCTAAATGGAGTTTGCATGTTCTTCGTCTGTAGTGCTTCCTTCACTTCCCCACAAATATACACACATCTAGTTACCTGGGACTTCTCAAATGTTGAGTTTAGCTTGGCAGCATTGCCAAAAGAGTGGTCTCCATCTGTATCCCTGTAGAAGGCTGACCCTTACCTTAACTCTAGCCTTTCCAAAAGGATTGTAATATTTTCAAATCTAGCATGTTCTATAATAGTCAGAACTCAAATGCGTAAAAGGATGAAACAGCAGAGCATTACTTCGTTCAACCTACCTGGCATCTGCTTACTCTCACAGAACCTCAATGAACTGCAACCATATCCCAGGGGACAAGATGGATTCCCATGTATTTGTGAGCTCACAAATACTAAACAATTCAGCTTGCAGGCAATGTTATTTTGTATGTTATCTCAGATTTAATTTTTAATCAGCTCACTGATACTGAAAACCTGAACTTTATGTTTTCTTCACTCAGCAGCACCTATACACAAAAGAACATATAGGCTCACATGACTTCATACTGCTTAAGTATCTTTTTTCATTCACTGAATGGAAAAAAACTGAAAATGGGCAGATTTTGTTTAATCTCTAATACATCATTGTCTTTTTTCTCTCTTTTAAATGAGCCAAGTATCCTCCAACAGATTGAAAATCACAATTATTTAGGCTTTTTGTGTAAATGTCAAACAGAAGAAGCCAGCATGGAGGTTTATGTCAAGAATGAGTTGAAGTTCCATTTTTTTTTGTCTTCAAAGCAAACAAGCCTCTTTGTCTGTGAGGCCTGCCTAGTACAACTGCCCCCTACTGTTCCCCTGTCTGTCTTCCTTTCTCCTCTCCTTTTGGACTGTCTTCTTTCCTGGCTGTAAAAGAACGTGCAGCTGTGTGCAATCCTTCAGGCTGAATGAGAAGAATCAGCCTATTTGGTTGACTTTCCTGGCCAGAGCATAAAGTAGCCTCTGCCAGTACCTAACGTGCCATCCAGAGCAGTTCCTGGGCTCCAGCCACTTACATTCAACAGGACAATGGGGAGTGTCCTGGAGCCGTATAACACACAGGGGTCCAGATGTCTGAATGCCAAAAAGCTGTAAGCATCACCAGGTGTGCTTTTGGTAATGTTAAAGGAAACCATATTAACTAGATTTGCTAATCTTAAGAGAATGAAATCCGCTTTACATCCAGTAGCCATGTACATACAGTATTTCATTAGTTTTATTAATTCAGTAAACCAACTCCTATTTTCTCTGTCTATCTTGTTTTATTTAGAATCATATAAAGGCAGTCAATTTTTTTTCCTCATAGAAGCCCTCAAAGAATTGTTTCTTTATTCAGTTTAATATGCGTTTATTGTTCCCATGAGGACAATTATTGTGAGCCAGCTGCACTGAAGGTACGTACATAAAAAAATGGTGCAATATAACAATGGATATCAACATGAAAAGACTTCGAAACATAAAATATACAGATTTTCAAGCAATTAAAATCTAAAATAGAAAAATATATAATTTGTAAACAATAATTTAAGAATTTTAAAATAATTTTTTTAAATGTGAAAAAAATTGGGCAGCATGCAACCAGAAACCGACTGTCATAATGAGTAGTTTAAAAGTCAATTATAGCAGTGTGGAAAAGGTTTACGTTACTTTCACATTCCTATTCAGCATTTTTAAATACAAGGGGAGAAAGGATTTTTTTTAATTATTTAAATTATGAATAGCATAATTTATGTCCATTCTGAAGATAACAGCTCATATTCACAATGGAGAACTTAGGTTGGGTCAGCCAAGATTTTCTATGGAGTTTTCTGCACTGATTTTTAAAATAGTGCCTGGATGGACTGGCGATCTTTCTCACCAATAACTTTTTTGGCAGTTTTAAATACATGGGAGAACTTATTCTCTAGTTGCACAGACAGGTTTCCAGACAAAGCCTGTATGCTAAACCGTAATAAGCCCTCTACCACTGTCTGGTAGAAGACAAGCATGATCTAAAGGACTCTGGGCCTTCTAAGGAGTTTGGATCCTCACAGACTGTTAATATGCTTTTTGTTTTTTACAAGAAAAAAGGTTGTCTATATAGGCTGCCAGGTACTTTTAGGAGACCACCTGACTGACCAGTCTGATTTAAAAACCCATTATTTCTCATTGGTTTACAACCCAGAGTGTGATAATATCTGTATCTTAATATTGCCCTTTTGTCCTGTATTTGTTTTTGATTTTTTTTGCATATTTGTTTTACAGTTTTAATTATGTTCTTTCTTTTTATATTTGTACAGCACTTCAGTCAGTTGCTATGTTGTTTTTTTAGGTGCTTGAGAAATAACTATGGCATGGCATGATGAATAATCAGTGGAGTGTGGCCACTGACCACTTTAGGGTCACACACCATTTATTTGGGCTTTTTACATTTTTGACAAGGTGGTTGCCATTATACCAGCTTACACAGTTGCTGATTTCTGAAAGATAAGATAATTTATTTACAAGCTGATAACAGATTCATCGTTACTTTTATTTTGCCTATATGCAAACTGGTACAGGACTTGCAGTGGGTCAATACCTGCTTTCATTATGGACATAAATATATTTTTCTAAGAGTTTCATAACTACAGTGAAAGCTATTAATCTGTAGTCATTTTTCCAATGGACAAGAGGTCTTTGTAAACAAATAAAGGATTTTTTTTGGCATACTAGTAACAGATCATGACTCAAGTTATAGACTTGGACTAAAATTTCACTTAATTCACAAATACTATAGAGGCATATTAATGCAAAATCTCACAAAAGCCTTGAAACTTGCACTTTGAGATGCAAGATTTACGATATCTTTAAAGATATACAATCTTTAATTCATATAATTTGCAGTGAATGTCATGAAACCAAGACAGAGGGCCCAGTATTCGAACCAGACAAGCGGGTAAGATATAAGGAGGTTTATTTAAGGCAGATGTGGGTGAAACCAGTTTAACAGATAAGATGACAGGCTGGGCGAGGGAAGTCAGGCTCGGTGGTCAGAAACAGGCAGGAGAAAA
This sequence comes from Fundulus heteroclitus, assembly GCF_011125445.2. Lineage (NCBI taxonomy): Eukaryota > Metazoa > Chordata > Actinopteri > Cyprinodontiformes > Fundulidae > Fundulus > Fundulus heteroclitus. Next base: position 22,605,736 of record NC_046379.1, read on the forward strand.
AGAATGCAGGTATCAGGTTGGCTCAGAATATCCAGACACAGGCTAGGTCAGGCACACAAGTTAGTAGTCCAAAACAGGCAGGAAAATCAGGTAAACAGGGATCAGGCTGGCTCAGATATCAGAGGCAAATCGGGTCGAAATCAACAGGGCTATCAGAAAACAGAATGCTGGATAAGACTCACCAAAAGGCTTGTATTGATCTGGCAAAGTAGAGTGAAGTGAGACAGGTTTAAATAAGGAGGTGAACAGAGCAGAGTGCTTACCAGTAAACTGAAGTTGATTGGATGGTGACTGCTGACAGGGGAGTAACATGCAGACAGACTGGGTAATGAATGAGAGTTGAGTTGGCTGATAACTGGCAGGAGAATGAGAACTGAACTGGCTGGTGACAGAGATGTGAAATGATCGAAAATAAAGCAAAGAAACTATGTCCCTTACCGGCGCTAAAGAGCTATAAGGAATCCCATAATCCTTTGCATGACCTGAAATATATGTACAGCCAACGTCACGGAAATTAACAAAAATGTCCAGAGAGGAGAGAGCTCACGCTTTGTAGTTTATTTTCAGAAGACTGTAGGCCCAGATTTGACTTGAATCATCCATGATGTCGAAATTGGCACAGCAGTCCGAAGCTCCTTTCCTCGCCACAATAAAGTTATTACTGTTAACCCCATGAAAGGTCAAACAACAGGAGCTAGGAGCTATAATTAGACATATTTGGATAGAGCTAAAGTAAGCAGATAAACCAGCACCAAGAGGAAGCGAGGAGTATAAATACACAGGGTAGAGTGGGTAGATGAGTTCGAAGCCAGGTGAAGTAATCAGATGTAATTACGAGCAGCTGTGATCAATGAAGGTAGAGTGGAGAGGGAGGAGAGAGGAAACAGAAAGCCAACAGAACCAAAATAATACAGAAAGAACAAACAGAATCTACTAACTAAATCACAAGGTAAATAATAAACAAATACCAAAGGAAGAGAGGCATAGGAACTTAAAAAAAACTAGTCCAATAACAAACGCCTGCGATCTTGACAACTGCCAGCCTGTGTGGGTCCTCAGCTCAAGCTAAAACCAAATCATAAATTTAATATTATTAGCATGCACTTTAAAACAACACATGCACTCATTGTGTCTACTTCCAGTAAGCTTTATTACATGTCACATCATCCACTGTGGCAGCCCACGTGTCAATTCGGAGGAGTACTCCCCTTTCTGCTGTGTTTTGTGACACATGAATATGGAAACACTTTTTTTGGGCTCGTTAAATACTCTCGGGTGTGCTTTTTTTTCTTGCTTTCTACTCTTGTAGGTTCTGCAAAGTCTTGTAAAATGGAATGGCTTTCCCAGAAATGCAAGTTTATGGTCCCCTCAACTCAACCGACTTACATTTACCAAAAATCCCAAGCTGACAGCCCCCACCTTCAGACCATCATCATTGCCAGGACTGCATGCCAAAATACACCCAGGCAATCTCTCTTTTGGTTCATTGAAGCTTTTTAGTTCAGCGTTTTACTTTAGAAGGGCTCTCCAACTCAGTGGACTTGAGTTACAATATTATTTTGTATCTTTTTTGGTAATTCATATAAAGAGCTACAGGTCAGCCATCTAAACACGTCTTTCTGCTGTCTGATTGAAGACGGCTGCCGCAGCTCAAAGAAGTGCCTTTACAACGTTTTTCTTTTTGTTCCACCAAAATGTTTCAGATCAAATACATTTTGACATTGGACAAAGGTAACCTGAGTAAATACCAAATGATGATTTAATTTATTAAGGGGAAAATCAATCCAAATCAACCTGGCTCTATATGAAAAACTATTTAGCCCCTAACCCTAATAACCACTTGATGTCAAAAAAGTGCCATAAAACAATTGTGTCTTTTACATAGCTGTACAATTTTGGACCTCTCTTCTTTCCGGAATTTATTTAATTTGCAGTGTTTTTAAACATGAACAGCCTGCTTAAGGTCAGACAAAAGCATCTCAATCCATTTTAAATCTGGACTTTTACTAGGCCAGTCCAAAACCTTTAAAGTTTTCATTTTTGAACCATTCAGAGGTAAGCTGGCTGGTATGCTTTGGATCATTGTCCTGTTGCATAATACAAACACACTTAGATCGACTGGAGCCGTAGCTAGCTGCTGTGTCCCCAGGCGTAGTGTGAGCGCAGGTTTGCGGAGAAGCCACACTAGATCAGGACTGTAACCTGGACTGTACTAAGTGCGAGCCCGGTGTCAAATGTTAAATCACAAACTGATGGCTGAACAATCTTCTTCAGCATTACTCAAGAAGGAGTAGAAACGTACTTGGTAAAAAGGCTTCTTCATTACTGAGTAAGTTAAGTAGCACTGTTTAATATTATTTAATTTTTGAAACTGATTTAATCATACACAAAAATATGAAATTATGTTCAGGCTCTGGTGCTCGTTGCCAAGCCTGGCAACTGATTCCCCCATCGGGAGTGCTTGACACCAAGCAGAGGGCATTCTTCATAGCTCCCACCAAACTGGGCAGGCACAGCTCACTGCGGTAGATGAAACTTAGAAGGACAAGGTATGAGGGGCATGTTATATTTCACCTTGGAGGACCAGTCCCCGTGAGGTCAAGAGAGAGGGGGGGACCCACTAGAGTCTAGCACAGCCCCTGTGGCCCCCAACCAGCCCAATGCACCTCTGGGAGCCACAGGCCACCAGACAGGGGCCCCATCACTCTGAGATGAGCAACCACACAGACAACACACCACCAAGGTGGGCAAAACCCCAGCAAGGCACCCCCCATGGAGCCACCAGAGAACCCCAGACCACCCCACACCCCCAGCCACTGCCATACCGGCACGGGTGCTGTAGCAACAGCAAGGGGACCACACTGGGCTCCATGATCACAGACCACCCCCCCCCCCCCTCTTATGGTGTTTGTGTGTATATCTGTGGTAATGTGAAGTGGTGTTATGATTGCAGATGAGTATGTCCAAAGTGCATTAAAATTGGGGTTATTGCTGGGGTGTACAAGACCCCACTGCTTGTTGACAGCAGAGTCACCTCAACTCCAAGTTCTAGGTGTTTCCAGTGTGCTTATTCTGGGATTCTATGACCTCTTGATGTTCTTTATGTGTTCTTTGAGTAAGTTTGGTAGGCCAGTTGGTTTTGAAATGTTCACCTTTGTTCCGTGTTCTGCATTTTTTTCTCACCTTAGTTCACTGGAGTCACTATGCCCTAGTTATAGAATTTCTTCAGATCAGGGCATGAAGTGTTGCTTTTTGAGATTTTCTGCCCTGTTTCATGTACTGAAACGGGCTCTATTTGAGATGTTTCTTAGTTCTACACAGGCCTGAAAGTCCAAACCCAGGTTAGTTTGGTTGGGCCTCTATAACCTTTAAAGTGTGACCACAAGGCAAAAACAGACGAGATCTCGGGAACCTGGCCTCAGTGATAACTCTCCTAACATGCTTAAACTGACTTTAATAAATGTTCTCATTTTGGTATAACCACCACCGTTCGGCTGCAGATGTGAGATTTTGATTGGCTTTGGTCATCCTCTCTGGTTAAATAATGATCTGTGATGCATACATCTAATATGTAAAGTCTGCTGTGTGAACAAAGAGGCAGTTGGGGTAGAGTTAGCAGGTTTAAAGCAAAGATAAGCATGCAGCTGGGAAGATGCAGAGCTAACATGTGGGTGGGATCATGCTAGAGTACAGTACTTGAGCTTCCACTTTGGGCGACCGCTTCTGTGCATGACTCATTTAGGGCATAAATGAACAATCAAAATACCTATGAACAGTGTCAAGTTCTCCATATTTACGTACTTGAAAAACAAACCTGTAATGCACAATGACGTTAGCACTGACATATTATTTGTGCCCTTTAGTCTGATCTAAATCTGTCTAATTAGGCTAATATCACTCTGTGGGAAGTAGATTTGTTCGCGATTACATCTTTCATATGATTTTGATTATAGTGGGTGCCTGAAATGCCTAAAGGAAGAGACCATTTTCTGAAAGTCCATAAACACAGGATATGAGTTTGACTTACTCGACAAGCCTATGAATCAAAAGCTTCCATCACATTGCTTTCATGTGAGTTTAACTTTACCCTCTGCTCATATGTTATTTTCTTTTCAATAAATGAGGGTTGAATACTTTGACACCGACAGAGGTTGAAGAGCTTTGAAACAATGATTTTGGAACCCCTCTCATAGTGTCGGAGACAGCGCCGCATTGAGTGGGTATTTTTATAGTGTGGTATTCAGGTCTTATTTATATTCATTTAGGTAACATCAAGGTTAGTGCCCTGAATATGTCTTTGCTTCTACAAGATGCCTTAAGCTGGATAAGAGGCCTTATGCCTCCCAGTTCAACAGGATGATGGATGAAAGTGTTCTTTCTTGTTTATGTAACATGACACAAAACATCTGCTGGCCTCTGGAAAGCTTAGATGATGCTGTAACAGCTTTCTCCACTCCCTATTAGACTGTGAGAGAAATTATCCGTTTTTCACATGCAGTGGATGTAGTGGAAAATGTGGAAACGTTCCTCCTCGGTGAACTCAGTTAGGTGTGCTTCATGGTTTTATCTGCGTTTGGTGGATATTTGACATTTTTAAAATACACATCCTTAATTTTAATATCTTTTTGCTGTCTGTTATCTAACCTTGTTAAAATATGCTTGATACGGTTTTACATAAAGGTACTGTGAAAACATACCACAAAGACTGTAGATTTTCTGGAAACAAGGGACTTGGTTTATTTGTATGATAAACTTAATTTAAGGCTTAGATCTGTCACAGCACATAGAATAATTGCAACAAAAACATAGCAAGTGTAAAACCTACATAATTTTTTTAACCAAAAATGTTTTGTAGTTTATTTTCTGTGAGACTTATTCAACCCCTTTCATTGTTTCTGTCCTTTGCAGAATTTGCCACCTGGCAGGCCGGAGATGAAGTGTTGTAACAGCATCTATTTCAATCTGGAGAGACTCACACAGACAAAAAGATGCCATTAGAGAGATTTATTGACAGAAATTAGAAAAATTATTTGGGGCTCGGACACCGACAGAAGACATGAAAGCTGCACATGTCTATGAGCTTGGATGTTCATTTTAGGATTAGGATTGGTGAAGTCTTCCCCCAGGGTCTGAACATTGGTGATGGAGGCCATAGATGAGAAGTAGTTAGATGAAGCTTGTGAGCATAAAAGAGGAGGAGGGCTGAAGCTCAACTGAAGTTCAGCTGAAGCTCAGCTGAAGAGCAGGAGAAGTGCATGAGCAGACCGCGTCATCTCCTTATAGTCAGCTGACTAATTGTGCGGTTTCAGACATTCATAAAAATACTACCTTCCCTACCGTGCCACACGATTTCCAGTGAATATTCTGCTTAGCAGTGTGATGTACCTCAGCGTCTGTCGCTTCCTGCGACACCTTTACACCTTTATTTTGAAATCCAAGCATGAGACTATAGTGAACAGGTGATATATTAATATTTTAAAATTAGAAGAAGGCTGCTTTTGATTTAATTGCCTGGTAATTGTAAGAGCTTGGGAAGAAAGTGGTCAAATCATATTTTTTTGTGAGTTGATATTAATGTAAATAATGGTGTTAGATGAGCAGATGACACTGCATTATATTGATTGCATTGATCAGAAGTCATAAAAGACTTGGGCAAATGTGATATTGGCAAATATCTTATTGTCGTCCAAACAAATTGATATAACATAGTATCATGCTAAAGATGCTGATTTATACCCCTAGTAAATGTTAGCAGTTTTTTCAGCTAGGAGGATTGGCCTCCATGTGCTTGAAAGCGGCAGCGCAAGCCGCCAGAACTGACAAAGACTCCTGGATAGGTGTCGATACATTATCAGTAACACACTGAGCGAAAGTGCATTTGCCTCCGTTTTAAGCCTGTTTGCTGTTTTTCAGCTAGCTTTGTAACCAAAGGAGGCTAATTGAAGAATTAGTTATTAAAAATTGTCAAAATAACAAATCATTAGCTGAATCAAGAAAATAAATCAGTGCAAACTGGCTCTGTTGGAGATCATATTTTAAAGGTATCAGATGGATGGAAAGACAATGCTGGAGTGCTATTTACTTAAAGCCATGCCTGTACATGGTTGAAACTGCAAAAGAAAAGATAAAGAAACTACATCTTAACTTTATTCTTGGAAGGATCAAAGGTGATATTATAGTCTTAAGAATACACAAAACTCCTGACTGGCAGTAGATAAGACACTCTTATTATCCATTATGGATGGATTTGCTGTCTGATTTGATGAGAAACATCAACCGATAGTTTAAGCGAGTCCTCTTTGAGTCCTGGTTTACCTGTATTTTCATTATGTGTAAAATAATTTACATTGACTGCTAAAAAGTACAGAACACAGTCTGTTGAAACCCTAGTTATTAACCTAAACAGGCCAATGACTGCCTAAGTTAAAAAAGATCATGAAATATTTAGCTTCATTAGATGTGAGCTAAGCCCCCATTTAATTAGATCATTGCCTTCTCTATTGATACCGCTTGCAAAGCATATGACTTTGTTAGTCACTGCTTTGGATAAAACCTCCAACTTATAGCTACTGCTAACTTCTCAATACTCTTTGTGGTGTAATCATTAACCAACATATTCAAGATTTCATGCCTCATGGAAGAAATACCCTAAGTGCGTATTTAGGCTCATATCTGATGTTGTGGTCATTTAGAATCAAACATTCAACAGCTGCCATTCAATATCATCAAACCACCTTCACTGTTGACAATAGCTAACATGTGTTCTTATAATTATGGGAAAGAAGGTCCAGATGTGGTGGAATGGTTTAAAATCTTTTATTCATCAGGAGAAAAATAGGTTTATTATCCTATTGTGAAACCCCATGTATCACTCCCCTGATTATTGTACACCATGGGAAGATTATTTCTAGCCAAATGTTTTTATGGCGTCAACACTCTGTTATGAACTCTGGACGAGCGCTTCATTTTCAAGCATATCGAGCGGGAGAAAGTAAAAGGTTTGGCAGACAGTGTGTGGAGAGCTGCTTTTATCGTCTGAACTGCTTCAGCGCAGCCAAATCACGCAACAAAAGCTCTCAACATTTACTGCGGGTTCCAGTGACAGTGAGGTTTAGCTCTGTGTCAGTTTAGACAAATAAATAAGCATGTATGGAAAAATCTGCCAAAACAGTGTGCACTCTGACATGCTGTAATCATTATACAGTCGAGTAACGTACCATAAACGTCAGAGCACGAGGCGGTGATGGAGTGTGTTTGTTCTTGTGCGGGCTGCGTATGTTCTAAAACTTTGCTCCATCTGTGAAGAGGCTGTGGACCGTTTACGCACTGTCGCTTCCTTTGTCTAATGACCGGTGTTCCGATGCAGTTTGGAGAAGTTTAGAGAAGCGTGGAATTTGATTTATTTGTTTATTTGGTCTGATAACGTTTGGTAAAACATTGGTATTTTCACAATTTTTTCACGTTTGCATGTTCCTTCCTTCCTTCCTTCCTTCCTTCCTTCCTTCCTTCCTTCCTTCCTTCTTCCTTCCTTCCTTCCTTCCTTCCTTCCTTCTTTCCTTCCTCCTTTTCCTTCCTTCCTTCCTTCCTTCATTCCTTCCTTCCTTCCTTCCTTCCTTCCTTCCCTTCCTTCCTTCCTCGTCCTTCCTTCCGTCCTTCCTTCCTTCCTTCCTTCCTCCTCCTTCCTCCCTCCATCCTTATTTCCAGCTTTTTCCTACATTTTTTCCTTGTGCAACTTCCGCAAAAATCTCAATTTCGCTTTTTCTGTCTTCCTGTGCCCTTACCTGTAGTAATTTCGTTGCCCCTTCCTTCCTTCCTTCCTTCTTCGCCTTTTATCTATAATTTCCTTCTTCCTTCCTTCCTTCCTTCCTTCCTTCCTTCCTTCCTTCCTTCCTTCCTTCCTTCCTTCCTTCCCTTCTTCCATCCTTCCTTCCTTCCTTCCCTTCTTCCATCCTTCCTTCCTTCCTTCCTTCTCGCCTTTTATCTATAATTCCTTCCTTCCTTCCTTCCTTCCTTCCTTCCTTCCTTCCTTCCTTCCTTCCTTCCTTCCTTCCTTCCTTCCTTCCTTCCTTCCTTCCCTTCTTCCATCCATCCTTCCTTCCTTCCTTCCTTCCTTTCTTCCTTCCTTCCTTCCCGCCTTTTATCTATAATTCCTTCCTTCCTTCCTTCCCGCCTTTTATCTATAATTCCTTCCTTCCTTCCTTCCTTCCTTCCTTCCTTCCTTCCTTCCTTCCTTCCTTCCTTCCTTCCTTCCTTCCTTCCTTCCTTCCTTCCTTCCTTCTGGCCTTTTATCTATAATTTCTTCTTTCCTTTTTCCATCTCTTATGTCCAGCCTTATTTCCTTACATTCTTTTACCCTTGTGTCATACCTTCCTAAAAAAATCTCACATTTTCATTCTTTTCGCTCTTCCTTGTGCCCTTACTTGTATCTCTTCTTGTCTCCTTTGTTCGTTTCTTGTGTCCTGCCTCCATTCCTTGAAACCTTTTTTCCTTCATTCCATGTTTTTTTTTCCTTTCTTCAGACCTTCTTTTTTCCTTTATTGGTTTCACACCTCCGGCCCATCCATCCTTCTTACCTTGTGTTTTACCTCCCTTCAATCCACCTTGTATTTTTGTCTTTCCTTCATTGTGATCTACCAATTCTTCCCCTCTTGTGCCCGCCCAACTTCCTTCCTTCCTTCCTTCCTTCCTTCCTTCCTTCCTTCCTTCCTTCCTTCCTTCCTTCCTTCCTTTTGTTTGGGGTCCACTGCCGAAATACCCACAGTGAATGTTTGTATTTTATACTTTAACATGACCGGATGGAGTGAGTATCCTGGAAGGTTGAGTCTTGAGAAGTCTGTAAACCCTCGTAAACCTTGTATATTTAGCTGGTCTGATTAAACATGGGACAGAAATCCTCACAACCAGACATGTGCTTGCATAAAGTTTACCTTTCGGATTGCTGCAGGGTACAGTACTGAAACTGCAAAAACAACACGAAAGAAACAAAGACAGCTGAAGAAAGACAGAAAGCAAGAGGGAAGCAGAAGGGAGGGAAGCAAAGACAGGCCTCACAGCAGTGGGGAGAAAGTGCGGAGTCATGCTCTAGGAATGTTTGAGGGGCGGGTGGGATAGTGGGGGGGATTGCTGGCGTGACTGCCCCATTTTTCACAGCCCTAATCAGAGCCAGCTGTCAGTGAGAGGGCCCAAGAGATGGAGAAAAGGAAAGGGAGGTGGGGGGCAGAGAGGATGGAGGAATGGGAAGGAATATAGTGGGGAGAGAGAGCTTGATTTTGTGACGAACTTAAATAAAGAGATTTTGGGGAAATAAGCTAGTGAGTTTTCATGTGCTTGGTTTATATATATAGTCTGTATATGCAGATGTGTTAAAAATGATTGGTGTGACAGGGTGCTTGCTGCTTTCTCACATGATTAAAGTTAAAAGGAGGCCGCAAAAGGAGGTTGTGACTCAACTCGGCTGTTTGAGTAAGGTTAATGTAGGATAGGGGGCAGGGTGGAGCTTCCTCTCTTCCTGCCGCTCCCGGGAGCACAAATCCTTAGACACTCCATATTGTTTATTCAAAGTATGTAAATCCCCCATGTACACCAAAGGAGCATATAAAGATTAATACATAGAGAGTATTTATTATGGAATAATCACAGATCAGGACCAGATCCTCAATATATTGCAAAACTATAACCCTTGAACTTCCCCAATTTTAGTCACGTTAAACCTACCAACTTTAATGTGTTGTATTGGGATTTTATGTTGTGGTATCAAGAAAAAAAAACAGCCCCAGCTCAGTCATACTGGATGGAAAACATCACATTTATTTTCAAGTCTTGCCAGATATTCTCAGTTGAATTTGGGTCTGGACTCTGACTGGGCCTCTTGAACACATATATATGCTCTGAAGTCTCAAGTCATTTTCAGCCTCTGTAGCAGTGGCTGTACATTTATTTACCAGATGTCACCAAAGTGTAGCATGTCCCTTTGGCTTTTATACCCTTGCTTGAGCTGGATGGTTTTTACTGCAGTTATTTAAAAAAAATTTTTAAATGGCACTGTGGATAACATATTTAAAAACTAGCAGGAGAAAAAGAGTAAATTAATTACTAATACAACACTAACAACAAAGTTGATGTCCTAAGTGTTACTTTTATGCCATTTTTAAAAGTCTAGAACACTTTTGCAAAATTTACTCTCTCTGTGATTATATTCAACTGCGCATGTGTTAGTGGAAATGACCATGCTTTCAGGACTTCTCTTTCTGTTTGGGAAACCGGATGGGAAGTCGGATGTGCAATACCAGCCGAAATAACAGAACAAGTCTCCCTCAGAGGTGTGTGTGTGTGTGTGTGTGTGTGTGTGTGTACACATACAAAATACTATTTGTGAAGATCCAAAACAGCGAGTGGAAACCAGGTGCAAGAGGTTTTCTAATGTGTTTGCTGTTTAGTTAACTGTTTTTGAGTTGTGGGTTCAATTCCAGCTTCTACCGCTTCATGTCGATGCCCCCTTGGGCAAGGTACTTAACAGGTGTCTATCTTGCCACTTTACCAGGCCAGATTTGTGGAGTGCATGGCTACTATTGGCCCTGTCAGCGAATGATCCCATTCACACAAACTTGCACAACTTAGTCTATCACATAAAGTCCCTGTGTTAATCTTGCTGCCACAGTTCCATAGCTTCCAATGTAAACCCATGCAATGTTCATGTTTACTCTGCTGTCATGCAAAAGCTGTAGGCTAAATGAAACTAGTCGCACCCTGTCTGAAGATCTGGAAAGGGTGGCATACAAAACAAAAGTCCTTATGACAGCATCAAAGGATAACAGTCTCCCTCGTAAATCTCCTTCAGCTTGAAAGCAACAACACATTTGTGGTGAATTATTTACAGACCATTCCTGAAGTTAGTGAAAGAAATGATTCAGGAATTTTGAAGTGAAGGTCTGTCATAAGCTTGGAAGCTGTTAATATCTTGCCTATTGAGGATAACCTATTAATTTAGTATTAACCCAGATTAGTTGTTCTGACAGGCTAAAGTGAATGCTTATTCCAAGACAGGCCAAGTCCAAAATTGACTTGTACTGTTTTAACTTCAATCTAAAAACAGCAACAACCTAAACAAATCCTAGTAGTTTATGTGAACGATTTTTTATCACACTTCAAACAGTTGTCATGTGTTTGTCTAAGCGGAAGCTAATGATCATTCACACAGGAAATAAAAGTAGGAGACAATGTACCTTCCTGGATCTTCCTGCGTGAAACATGCTGGGTATGAACATGCTTGCTTTCATCGTAACTACCTGGTATTAGTAAAGCTGTGTAAAATGCAACAATATTAAAGGGATTTAACTGAGGGTTATTTTACTGTTACCTTCGACCAAAACACGTCACTTTCTGAGAGCATATTTCACACAGGAAGATCATTGATGGCACACCGTTTCCTGCCTCAGTTTCCTCTGTAACTATAGATCAACTTCTTTGTATATACACGCCAATGCAAGCATTGTGCCAGTTTACATTTCCATCAAATATAATTTGCATCAGCCACTGTGATGTTTTGTATGTTGTTCAAGACAGTAGAGTAACAGCTAGATAGAAAAGTCAGACTGTCAGAGCAAATTAGTAAAACAGCTTTAACTTTAACCACTATATTTAGGATATTCGCACGTCTTTACTTTTCTATTGGACAGTCACTCTGACCGGAAGCACTTTAAGTTTGTAGTGTGCGTTTCGCACAGGAAGAACAATGACAATGCCTCTTACCATGACAAAGGTTTAAAGAAAATACAATGTTTGTACAAACCACTGTGACATTTTTAAGATTGGAGTTGTTTAAGACATTAGAAGCCTGCTTTAATCAATCCAATCAGAATACCTGCTTGATGGAAAAGTAAGCAGCTTGATAGACCTCTCAGACAGACAAGCATGTTCATACTATTTTTAGCTCAGCCAAATAATCATTTACCACTCAGAAAAATAGTTTTTTTTTTCTGGGTGAGAATGCATTGATTTATAGTCTCTACTATCCTGAGGAGGGAAAGCAAAACAAACTAAAAAGAAACTAATTATTAACCAAACTAAACGAAAAAGGTTTCTGATTGGAATATAAATGCAGTTTATGTATCCTTGTTCCCCATCCAAGAGGGGAAATAGCCCATTTATCATCACTGTATTCCTTTGAAACAAGTATGTTATATTCCTTCTTCTGGTTATGATTTTGAATCTGCTTTGTGTTTGGCAACACTCTGTGGCTGGGACTATTATTGACCTTGCTGCTGACCACAGGCAATGTTGTCTCACAGTTCCTGTTTGGACGCAGGGGGCTCCTAGCAGACCCTGGTTGGTGGGTAGAGGTGACCAAATTTTCCCTCCACAGGCATTGCCTGGCCAAGTGGACAGTAGAGCAGAGTAGGTGGCATGAATGTTACATAGAAATCGCTTTAACAGTTGTTTTATTTCTTTTTGCACCACTTTTCATTTACATCAGACAATTCTATGCTTTTCCTGTAGCTGGAAACCACGGTGATATTTTTTGAGATTGGAGTTGACGGTAGCAGTCCGCTTTGGTTTTGGCCTCCTTTCTAGCTAGCTGTTAGCTTTAGCCTACAGGACCAACCACTCCACATTTATCACAAATGAAGATATTAACAGAATTATATTTAGCAGAGATAATATTCAATGAACTATCCCTTTAAGGAATTCAGGAAATGTATTTTTATGGCCTGTCTCTTAGCCTCTACTTTCTTGTACAACGTACGGTGACATGCCACATGCTTTATATGACCCTGGGCAGAGTTTGGTGGAAAAATGCTCCAGTGGGAACAACTTGGCTTGTTGACTTTCGGGTAATTCATGACTTTAAAAGAGGTGACCTCCTCAAAGCTGGACTTTTCACGTCAGCCACACATGTCTCCGACATAGAGAGCACCCTCGAGACATCCAAGAAATAGTGTCACTGGCTAATGAACTTTGCAGCCACTACACTGATCTCTTTCTTTCTTAAGTGGGTTAGAGTAAATTACCTTGCCGGTTACATAAGAGTGAACTTGGACTTTGAGGCAGTTTATTCCCTTTAATGCAGAGGCCTGGCCACCTGTTTTTGTTTTAAGAATACCTCCCGTTTGTATGGGTGCAGTGAGCTCAGACAGACGAACAATGGACAACACATGCAACCGTAAAATGTTAAAGACATAGATCTTTGTTTTTGACAAGCTATTTTAGTGTGCACAAAAGTCCCCTTTCTGCCCACTTCCTGTGCTCATGTCCTGCTGTAATGTGTGGTAGTGAAGACACAAGACACAGGGCTCTTGTGTGCACTGAAACGTTTGAAAATTTCCATAAACCCAAAAATGATTCTGAGATTGCGAGCTGTAATAAAAAAATAAAAAAAAAGCCCATGGTGAGGTGATGACCGCTTTCATTTGCAAATGTACTGGTATAATCTTGAAAACCCTTGGTTAGACGATTTGAAGAAGGAACATTCGCACGTGCCAAATGAAGGATGTGCAAACGTTCGGCTCTGCTTGTTCTCAGTCAGCTTGTTTCCGTGCCCGGGAGTTGTTTATCAGCCTAAGCAAACGGCCTGTTGCCTGTTTGAGTTGCAGCCAAGTCCAAAGAGGAGTGGGTTCAAAGTCTGGACTTCAGACTGTGACAGTGTGTCAACTCTGCCTTCATGTGACCCTGCAGATTCGCTATCTGGAGCTACGGTGGCAAGTTAAGCCTTCACAGCCCCGACAGTGTCTGAAATGATTCATAACTGCGTCGCCCACGAAACGAAACAAGGTGAGACCGTGTATGGGTTAGACAGGCTCTAAAAAAAAACCCAACCTCTCAGAACTGAGAGCTAAATGTCATATTATCGACAAAGTAGACCACTTGAGCGGATGCGAACACGCAATACAGATTCGTATCACCTTGTTTCCTTTATACTGTTTGATTACAGCCTTCACATCTATGACATAAAGAGCTACAATACACTCTGCCTACATGCATCCTCTGACTGCACGTTTTAATCTCTGCTTTCTTCCTCTCCCTATAGATATCCAGCTAGTGTGGCAGAGTGGCACATCTTATCAAGCGTTTGAGGCCGAAGCATGTGTTTTTGCGCTGTGAATTATCTTAGGTACTTTCCAGGGCACTTTCTCCTTTTTGGCAGCCCGTTGCCATGTTTACTGAGCTGCTAAACCTTGGCAACACCACAGGCTGTGACTCATGCCGTGAACCCTGCAGTCACAAGTTCAGGGTTCAGTTTACAAACAATATTGCTCAATGTGTTCTCTCTGGCCATGGTCAAGCTTACTGGGACGCACTTTTTTCACATCTCAACCCAAAGGAGAGAGTTTTGTGTATCTCTTTACTCTTCCCACTCTGACTAAATTCACTTACATTTTGCAATCTAGGCGTGCTCCCATAATAAAAGTCATGCTTTTAGGGAGTTACACCAATATTAGTGTTACTCGATTGCTGTCAGAGTTGATATTAATTAAAGGTTAATATGGCAGTTACGAGTCAGATACTTTTCAGAATTATTGACAGAGCTGATTAAACTCTGATAACACTATATCTTTCCAGAATTGTCTGTTCTGACAGACAAAGTTAAGTAAGGTTACTGCAGGACAACTTCCTATCCGTGATGACGTTATGACTGAAAAAAAAACCCTGTAGGTTTTAAAGAACTGACTCCACAAAATCCACTTTGCATTCTCACACATTTTATTTTTATCTGAGCAAAATTAACTAAAATAATTAAAATATGATTTCCCAGTTGAGCGCTGGGATAGAATGGTAAATAATGGTCATAAGGTAAAAACGGAGCATTTGATACGCATTTCATATAGATCTGACTTCGTTTGTGTCAGTGTTTTTGTTCTGTACGCATAGAGCACACATTTCTCACTGTTTGCCTTGTGCTGCTGCAGCTCAGTATGCAACAGGAACTGATGTCACTTCCTTTCTTATCTTATTGATGTGGAAAAAGGAAGCCCCCTTACTTTCCCCAGTCACATTTGTTACAGGCCCGAAAAAAAAGTGTGGTAAAGCTATTTCAGACCTGAAATAACCTATTTCTTCCTCACTTAACGTGTTAGCAGATGTTAAGATTTACTTAATTTCCTGACTTGTAACTGTGGCGGATGACAAATGTGTGCCAACCTGTGTTTTCGGGTGTCCTGTGGGGTTGCAGCACCTGTGTGCAGATCATATTAAACCGGATGCTGGAGGTTGATCTGTGTGTGACTCCTTTTTGCAGGCATCCTTCACACCCACAAGGTTTTTCTGAGCGTTTAACTGTATGAACAAAGTTGAGCTGCAGACAATATGGAACACGAGGAGGAGGCGAGCGGTGTTCCACTCTTTGATGCTTCGGCGCACATCTGGGGGTATGAGGCGTCTTGGAGAGCAGCCATTTAACCCATTCATGCCCACACAAGAAGAAGTTAGCAATATTAAAGAACAAAAACAACAACAGCAACCTCCTCCATTGGGAATACACCCTCTTTTATTGACTTTCATTGGGCCACAGTGTGCTTCATTACTGTTTCCGTGATGCTCTTGTATCTTGATCTTCACTTGTTATTGAATTTATTCTTGTGAAAAATAGCACCGTAATTGATGATTAGAATCGCTTACCATGAAACCAGTGTGCCATAAATAAGTCAAAGCTGGCCATCTGGAAAAATGCTGTCTATCAGCAGTTTCTAATGAAGTATCACCAACATTTTTCAGATTAAGAAAGAATTTTCATGTTGCTCCACCTCTTACTGTTCCATCTGTTGGCAGACTCATATGGAGTGGACCACGTAGGCTTACCTATCCACACGTTATCAGGTTATCACAGAGAGGAAGATCTGTGCCAAAATCCTCCAAATTTCTCCCTTTGTGATGGTTTGTGGTAACTCCTGACCCATGTGCAAGAGAACTCTCTAGAGACAATGGTCAAATTTATTGAGATACAAAGGAAGTATGGATAGCTGGGGTTCCATGACACAGAATGGTAAATCACCGTTATCGTGTTTCCTCCAAAATAACTCTCAATTTTAAAACTGTTGTGGTTCTGGTGCCTTCGTACGTTGGTGTTTTGGGGTGAACCGATGAGCATTCCACCAGTTTTGGGAACAAAGTATGCGTTATCAACAGAAGGTGTTAATACAACGTGGAAGTGCAGCAAGATGGTAGAGCTAGATGACCTGCATGTATTTCCTTTGTTTACAGATGCTCCTCTTAATGCATAGAGTGTCCAAACACTACAGTTATTTTGGAAAAGGGTATAGTATAAGCTGGGTTTATACTCAAATGCAAATGCATACATGTTCATGTATTCTAGAAGTTTTTTTAGATGTTTCATATTAATTTTAGAGGTCAAAGGGTCACTGTGTTGATGTATCACTGAGTATAGCTTTGTTGGTACTGACCATAATGTAGGACACTATTTAATTAGAGACTTGGAACTTGGAATATGAAGCCTTTTTCCAGATACTGGTCGACTTACCCCACCTCTGTCATAGTTTGGGTTTTGTGTTAGTTTAGTTTTGAACCTCTCTTTATTTAACCTATTCACCAGCCAGTAATCAGCCAGCTCAGTTCTCATCTCAGTCACCAGCCAGTAGTCCCATCTCAAGCCACCACCCTTCCTCTGATCAGTCTCTCTAGTCACCCGTAATTAGTTTTCAACTCAGGATCACCTGTGCACTCCTATATTTATACCTGCCTCAAACCTCTGTTCAGGGCCAGATTAGTCCGAGCCATTCTGTGAGTCTAGTCCAGCATTCTCTGTTCTTTGTCTACCTGTGATCTGACCCGATTTTGCCTCTGGATTTCCTGTGCCAGCTTGTTCCCTAAATTACCTGTTTTCCTGCCTGATCTGACTACCTGCCTGTTTTCCCCGACCTGTTTTGTCTCTGGATTATCTGTGCCTGCCTGACCCCTGTCTGCTTATCAAGCCTGCCTGTTACCGAACTTGGATCTGTTACCTGACTCTGCTCCTGGATTCTGCTCTGGTCATTCCTGCACTTCTGGCTACCCCGTATTGACTTAGGACTGTCTGCGACTACGAACTCTGCTTTATCCTGTTGGTTTGACTGCTTGCCTGTCACCCCTGTTACGACCCACTATCTGTTATTCAATAAACTGTCTTAAAACGTAACCTACTTACCTGGTTGAATTCTGGGTCCTCCGTTTCTGTTCATGACAACCTCAGCAGCAATGTAATATTAGAATACATGTAAATATTTTTTGTGGAGTGCTAACACATCTCCTTTGCGTTGTTTTCTTTTTTTTAAAAAGACACCCATGAAATTTAAACGTGACCGGAGGTATGATATTGGGCATGCAGACAACGAGTAAACAAAGTGAAGCAATGGAGCCGAGCGAGTCAGCAACGTCCAGTGCATGTATTCAGTATGATATTTATTTATGTACACCAGGACTTTTCCTGCTTGTAAAATAGCTGTCAGGGAGAGTGGTGGAGGGTTTATAATTTAACCTGCCTAACAGCTCTTGTTGAGTGGTGCAATAACCACAAAAAGGGGGTCTGTCAGAAAAAAAACATTATCCTGTTGAAAAACCCAATAGAAGACCCATATTCCAGTGATAAAATAGTGATGGATCACAGTAAGGTTCCCAAGGCCTTTGGGAGAGAAACAAACCAACAGTATCCACCTAATAGTAAGCATGAGGTGCTTTCCACATATACATCTTTTTTTTTTTTTTTTTTTTTATTCCTGACTCACCTGGAGCGTTTGCTGCTGGAAAGCCAACCCTTAGTTTCATCTGACCAAAGTAAAAAAAGTCTCGGTGTGCAAACTATCCATGTTTACATTTTTTATGGTTGGAAAAAAGGACTTTTCCAGGCAAAAAAATCTTCCTTGCACTATAATTAGTCTGAACTGAAAACTGATTAAATAATTGAATAATCATCAATAATATGCCTTGAGTTACCTTGTGATACTTTCAACAGCAGCTATATGAAAATGCTAATGTTTTCCAAGCTCAAGAAAATGTTTCCTTCAGTTATTGTAGAATAATTCACATATACAAACAAAGGTTTAGCTTATAACACACAGCAGACCTGTTTTGGATCCAAAAATGTGACTTTGACTATGTTTTAATGATGCATGCCACCGCTACTATTGCAATACAGCCGTTCTCACGAACTGCTTTTCGAAGCAGATTCCAGGCTCTTGCGACACAGTGATTTCCAAATCCAGCTTTCACCAAACATCATGGGATTAAGGGACCGTTATGTTGATTGTTTCTTATTTTCACTCAGACTGCGTTTATCTATTAAAAAACATCTCACTTGTATGTGGATTCTAACTCTGTGACTTGACCTCTATGTTCCTCTGTGAAGGTGATTATAACCAGGGGCAAAATACATTTAAATAGAACTGGATTACTTCTTCTTGAAACCTGTTAATGGCACGAATAAAAGTCGAAAGCTGCCAGTTGTTAGGAAAACAAGTAACCCTGCTAAAGGTCATTTGAACCCAGCAGAGTAAAGTTGTGTAACGTGGTCCAAAAAAAGGTTCTGTTCAACTAAACGCAAACGCTATGAATGTAATGTACCCAAATTATGGCGAGGGGGACAGATCATTTCCTGTAGCAGTGCTTAAACTCTGCTATTTCTGCTTTTGCTCTGTTTATTTTTATTTTTTCCTTTAAGAAGGGGGCGGGGGTGCTGGGAGGACGGGGGGAGCGTGGACACATAATCCTCCCAGAAAAAGTGATTTATTTATGAATTCCAGTGCAGAACCTCCCCTCCTGAGAGTTGGCCCAGCCTGCCAGAAGTCATTGGCTGATGTTTACAGGACTGGATTGGCTAATTCCCATGGTGCAGTGAGCCTGCAGTGCTATCTTATTTATACAAGGCCTGATATGGGAGAACAGAGGGGTTTATTTTAGGATATTCCCCATAGATGGATCTGATTTCTCCAACTGGAACCGTTTCCTCCATACGTGCTACACTTCAGGTTCTAGCGGTGGGCTGTGGACAGTCATGTTTTAAAAAGCCTGCGTTGTCCTGTCACAATACTGGCACGCAGACTCAAGACGATAGACCGAGTCTAGAGTCTGTAAATCTGCGTAACATAATGACCAATAATTTTGAAGGAATCGTGATGTCACTTGGCTCACGAAGCTCCTTAGTTTCAGAGCTTTCTAGTTAACTCACCAAGAGAGATGATTCAGCCTCCTTCAGTCCCAAGCTGTTTTTAATTTTCTGTGACTCAAATTAATGATGTGATTGTGGTGATGAAAACCAAGACTTAAAGTTGTTCTTACTTCGGCAAATGAAATCAAGCCTCGCTCCGCATACTTGGGTCAAATCAAAACATGCAACTTTTTTTTTCTTTTCTTTTTTAAGCAGATTACCTACAGACTCATAAACATCCAAGCGTTGACGTGTTTTTCTCAAGCCCCTCGATGAATAGCGCTGGGACAGGATGACGCTGGTTCGCTGTAAATGTTTTAATTATGAAGCACAAACACTTGGAGACATACGGTCATAGCGGAGCATTTTTGCGTTTTAAAGCAACATCTGCCTTTTATAGGTCTTTTTTTTTTACCAGTTTTGCTTACTTATGAATTACAAACTTTTTAACTCGGTCTTGTTTGTTGGGTTTCCATTGATTATGTACGTGAAGGAGGACCGCTGACACATTGGCCTAGTTTGTTGCCTTTATCCCACGGTAAGCTCAAGACTGTGAAGGGCGCTGGTGGAACTGGTCTCTATGACCAAGTTAGGCAAACCTGAGTCTGAGTGTCACTGTCTGCTGCGTGTAGGATGGCTCTTACTTCACCACTTTTGCTATGACATTCTTAAAACTTATGATGTGACAGTAGGTCCTTGGCTCTGGTCTCCCTCTCTGACATAACTTCTCGCTTGCTCAAGTCTTGTACCGAAGAGATTTACCCATAAAGCTGCATATTCTTATATAGGGAATTAGCTTATTGCTAAAGTATTCACACCTCTTGAACTCTTTCAAAAAAAAAAATTTACTTTAAAACACTACATTTCAAGTTATAGTACTTCAATTGTGTGTGATATTGAGAAGTTCATTTAAAAAAAAAAAACATTTTTATTTCTATTTTTTAACAAAAATCAAAAATGTGTGCCATGCATTTATTCAACACCCTACGCTACACTAAATAAAACCCAGAGCACCCACCTGTATTCAGAAGTCAGCCTGTGTGTAATTCAATTTCTTCATAAACACAAATGTTCTGTGAAATCCTCAGCGCTTTCTTCAACAACTTTAGAGAACACACAGCATCACGAAGGACAACAAACATGACAGACAGATTGGGGGAAATGTTGTAGAGAAGTTAAAAGCAGGGTTAGGTTATGAAACAATACCTCAACTTTGAACATCTCTCAGAAATATGTTCAATCCATCATCTGAAAATAAAACTGAAGACAGGTCTCTCTTGTGAATGAGAAGTCATGCCTCAATGAGACTACCTGTATAAATACAGGTTTGATGGAATTAGTCAGAAAAACAACCCAGAGGTCCATTGTAACTATGAAGTAGCTGCAGGAATCCACAGCACAGTTGGGTGAAACTGCGGTTCTACTCCTCACAACACTAACCTTTATGAAAGAGGGGAAGAAGAAAACACCAACTATTTCAGTTTAAGCTATGTAGAGGATAAAGCAAACATCTGGAAGAGAATGAATATTAAGGTTTTTGCCCTACACGCAAAGTGCAACGTGCAGTGGAAGCGTAATACTCCACATCTTCCCCTGGTGAAACACGGTGGTGGCAGCATCATATTACAGTAATGCTTTGATTTTTCCAGCAGGACTAGAGAAGCTCGTCAAAGCTGACCTGCGTGGTTGCTTAATACAGGGAATTCCTGGAAGAAAACAAAGCAACATCTGCCCTAAATATACAGCCAGAGCAATGTTGGGACAGATTAGATCAAAGCACATTAATGTGTTGCAATGCTCCACGTCCGAAAGCCAAGTTAGAATATGTGGCAAGAGATGACCATCTGTGTTCGCAAACGCTCCTAAAAAAAATAATAATAATTGGCCGAGCTAGCTTCTCATTTAGCATAAAAAGGCAAGCATTTTGGTCTTTAAATGTGCATAGTTGTTGGAGACAACCATGCAGCCCCATCACCTTATACAAAGTGTTGCCTCAGCAGGAATGAATACAGATGCATGCCACCATTTACGGACTTTTATTTTGGAAACATTTTCAAACGCATCATTTCTTTCCACTTCACAATTGTCCCCTGCTTTGTATAGGTCTGAACAACAAAAGTCCAATAACCTACGTTAAGGGTTGTGGTTGTATCATGTCAAGATGTGGAAGATTTCAAGAGATAAGAATCCTTTTGCAAAACCCTGTACACAGATTATTACTGTTTGAAGTCATCAGCCCACAATCAGCCTCCTCATTTACCCCCCCCCCACACACACACACACACACACACTTCTTCAGTGATGCCATTGCAGCTTGGTATTTTTCCACGCAGCCACCTCAGATGAGGTATCTAGTTTCAAGTGCGCATGTTGCGGCACTCTTGCACCCACAGTGTGATCTGTGTGTGATGTACATTCTGAGCAAAAAGAAAAACAATGCAAAGTTGGGTAATTGCTTTGTTTTGCTTCTTAAGAAACATCTGCAATGGACAAAAAAGGGTTTTCCAATCATCCCTGTGAGAGGCAGCCAGGAAGAATCAGGACACGGGGAGCTGTGACCACTCTCCCAGGGGGGCGACTGAAGGAAATCCAAAAACTGTGATCATGTTCTTGTAATCATTTGTTAGCTATGAGCACTCTGCTGGGGGATCAGCACGTCTCTAAAGAGCAGGAATGACATATCAGTTGTGGACAGCCAAACAAAAAAAAAAAAAATAAATAAATAATGGAATGGAACCAACACACATTATATTTGATTGGTTTTTGGCTTCAGCCATTGATGCAATCATACATTTGTAAAGGAATGAATGAGATCTTTGACTGTCAGCCAACTCCAGAGAAAACAGACGTTTATAAGTGTTTTCACTGGATATTATATGTGATTCATTTCATGGATTGTTTTGGAAATGTTCATATGAAAGCTGATTGAAATGTTGATGCTTCTCATCATTTCCAGTTCTCTCCAGACCCCAGACATTTGTAATTTTCAACGGGTCAGTATGAAATTTCTATTGAACATATAAAAAAAAAAACACATGTTTCTGCAAAGGCCGTAGTATTACATTTCATCTGGGTTAATATTTATATTAATTTTGACATCCGCAACAAGCTTCAAAACTTTAGTGGTAGAAACCTCAATGTGTCTGGCCCCTTTTGAACGCTTCGACAAACCATCACTGTGGAGCAGGGAAGCCATGTTTCTTCTGCTGTTTTCGACCGATGGAAATGGAAACCAGCTGTGCGCATGGCTCCATTACCGATAAACTGATAAAAACATGCTTTCCATATGTGCTCCAAAAGTCCAGAGGAGAGATTAAAGGGAGAGAAGGAGACAGCACTCCAGTGCTTGCATTTGGGATCTAGTTTAACACCCGGTGTGCAAAAGGGAGCGTGCAGGGAAGAAAAGGAACATTATTTTAATTATTTATTTTCTATTTTGACTGTTTCTTTGTTTTTGTGGTTAGCACAGAGCTGAGCAGCTGAAGATGAGTGTTGATCAGCCTGTTATACGCCACTGTTGTGTTTGTTTGCAGAGGTACAAACAGAGGGTCTTTGTGTTTATGTTATAATGGGAAAATGCGTATTAATCAATGTGACGGCATTAGACTGTCATGTAAATATGCAAGATTTAGCCACAAGAGCAAATTTTCATCAATTAAAGGATCATCGTGTAATGTATTTCAAAACTCAAGTGTCTTCATCTTAAATCAAAGGTTTTGTGGCAGCCAATGTGGAATGAAAACAAAAATAAAAAACTGAAAAAACATTTAACGTCACAAATTAACAATATTTTCCAGTAAAATGTCCAATGCAGCAAGTTCAGATTTAAGTTTTCAGGTGGTACAACTATCATTGGTCTGATCTCCTCATATGACGACTCTGGTTATAGAACTGAAGTGGAACATTTAATATCATGGAGTAAGGAAAATAACCTGGTTCTGAATAGATCTAAAACCATTGAGTTGGTTTATGATTTCAGGAAACAGCAATCCATTTTTACCTGCTTTTATAAATGGTATGCAAGTGCGAATTGTGGAAAACTATGAGTTTCTTGGTGTTTCTTTGTCAAACGACCTCAGCTGGAATATGAATACCAGTGCCATTGTCAAAAAGTCTTGACAGTGGCTTTTCTTTCTGCATAAATTTAAAGATTTTACCAAAGATAAACATTCTGTCTTAAACTTCTACCACTGTGCAATAGAAAGCCTCCTCACAAAGGCACAGTGTGGTTCGGAAATGTTTCTACTAAAGAAAGGAAATGTTCAAACCGAGTGGCACGCTCTCTCCCATGTGGATCATTGGTGAGGACTTGTCAGTTCTGAAGGACATTTATCAACAAAGACTTTGCTCTCGGGCTTTAGCCATCATTAAGGACCCTTTGCATCCTGCCAGAGACCTGTTTGAACTTCTCCCTTCTGGGAAGCTCTGTTGGGCCATTAGATGTGGGACATTGCGCCACAATAAGCATCTTTCCTCACGCTGTAATGATTTTAAACAACAAGACTCTACAATGACTGCTAAAAGCACTTTTGGCTTTTTGTTTTATTTTATTCATTAGGGTTTTAGTATTTGTTTTTAAATTCTTCTTTTTATGTGCTCCTCTCGTCGTATTAGACTGGGTGGCTATGGTTTTCGCCCCTTTGTCTGTGTAAATCTTAAATCGTGCACTTGAGCTATTTGCATCTCCTTTCCAATGAGTTTTTTTTTTATTCTGCATATGGCAAAACAAACTGAACTGTTACTGCTGTTCTGAAGTCTGTCTGAGAGCAAATTGTTTTGGCGCCGTATCTTTAAATCTAAAGGAGTCAGGGTGCTGGTATCGTAAACTCTTTAAAATATCAGGAAATTTTAAATAAGAATCTGTTGGCCTCAACCGGAAAGCCGGACATGAGCCATCATCAGTAGGATAATCATCCAAAACATGTGGCCAGATCCAAATAAACAACCCAAGAATGGTTTTAAAAGACAAAATCAATATTTGTCCATAACCATCACAGTCCCCAGACCTATGGTATATCGAGTTATACAAAGTATTAACAGCACTGGGACCAATAAGTGTGACACCAGGAATTTTGTTGAAAATAATTATTCATTAACATGATATGTTTTTACTAACTGAAGAAATGCATTCAAAATAAATGTATTTTTTTTCACATTGCATATACACATTTATTTAAATTAAGAAGCGTGCTTATGACTCATGACCTGTCGGATTTGCTCAGACATTCTGGCATTGCTTGAAAAGCCAAGTGACTCAAATCGGCACGTTGTCTCCATCCAGCACGCGTGCAGATGTTGTTTTTCGTGCTGACACTTTAATGCAACATCTCAACAACACTTGAGCAGATAACCTTCGTTTTAGTGCAGCTTCGCTCAGGAATGTTTGTTGGGAAAAACCGAATTCCTTGATTGGCCCCTTTTAGAAAAGTAGGAACCTCCCTTTGTTTGTGCCTTTTTGTGGAACCACAGAAGATTATTAAGACAACTGTTCATTCTACTTCTTGCTTACATCCCCGTTTTGGAATTAACATGGCCCACATTTGCTCATTGACTTTTTTTTGGTTTCAGAAAGCAGATTCGTGAAGACAGGCAGGCCCCCGTGATCCCCTCCATCAAGCCCCTCTCCACGTTGGCTAACAAAAACCCCCAAACTCCTGTCAATGGTTTCCAGCTGGCTGTCGCTCAAAGGTTCTCCTGGGAGAGGAGGAGCCTGAAAACTGGACTCAGGCTCTCGCTCATTACCTCCCAACACCACAAAAACCTCTTTTGCCTTTATCCAACCTCCAGCCCCTCTACATTTGATTTGTTTGAGGAAAATCATAGAAGCATTTGTGTATATTCTGTTGAAAGTAGCTGAGGAGGAGTATGAAAAAGGTGTGCCGTATGACTGAGGGGAGTTCAGGTATGACATTTTTCAAGAACCTGAGTTTTCAGTTCATTCGGAGGTTTGAAATTCTGCGATGCGTCAGAGGCTGTAACTGGAAATGTGCTGGGAGAGTTAAGTTGGATTGGGTAGGGGAGGGGGGACTGCTGCTTAAGAAGAGTCATTTTCTGCTTTTCATGCTATCTTGATTAGGGCGGCACTTTGGTCTGGCGGTGAGGACTAAATATAGCCGAGAGTGTTTCAATAGGAGGGACTGCTTGCGTCACACAGGGTAAATATTTCTTTTTTGGCAAGCGTTTTGTGACCGAAACCTTGCTTTTCCACGAACATTCAGCAGAAAAATCGAAGTAGTGTTGACTCTTGTCCTGGCTCCAGGTGGGCTGGAGTTGATTTAAAAAAAAAGGCGTATGACAATTAACTTATAATTTTTTTTAATTTTTAAAGGTGGGCGAAGGAAAGGGTGAAGAAAAGAAATAGCAACAAATCCAATGTTTAAAGAGGAGTGGACCCACTCAGAAACACATAAAGTGAGCATACATCAGCAGGAGAACAAACACTGGAGATGGAGTGTTTATCTTCCAGGAGTGACGGTGATGACAGTCGGTTGTCGTCAGTGTCAGAGGTCGAAGGAGGATGGGGAGGGAGTCTACAGGCTGCTGATGGAAGGACCTGGTGTTCTGTCACTCACCATGTCTGGTTAGAGGACCAAGGGTGCTGGGCTTGATTTTCATAGTGTGTGTGTGTGTGTGAATGCATATCCATGCGCATGTTAATGTTTCTTTGCACATTGGTGGGGAGTGTGACTCTGAGTGTATTTTGACATTGTGAACACAAATATCTCTGTGGCATCAGCATGTGGACCTCCTCGTTCGGTCTGAAATGAAAGAAGAGCCTTTCATTTCGCAGAGTTAATAAATGACTGCCGTACATCCTTCAGGTCAGTATTCACAATGTTTAGAATGTATGCAATAAAACAAGCAGTTGGTGTACATCAAGGTACTACATTTGGTCCCCTGTTCTTTAGTTAGTATATTGAAAACTTTCCCGAAGTCTGTCCACCTAATGTCACCTGTGCAATCTAATCACTGACGCTGATGTCATCTCAGTGTTGTTAAACTGTGTGTATCTTCTTTTTGAGTTCTGTAAATAGAGAGATCCAGCTATTACAGAAACAGGGAAAATATCAACACGAGGTGATAACTATTTAGGTGTGCTATTCGGTTCACAGCTTTCTTTTGAATATAAAAAAAGTTGAAGAAAACAATATTTGGATGATTTCTAGAAACTTTCTTTTACCAACACTTGGCAGATGTACATGAATGCTATAATTCTGATTTACTAAATGACCCACTAGACACAAACCAGTTGGACAACCCTATAATCAGTAGAAACACTATAAAAAGGCTTTTGGACAGATTCCTGTAATCACTTCAAGCCAATTGATAATTTGTGGTAAGATGTGAAAATTGCTTTTCAGAAGACGCTTTCTGTCCAGTTCGATTAAGATTAGGCTGTTTTATGGGGGGAAAAAACTGCAATCTAGACATCCACAGCTGGTGGACTTGCCAACAAAAGGTTGTTCTTCAAAGTGTTGACTCAAAAGGGCTGAGTACAAATGCACCTTTTTTAGAATATTATTGGTAAAAATAAAAAAATAAGTAAAATCATGAATCATTTTCCCTTCACTTGACAATCGTGCATTGGCCTTTCGTATAACTCCAATTAAATTCCCCTGAAATCTGTGGTTGCAACATGTCAAAAGGTGTATGTGTCAAAGGGATGTGAATACTTTTGCATGGCACTGTGCATATAACAGACAGTTCCCAAAATCCTTGCATCAGTGGTTCCTGACTAATCACATGTATGACTGAATGCAGTTTACTGATTGTTGTTTACTGACCAAGTGTTTTTAAGTATATATATTTTTTACTTAAGCAAAGGTGATTTATCCTTTTAATCTTGATTTTTTTTTTTTCATCAACCAAGGATTGCAGAAATCATCTTCTGAGACTGAATCTGTCCCACTAACGTGATGAACTCATGCTGATCAAAGCAATAAAAGAACTACTTCTTGAGCACGAGTGCTTTGGAGTTACACAAGGACAAACCCCAGAAGAGCTCGTCAGCACTGTGGTGTGACGCCGTCACAGCTACTTCTTAGTCAGTTGTTCAGAGGCTCAGTTTGGCCAATAGCAACAGTCTTACAAGTGCAAGTTAAACATTATGAGATCAACCAGGGCAGCTTAGTCAGAGCTCCCCGTGCTTTACAAGAACATGTGGCAGAGATAAACAGTGCGTAATCTGTGTTTAAAATCTTCCCCCGTCTCAGCAGACGGTGCAGGCTAACCAGGGTGCTACAGGTAAGGTTAACCTCATGGAGGAAAACTCAGTAGAAGTTTTATAACACAATAAAAGTTTAAACAAAAATCCACAAACTACAGCCAGGCAATTTCAGTATGACTCGACAGATAAATGTGATGATAGTAAATCCAGCTTGAATCGCTTTTTCGTAAAACAGACCTGCACACCAACAGTGAGAGTCAGGCCCAGCTGTTAAGAAAGAAAAAAAACAACATTCTAACCCCTCCATTTTTTTATTCTAATGTCCACATGCAAAGTTGACAAGAGGATGTGAGTGAATGCGCTATGGCAGCCGGTCCTGTGCGGCTCGGCTGGGACACATTATTGTGGACAGAACGGCTTTGTGTGACGGTAGCCCTTCTTTCTTGGACATCAGACAGGTGTCCGACTGGTCGCTCGGGCCAAGCTCACCCCGAGCCCTAGGCCTGGCTCTGGTGCAGTAACGGTGGAGGTCAAGGGTTAATGGAGCCGAGTGGCGCCGGACGGTCATCCCCCAGGATCCTGGGTGGATTTGGTAAACAGTGAAGCTGTCACTGCAGATTAATACTGAGAGGAGGAAGAACAGGGCCGAGCACACGGGGGGCTAATAGCTCCTAACTCAGCCATGAAAGTGGCGGTCTTCTTCATTCTCTCCTTCTCTCTCCCCTCCATCCCCACAGATAAGCCTCACAGGCGAGGAGCGGGATGTGTGTGTGCATGGGGTGGCGGCGGGGGCTTACTTGCAAAAGAAGGCAATAACTACAAGCGCTTGAGCACTTAAAACTCTAAAAGAGAAATATATAGGAGTGTCCTTAAGGTGTGGGGCCTTTTAGGTTGCAGAGACATTTGGGTTTCCTTCAGTGGTGTGGATGTTGGGGTCATTCAGTGGTTACAGCTAAAGGGGCATAACCCCGACCATCAGCTCTCCACCGAGGGGGGCTCCGTGGGGACTTTTCTGCTCCGAGGGCTTGAGACTAAACTTTGCATCTTAAACTTGAAGGGGCGTCCCCATTCTCACATCCAGCCTGTGTACAGACAGGATACTGTGTGTCATGCTCTAGATTGTGGTTACTTTCACCTTTGCTTTTACCACAACACATGTGACAAAGATTGAAAAAAAGCAGATATCAATCTCTGTAAAGTGTTTGTCTTCCAACATAGTCTTTTAATTTTCTTCATGTAATAACTATGCCTGTGTACTGTATGTTCCCCTCAAGTCGCTGGATTTTTCTCTTTTCTGTATGAGGCTCACTTCATCTGTAAAGTGTCCAGGGCTATTCATACCCACTGAATTGTTTTTTGTCTTACCCTTTATGCCAGTTTACAACAACACACTCTACCAAATTCATGGGAGTTATTTGTAATAGACTAACTCATAGTAGCACAGAATTGTGAACTGATAGATTTTGATCATATTTTTACAAATAAAAATGAATACTCCGTGGACAACAATTAAAGCTGTCTTTAAGAGGTTGTGTCTACTACATGTAGCGACTCAAACTGCTCTCCATTTCCCGTGTAAAATAGCTTGATCAAAATCCATCCCCTTGTAGCTCTGGTTATACATGTGGTATCATTGTCTTGTTGGAGTCTCAAGTCAGTTCCAAGTCCTCAGCAGCCCCTTATGGGTTTTCTTCTAGGACTGCCCCGAAGGAAACATTTCCCATGGCATGATGCTGCCACCACCATGTTTCAGACTGGGAATGATTTGTAGCGCACGTTGTTAGCTTTCTGTCATGTTAAAACACTCTTCCACCTGAGATCTGGATTTCTGCAGCTCCCCCAGAGTTACTATGGGCTTCTTGCCTGTGTTTTTGTTTAATATTTTACTTTGTGCAGCTTGTCCACTAAGTTGGATGGCCTTGTCTTGGTTGGTTCACAGTTTTTACCATTTTTAAATGAAAATTTGGACTGAATGGTGCACTGTGAGATGTCCAAAGAGTGCAATGTTATTTTATAACCTAAACCTGCTTCACAGTTCTTCACAGCTCTATCTCTGACCTGTCTCCTTTGTCCCTTGGGCTTCATGATGGCGTGGGTTCACTAACATTCTCCAGCAAAACTCTGAGGCCAGAAACAGAGTAGCCAGATTTACACTGTGATTTATTTACAGACATGTAGACTCTTTTTTTTGTAAGGTGATTTCTGAAGTAAGCAACGATTACAAATGGCAGCTGAATGGGAATACAGGCCACATCTTTTCAGATTTTATCTCTAAAACATTTCAGGAAACCCTATATCAATATGCTTCCACTTCACAATCACGCAGTGCTTTGTGTCACATGAAATCCCAATAAAATTCCTGAATGTTTTGTCATTGTAACGTGACAAAATGTTCGAAAGTTAACGGGGTGTGAATGCTATAGCAAGATACTGATTTAGTTGAACGGATGAATCATAGAAATCCTGCAATGACACGTGACATGGCTGTGCATTCATTACTTTGTAAAACTATTCTGTTTGCTGCCTTTTCACAAGTTGAAACCACAAAATACACCTGTGCAGATGATATAGCAGATTTTAGATTGCGTAAAGAAATAGTGAACATTTTCCATTTCTACCTGTGTTGGTTTACCGGCATTGCACTCGAAACCTTTTTTTTTTTTTTTCACCTGCAGCAAGCAGCTGTTTGCTCCACAAACCTGCAGAACGCTAACTGCTCAACACCAAAACCCAAATCTGAAAAAAAAAAAAAAAAAAAACCATAAACGCTGACATAACATCTGTGGTCGCTGTAGATTAAAAACAGATAAGATCGACTGCATTTAGGCTCCACTCCTCTTTTTTTCCTGTAGACTGACAGAAAAAAAAGTGGTGAGCTTTTTTTTTTTTTTAATCACAAGTTTGTTCTGCTGCCACCAAGTGACCAGAAACGTAGGTTTCACTTGAAAACAAACTTAAAATAGAAGCACAAGGGACGCTCAACACACACAAATTCCCTCTGCTGATAGAACCCTAAAATCAAGTCTAATGAACTTATGACCTGATTTATAAGAGTGTACCTCTATTAAAATCCTGTCACAGCTATATTGTCAGTTGGCCTCTGGGGGACCAGGAGGGGGCTAGGGCAGCGGAGGAGGTATTTCACCAGTTCTCCATTGTACAGATTTCACAATAGAACCAAGCCTTTGATCTTGGAGGGGTGCACTGCTTCTCTCCCTCTCTTCCTCCTCCTCTTAAGTCCTGACCCTCCATGTACTGCCAAGAGGGCCGAGAGCGGAGAAAAGGAAATGAAACACTGATTGAAACGAATGAAAATATAATGAAGTGAAAAGAGTGGCTGAAAATGGAAGACGGGGCAAGGAAGGGAAACAAAAATCAGTTATTAATCCCTCCATATTACAGAGCCTGAGGGACACTTGGTTCTTTGAAACGTTATTTGTGGTGTACTGTTCGAGGCCCCTCATCCCTCCTCTGACACAGCTTGTGTGCTGCCACAGAGGAACATGAACCAGGGGGATCAAATAAAAAGGCTTTAGCTTGTTTTGAGAGCCAAGTGACTACAAAATAATGGGGATCTGTGTAATAGTTCCTCACCCAGGTTTAAAATCGTACTTTTTTTCGATTCTAAATCATGAGATTTCATTCATTTTTGCAATCCCACAATGCTCTCTTTGCTTTAAAAAATCCAAGACCCCTCCCCTGACCTCACATCTTCAGTCTTTGATTCTAATGCCCAACGCTCCAGTGAGTGTTTAAAGCTGCACAGCGCTGCATTGTCCTGCTTCCCTGGCCCTCTCCTAAGACCCAAGCTGGCGTTGCGATATACTTCACTAAAGCCCAATCATTTGTTTTCTCCGCTCCAATCCTCGCAATCCTATGGAGAGGGAATTTCTTTCTTTCAGCATGTGACTATTTGCAAGTGCACATGCATTGTCAGTTATTAGGATTCTTATGATATGATCAAATATATTTGATAGAGGGTGAGACTGAACTCAAGTCCAGTCACATTTCAGAGCACATTTCAGCAGCAAGGCAGTTCAAAGTGCTTTACATCATGAAAACGTAAAACCATCATAAACACATCAAAATGCTCACTGGTTGTGAGACCAGTAGCCAATATCAAAAGTGAAAATATCAATTCACTGTTTGTGCTGTTATTGAGTCAAAGGCAACTCTGACCAGGTGGGTTTTCAGTCTTGATTTAAAGGAACTCAGTGTTTCTGCTGTTGTCTGGAAGTTTGTTCCAGATTGGTGGAACATAGAACCTGAATGCTGGTTCTCCGTGTTTGGCTCTGGGTATTCGTACTAGACCAGAACCAGAAGATCTGATTGGTCTGGAAGGTTGATACAGCAACAACAGGTCTTTAATGTATTTAGGTGGTAAGCCGTTCTGTCTATTCTCTGAGCTACAGGGAGCCAGTGAAAGGTCTTTAGAACTGGGGAGATGTGCTCTAACTTCCTGGTTTTGACGAGAAATCGAGCAGCAGTGATCTCATTTATAGTGAAGTTCTGTGTTTGATGAAACTGTAACATGAAATGTAAAACTTCTAAAGATCACATTTTCATTAGAAAAAAATCTAATATTAAAAGATCTTTTAATCCTTTACCCTAAGGTTACCATCAATTTCTTAAACTCTGTACAGTCTTACATATGTATAAAATCTTCCATCCACCCATCAACTATTGCCACTTATCCTTAGAGTGTGGTGAGGGGAGTTGTTCCCTATTTGCAGAGAGTTACTCCCTGAACAGGTCACCAGTCCTTCCAAGGGCATCACAGAGACACACAGAAGAAATTAGTATGCATTCAATAAATCACTCACAGCAAAAGAGATGAATCCATCTAACCTTGATGTTTTTAGACTATGGCAGAAGGCCCTTATAACCGAAGAGAACGGATGCATGAAAGGGGAAAACATACTATCTCAATGCAGAATCAAGGCTAGCATTGAAACTCAGGACCTTCTTGTTGCGATAGTTCTAATAGCTGTGCAGCCTGTATAAAATTGTGTTGGTCATATAGGTCACCCATCCTATTTCTGGGCCTACTTTCTTTAGCATAGAGCTAAAAGGTCCTGTTTTATATAGTTTAAATACATGTGTCAAAGAAATGAATGTCAAATTGTCATGCTTGTTCTAAGGACAACTCTGTTACAGGCCACAATCACAAGGGCAAAACATTTATTTAACAAGTTCATCGAAAATTAACAGAGGAGTGGTTGGTCTTCTGGATTCCCATTGGGCAGTGAGGAGGTTACCAGTGGTGGACAAGCGAGGATATTCCTAGAATCCCAGGAGTGAGGAAGCTGAGCACCGGAACAGTGGCTCTCGGGGACAAGCATGGACTGGATCCTGGGAAAGACAGATCTTAGGTTAGCGCTGGACTTCAGCTGCCGCATGGGATCTGCTCCTCTTAAAGCTACTCCTGATGAGTCTAAATGAGCGACAGCTGTGGGGCCACACCAGGTAGTCATACCTGCACAGAGACACCAACCAGTGCAAAACTCCCTGGATATACCACAAATTAATTATTGGATGTTAAGGATGAATGTCTGGATTTTAAGAGAGTAAATTATAATCCTATGGTACTATGATAATACAAGAAAAACTTCAATAAATAAAAAAAAACATTTACACAACTTATCTCGGACAAAACCTACTTCTGTTTGGATTCGTGTCCCCTCGAAGGTTGCAACTTGACTGTAAACTTTTTCTTTTTTCTTTTTGAGGAATTAACAAGGCGCTGGCTCTTGTATCTGGCTGAATATTTGACCAATCATTTCAGGTGAATTTGTATAGCTCATTTAAATGTATCTATTTCCCAGGGGGGGTGGCTATTCCAGAAGGCTCTTTTATCCAAACACAAACCCTAGTTTTGGTTTGTGTTTAGGATCCTTGTCCTGTTCCAAAATCTAATTCTAACCAGGTTTCAACTATCTGACCCTAAAGGTCACCCCTTAATTAAATATAATTACTTAGAATGTCTACAGTGGTGTGTGTCCAACATCAACATGGATTAAGAAAATGCCAACCAAAGGAATGCAATATCCAGATGAGACGATATCTATCTATCTATCTATCTATCTATCTATCTATCTATCTATCTATCTATCTATATATATATATATATATATATATATATATATATATATATATATATATATATATATATATATACAGCTCAAAGGTTTTTAACTACACACAAATGTCAAATGAAACTATGGTATAATGTATTTAGCTGACTTGATACAAGTATTTTGTATATTTAAACTGGAGTTAAGAGTTGATTTTATAAAACTAATTGATTTATGCTGTTAGTTTTATAAAACTAATTGATTAAACCAAACCTCAAGGGAAAAACATGGAATTGTAACAATCCCATGGTTGTGCCCCACTGTTGCCGTGATCCTTCTGGAAAGCATAAACCATTTTCTTCAAATCTTAAGGCACAAGTCCAAATTTAATCATTCATAGAAATGCACTAATGTGATTTATCTGTATGCTGCTGGAACTGTCTCTTTAAGAAAAGGGATTTTTCTTCTCGTATTCTCAGTAACTAACATGCTCTAAATCCATCCTGAGCTCTGTGGGGGGATGATAAGACCTTTGTTTCTGTAGGACAGCTCACAGATTTGCCTGATGAAGTAACAGACCTTTCCTGCACTCCTCCAACCCAGATGTTGACCCCCTTCGGCTGAATCCCAGTGTCCCTTATCCCTGCACCCACACCCTTGGGGGACTTCATGGGGGTGGAGAATATCCTATTCCGACAAAACTCTGCGTCCCAGACGTAAACATGGGTGACAAATGAGCCACAATATCAGCTATCAGGTGTCAGCGCGGAAGATTTATAAGGTAACAAGACAATGGGAGGCAGGTAAAAAAAAAAAAACTATCTACCATCAGAACAAAGGAGACTTCTTTCCCACCTCAGCGCAATGCACTTCAGCTTCAGCAGCCATAGCAAAAACCATTTCCCCTTTAATCCCTTCAGTTTTCTCATCCATGCTGCACAGATTTGGCACCGTTGCTCAATTAAATCAGTGGTCCGTGGATCACTTGCAAGACTTGTTTTGGTGGGCTGAAGAGAACTTGTTATTGTGAAACGAAGGCAGCCCCCGCTCGGGGAAAGGGAAGTCAGAGGTCAGACAGAAACTGACTGTAACAGGATAGCGTCTATAGCCGGTTAACTCGCAGCGCTGTGAAAAAAGTATTTGACCTGTTGCAGATTTTTTTTTTTTTCTGTTTTTGTCCCACTTAAACGTTTCAGTTATCTTTGTCAAAGCACATTTTCTGGACAGATGAGGCCTTCTTACCGCCAAGACTTGTAGAATCAAGAAATCCCTTAAATAGAAGCTGTCAGCATGAAGTAGGCTAAACGATCTAGAAAGTATCACATTTAACCCCAGATCTAAAGAAATTCAAGAACAGATGCGAAAACAAAGGCTTTGATATCTGTCCTGGAAAAAAGCTACAAAGTCATTTATAAGACTTTGGGTCTTCAGCTAACCTCAGTAAGGACCATTATCTTCAAACAAAGAAAATATGGAACAGTGGCAACCTTCCCAGGGGGAGCCAGCCTACCTAAATTAATCCAAGAGCACAATAAGAAACTCATCCAGGAAGTCAAAAAGAACCCAGAACAACAACGTTTAAAGCACTGCAGGCCTCTACTGCCTCTCTGTTAAGTTCAGTGTTCTTGATTCAACAATAGGAAATAAACTGGGCCAAAACTGAATGAATTTAATTGTCCCAAGACTAATACGACTGCTATACAAAAATAACTTAAAGGCATGTCTCACATTTACCAAAAATACTTTGATGATCTTTCAAAATCAGATCAGTCAAAGAGGATTTGTTTGGAAGAAATGTTTCCTTTTACATATCGGAGTAAATCTAACACAGTATTTTAGAAAAAAGAAAATAGTGAAGCAACAACAGTGTGTGGTGGTGGTGGTTGGATGATGGTCTGCTTCAGGATGCTTTTCTGCTTCAGGACCCAGGCGTCTTGCTGTAATTGAGAAAACCATAAATACCAACATGAGACAAAGTTCGATCTTCAGTTTGTGACCTTAAGCTCAAGAATTCTTGGGTTTGTCCAGCAGGTAATGATCCAAAGCAAAATGCAAGTCCACCTAAAAGAAGACGGAGGTTTTGGAGACTTAAATCTGATTGAGATGCTTTGGCCTGATCTTAAACAAGCTGTTGATGCTAGAAATGCTTCCAGTGTGACTCAAGTAAAACAATTCTGCAAAGAAGTGTGGGCCCAAAATTGTTCCACAATGACATAAGACTCAGCACCAGTTATCACAAATGCTTGATGGCAGCTTTCGCTAAGGTAGGCCCAAAACTGGCTCAGCTTTCAAGGTAATGACTTTTCAAATTTCGCTAGTTTGGTTTTGATAGTGATGTTCTATTAAAATGAAAACCAGGTTATCTTTGTGTGATATGATTTAAAACAAAAAAGCAATAGCAGTATAAATCTGTAAACACACTTGCTCACATCACTGTCCAAAACATTTGGATGAATCGTACTGATTCAACACTGAATATCCTTTCATATATCCTTTAGGATATATGAAAAACAATTGAACATTCCCTATCCAAACCTTGACGGCGCCTCGGTTGTGGTCGTCCAGAGGGCTGCTGACCAGCAGGAGATGCAGCACATAAATCCCCTCTCATCCATCTCCGCATTACCAAGGTGATGACAGGTCAGAGAAGTGACAGCCGTTCAACTTGAAGAGGAAGAGATCCCTGGTGCCTGCTGCCAACAGATTACCTACAGATATTCTAAACGGTCTTTCTGACAAGTTCAAATTCTGGATGCAATATTGAAAGCATACAACTCCTTCTGTTCATGCTCAGTAAAGAATCGCTGCCACCTTTATCCTCTTTGCAGCATGTTTGGAACCACCCTGTAGAAGTGAAACTTTAGTCACCTTTGTCAGCTCACAATGTGGAGCGGCAGAGTGCGCTCTCACAGCTTACAGATTCCTCATGCGGGAATTAACTGAAGCATGTGTAGCTTTCTGCATGTGTGTGTGTGGTTTAGTGGGAGCCTGGTGTGGTTTATTTTACCCAACATTCACCCTATATTACTACTTAGACCGATTGAGTTAGGTTAAAAAGGTTTACTTTGTGTGCATTTGAGAAGTTTGCATGCATTTGGGAAACCTGCGTATGTATTTATGAATCGAGTGTGCATATACAGATCCTGGGTGTGCATATGTTAATGTGGTGTGTGCATTTATCTTTATTGAGACTCTGGGCCCCATATAAAACTGGCTTATGCATTCCTTTATCCACATCAGGACAGAAAGGGGGGCCTATAAAGATCTAGATCACACACAGATGCGGTACTGATGATGATGTCTACAAGAAGGGACAGAGCCGAGGTAAATTATTTAGGAAGACGTTTCCAATCTTATATAAGTCTATAAATCTGTTGTAGAGAGCACAATCATGTCTTCTGTTGAGGTACCCTTTAAATAAAGAAAAAACTATTTGTTTAGAGTTGCCTTTGAATGTTTGTGTTGAACTTTGTAGTCCAACCTGTCTTATATCTTAACCTACTGCTACTATTCCACTGCATTGTCCTTTCCTCTGTTATGTTTTTCTTTTCTATGTAATGTTTTTTTTGTTTGTTTGTTCGTGTATAGCACTTTAAATCGTCTTGTACTGAAAAGTGCTTTATGAATAGTCTTGCCTTGTCTAACTAAAGCCGGAGCAAATTTCTTTTGAAATGTTTGTCCTTTAAAAAAAACATTTTCGCTCTTATATTAATAAAGAAGATAAATTAGAAATTGATCTAAAATTACATAAAACAGAGGGATCAAGGTAACTTTCTTTCTAAGAAGGGGCCGAACAACTGCATGTTTAAAACCATTTGGCATGGTGCCTGAGCTACAAAAGTTAATAAAGGTCAAGAAAGCTATATAGGTAATTAAAACCTATTTCATCAATTTTGATGGTAGAAAGTCAAGAGGACAATTAGTAGGTCTCATATGTCGCACAATCTTCTCTAAAAAAGGAGAAGACACGGGTTCAAACTGTTCAAATACAGCCATAACAGCAGGAGAAACAGAGAGACCTATAGTATTAGATGAGCCATTAATGCATCTCAGCCGGGCATCTCAGATACCACTTTGTCTATAAAAAAGGAAAGAAACTCATCACACATGGAGACCGATGCATTCAGCAGAACAGGGAGGGATGGATTAGTAACAGTTATTAGTGTTAAATACCATTATTATTGGACAATGACCACTGCTAGAAATTACATAAAACGAAAAATTGGGATAGTGCTTCTTGAAGAGATCTCAGATACCTGAGCAAGACTGTCTCTCAATGTCTCCAGAGATCCACGCAGTTTGTCTTTTTTCCATTTCCATTCTGTCCTGCATTTCCGTCTGAAATCACGAGCGAGATGGTTTAAACCTAACGGGGCCAAGCGAGTCCAGAATTGAGTGCATGAAGAAAAGATGAGAGTGAATCATCAGGACAAAACGAGCTGTCCATTACAGGCATAAGGCTGTGGGTCCATAACAGCAGCAGTGAACTGCCCGGCTGTAGCAGATGTTATAATGTGGCGGTAACAACATGCAGATAATGGCCTACTGGCTGAAGAGGGAGATCCAAAATCAATGATCAGGAACAGGAAAACGATCTGAGGTAGTGGCCTCACATATTGCCCAAAAAGAAATGGACAACCCATGGAAGATAAGATCTAAAGTGTAAGGTGAGGTGCTGGTCCACTTACTCACTGTGTCAAGCCAAAAGATGCTTAAAGCCTTAAAAAATCAGTTGTCAGGGATTCAGTAAGACATGACTATTAAAATACCCCACTAAAAATTCAGAAATATTTAGGTAGACGGTGAACACATAATACAGAATGTTCACAATATCTGACTAATGATAATAATAGTAATAGTAATAATAATAATCTGCCTGAAAAATGAAAATAAATAGGCAATCTTATCGATCTGGTGCCATCTATCATCATTGGTATTTCTTCGCACCGAAGAACCAAACAAAAAAAACTTTTTTTCTTCGCCAATGACCATGGCCTTCTCGCCAAATTCTTTAAGTCCCCATGCTGGGCCAGTTTTCCCAGATGGCTGCTGATGCATGGCCCTGATTGGCTGATGAGGAAAGCTGAGTTGAGTGACAGCCTGTCAGAAGGGATCCATGGGGTGACACTGCCCCAACTGAGATTAAATTACTAACAACTGCTCCACTGACGAAGCTTATTTTCTAGGTGCAAACTCCATTTTTTCCCCCATTTGCTGCACCTAACGAGGCTGTCTGTGTATATCAGTGGGTGTGTTCTTTATGTGAAGGTTTAATAAAAGATTAACAAAAACCTGCAGTGGTCCTGTTTTGCAGGGACAAGATGGCATGCAACAGCAACTTAATCTGACTCTACTTGAAAACAGCAGATTGAAACTCGCCTGTGTTGTTCTTGTCATCAAAGACGAAGGGCAGAAGGCTTCCTCTGAATAACTTAAACCTTTTTTTTTTTTTTGTAGTTCCACCCCTGCTTGTCTGAGGCTTTTAACAATTTCATCATTTCAGCTTTTGCAAGCTGCCTGAGCTCAAAGCTTTTACATAATCAGTGTTCCAAAAGAATGCACTGCACCGATATGGACCATTTGCTGCAATCTGGCTGTGTGTTTGTGTGTGTGTGTGTGTGTGTGTGTGTGTGTGTGTGTGTGTGTGTGTGTGTGTGTGTGTGTGTGTGTGTGTGTGTGTGTGTGTGTGTGTGTGTGTGTGT
Source organism: Fundulus heteroclitus (assembly GCF_011125445.2). Classification (NCBI taxonomy): domain Eukaryota; kingdom Metazoa; phylum Chordata; class Actinopteri; order Cyprinodontiformes; family Fundulidae; genus Fundulus; species Fundulus heteroclitus. The sequence continues at coordinate 22,644,808 of NC_046379.1, forward strand.
GCGAGCGTGGGGGGTGGTGGTCAGATTTTCAGGAGTCGCCTGGAAAACGCTAAGATCAGAAGAAACAGTGGATGCCCTGTGGAGGACCAGATAAATAGAGACTGATAGCCTGCAGATAGAGGAGAGCTGTGTTTTGGGCAGAACCCAGAATCAGGCCTTTTTGCGTTCTACGTGGAACAGAGACTGAGTCTGTTTTAATGGCGACTTGGTGTGTAAACGTCCATGTGCAATTACCATTTGGGGATATTAAGATGCCTGCATGCATTCCAATGCATGTGTAGTTTAGATGCACTTGTGCAGAGCCTCACACAATTACTGTAAATACGTCATTTAATTGTATTAGGATTTTATTTGACTGCCACCAAATAGTATGCTGTGAAGTGAGGAGAAAATGATTTGATTTTTTTTACACTAATCTAGGTGTTGTTTCCAACTTTGCACATCTAGCTCAGTCCCAGTCTGAGGTCTTAATGCTGGACCTTCCATGATACCAGCCACCAGCACCTCCTTTAACGTTTCCTACATGTGGCTTATGGCAAACTTAAAAATAATTCTCTCTGCTTCCTTTCAACAAATGCTTTTCTCTAACCATGCTTGCATAAAGGTTGGATTTGTGTATGGCATGATGTATAGTTGTCCTGCACACAGATTTTCCAAGCTGAGCAGTGGATCTCTGCAGCTCCCCCAGAGTTACCATGACCTCTTGGCTGCTGATTAATACTCTCCTTTCCCAACCTGTAAAGATAAGTGGATGTCTTGGCAGGTTTGAAGTTGTGCCATGCCCTTTCTGGTTCTGAATGGTGGTTTGAAAAGGGCTGTGTGAGATGTTTAAAGTGTAGTATATTGTCTCTGACCTGTCTGTCATGTTCCTTGGACTTCTGAGGCCGTCACAGAACAGCCTCATTTACAAAAAGGTTAAATGACACACATTTGGACTCAATTTAGTAATTACGCAAGATCTGAAGCTGACTGGTGGGACTGATTTTCATATGATGATTACATTTCTGAGGATAAATACTAATAAAAGCTACATTTATTTAGTCTTACGTTTCTCAATCTTGGAAGCCATTTACCGTTTGATTTCCACTTCACAATCCTGCACTACTTCGCTTTAGTGTATGTTGTTAAAACTCCAACAGAATATATTGAAGGTTTACGGTTGTCACATGACAAAATTAAGAAAAAGCTCCAAGGACTGGGATCGCAGGGCACTTTATCCGCCCGTTTCCTCTGCAGGCAGAGATCAGATCTAATCTTATCTCCTGTGAAGAAAGCAGCTCGTTGTCTTCCAGCTGTCCTGGGTCTAAAACTCTCGCCTGGTCTGGCTCGGAACGGCTCTTGCATGGCTGAAGCCCTGTGTTTCTGCACGCTGAAGACAGCCCTTGTTCCCAGCTGTTTATTCAGCTGGCCCACCAGCAGGGACTTCAGGGAGTCAGACACCACCCCTCCTATAAGTCCAGTCAGACACCTCCACCTCTGCTCCCACCCAGGTCACCAACCTCCTGACCCCTTTGCCCTGCGGTTATTTGCTCCGAGGCCCGTCGTTTAAGAAGGCTGTTTTGTTCGGCCCCTCGTTTCGTCCAAAGTCTCCGCTTTAGCTCCTGTCATCAGCGCCATTGATCTGCTCCAAATGAGCTGATTAGGGGAGCCTGCAGTTTGTCCTGCTGAATGGGTTGGCCTAAGCTGGGCAGAGCATGGCAGGATCAGGAGGGGTTTATGAGGGATGAAGGACGGGGGTCAAAGGGCGCGGAGAGCCAGCACAGTTGGGCATTCATGTTGAAAAGTGCAACATGAATTCGTTTTTTTTAGGAAGATTGGATCAAGCCTCGTTGGTTGTGTTTTTTTACTTCCGACTCATCTGGCTTTGGAAGCTGCTCACTACTGAGCACACTTTGGTTTTTTTTGTTTTTTTATATTAAACAATCACAATTTTTCCCAGCGAGTATCTTATGACTCATTTAGATAGTTTCCTTGTTCCAGAACTAAAAATAATATTCAAAAAGTGAGTGAGATGTATAATCAAGAGCAGCTCATGATCCAATATGTTCACATCCCTCTCCCCTAAGATCAACTACATGAGCCATTTAGATCTTGTTTGCTGTGGTCAGGCTGGATTGTGTTTCCCATTTAAACAAATGCATTCAGAATTTATTTTAGGCCAGACTACGATGGCTTCCTCCCAACGTGCTTGGTTTGAATCGCATCCAGACTTGATTCCTACAGTATGTCCACATGTGACAAATCAGTCACAGCAAAGGGGATAAACAAACCGGAGTCTGATTCAGCCGTGTCAAATAACAGAGCTCTTAAAAAGTGTTTCAAGCCAGGATGGGGCTGCAGAATGCCCCAGATTGGTGGTCGCCTTAACGTAGACATCCTGGCCAAAGTTATGGCCTGCATCCCGAAGCAAGGCACTCATGTCTGTGTGAGTGTATCCGTGTGTGCGAAGCCATACATTCATCTTTGTTAGGATTCATGTGTGTTTATCAGCCAAGGGGCCTTATAATTACAGTCTTAGTGTAACCTAATACTCCCACCACTCCCTCTATAAACTCACAGTCCTGCACTCTTTCTAGGTCGGAGATTAAGGATGAAGCCCTGCTGAATGAGCTGCAGATTACTTTGATGGATCCTCAACACTTGTCAAGAAAAAAAGTCAATAATATTAGAGGACGGGAGATGGGTCTAAGTCTCACTGATTAGGAGATGGAGCACTTAATGACAGAGACACTTTAAACTCCCACACAATTAGTCGTAGAGGCAAAGACAGAAGTGGTGATTTAAAATAATGAACAGTATTAAATATCAGTGCAACGCGAACATGCCTGGAAAGGGATTTTCTTTACATATGTGATCTGAAAGGTCTTAGAAGCCTCAGTAGTGGCTTTGTCCTATCACTTGTTTACTGCATACTGATGTTTTCCACAATTTGAGCTGGTTTTCAGTGTGAAAGCGTCACATCTCTTTGGACAAATTTACCATGAAAAAGTGTGTGGGGGGGGGGGGGGGGGGGCTGCATGATTCTACGGGGATGCTTTACTTTGGCATAAACAGGGAAGTAGGTCTGAGTCAATCAGTCCATCGCCTGAAAATGAAAGAAGTATGACACAACTACTAGCATTATTCAGACAAGCAGCCACCAGTCACACGCAAAATCTGGAGAAGCTGCAGACATGGCCCAGCTGTAGCTGACTGGGCAGCTATTAGGTATAAACAGCAGAGGTAAGTCAGTTTTTGAAAAGTTGCACACAAAAAAAACCAAAAAAAAAACATTTCCTCTAAACAGGAAAGTCACAAACCTTCCTGTTTGCAGTTTGCTGTGATTCACATAGAGGGTAGAGTAAACGTGTGTAATAAGATGCTCCGCTCACATTAGGGGGAAAAGTAACCCTGCAATTCACCTGGAACATGCAATTTCAGTGGTGAAATATGGTGGTGGTGGTGGTATCATGCTGTGTGTGGGTGCTTTTCTTCATCAGGGACAGGGTAGTTGATGGTTCTAAATTCAGGACAATCCAGGAAGAAATACTGGTAGATGTTGCAAATCTTTTCAACTGGTGCGGTGCTTCATCTTTCAGCAGGACCATGAACCTAAACACACCCAGAGTTACAATGGAACGTTTTTGATCAACGCGTATTGGTTTGTTAGAACGGCCCATTCAAAATCCAGACCTAAATCCATTAGAGAATCTGTGGCAGGACATGAAAATATCTGTTCACAAATGCTCCCCATTTGAGCTGACTGTTTTGCAGAAGAATCTTAAAAAAAACTAAGTTTGCAGGTGTTTACAGCTGGTAGAGAATCCGGCCCGCCGAACAATTTAGTCCGGCCCTGTGGCTAAATGCATTATCATTATAAAAAAAAAAATATATATATTTTTTTTTTCCCAGTGTTCTGTCTGGCAATGTGGCAATAAGATGCCACAAAGAGCTCGTCAGATTTGACTTTCACAAGTGGACAAGATAAAAGGAAGAGAATGATAAAACAATTATTGAAAAACACATGTACTTCGTTTAATTGAAAATATGCAATTCCTATATTGTCCACGAGGGGCGCTGTGTTTTAATTAGCAGATTAAGCTTCAGGTGTGGAAAAATTCAAATCATTTCTTAATTTTTATCTGTTTGATGTATTTTGTCATGCAGGACAGTGTTTTTAAGTTCCAAAAAATGTGAATAAATGTTTTTCAACATTGTATAATCACTGTGATCAGTTCTTATGCATAATGCACAAGTAAATGTTTAACTGAGTAAAAGTATTGTTGAAATAGCACATACTTTTCTTAAAAACGCTGAGGTTATTCATAATATATTGTGTAAAAGTTAATTTATTCATTTACTATAAAAATCAATTACAAGTCCACTTTTATTAGTTCTGCTTAATATTACAATGATTTTACTCGTGTGGCCCTCTTGAGATCAGATTAAGCTGAATGCAGCTCCTAAACCAAAATGAGTTTGACACCCCTGCTCTAAAGCAAGGTGGGTTTGAAAAGAATTGGCTCAGTACGACTGAAGACAAAGCCACACCACATTTTTTCAGATTTTAACTGGTAGAAAAAAAATTTAAACTAGGTCTCATTGTGGTTTTATTTCACAATTAAACACTACTTTGATTTTATTTAATCCAAAATGAATTGCTTTAAAGTTTGAGGCTGTAATAAGGCAAAATGTAAAGAAAGTTTGAGGGATATAAATATTTGCTCAAAGCCTTGTATGTCACCTCATTAAACAACAGATGAAGCCAAGCTGACTTGACAGTTCTTTTTTTTTTTTTCAAAGCTACATGCTGACCCGATTCTATGCCGTGTCAGAGGTCAAAGATTACGAGGTTAGGAGCAGTTGTGGTGTCTTCACATCCGTCTTCATTCATTAGAGGTCTGGAAGCACTCAGTGGCCAGACCTCCTCCTCTTCCTTTTACAAACTATCTTCCAATTTCTGATAAACACCCAGATCAGACGAGAAGTTCTAGCTGTGTCAACACTGAGCGGCCTGACATGATTCACCAGAGAGAGGCTCTACGCAGTAAACAACACCCTCTTTCTCCAAGATGTTATCTTTGCAGTGACAAAAAGATTGAATTAATGAGATAAGTCACGCTGCTTTTTCCATGGAGTCTGCTGATTGTGGTTCTTGGAACACATTTAGGCAATATGTTATTTATATATCGGTGATTAAAGATTAATGACATTCATTTAAGCATGACCAAATTGTAAACAGCACTCTGAAACTCAGTAAAACTCAAAATGAGTTGCTGTGAACGGAGACGTTTTGTAGAAATCTGCCAAGCAAAAGATATTTTCTTCATTGTTGATATTGATAGTATTAGTTCTTGGGATAGTTGGGATACTCCTCATCTGAATGAAATTAACCATAAAACTATGTCACAGACGATGCTTAAAACAATGCAAAAGGCCTTCACACACAGGATTTGCAGTTAAGACTAAAAAGCATAAAAGTTAAAGGCAAAATGTAAAGTAGAAAATCTCAGCTTTACATGGAAACAAATAAATGGAAAACAATTTCAAAACAAGAAAATGGCTAAGAACTGAAAGAAGTGTTCAAATTGTAAGCTGTGATTTTTAGGTGAAAGCTAGAGTAAACAGCAATCTTTTCAGTCCAGATTTAAAGGGTCAACAGTTTATGCACAGCTTAGCTTCCAGGGAGTTGGTCCCGGAGCTGAGCAACATAGAAACTAAAGCTGCCTCCCCTTATTTAGTTCTGGTCTTGGGAACACAAAGTAAACATGTCTGGGATGATTTGAGGTCTCTACATAGTTTATACCTGACAAGTAATTCTGAGATCTATACAGGCACAGGACTATTCAGAGACTGAAACATATAGTTAAAATGTGAACTTTTTAAACAAGGAGCCAGCGCAAGAGATTGAAGAACTTCATTTTCCTGTTCTTGGTCAGTAATTGCACTATTTTCAAATAGCACCAGCTGCCAAACATTTTTTTTTTTAAATTAAAGGTAATTGCTACAACATATTAATTAAAACGATAAATTTTCCAAAAATTGTACAGCCACAGAACATCTAGATTGGTGCAGTATAAAAAGTATTAATTTTACTGAAAAATAAATGCATACTGAAAAATAAACACATAAATAAAATAGATACATAAATAGTACATAAATATTTTTTTTTAATAAATTTTGACAGGTCCAAAATATATAGATATTTACTTCTGGTTATGATGCTAACGTCGATACGAAAGGATTCTGCACAAATAGGAAAAGTAGGTTGAAGTCACGTGAGACGGAGCTCAGGGGTTGCCAGATTGTAGCAGCTCTGTAACAGTGCTGAGAAATGTTTTTTTTTCTCAGTGTTACATTTCTCAGATACAAGCAGACCAAAAAAGAAGCAAAACAAGACAGAATATTGGCCAAGCTTTTGAGCTAAATAGCATGATGTGTGGACATTCCCAAGCAGTTTATACTGGCTTATGATTGTTTGAACAGATAAACATGCATCTGGAAATTGTTTATGAGGTTTTAAATCTACAGGTGTTCCAACAACCAATTTGAATGTTGTCAATCAACCAATCAGGAGCCATTATGTCATTTTATGGACTTTATTATATTGATCTTACATGTAATGTAAACTTCTGGAGTTGAAAGTTGTAAAGCATTCTCACTCTTATCATGTATCATTTAGCAAATAGAAACAGTATTGTTAATCGTAATTTGTTTAAAACCTAAAAGTTTAGTCTGATTTAATGTTAGACAGAGGGAAAAAAAGGCAAATAACCTGTTCATAAAAGTGATCTGTGGCTACAGTACTAAAAATCCACAATTAGTTACCTTGTGCAATATGTAAAAGAAAGAAATGTGCTCTGTGTTGAAAAGTGCTGTATATGGCTTATAGTTGAAATTGTTCTGATTTGCAAACAAGGCTAAAGGCAACACTTCAAACTTTACTAAAGTTGGTTGTCTTTTATTACAGCGGTGAAACTCCCAAAATCATTTTTGACAAATCTGCAGCTGCATGTTGTATTCAGAGTAAGAACGTGGAACAATTCATTGAGATAAAAAATAAGACATATGAGTTATCAGGGATTTTATTCCAAAACGTTTTTCCATTAATATTTCAGAAATCAATTTTATTTGAGAATGTGCCTCCCAGTTATTTTTAAGCTGTCAAAAAAAAAAAAAACATTAAAGTGTGGTTTGGATAAATTACATTATATCATGTACTAGCTCATGTAAAATTAGATCAAATGTGAGTTCTATTTTCTGAAACCCGACTTTAGTTATGCAATTCCTTCAAATAATTGGCTGGAATATTTTTCATTCTTATAATGCTGCCCCATTAGCATTTGTATATAAGCAGCAAAAAAACATCCTTTGTTGACGCAATAGACGTTGTTCATGTAGACTAAACTAGATTTAATCAGACACAGCGGTAGACACACCGCCTGTGACTTTCTTTCTTCATGCCAGGACATTATCAGAACAATGTGACCATTATGGTTAAATTGGTTAAGTCTCTGATGAGGTTCGGGGTCAGAGAAGGAAGACCCTGAGCAGTGAAAACAGAAATCAGACGACGTGAAAGAGCAAACGATGTTGATGGACAGAAAGAAGCATTGACATGGATGCAACTGGTAGAGAGAGAGAAAGAGAGAGAGAGAGAGAGAGAGAGAGAGAGAGAGAGAGAGAGAGAGAGAGAGAGAGAAGGGACAAAGCCCGGAGCAGTGTCTTGGCTGAACTCACCGTGAACCTCGGCAAATTTGTTTTCTCCAGAGCTTTTTGCTTGCTCAAAGGGGGCGAGATTTACATGCCTTTCCCTGAACCCAGACAGGGGAGATGATGACGAACTGGGTGAGCATAAGAGGATAGGATGGAAGCCTTTCACAGGTTATGAAGGGACGGGGGTGGGAGGCCAATTATTTGCTGTTTTAACAATCTGTCCTAAAGTTTCATGTGTCCTGGCGGAGCATTCCGACCGCAGTTTGCCACCCTAATTAGAAACAGTTACCTCTATTAAGTGGGGTGTTTCATTTAAAAGCCTGTCATTCTTATTGACAGGGCTGGTGTGAGCTGACAGATCCCTGCCTCCCGGGTCACTCCCTGGTGTGCATCCAATGTGGTAACATATGCTTGTGTTTTCTTCTTTTAACATGAACGTTATGTAATTTCTGCACAATAGCTGGTTTGCCTAAGCTGTGAAGTACCGCAGCATATACAGAAACAGTAAAGTGCACCAAACAACATGTAGTACAGCAGTATATTATGATAAAAATTTTGATTTTCAGTCAGAGTGTGTGTGGGGGGTTTTCTGTTTCTTTATCAAAACAACCTTATTTAAGGTTGGCTCAGCAGAAAGAATGAGTCGACATTTCTTATTAAATTCGTTCTTCTTTTTACAATAAAACACAGCTGATCTTAGTTTCACTAGTAGCACTGCATGCACAGCAAATTCAAAGCAACATAAAAATAAAAATTTTCACATCTTACCTAAAATTTTATTTCATCATGTTTTCTTTATGAAGCTGGGTTACTACCAGTACCATTGATGGTTCTGATTCACACCTGGGCCACTTGATCCATGAAAAAAAAGCGATGATTCCTTGATGAAACCAAAATAACTCTCACAGGCCACCTGCCGGTAGACAAAAATTACACTAGTCCCACAACAGTATATAGCCTTGCAGAAAGTCACGTACGAAGAGCTCAAAACAGCAAATACACAGACTGGCGGAGGAGATGAATGAGCAGGAACCGACTTTTGCGCTACTTCAAAGTGTTTCCTTCTATAACAACAAAGTGATTTTCAGTTTTTTTTTCTTATTTTAGCTTAAGCCTTGAGTAACTAAAAATACAAATAGTATTTTAAAGAAATATTTTAGCTCTAAAACTCACACCAACACTTAGGCTAGCTCCTTGTTATCTTTACAAGATCAATCATTTTCTCTTGAATATTCAACATTTTTTTGTTTTTTTTGTTTACATGATATACATTATTCATGTCTGCCGACTATTTTGAATAAAGACAGTGAGGGAGATTCTAGGTAAAGCTGGGGAGTCAGGGGAAGCAGGTGGGGTAGCACTGGTCTGCTAACATGTGCTAGCTAACATATATGAGAGACCACAGACATATATACGTAGACGCGTCATAGGGCGCAGGTTCGCACGTCAACGTCACCGCCATATTGTATGTGGCAGAAAAAAGTTGAGTTCTGTTATTGTGAACGTGGATCAGAGAAGATGCCTCATTCCTGTGCTGCAATAAATACACACACACACGCATATATATATCTATCTATCTATCTATCTATCTATCTATCTATCTATCTATCTATCTATCTATCTATCTATCTATCTATCTATCTATCTATCTATCTATCTATCTATCTATCTATCTATATATATATATATATATATATATACATATATATATATATGTGTGTGTGTGTGTGTGTGTTTATGTGTTATGAATATAAGGATGACTTTGTTAAATCTAAACATTGTGGTCTTCATTATTTCATAAAACCGTGTCACATGTGAAACTTTAGGAACAGACTTTTTGGGTGAGTATTAAAGAGGTAAAATTAATAATATGAGAAAAAAAGTCCTAAAGTAAAAATAAACTAACAAACACAAAAGTGATAATGTTATGATAAAAACATCATATTATGAGAATTAAGGGGGAACATTTCCAGAATAATCACAGTTTGCAGAATTACTTCACTCCTGGAGTAATAGGGCCAGGTTAGATTATTTTAATTATTTTATTCTTTAGAATAAATTCAGGAGAATGAAGCTAAAGGGATACGAAAATAAACTTGTAATATTACAAAAACAAAACTACGAATACAAAGTATATTCAGAGATTAAAGTCCCTCTGATACTGTTTAAGTGACTGAGTAACTGCAGATTTGCCACATTTAAGATGGCGGACACTCTGACGCATCGCAGCATAGGCAGAACCCGCCCAATGACGGGTCTACTCTTATATTATGTCTATGTGAGAGAGTCCAGAAGCCAAAAGCCAAAAGCCAAGAAGCACTGCCATCCAAACAGGATTATAAGGAGTGAAATTAAGCTGGGGGGTGAGCCTCTAGTTACTATAAGACCTGATATCAATTGCCTTGCTAATACACTTGAAGAGCAGATAAAAAGCTTTCAAGTGAAAAGGCTTGGATTTGCAGTGACAGAGGATGTTAGTTTGGTAGAACAGACAATAATTGCAAACAAACTAAACGTATAACTCCAGGTGGAACATTTGAGAGACTTTCTTCGTCTGGAAGAACTATATTTCTCGGCTGTTTGGGCTATGATATCATGGGTGGGAAGATGCCAGGTTGACACGTAAGCTGAAGGAATGCCAGGTCAGACCGGAAACAGCTGGTCAGCTGCATCACCTCAAGCCATACCAGATGTGGATGCAACGGCAGGTTTTATGTCGTAATTCTTACAGCATTGCCTTATCAATGGTGTTCAGGCTTGTGGCTCATGACAATTATATTAATTTCCATGACGGAAATTAAGAACTACGTGAAAAATTTAAAAGAAATAAACAAATTAAAAAACTTTGACGGAAAAAGAATTGAGCACAAGGGAGTCAAGAACGCGGTCAAAAGTTTCCAAAGGGGGACAACAACCCTCTGGCATCATTGCACTACACAGAGCCTACCCAACCATGTCAAATTTGAGTTTATAAAGTGAAGAATAATGAGCCAATTCATCTACTGAGGATGATGAAACCACCACAAATATCTAAGAGCAGTGGCTTGAGGTAAAAAAAAAAAAAAAAAACTGCACCTTATTTTGAAAACTAAAACCCCTCTGTTGCCTGTAATTTAGCAACCAGAATTGACAAAAACTGGAATTTGTAACACAAAATTTCACAAAGTCATGAAAGTCATGAAAGTGACAAACAATCGGGATTTTCTTGCAACATGCTATTTGGCTCTAAAAAGCTGCTTGCAAGTTGCCGCTAATGCTACACATATGGCAGATGGAGGGCGAGTTAAAATACTGATATAAAATCAGACCCAGATATGCAATCAAACACTATACTGTGTCATGATTTAGGTTTTAGTTTTAGTAACTTATTATGATAAACATGGATCATTTTCAGAGGGCAGCTTATTGATTTAACTGTCTTCATACATCAGGAGGTGTTCTGTACTGAAAATGGACCCAAAAAGTATGTAACAAAAATAATATACTCGCCTACTGAGCTTTAGGCTCACAAATAACGCCTTGGAGCTCTGGCTATGCTCAAACTGTCTTTAGTCGGTCAGACATGAATTGTTTCAAGCCTTCTTTAGTTATTTGATTTTTTTTTTTTCCTGTGGCATAGTTTCTCCTCTATGGCTTTAATACAAAACTCCTTTAAACAGCTGTTCATTTAGCATCCAAAAGCTGACCTCAATCTAATTTAAAAAGGATTTCCGCTTTTTCTTTAGCCTTACTTCATGGGCTGTAATTGTAGAGGATAATGCCTTATGCAAGCTCACACTGGAGCCCACTGAGGAAGAGGGGAATTATTTAGCTGTGCAGTACCTCTCACTCAACTCTCCGTGAACTGCCTGTGGAACCAGGGGTCAGTGACTCTAGGTTTCATATCATCTTTCCCTCCCACTTCTCTGCTTTTTTGGCTGGGGTGAGTTAAGGAGGGCTTGGGGAGGCAGGAAGGCCTGCGGACCCCTGATCCCAGAGCTTGCTCTGACAAGTAACACGTTACACACATGTAGGAGCAGCCGAGCTCTGACCCGGGGAGTGAGGAAGTGTGAGGGGGCAAGGCTAACTAAGAGCATGGTATAAAGTCCTAGACCACAGGTTTACGTACTGGCAAAATATTGAATCACGGTACTGAATTGCTCTCCAGTGCAATATTTTTATCTTATTTTTTGTTTGTTTTTTTTGTTCAACAATTATACTGTCAGTTTTTCATCTGGTTATGAAATGGCAGTCTGTTTTTGAGGAAGAGGTAAAAGTACCTTTAATTCACATTTGCTCAAAATACACTTTTACTTCTCTAAATTAGAAGTCGCTTAGCGACCAACATATCTTTGATGTGCAAGTCAGGCTGACTAAGCTTTTGTAAGTTGTATTAATTGACAGGAAGGTAAGCTGGAGAGGAACCTAATGCAAACCCTGTCCAAAAGCAGGTTCCACTCCATTTTTTTTCAGTTTCAGCACATCAAAACAAACCAGCGGCTATGAAGTTAACTTCCGTGCTTTAAAATTTGGAGGATTTCTTTGGAGAGAGGAAGCACAAGTCAATACACTGGAGAGAAAACACAAAAGTTATTCAAAGGCTAACATTTTTTTAAACTGTTTTTTTTTTTTTTTAATGATCCATATGCCTACCTATCATTATTGGGAAAATTTATGAGGCCCTGGTTCTCAAATTGAAAAAAAAAAACAAATAAAAATAACTAGACTCCCTATAGGTTAGGGGTCAGTGTCTGCCTTAAGCGGAAGAGTTTAAGTACCTTGGTCTCTTGTTCATGAGCGATGCCAGGATTGAACGAGAGATGGATAGACTGATCGGGGGTTTGTCTCCAGCATCGCAGATAAGCACTAGTCTGCTTTAGTCTATGGTGGTAAAAAAACAAACAGCTGTGTCCAAAAATATTTTAAATTTACCTATCCATTTAAATGCTGACCTGTGGTCTATGCCTCATGACCTACCATGAGGTATAGACCATGCTCAAAAGAGCAAGATTCCAGAGAGAGTCAACTAAACAGGATTCCTTTGTGGGATGGCATGTCTCTGCCTTGGAGAGAAGGTGAGGAACTCCATCATTAGGTGGTGTCTTTGGAGTACATCCCCTCCTTCTCCGTGCTGAAAGGATGTTTTTCTGGGCGTGTCCCACAAGGAGGAGATCCTGGAGGCAGACTCAGAACTGGTGAGAATAAAAACTTTTATTGACTGGTATCACCCTGGGATTCCCCAGAATGAGATGAATAGTTTTCCTGAGAGAGGTATATTTATGGACTTGAAGCTCATGTCAGAAATGGTAACTTGAGTTTGAAACTTAAGTCGCAGAAATAAAAGACATCAGACTCAACTTCGATTTTACCCCAAAGACCTAAGACATGACTTGGACTCCTGAGACTCAAGTCTAAACCGTTCTTGTCGCATGAAATAAAGAATGAAAGAAAGTTGGGGTGTGAGCTACAGGCTGTATCTGATGCACATGGGTCACTGTGAAACACTCTGCTTTATTGTTAGCCATTGACCCAGGCGGGTTATTATGGGATGTTAAAATCTGTCCATGTTAGCTGTGGCTTCAGAATAATGACCACGTGAATATCTCTGCAAATTAAAGCTGCACATTGACTTTGGATCGTTTCAGATAGAAATAACATACCTCTGACATTCTGTCTCTCTTAAGCAGTGTCATTACAAAAACACTTCCAGTTGGAAAGTCAAACGAAAAGCCCTTCCTGTTCCCTTCATTCAGAAGCTAAACACTCATATATTTACTTACTACACTTTATCTCATTTATTATGTTATCTATGAGTTAGATTTGAGCATCCTGACAATTTAGAATTGGAAACAAAGGTTTTAAACATTGATTTAGAAAATGGTTTCCCAAAGGTTTCAAAATACTTGTGGAAATGCATAAAAACTTGGTCAGTAATTATATAATTACCTTTAATGTGAGTAAAATTCTTCCATTGATTGGTGTTGGCGTAGCTAGCAGTGCTGTAAAGAGCAATGTCTATGTATATCCCCAAGAGAATATATCTCCTTTCTTTAGGCCCTGTCCACACAGAAATGAGATTAGGTGTATCTGCATTGATATTTTGTCGTTTAGGCTGTGCGTCCACACAGATCTGCCGTTTTTGGACGCTATAAAAAAAAAAAACGGGTTCCAGAGTGGAAACATTTCAAAAAGGGCGGTTTCATGTTTCCATGTGTAAACGAGAGCCGCGTCTTTTCTGAAACAATGATGTCGTATCTTCACCTCTATCTGTAACCCGCATGCACCTCAATCTCAGGAATAGCTTACAAGATGGCACCATCCTGTGTTTTGTTCATGCTAAGGCAAATATTGGCTTTGTTATGGCTGTTTGTAATGTCCTCAGACTCTTCCTTTCCAATGAGCCCGTGCTACACGGCGTGTCCCCTGCCAACCCACATAAAGATCACACTAAACGTGCAAATGTTTGTGTTTGACCCCCGTCCTGTTGCGGTGTTTTTGCGTCTTTCTGTGGCAGTGTCGCAGCACCGCCAATGGGCCAGGGGACACCTACTATAGGGCTTTAAGAGGTGCTGCGTATCTCTTGTGTTGAGGCATGTTGAAAATTGACCATGTTTGTCTTTGTGTGGACAACATTCTCAAATCCAGGGTGTTCACTGACAGACGGACGATGAAAGCCCAGTAGGATAAAACAAGAGGAACTTTCTTGTCCTCTGTTCAGCCCTTCTTTTATCTGCTGAAAAGAAGCACCTTCTGTGCCTCAATTAACCACAGACCTGTTTAAGAATATACAATTTCTTGGCTGTATTTTTATGCACCTCAGTAAGAATAGCTGACCTTGCGTCTTCTTCACTCAATGCTAGGACAAAGAATGTGCTTTGAGTTTCTGACTAGTCAGTGACGGGTCATAGGCAGGACAAGCTGAAGAATCATCAGGTTCTGGTCACCACAGTTAGTCTCATTGTATCCCCAATTTCTTTGCTTGTAGTCACAACGTTTAAATCAGAGATTTTCACAACAGGACTGTCTGGAAGTGTCTCTTCAGTGTCTAAAATTACAACTTTACACACGCCACCTCAGTCAACTGGAACAAAAGGCTATTTTGCTTCCTCTTAGTCTCGAAGCCGCCTAAACCACGTACACAATGCAATCCCATTTCCAGACAAACACCTTGCGTGTTGCTCTTTACAGTTTTAACGCTGTAGTCATGCTTACCCGTTGAAACTCACGCAGCTCACCGAGGCAGAGACGGAGGAGCAGATCAAAGAGAAGGTGGTTGCAAAAAGAACACGAGGAGACACCGGGCTCCACGTAAACACAGGGATCTCCTTACAGAGCACAAAGAGCAACAGCTCACATCCAGCGGAACAGGGAGGGTAGGAAGGGGGTTCGGTAAAAGGCAGGGGGGGATCAAAACAACGCGTTACATGGGCGGAAAGGTGAAGCATAATCATTCATCAGCGTAATTACAACCTGAGCCCACTTACTCTTTCATTCAGCCAAAGGTGAAGAGAAAAGAGGGAGAGGAGAGCTTAAATTTGCTCACTGAGGTGTTAACCGCGTTCTGGGAAGCAGCTCCTGTTTTCGTCTTTAAATGACAGAAGTTGAGACAAACATTTAGAAAGAAGCGCACAGATGATGCAGTCAGGGTGCTCAACATAATTATTCAGACAGGGAGGTGATGACTTCTCTCTCTCAGTGACTGACACTTCTCCTGAAAGGCGTTGTTCTTGCTGCTTTTTACCACGACTGTAATGCTCTCACACAGCTGCCCACCACATTCCCATACTTAAACAGATGGTTCAGGATTTCCATTGCGAGGTTCTGATAAAGGCTAAATGAGTGGTTAATATTTTACTTGTAATATATGTTTCTCTTGGCATGTTTGGCATAAAAACCCTGGCTAATCCAACGGCTAGTCCAAAACCGCAGTGGGATCCCGCCATCTGAAAACAACTCCAATCTGAAAGTTGTCCTATTTTTCTGATTGCGGGACAAACTGAATTTGCTAAACCTTCAATAAAATGCCATTGCATTTGAATGAGATGGGTGTTTATGCAGAAGCTGGTGATAATCAAGGCCAGAGATAGAGAGCCAGTGTCAAAATGTATAAAATAAACATGAAAGTGTATTGAAACTGCTAGAATATTTCTGCTTTTTATAATGTTTCACTTTTATATCATCCGGTTTCTTGGATTGGAAACACTTTACATGTTCTTTTCTATGTACCACTTTCACACAGTGAGATCACTGGTGACGCAGAGCCTCCTACCTCCATTTGCCTTAGAAGCGACCACTGCTTTAAGTCTATATACCGGTCCAATGCAAACGTGACGGTGGTTTGAGCATTTATTAAACAGAGCTTGAGTGATTAAGTAAGACATCTTTGATTGGAGTAATTTAAAGATAAATATTGGCCCATCTGGGACTAGCCCATAGCTTTAGCCACCGGGACCAACTAATGTTGGATTGATGATGATGCCAAGAATGTTGGCTACTGCAGGAAAGATGTAAACTTTTTATAATCTTTTTATACAACCTCAGTTGAAAATGTATGTAATTGAAGCTTTAATATACACATGTAAATTAAAAAGGTTTTGATTTATTTTTTTCTTGACCAACAGTGCATGTCTCTTCTCTTGTTGCTTGTTTTCTTTGTTGATCCATGATATTAACACCAAACCAATTACCATGTGAAAGAGTTTACTCTGCTAGACATTTTAGAAATGTGCACTTTGAGAGGAAATTAATGTCTTGGGAGGCAGAGTAGCTGAGTTTGCAAATAAACATAGGTCAGTTTTGTCGACAAGAAATAAAATTAACCCAAATTCGTTCAAATGTTCTGTTTTCGTTTAATAACACTAAGAATACATGTTATTTATAGGCACTTGCAAGGTCAGCTTGCATTATGAATAACACACCAAAGCAATGTTTCTATTAAAATATACAATCCAGATTTTAAAAACGGAATAGTATAAAGGAAGATTGGCTTGCAGTCAATTTGAGAGTCCTGAAACGTGATGACTTTCTTGACAGCTGGTTCTGCTCCATTCCCATCCAGTAGACTAGAACCTGACAAGTTGATTAACCACACATTTCCCATAAGCGGTGTCATATACAGTAGCTCTGTGGTTTTAGTGTAGTGCAAGGTGACTAATATTTAGTTCCACAGCGTAGGGCTGACTCATGCTGGAGATGCCCAAGGACTTACGGGACCTGAGAACGACTGTTTATTTTGGCCAGCAAGCCTGGAGGCATGAGATGTTTTGAAATCACACAAGGCAAGATTTCCTGATATTGACTGCAAAGCACAGAAGTTCCCACATTTGGAGACACGCGTGCTGGTGTAGTAGGGTAACATGCCGTGCCAGTTTGCAAACGATGATTTTTTTATTACATTTTTTATTGCACATGGTATAAAGAGCATAGAGTGCAAATGTTTTACGGTTTAAATATTTAACAGTGTTTGACTTTTGCGTGTATGTTTTCAACTAAATAATACGAACATCATTAGGATCTGGGGATCTTTTAATTGACCTGAGAAAACAGGTTGCACCTGCATTGCTGTTTGTTAGAGAAGCAGCATGTTGGTGAAGATTCTCAGTCATCCAGGCAGTGATCAATCCAAAAAAAAAGTTTAAAAAAATAAAACAACTGGAATTCTATTCTGAATCTGAAGACATTTTGCTCCCTATCCAGGAAGCTTTCTCAATTTAAAATGTCTGGAGTACTGTGGCATTCCAACCTTTATGGACCTGTCGGCGAGGATTCGCTGGCAGTCCAGTTGTTTTATTTTTTTCCACCTTTTTTGGACTGGAGAAGCAGCGTTTCTACGCAGTCTGGAAAAGTCTACAATTTCATTTATGTAATTTCCAGGTGTGGATGAGTATGGAAACAAAAAATAAAAGGTGAAAAAACAATTCTTTCAAGAATTTATTTATAATTATTGTTTTGAATATTGTATCCCTCCTTTCTTACCTTTCTTATTCTTTCATTGCCATCACTTCTTTCCTTATTTTCTCTTTCTCTTTTCATTCTGGCTTTTTCCTTCTTTCCATTATTTCTATCTTTTCTTCTTTCTTTTCATTCACAAGTGCTACTATCTCCCCTGTTTCAATCTCTCCATTGTTCTTTCTTTTCTGCCTTCATTGCTTCCTTCCTGTCTTTTTTCTTTCTTTGCTTTTTTCCATCTTTCTCTCCTTCCTTCGGTCTTTCTTCCTTTTTATGCTTCCTCACTCTATTTCTTGTGCTTTCGTTCTTTCTTTCTTTCTTTCTTTCTTTCTTTCTTTCTTTCTTTCTTTCTTTCTTTCTTTCTTATGGTTTTACTGATATTTTAAAGGTATTCTGTGCTTGATTTATGCCTCTCACTGTATGAGAGACACTTAATAATGAACAAAAATTGACTAAGAACTCTTTGTTTGAGCCTAGAAAAGTATGGAAAATTAGCATTTGAAAAGCATCTTTGGAAAGATAAATGTGACGTTACCCAAAAGTCTACGATTCTAAGCAGCAATAGTAAACATGGTACCCATTGAAACAATGGCTTTTAAACTGTGTAATTACAATAAGAAAATATAAAATATTGTGTATAACATTTTAAACTGAACAAACAGAAGAGGAATTCCTGACACTACTGTCCACAAAGGGTATAGGGTGTGTTTAAATCCACAGTGCAAAATTTCTCTCGGGTTGAGATCTGGACCTTAACAGGACTATATTGGATTTTGACTTTACCCTGATTCATTTCCAAAAAGAGTTGGAGACTTGCTTATGTGTTTGGGATTATTGTGCTGTTATGTGACCCAGGTTGAGCTTAGCTTCAGCTGTCTGAAATTTGGCATTGGATTTGAGAACTACAGAGAGCTGCAAGCTACTCTGATCCTGTGACGGCAAAACAAGTTCAAATCATCATCCCTCCACCACTATGCTTGACAGTTTGAGCTGAAAAAAGCCTTACATCAATTTTCCTGAACCTGCGGCTCCGAATCTACAATTCCTCATTTCAGTCAACATTTGTCCGATCCAGCCTCAAGCTCATCTATCTTCATGGAGGCACTTCCTGTTTTCATCTGGCAGAGGCCTTAGATTGGTGTGGTTCCTCTTGTTGGAATTAGGATTGGTATTGTAAACAATGGCAAAGTTATCTTCCTGGATAAGTTGGGTTAGCGGTGAATAAAAACATTATTCTAAAAACAAGTGGATCAGGCTTGTCTTCTATTGGTGCTGCATGGTTGTAAGACAAAGGTTTGTCTGGTTGAAGGTAATTACCCCTTAAAGGTTACCAACATGCACTGAAATATGAGCAGGCAAAAGAATGCATTGCATTCAGAGTAACATTTTAATAGCTGTAATTAAGAAAAGAGGATTATTACTTTCAAGAGCATTACTTTTATATGTATTTACTTACATCTAAATAAACAGTAAATCTCTGCTTAAAGGTATAGTCAGCGATTTTTCCGGAAGTTTCCCCAAGTTCCTTTTTGAATAACAGCGCATGCGTAAGACCGTCTTTTCAGGATGATCACGTGAAAAAAATCGCCCAAATCCACTCTGGTCTTATTTCTTTCTACTGAAGCCTTCCTCTTCTTTTCATAAAGTTGTATGCACTTTGCTTCTTGCGACTCTCAGCCACCTTCAAAGTGTACGGTGAGAGCAGCGGAGCTACAATGAAAGGCTACAACCGAAGCTAAAGTCTGCCTGTGCAGCCAGCAAGTGGAAAATAACAAAGAACAAGCACGCACACTGGTGCTACGTGAGTGCGTCAGAATGATTGGCATGTGGGACAACCAATAGGTGAGGTGATACCCCTAGAACTTGAGGGACAGAGGGACAGAGGGGGGGCAGGACAAATCCCTACCTTTCGAAAGAGCAGTAATTGGTCAGAGCTTTTACAGGCCTGCAGCTCCCACAGAGATCGTTTTTTAACCTCCTTTTTCTGAAAACACAATGTATTAACTACTTACAGGATGGAAGGACAATTTTACCCCATTATAACAAAAAGTGTTTCTGAACAGGATTACCGACTATAGGTTTAATTCTGAAGTCAATGTGTGATATGTCCACAAAACAGTCGAAACAACCTTGAAAGACATGAGTTATGCAACCTGGTTCAAAATCAAACCATCGCTCACATAATCTGTTGACACAAATTATGTCACATAATCTCATTTAAATTTAAAGAAACAAGTGCATTACTTTAGGTTTTATAATACCAATGAGTGTGTAGTCAGCATGTATACCAAATAAAAACATCCTGTTCTAATCTTTATTGTTCTAAAATAGGTTCAAGTAGATGTTGTTAACCAAAGGTTATTCATTTTTGGTTTACCCTCTAAAACATGTTTCTGTATCCCTTTGTATGCTCACTCATAAGATGCTCTGGTGAAATCCCATAAATTCTAGACACCATAGAAGATTTGAATATTACTATATGTTCTTGATTATATCCTTTCCGAAACAATCTGACTCACTTTTTGACAGTTTCTCACCTGGGGTTTACCCGTCACACAGGACTTCCTAATCACTACCTAAAGAGTCCCTCTGGGGAATGAAACGTACTGCAGGGAGGAAGCGTAACAGTGGCCCGATGTAGTCTGACAATGACGACGACAACAACAACAACAACAACAACAATACCAGGAAAGCTCACCTGCCGAGCCACGTTCTGCTGTGGTTTCAGCTGGACCTGTTTCCAGTCATTCAGAAGTGCTACAGGTTTTAACTTGGCAGCAACCCTCAGGCATTCTGAGGAGTTCACTCATACGCTGCGGTGTAACTGCACGAGGTTATTTAAAACGTTTCTGAAACAGAACATACACTGTACATATGAAATATGGCACGCTTCTTTATAGAAATCTAGACATGTTTGTGCAGTAATTGCACTTTATGTGTGTGGGCTACAGACAGACATATTTCCGTGAAGCCAACATTTCCATGTTTGTTATTTGACCTGCTCACATAGGAAGGGTAGACATCGTCGTATCTGTTTTTTGTCTGAAAGATCTGCTGGGGACATGAAAGTAGCAGCAATCCGCTAGAAGACATCGCACAGGCTCCTCTCTGTAGGCTCCATACATCTGTCCAGTGAGTTAGTTCAGAAACAGAACACAAGTATCACCCTGTGGATAAGAATAATATTACACCCTGGCTCATCATCCTAAATTACTGCAGATATCGCTGGTCAACCTCCATTCTTATTCACATCAGGATTCTGTCTGCTCAGTCAGAAACCAGACATTAACTCCAGTCAACTTTTGTAACATGTTATGTAATTTATCAAAATAACCCATGCATCCTTTGACCTTTAAGAACTGTCTGACTCAGGAAAGGGATCAATGTTCTATTGATTTAAATTGACAGGTTTATGTCAGACACCGACGCATTAACAGACTTTGCAACACAACCGAAATTTCGTTCTGTACGCTCTCTGTGCATACAAAATGACAATAAAGTTTGTCCAAGTGTAAGTCTAAGATTGCAAGAGCAGAACTTATGGGTCTACGTCTCGTAACAACCTGAAATGGGTATAATAAGCAGCGTCCGCTACTGTAATAAAAGAAAAATACTGAGAGGGCTCTGTAATGCCTAAATTGCTCTAATTTTTAAAATTAGAGCAAGCCAAAAATGAACAAACTATAAATAGTTAAAAACAGCAACATGTATATACAGTTGAAACCGTGAAAATATACCACCAGTCGACACACCTTTGTCATTCAGCTGCTTTTCCTTATTTCCATTACTTTCTACCATGTAGATGAAGACTTTAAAACTATGAATACGTAGAATTATATAGAAAACACAAAATTGTGAAATAATTCAAAACATGTTTTATATTTTAGATCCTTCAAACAGCCTCTGAGGTTTGATTAGTGTTTTGCACCGTCTTGGCATTCTCTCAACGGGCTTCGTGAGTTAGGCTAGTCACCTGAAATCATTTTCCAAACATCTTGAGGGAGTTCCCAGAGGTAGTAAAAAAAATAAAGACAAACCATTGAATGAGAAGGTGTGTCCAAACTTTTAACTGGTAGTGTACACATAACCTTTTTGTCCTAACAGTCTGATGGATCAGACTAAACTTTACTTGCTTTAGGTCAAGTAGCATGACCAAAGATATTTCTGTTTGTGAAATGCCAGCTATAACAGGGCTTTGAGGAGTTATTTCTTTTTTATGTACTTTTTTTAATTCATAATTTTGTATATTTTTTATCCATTTGTGCACAGCCTTGTCTTTCAATGAAATTTTAAAGCTTTAATAAATCATCTTACTTCTTTAGGTTCTATTTACTAAACGTTAACTCACATTATAAAACCAGACATTTCTTCCTCTGCATAACCTTTTTGCCTTCTCCAGACTCTAGATATACTTTCTCAAATATCTAATTTTGTCATACTGCAGCAGTTATAACATCTAATCTAGAAATGGTCACAATTTTCAGGTGTTTGGATTCAGATTTCTTTTGTGTATTTTGACTATTTCTTTGCTGTTATGTTTCCCTACTTTGCGCTTTTTTATAGTTATTTCCTTCAGCTTATTATTTTTAGGTGTTTGAGGTTTTGGGTTTCGGATTTTCCTGTGTATATTCTCTAGTGGCTGTCATTCTAGTTCATACATTTCTGGATTTTGTTCTCAGTTCATTCTGTATGCATTTTGTAATATTTCCTGTAAGAATCCTATTTGCGTTTCCCTTCAGTTCATTGCACTCCTTCCCTGGTCTGTTTTAAATGGTCTCAAGTGTTTCTCGTCTCTTTCTGATTTTCTTATTTTTGCTTGTCATTTTCCTACCCTGCTCCAGTATAGATTCTCTCTGTCTTTCTCTTTGCTGGTTTCTTCTGCTGACTTCAGGTTTCCTTGGTTGTCTTATGCCCTGTGCAACTCCATTTGACTTCCTGTTCCCTGAAGCTCAGTTGTTCTTCCTGATTTTACAATCATTGCTTGCTGTAAGTTTGTTTTTGCACCTTTAGCATGCTGCTTCTGCATTTTGGTCATGCTACAGCCTCACAGTTCATGAGACAACTATTTAACAGCACAGTGTCATAACTGAAATGTTTTGGATTTCTTTATTGGAGTTTATTTTCTAAAGTAGTGGCTGTCATTGTAAATCATACATTTGTGGATTAGTTTCTTAGTTCAGTCTGTACATTTTGTAATATTTCTGCTAGATTTAATTTTTTCCCTTTATTTCCTTTTTATTACACGCTTCACCTCATCTCCTCATTTTCATTAGTTTCAACTGATCTTCATCCCCACCTGATTGCTAACACTTGGAGCCCATGTCAGTGTCTGCTATAGTTTTAACAACAGTGTGAGCGTCCATGTTTTTTTTTTCCTAGAGGGAGTGGTATATTTATTAAATGAGGAAGTAAACAAAAAAAACTTTAGGAAAGGGAATAGTTTTAGAAATAGTAAATAATAGTTTAAATTAGAGGTGTAAAATTATTATTATGAGTGTAAAAGCAAGTAGCAAGTAAATATAATAGATAAAATACAGCCATTTTGTTCCACATTCCATACCAGAGGTTGGTGGTAACGCACATTCAAACATCACAAAGAAGAAGAAGAAGATGGGGACAGCACAGATGGGAGAAGAGGGAACCTGGAAGTTCTGTAACGCTAAAAGGCGGAGATAAGGTTATCTAAGTTCTGACCTCCAAGGCAAAAGGAACGCGGCAATAGGCTTGCTGCTGTTCTTGGTTCTTTGCTGATTTCTTCCGCTGACTTTATGCTCCCTGTTGCTCCATTACTCTGCCTGATTTTTCTGTTGCTCTCTCTCAAGGTTTGTTTCCCTGCCCTGTTGCTCATGCCTACTCTAAGTTATGTCCTCTTCTGTGCCATTATAATGATAGATATTCGGAGGAAAAACAAAACGGCGCTTAAGAAATGTACATACTTAGTGAGCCACAGCAGCACAGAGCTGTACAGCTGTGGGAAAGTCCCTGGAGAAAGCCCTTGTGGGCAAAGTAGCAGTGATTGGCAGTTTTGTAAGCTCTGTTGCACATGGACATTACTTCACCGGGAAACATCGGACAAAAACGTGCCATATCTTCTTTAAAAGGTAGGACTCACTGGTTTCCAATGATACTGGAGGTTGGGGCTAAGCATGTCTGTGCAATGAAGCATTTTCCTGAGAGAATTGTTTGATAGACAGTTAAATGGCATCTTGTGTGACTTCCGGGTAAAGGGGCAACCAAGATGGTCACATAGGTTGGAGTGTTTGATGGCAGCTTTGACAATGCCCCCAAATACAAGACAAAATCAGCTCATTTTATGAACCACACTGGCATGCTAGGGGGCACAAAGACTAAAGCCGGGCGTACACTGTACGAGTTTTTCCCCTTTTCGGGCCGATTCTTCAGTCGTGCGAGCATTTTTTGAATCGGGCCGAATTTCAGCTTGATCGTAGAGGGGGGGAGGAGGGGGGACTGGCTTCTCACGACTACCTCCCGATCAGGAATCGGACGATCGGTGAAAATCAAACATGTTTGAAATTCAGTTGGCTGTCGTGAGGTTTTCGTGAGCGCATCCTGCTGTTCAAGCAGAGCTACGAGGGGGCGCCCTCCCCTCCTCTCCGTCCCCGCCAGCGGAGGGAGGGAAGCGGGCGTCCCTGAAGCAACCTCCGGCCGGTGTTGGGGAGGGCGAGCCGTCCGGTCCGCGCAACGCGCTGGCCGCCTGTTTCGGCACTCCTCCGCTTGCTGGGAGGGGGGGGGGGGGTGCGGGCCAGGCGACCTGCCGTGCCGCGCGGCCGCCGATGCGTCTCGTCTCTCCTCTCTCTCCCCTCCGTTCCCCCGGCGGGCCTCGCCAGAGCTGGGCTCGAACCCCTGCTCTGGGTCCCTGTCACCTACCGTCGCTCGCCTGCCTCTGCCACCACAGCGAGCGGTCCCAGAGGGGACACGACGTACAGTGTGAGCAGTCCGGTCTCGTCCGAGCGTCGCGCCGCACAGATCGTGAGCGGTGAACTTTTTAAACCCCGTGGTTCCGTCGCACAGTTTGAGATGTATATAAGTACCACGACTGAAAAACTCGTACAGTGTACGCCCAGCTTAACAAAACTCAAAAAGTCAAACAAAACAAGAAAAGCCACACAAAAAAGAAGAAAATGGATAATCAACACAGAGGCGAAAATGTTAGCTTGGTGCTACAAATTTTAGCTTGGTGCTACTGAACTACAGGAATTTGGAAATGAAAATAAATGAGATTTCCAAAGACTCAAGGAAGAAATTAAGGAAGACATGAAAGCTGAGCTGAAAGAAATTAAAAGATCCTGTTACAGAATAAATGTATCCAAGCCACTGATTCTGTTATTCGATTACTCACCCTCCCGCATTCTCAGCCTACTGGACTATTTTGAACACAGACTGGGGAGGGGGGTTAAAGAGGGCGCTGATCTAGAGGATTTTACATCATCTGTGCTGTCCTATATTCACTTCTGCACTGATGCTGTCTTACCCACAAAGACAGTCGGGATGTTTCCAAACTAGAAACCATGAGTAGATAGCACAATGCAGCCTGTGGCTAAGGTCCGACACTGGCCTACAGCAGGGCCAGAAGCAAACCACAGATACAAACAGCACATATAGGACCACTTCAGCAGCATTCCTATACCAGCATCAAGTACTAACCCTAGTAAAAGCAACCTGATACTATGAACCGTTGCCAGTTTTATGCTTGATTTTCCTCTTGGGCAAATTTTCCAGGGATAACAAAGAGACAATCCTTTCCTTTGTTCTTTAGAACATTTACGCTGACCTTGTGCCCTCCCAAGCAAAAAGTAACAATTTAACCAAATTAAACATTGCATCACACTTATATCAACACTTGTTATTCTGATGTGTGGACCTAGGCCAGACCTGCCTTGGATTTTCATTTATGGGATGTTTCTTTTTTTGTTTTCTTCCCTTTTCCTTCCCCTTTTTTGTTTCCACAAAGAGTTTATGTAGAGGTCAGACCATCTCCGTCCATCTGCTAGTCTCCCACTGCCCTGCGACTAAATTTTCTGCCTTTATACATGTCATGTCTGCATGCTTTTCCAAACAGAGAGCAGCTCTCAATGCCTGATTGTATTTACTCCTGTGAGATCACCCCTGTGATCTTCTCTTTTTCCACCCACAAACTGCTGCCTCTGCCACGGCCCATTTGGTTCCACACATAGACACACGTGTGCGCAGTCACTTTATAAAACACAAATGTGTAATGCGTGTTCTGTGTAAATATGGACACTCGCTGTTGCTCATATACACAAGCATCCAAGCACGCATGCAGAACTGTGCTGCAAGCCTCTTTTCTGCTGACGGTACATCTGTGGCCCAGATGTGGAGTGGCGTGGAGTCTGAGGTGCTGCTCAGCGCAGGATGTTTTGCATTCCCCCCATGGTACATGTGAGGCGTTCCTGTGGGCTGTCCGTCTGGCTGCATTTGTCTGTGTGTCATGGGGATCTGTTTGCCTCAGCCTCCTTGTTGGCTGGCTCCAGGGGTTTGGGCAAGTCCATTTGCATGCTAATTTGGGGCAGATGTGGGATGCTGAATCAGGTGGCGAGAGGAAACGCCGGCCCTTGCAGGAGGAAAACTGAAAATTCTTCTAAGCCTAACGTTCTGTTGTGCAGAAAATGAAAGTTTTAACATTGTCATCGAAGCCGATCACATAAACAGCAGTCTTACAAATGTACAAAGAGAGCTGATTTTTTCGATCTTCTTCTCAAAGCTAACCTTTGTTTTGAGAATCTGTGACAGCGAAGCAGAAACTGCACAGAGAACATCTTATTATGTGCACTCTAGGAAAGTGATCTAATTTCAACTCCAATTTAAGCTTGAACAATAATTTGTTGTCCAGCTGTTGTAGAGATAAGATTAATATTTTCAGAACCAGGCAAAAAGATGGAACAAATCCATCCATTTTCCTACATGCTCATCCCTGTTGGGGTCACTAGGGGTGCTGGTGGCTATCTCCAATGGGCGAGAGGCGATACACCCTGGACAGGTCGCCAGTCTATCGCAGGGCAACACAGAGACAGACAGGACAAACAACCATTCATGCACACAGTCACACCTAAGGAGAATTTAGAGAGGCCAATTAACCCAACAGTGATGTTTTTGGACTGTGAGAGGAAGCCGGAGTACCTGGAGAGAACCACGCAAACATTCAGAAATTAAGACATGAAAAGGTTAAAAAATAAGTTAAAAACACACAAACAACATCAAAATGCCAAAAACCAGGTTCACAGCAGGAGTATTTTAAAATGCCATACACATCAAGATCACAGTGTATCAAAAGCCAGACAATAAAAGTGTGTTTTTAAAAGAGATTTTATAAGAGGAGGCCAGTCTGATGCTAAATGGTAAGTTATTCCATAATTTAGGAGCAGCAACAGCAAATGCTCTGTCACCTCTGAGCTTCAGCCCAGTTTTAGGGACTGTCAGCAGCAGCCGATCAGCTGATATAAGGGATCGGGGTGGGCGGTAAGGCTGAATCAGCTCACATAAATATGATGGAGCAACGTTGTTCAAACATTTATAATAAATAAAACTTGAAATGAATTATGTACCTCACAGGGAGCCAATGGACGCTAGGATGGGAGTGATATGCTCGCGCCTACGGGTCTGAGTTAACAGATGAGCAGCAGAGTTCTGCACAAGCAGCAGACGGGCAAGAGGGGTCTGGCTAATGCCTATATACAGTGCATTACAGTAGTCAGGACGAACTGTGATAAAAGCATGGACTAGTTTCTCCAAGTCAGGTTCTGATAAGATTGATTTAACCTCTGCTATTCGGCGAAGTTGATAAAAACCTTTCTGAACAACACTATGTTCTGAACACCTTCTATGTTTCAATATGCCATCTGCACTGAGCATTTATGCAGGATGCCTAAACGGAAAGAGAGACTGGCTTTTCCTCTCTTTCTGCTAAGTGGGGCTAACAACTGTCTGACCACCTGGGGCAAAAATAGAGTTTCATTCCTATACAGTCCTTAACGCCTTTGATACCAACACCCATGCGATATTCAGAGTCCGAGCATATGTGGAGCTGAAGAAAAGAGAGCTTGAGATGGGAACCAGGTCTCTGGATCATATCTCCACATCATCCAGAAGAATGGTCAAAGATCCCTCTCCAACCTTCTGAAATACTGGAGGAAAAGTAACGCCCCATAGGAAAATGAGCATGTACAAAGCATTAGCTGCAGTATAAGTCATGTGCACAGTTTCTGAATGAGGGATTTTTGTCTCCCATTGAATAGATTTACTCAAATTAAATATAGTTTTTTGTTTGTTTGTTTTTTCCAATTAATTTTATATATTCTTGCACAACTTTAATAGTGCTGCCAAAAGTGGTGAGGGGAGCTTTGCATTGTCGCACTAAATGCTCAGTGAGGCGTTGGGGGTTGGCAGAAGAACCAGATGAGAAAACATAACGTAGCTTTCAGTTGCGCCTTGAAAGTCATCTGATGCTTTCATTCATGTGCCTTCAGTCCCCTGCTTGCTTTGACCGGGACTCCCTGCATTTGATTCCACCTGAGAATTTAGCTGATTCTCTGCCTTTTGAATTCTTTTGGGACTAGAAACTAGGGCTGTAGCCACTTGTTTGATTTGAGAATATACATTTACTTTACCTTGGTCTATCTCTATGCACATAAGCCCATCAGTTCATCCCCATATGGGACTTTTCGTTAGACGAGTCGGGCCGTTGGCCAGCATCTCCACAGCTGTTCGAGAGCAGATTCCACTAAGACTAGCGATTGTAGTGCCACCTGCTCAGGGGTCACAGTCCTGGAGTGAAATGCCTCACCATGAGTACAGTATGTCTGTGTGTCAATGCTCGTATACACCCTTGTCCGAGCACAGGGCCGTGGAGGATGCATTAACGCACAATCACACATAACTGACACAGCATGAGGTGCCATTGTGCCATAATCACTATAGCCGGAGCTGAATAACCAGTGTGTCCTCTATTCTTCACTCCAGTTGACTGGGTCCTGCAAGATAGCGGCAGCCAGAGACGGAGAGCAGGAATTCCCCTTTGATCAAAGTGTCCGTTATTCTATGGGATGTGGCGTTGCTGGAGGTGGGGGTGGGGGCAAGGCATAGGGAGAGAGTACTCGATTGTCTTGTCCCTTTCTTTGCTGGCCTCCACCATCAGGCCAGTACTGAGGTCATGACCTCCTGCCCCCTGTTCCTGTGCTCATAGAGAGACGCTCTCTGTCACGAGTGTGTAACTGCTGAACAGCCTCCTTTCAGAAACATATCCATTCTAATTGTCACACACAACTACATCTTTCCTGCCGCCCTGTTTGATCCGGGATGCGTAGACCGAAGCGTTTGCTGGGGGTGGGAGATGACAGACGAAAGCTGACAAGAACTGGACAAAGGACAAATTGACTGCGTCACTCGAAGGGCAGAGTGTGTTAGCGACTGCAGCATCTGTTGATTGTTGAGGGCTGTGGCAGTTTTTGTAAAAGAAAAAAAAAAAACCCGCAGCGTTTTCTGGGAACGGCAGGAGGAAAGCTGTTTCAGAATCTGGAGTTATTTATGCTTTTGTTTTATCTGTGTGTACAGTCAGACCATCAAAGACTCTTTAGCAGAACATTTGGTCATCAACAGTGCCTTTGTGTTTGACAGCTGTAAAACATATTTTTCTCTTGGAATCCCCAGGTCTCCAAAGAGTGCATCTGCAGCCTGCAGAAGATGCCTTGAACTCGTAACTCTTTACATAACTAAAACAAACTATTCTTCCTCACAGTCTGAAATTAGATAAGACGTATTTTTCCTGTTTTAGTTTAGTTATTATAACCATTATAATCAGTAATTGTTTAAATTTACTAAATGGCACAATAGTAAGAGAGAGAGATTTTATCATAATTTTGTTTATTACTTTCCTTAAATTCTTGAGTTTTATTAAGTTAAGATCAATACGTCTTTAAACAATTTTGGAAAGCCCACATAATTACGTCATGGCTTTGTGTGGATGTATTTTATGAAAACACCTCAAACACACTGCTTCCATGTGGAAAAATAAAAATAAATGAGATAAGAGGAAAACAATGTGGACCTCCATAAGTCGGGTTCTTTCTTTGCAATTTCCTGATCCTGAGACGTCCCATGTTCATCTGTTTAAACAGTTATGCATGTATAAACACCATGGGAATGTCCAACGCTAATAGGTTCTCGAAGGAGACATGTTGTGTGAGATGGGCCTGTTTTGGTGCATAATGTGTGTTTCTACCCCAGTACAAAAGCAAAAGACCTAATGAAGGGTCTGGCTGAAGCTGGTATTCGAGTCTCATTATACACAGTGGAAAAGGTTTTATACTACCATGTGATAAAAGGCCAATCAGTGAAGAAGAAGCCATTACTTCAAATCCAACATAAAAAAACACTTTGCAAATGTACTCAGGTACAAATACTTTCTTTTTTGGAGATGCACCACAAAAAGTTTAGTTGAGGCCACGATTATCATTGTTTCATTTCAAGGAGAACAGGGGAAGCTGGCACACGCGTGAAGTACAGGGCTACAAGCATTATGCTGTGTGGGTGTTTTGCTGCAGGAGAGACTGGTGCGCTTCATGAAAAAGATTGTGTCATGAGGAAAGAGTGTTTTGTTAAAATATTAAACCAGCTACCAGCTACTCAACTCCTTAAGTCATCAGTCAGGAAGTTAAAGCTTGGGCATAGATGGGTCATCCTCTTGGCCAATGACTATAAGCATACCACCAGATTACTCACAAAGTGGCTTGAAGACAACAATGTCAATGGGTTTTAGCAGCCATCCAAAAACTTGTCGTTCAGTCCTCTGCGTTATTTATTGTGGAAAGGTCTTGCCTTGTTTGTTCATTCCATGTTTTAAGCCTTTTAGTTTATTTCTCCTGCTTTAGACATGTTCCTCTTTGGGTATAAGTCCATATATTGAACATTGTCCTGATTTGACTCACTTGTTTCTCATGTCATTGATCACATCTCCTCTGTATTTAAGCACGCTGGTTTCCATCCGTTATATACCACCAGGCTCCATCTTGTTCTCCTCGTACCTTTTAGCTCTTGTCATAGAAATTGTCATAACTCACCATGCTGCTCCTGAGCTCTTGGTCCAGCAGCAACCTCAAAACTCATGAAAAAGCTCTGATTTCAGCCTCACAGAAAATGTGGCAGCCAAGTTAGTAAGGTGAGCGTCAGCAAGGCAGCCTACAAACCTGATTCAGTTGCACCAGTTCTGTCAGAAGGAATGGGCAAATATTCTAGCAAAACCTTTGTGAGAAGCTTGTTTGAGGGTACCCAAAGTAATTCAGGTTAAATGAAAGTCTACTAAATACTGAGAAAACACAGTTTTCCTTCGTAATGAAAAGGAAGTAAAAAAAAAAGTGATCCATGAAATTCTTCTCAGATATTCATAATCAAATTTATTTCCAGTCAAGTCTATAATTTTCACATCAAATCCATGAAATCTGGTGCACCTTTAATCCTGCATCTCTGTAGGTTAGAATTGCAAACCTGTACTATTTTTTCCATAGGCCTAAATTACCACATGAATATTTCATGGGCCTTCAACTCTAAGAACAATAGCAGAACTAGGTTAAAACCTGATAATATTGAATATCTGAATGAATCAAAGTAGGGTTTTTTGTCTTGGAAATGACTAATAAGTTAACCCCTGTTTATCACTGTCTTCATATTGTCCAATGCTTCATTTTATATTGCATTAAATAGTGTTTTTCTTTAGGGGGGGTGGAGGGGGGGGGGGTTCTTCTCCTTGCACTGAGCTGGAGAATTTTTTATTAGTAGAGTGAAACCATTTTGTAAATACACATTTAAAACATTTGTTCTCATTTCTAAATAGAGTTCAAATTTAAGATAGAAATGACAACATAATAAACAAGACAATCTCTACATGTTCTTTTTAATTTTTTCAGCCGGAAGTGTCATTATAATGTCACAGCTAGCTTAACAGCGACAGAAAATCAGATACAAGTTATGCATACTTTGTTCTAAAAGCATCCAAAGACATTAAGACAAAATTTTCTTTGAAAAGTTTGTTGTTAGTATCATGAAACCACCAAAGTCATTAGCTGATAATGAAGCTCATCCTTTAGCAGTAAAACTTGAGCAGCGGCTGCAGTCTGTAGCTCACTTATCGGCTTCCTTTCACTCTTCATTACATGAGATAAAAGCTGTTAATGAGACTCCAGTCTCAGTCCAGGAGTCAAAGTCAAGTCTCAAGTCTTTAGTCTAATTTGTGAGACTTAAGATGGCTTTTTATGAATCCTTTATTAATCTTTTCAGTCTAGTGAAATTAAACAATGTGCTGTTTAATAATAATAAACAGAGATGTCTGCTGTGTGGAAACCACACAGGCAGGCTGTTATACACCCCTCTGTTTAGGGTTTGAGGTCTTTGTATGGAGCACAGAAACACATCATGTTTGACTTTTTACCTACATGAATTGCTTTTCGTCAGGTTATTTCACAATGTCCTTGCTGGATCTTTTAGATATAGACAAAACATTATTCCACGCCAAAGGAAAATTGCTCTACATTAAGGAATAACTCTCAAGGATATGAATGTGTTTATTACCCCAAAATATTATGCTCAAAAGAGTCATGTCTTTCTGTGCCAGAATGGCTTGCTATAATTGATGGAACCATGAAATCTTCTCTCTAGCAGAAAACCGTGGAGGAGAGTTTTTGGCCATCAGTTCATCACCATAAGCTTAAGTACACCGGGTTTATGCAGGAGGACAATTAAGGATTTGAAGTGGCCTTGGCAAAGTACAGATTCAAACTCAATTAAGGAGCTGTGACATTACCTCAAACAGACTATTCATGCTTGGAAACTTTCCAGTGGGGCTGAATGAAAGCAATTCCACAAAATAAAGTGGGCCGACATTTTTGTACAGTAATCTAAAAGACTAATTGGCAGCTTTTTCAAATGCTTGATGGCAGCCGTAACTGCCAATGAGGGAAATTATTGGTCAATTACCTTTTCACATGGGGATAGATTGATTTGAATAGCCTTTATTTTCCCTTAAAAACATCAAATAATAATTTGAAAGTTTTGTTTCATATTTATTTAGGTTATCTTTGTGAGATATTTGAAACGTAAAAGTGTGATGAAAAGTAGCAGCGGAACTAATGAGAGAGGATGCAAATACTTTTGCATGGTACTATATCTTTTAAATCAAATCTCTTTGCTGCATAAGCAATGGTTAAAAAAAAGTCTGTGAACATATGCAGCAAAATAGTCCGTAACTATATTACTGACAACATCGCAACTCAGAGTTATAAACTGCTTTATGAAAACAAAAGGATAATTATTGCAGCTTTGTTGGCACCTTACAGTCTCTCAAACTCATTACACATTAGTGTTCCTTTAGAATTGAACTAAAGTACTACAAATAAGCAACAACGGGCCATATTTATAAGGTGATTGCATGTTGTTTAAAGAGAGCAGTTTCTCTGCTAATGTTAACAAAACAAAAACACTTAAATGAAAACTATCACGTTATAAATTGTTTTGTTTTTTTGTATCAGTATCAACCCTTCATTTCAAGTAGAACTACACATTGGTCTGAAGTCGTATGACATAAGAATTTCACATCTCTGGCGACCTCTTGTGGCAGAAAATAGTATGTCTCCAGATTTGTACAACTCCTAGCCACCAGAGGCCAGTATGCGGTCAAAATCTGAGCCTAACCCTGCTGGCACGAGATAACTAAGTTTGTCCTTATGATACTATAACACTTTTCCCCCTTAACATCTGTCTTATTTGTTTCTTCCAAGTTTACCCTTACTTTTTAATTCCCTCTCTGATCTATGTGAGTGACTTTTAATAAGTTCAGCTCCCCTGTTTAGTCCTTAACATATTTGTAACACTGAGGCTTCCTGAACTGGACACACAGGCAAAGTTTACAATTTGTGTTTACCGAGTTGTGGCCCAGAAAGCAGCGTGTGTCTCCTATCTGACCTGCAATCCTCTCAAGGTCGAGTCTGCTAAAACCATCATTCTGTTCTCTAGTGCACACCTCCTGTTTTTCCTCTCTTGTTTTCTCACCCTGGGTGTCTCTCTGTCTCTATTTTTGTTTCTGTAATTTCCCCACACCTCGCAACCACCTTTAACATATGAATCAGAATTTTGTAGCTAATTTCTGACCCAGTGCTGATTTCAGCAGATTCCAGTTTCTCTCAAAGAACTATAATATATTAAGATACAGGATACAATATACAGGAACAGGGTTCAAAATATTTTCTTAGCCATATTGTTTATCATTTATTCATGTTAGGGGTTTGGGGTGACATCACACAATGTGTCTGAGAACACAGCGTCTGTAAAGAAAATAGCATTATTTGAAAGTAGACTTTAAAGGGACCTACTCATATATATTTACCATAAAAAGAAAACACAAAAACATATATTCATCTAAAAAAAACAATATATGCCAAGCATTCATCCTGATAGTGTTTACTTATTTGTTTATGAGCCTAAAAATTACTTTTCGATGCGATCAGCAGACATAAACATTGTTGCCCATCTGCCAGCAGTACGTTCAGCAACGATCGGAAAAGCAAGATGCTAACAATTGACGAAGCTATTGTAAGGACCAGTAGACAGTTCTGGAATGCCTCGCAGAAAAGTGACAGCTTGGCGTGGTCGAACACCAATCCGACCCACAGGGTTAGGGTTACTTTACCTCTTCCTTTTCACACCTACGCTGGACATTGCCACTGAGTTCCATGTAGATGCCTCGTTGAGCGCAGAATCATACGTCAATGTCATCACCATATTGGAGGCGGCTTAGTGGAGCGGAAAAGAAGCCTCATTCATGTGCTGCGTGGATTTGAACCAACCGATTCAAAGTACATACCAGATAAACTGGCATTACATTTAACATGTATGAATGAGCATATACTTATGATTTTATTTATTCATTATATCATTATAACCTCCTATAATGAGGCTCCATCTGTGGGCGCCAATTCTTTTCCTTATTTACTTATTGTGTGCATGCACATAATGAGTAAATAATATACTATATTGTATATTATATTATATTATAATAATACAATAGTGTACTTCCAGTTACAATAATACAATATTGTTGATGAAGATTCTCAGTCATCCAGGTCATAGATTGTACTTCTGGTCACCTGGTCTTGCTATTGTAAATAACAGATAGAGCAAAAAACAAAGTGTAAAACACAGAAACAAAATATAACAAGCCAATGAGGTGTGATAATTTGATCAGAAATAATTTGTATGCAACCTGAGTGAGCTTCTGGCATAGATATTCATCAGGTCATAGCGCATGACTAGGCCCCTTTAAATTTGTATTTGTCTTTAGCATCTAAATGGGAAGCATGATTGTGTTTCCTTTGCTAACTGTTAACAGCATTATCTATGGGCATTCCTTAGAAAATGTTGATCCTTACCTTAAAGGAGCAATCAGTAAGAAATGTACTGTAAAATTAAATAAAATCATTCTCGAAAGTAACATTCCCTATAAACAATCAGTCCTCTCCATCAACTATGAATTAGTCAAGTTTTTCTCCTCTCAAACCAAGAGGTACTTAGCTTCAGAGTATAGGCCAAGTTTACTTCCTGGTTCCTGAGCCAATCATCTAAAAGTTCCCAGGGCTCCCGAAACAGAGCGTGGCATTTAGTATTTTATTTTGGCAAAACAGGAGCAGCCTGGAAAACATGGACGCCAGTAAGAGAAGCGGACCAGAAATAGAACAGAGTACAACATCATATACCTATCCTGTGGAAGCAAAAATTCACTGGGATTTCACAGCAGCAGGACCATTGACGACATGTCAGTTGTCCATGGCAGGCGTCATGAATGTGCTGTTCCGATTTTCAACACCAGGTGTCATTATTACTTATTGCTCCTTTAACTTTAACATTTTCAAAAAGCTGCAAACATTTCCACATAGTGTATCAAACAGATCAAACAGAGCAACTTTGCTAAAATACATTCAGCCTTCCTGTTATCTGTTGAAGGTTTCAGTCTCGCTCACAGTCAAACAAACCTCAGACATGCACTCACCGACTTGTCATACAACATACAGTTTTCCTTCCAATAGATTCTACAAGCTCGTGTGTTTCTTCTGACTTCACTTTAAACATCTCACAGACACTGAAAATAGCAAACTGATTATTTTTCCCCTCGGTAACAGCATCCTCGTCGAAGAGTGTTGTCATCACTATGTGATGGTGGCTGACTTCTTAACTGGCCAGCCACCATTAGCGGCCAGTCCAACTGAAAATCACCTGCTTATGGTCACCAGCCCATTTATTTAAGCGTCTGTTTTTTTCTAGTACTTGTCTTTTTTCTCATCTTATTTAATCTCCAAAAAAACAAACTGTCTTCTGTTATAAGCAACCATGACACATATATTTTTTAGGACATGGGATTGGATTGGGGCATAAGTGCATGAAGGTAAAGTTAGTTTTTTTTCCCACCAGTGTGTATTTTTCCCACTGCTGATGTGAACTGATCATGCAAATTAGCCAGGATGTTGAATTAGCCCTGATCGCAACAGTTGCATGGGCGACACAACTCATGGTATTTTTTTTATTTCTTTACAATATACTTTGTGCAGTCATGGACCCTAAGTGCCCCAAAATGAAATCAAATCCTGTTCCAGAGACATTGAAATAAATTGCAACTGAACACTGAATTCAAAATACATCTGGATCCTTTTGAAAACTCTCTAAAGAGAGTAATTTAAAAACCTGTCAACACCGAACACAGTTTTAGCATGATCCCCACTTTGGCCAAGATGGTAATAATATCTGTGATTTAGAGCTGCAGTGTTCAAACTGAAATAACAACATTTTATTTTGATGGATTGCTGTAAAACATGAAATTTTCATTTTCGGCCAACTTCTTGGTTTAGCGTGTTGGACAAACAATTATTCGTGCACAAGTATGTTGAAAACAGCATGAGCTCAAGGGCAATTAAATCAGAAAGCTGCTCTCATGGGCTTTCACCGTGTCCTACTTATTGGTAGCTCCTATTTTACTATTGAAAGCTCCCTCTCTTTCTTTCCTTGGAGCATCAAATACTGTATATTTGCTGTTTTAATCCTCACAAAATTGGATTTTTGATGACTAAGAACCATTACTTGAATTTAAAATGCTTTAAATCTAAGGTGTAATACTCTTGCTTTGAACATCAAAGGATTGGATGATATTTGTGTGAGTACACACTTGTTTGCACCCCTGGTAAAACAGTGTACAAAGCATTAAAATTAATACAGCTTTCATTGCAGAAGCATAATCTCACTTTTAAGGATGTAGAAAAATCCAACTTTTATTTGAGAACATTTATCCAGAGTCATAAAAAAAATCCCAGATTAATGCATAACTCAATCAATGGTCTCTCCAGGTGGGTTTGATGTGTAACAAAGGATGAACATGTTGGGGAAAATGACTTTAATATTTTGAAACAGCAGTAGATTCAAAATTAAAATCAAATGACCTACGCAAGCGCAATTAAAATGTGTCAACATTGGGTCCTCAAATAGGACCCGATGTATAACATGAGGCCATGACAAGAGAGAAGTATTTTACTATACACAAAATTAACCTCATTCTATGGCCACCTCAGTCAACAGAACAGACTTCTAAACATACACATATTAAAGGTTCAGTTTCCCCAAAAAACATTTCAGGGTTAGACTTTCCTACTGAAATAAAAGATTTGTGTGTCCTAAAGCAGCATTGTGTACATTTTGACCCAAGTTTTAGCTTAACTTGAGATATACTAAATTATTTTTCAAGTCAATATACAGCAATTAGTGTGTAATAATACACCGTGCAGGTTTTCCTTCTCAAAGGAGAGGTGCAGATCCATCGCTGAATGGATCATGTGAGCATGTGAGCGCCACTCTAGATCACATGATCCATTCTAAGACAGTCTGAGCTCAATAAAAAATATATGACACCTGATCAGACACAATTTTGGTTCTCTGATGTAGGATTTTATCTAATGTAGGGGTGAATGTGGCCTTGTCGTTACAAGTTACTCTACAAGTCCAAAGTGGTCTGCTATCAGATTCCAAAACATGGAGAGAGACAGTGCAGTGTGGCCTTCAGGGGGAACTACACCTGGAAGTTAGAGGTCTAGCGCCCCCTAGTGTCTAAAGGTGTCACTGTGCTGCTTTAAGAGTACACATCTCCACTGGAATGGCTAATAAATGTTTCTGGCACTGGGTGTGTGGAAGCCATAGGTTTACAAGCCAATCACAGGTTTTATCCCTTGAAGTTCATGCAAACCTCTAGTTGGTGACAACAAAGCCAGCTGGTATGTGTTTACAGTGGCCTGTTTTCTACTGGTGGGTAGATAACAAACACCTTTCAACGCTGACTCTGCAGGAGATTTATGGTTTCATGAAGGTTTGGCTCAGTGATATGGTCAACAGTGTTTCTTCTGGAAGCCACCTCCATTTGCTGTCTGCTCCGTCAACATGGCAAAACTGACGCTTGCCTGTTTTTACCTCTTGGTAATCTTTATGGCCTCTAAACTTTTCCATTTGTGGCAAACTAAAGTCTCCTTGACAGAGTGAAATGTTGCGCGAACCTTTGTGTCATATTTCCCCTCTTCTGTCTGTTCAAAGAAGCAAAAATATTAGTTTTTTGATAGCTGGATTTAATTTTTTTCACACATGTGAGATCTGTGTGGACCTACCACCTTCCCCGCACTAAATGTACTTCCACAACAACATTTGTACATTGGACTTCCTGGAAGCAGGAGCAGAAGCAATACGTCATCTTAACTAAAGGACAAAAGGTGTGAAAGACCCCTTTTAGGATGTTATGTACTTGAGGAATAAACTTAAATGTCATTTTACCCTTTAGCCGTTTTGTACTGCTGCAGTTTTGAGCTTTTCTTACCCAATATTTTGGGTGGAAAAAGGATCTATCTTTCTTGAAGTTTTTGTTACCAATCATTTGTCAATTCATATCCATGAGGGGCACACTTTAAATTATGTTTTAGATTCTACTAATTTACTATTTTGTTTTAATAATTCCAAAATGTATCTTCCAGTAGGAGGTAACTTGGTTATTTTGATGCAAATTTTGATTACAGTATTTATTTAAAATCAACTGGTTAATAGGAGGATCAGAACAATATAAAATGAAGAGAGTTCAAGATAAGGTTTTCACAAATAAAATAAAATTAAAAAAAATTCTACATGTGGTTCAAACATTTTTATTACTATTTGGTGTATGTCCCTGATTTTTTTAAAATGCTGAACTGAGTGGAAATATACTTATACACACTAGTTTTGGTACCTGGGTACAAACTGGTTTCTTTGCACGTACAAATGGAAGTAGGAAGAGACTTAATGGGAATGTGTCGGCACAGAATGATGGCAGGAAGTCTCTTACAGTTATTATTATTTGATCAGCAATTACAATCTGCCATATTTTATCTAGGCAGACTGGGGTAACAGAAGGTTTGAAATGAGAACCAATGGTAATGGGATCTAGACCAAGAGATTGTCAGATAATAATGTCTAAATAATTATTAGATTAAATTATTTTTCAAACTATTTATGCACCAAGAGAATTAAACTGATTGCAGAGTTTTGAATTTATTTTAGCTCAAGTACTTTTTTTCTTGCATGAAATGGATGCAGATAAAAAAGAAATGGATACTGTCAAACCACAAGGCTCTTTTCAACTTTATTTTCAGTCCATATTGATTGGCTTTAGGTGTAAAATAAAAGATTTATGTTTTAAGTATTTGCATTAACGATTTCTTTAAGTTACAAGTTTAAACCACCAAAAAAAAACAAAAAAAAAAAACATACCAGTTATTTTTAGTTCTGCATTCTCCCCAGAAAAAAAACAACAAACAAAATGTGCAGAATTTGTCATGATCCTGAGAGCTTTGGGGATAGTCAGTCATTTTAGTTTTCCATGTAGTTTTATTCTTGTGTTTCGGTTCATTCTTTTGTTTTGGTGTTTGCCATATCTTCGTCTTTGATTTTGTTTACTATGGTTTTCCCATGTTTAGTTCCCTGATCCCAGTACTTTCCTGTATGTTTATTCTGTGTCCATTCATCAGTCACCCAAATGTCCTCTATCCATCCTCCTCAAACAGCTGCAATACATTCTTTTAATCATGCTAACCCATTTCTCTCTCCAGTAATCGTGATCCGATTATCTCCTCATTGTTTCTAATATGTCTTGTAATTTTATTACTTTTATACATTTCTCTTAAGGATCTTGCCTACAGTGGATCCGAATCAGCAACAAATTATCACCATACCATTTACTGTATATGACTTTTGCGTCGTGTTGTGTTTGAAGGAGGGCCCAAGAATAGGGCACTGTATTGGCAAAAAATTAAGTGTTAATAATAAAAGAAGAAACTTACAAAAAGTCGTCATGGGTTAGCAACTGGTGGAATAAACAGGTGGTCATATGGCAGGCAAATAGAGAAAACGTGAGGTAAACATATCTAGAGCAGGACAAAAGAACTCCAGGGACCTATTTCCCAAGAGCCGAATTTGGAAATCCAGAATAAACGCCAAAGCCAGGCTTGACATAGCCTGATCAATGTGTCCCAGCTTGGCCCATTTCACAAAACCCAACACAGGCTCAGGAACCGCGACTATGTCAAGCCAGGAGTTAATAATCCAGCTAAAGGCGCATCCTCGGCCGTCTACAAAAGACCACAAGGTCGATCACAGATTCACTGATTCTACAATGGATGAGTTGTGTGGGCCAGTCTTCAAACCAAACAGGCAACAACTTCTGATGGAGCCCTATGAGGAACTGAAGCACATCTGACTCAAGAAAGGAAACACTGCCGCTATTATAAAGGAAAACACATTTGTTTGGGCCTATTTGTAATGACAAAAAGTAAAACCAATTTCTCTTATCTATTCAGTTCTGACTCTAGAGGGCGCTGTTTCACTGACCCTTCCATAACTCCTGAAGCAGTATATAGAGGGATAAAACTTTTTCAGCAGACAACCTTTGCAAAACAATGTTCACCTCATATCAGATTTTAATAGTGGTATTAATTATTAATACAAATATTTTTTTGCATTTAAAACATTAAGCTTAGCCTCTAAAATAAATTGAAAGAAGTTAATGTGGGATATCTGATATGCTATGAAATTACCTATTCATGAAAATTTTTTTTATCAAATAACATAATGTTCTTTACGTTAGTACGGTTAGGTCATTGAGCGTTATGGTTTGTATTTTTTTTCTCCTTTGGGGTCTGTGAGTTTGCATACTATGTGCACTTCAGGGGAAATATTTTTTTTCTCGCAAAGTCAGCAAAACAGCGCCCCTTAGAGTCTCAGAATTTTGTGGGAAATGGTGTAACACCAAACTCTTGACAACATTGTTGCTTCTTCATCAGTCATTTTAATTCCCTTAACACATGCAATAAAAACTAATAAAGGCCTTTTTGTCAATCTCAGAACAACAGCAGTCTTCTCAAACATAGTTCAACAGTAACAATGCCCACATGGAAAATAATAAAATAAATAATGGTATAGGTTACCATCATAATTTTAAAATAATTATAGTACTTAACTGAATACAATGTGTATAAGTGGTATTTAGATGGAGGCTTATAAAAAAAAAAACACAGATAAGGAAATAGAATCACTGACAGAACTAATTGGTTTCTGATCGGTGTGACCAATGACTAAAGAAATAAGGTACCAGGATTAAGATTTCCGA
The DNA here is from genome assembly GCF_011125445.2 of Fundulus heteroclitus. Lineage (NCBI taxonomy): Eukaryota > Metazoa > Chordata > Actinopteri > Cyprinodontiformes > Fundulidae > Fundulus > Fundulus heteroclitus. The sequence goes on from NC_046379.1 coordinate 22,686,167, forward strand.
TTCCACTCACGGGAAATGCACACTTCGAGGCTTCTTATTTCTTGCCGTTGAATCGCATTATTTGCATTCCATTGATGAAGGCTTCTTTCATGAATGTGTTTGCGCTTAACTCAGGGTTGATTGGACCTGAGTTTAGTTACCTGATTGATTTCACCTGTTCTGCAACCAAAAACTCTGAGTATGACAGCCAGCAACAGGGAGCATGAAATCAATGGAAGAAAACCGGCAAGCCTATATACTGAGGGGAGGTGTGGTGAATGGCATGTGCTCCAGATGTGAGTAATCAGGTGGGGATGAGCAACAGCTGGAACTAATGAGGACAGAGGAGCTGAGGGTAGAAGTGTACTGAAAAAATCCGACGTGGTACAAAATGTATATGGTGGGACATTTTCACTTGAAAACATTTAAAACATGATTCACACAATCTTCGTTTACCCTTAAGCCGGGCGTACACTGTACGAGTTTTTCCCCTTTTCGGGCCGATTCTTCAGTCGTGCGAGCATTTTTTGAATCGGCCGAATTTCAGCTTGATCGTAGAGGGGGGGAGGAGGGGGGACTGGCTTCTCACGACTACCTCCAGATCAGGAATCGGACGATCGGTGAAAATCAAACATGTTTGAAATTCAGTCGGCTGTCGTGAGGTTTTCGTGAGCGCATCCTGCTGTTCAAGCAGAGCTACGAGGGGGCGCCCTCCCCTCCTCTCCGTCCCCGCCAGCGGAGGGAGGGAAGCGGGCGTCCCTGAAGCAACCTCCGGCCGGTGTTGGGGAGGGCGAGCCGTCCGGTCCGCGCAACGCGCTGGCCGCCTGTTTCGGCACTCCTCCGCGGTCCGCAACGCGCTTGCTGCCTGTTTCGGCACTCCTCCGCTTGTTGGGGGGGCGGGCCGGGCGACCTGCCGTGCCGCGCGGCCGCCGGTGCGTCTCGTCCCTCCTCTCTCCCCTCCGTTCCCCTGACGCCCGGTGCCTCCTGCGGGCTTCGCCAGAGCTGGGCTCGAACCCCTGCTCTGGGTCCCTGTCACCTACCGTCGCTCGCCTGCCTCTGTCACCACAGCGAGCGGTCCCAGAGGGGACACGACGTACAGTGTGAGCAGTCCGGTCTCGTCCGAGCGTCGCGCCGCACAGATCGTGAGCGGTGAACTTTTAAACCCCGCGGTTCCCTCGCACAGTTTGAGATGTATATAAGTACCACGACTGAAAAACTCGTACAGTGTACGCCCGGCTTTAAAGATCCCAACATCACCTGAGTTTGATGTTGTTGCATCAAAGGTGTGCCGATATATAAAGTCTCGTATCACAAATTCCCACTTCCTTAAAAGAACAAATGTAACTGTGAAGAAATGTAAGTATAGTCTTCACAAAGACTCAAATTTCCCATCTTCTGTCCCTGTGTAAAACAAAACCCTACTCTCCCCCTGGCAGTGGACAGTAGGACCGGACTGCAGCCAAACTCTCATCATGGTAGTGAAGGGTTCAGGTTGCAGAGTACAGCTCCCCATCTGCAGGCATTGAAATATTATTTGACATTGCCTCATCCTCTGCCTGCAAAACTCCTTCCCTTTGTCTTCGCCTCCACCCTGTTTGATTTCCTGAACACACCCAAGCTATCTGGCAAGTAGGGTTATGATTCTGTCTCTTCGCTTCATTTAGCTTTTCCTTCATTCGCAGAGAATGTTTGGCGCTGAGGGAGATCTTGTCTGTGTATTTGGTGTTGACTGTTTCGTCTTCCAGAAGCAACGTGATAGACTGAGATCTCATCAATTTCTGCTTTTCTCCTTTCTCCACAAGGAGTGGTGGGAGGCAGGAGCACAAGGTTCACAGTAAAGTATTTGCTGTTATGCAGGCAAAGCTCAGCTCTACCTCTCATTAAAATATGCCAGTCCTGGATCATTACACCTTTTTAACTTCATAGGTGAACTAAAGAAATGGATGGCAGGCATCTTCTTAAATAAAAATGAGAACAAGAAAGCAACATTATTATTTAGATAACCTGGTGCTGCAGCTTGAGTATATTGTCTTGCAGACATACTCATACCACCCCATGCTTCTGCATTTTGTCAATTCACAAAAATTAACTAAAAGGGACGTTATGCAAAATCCATTTTTTAGCCCTTAAATACATTTTGTTGTGTACTTAGAGTCTATAGGTAAGCAGAAAAGTTGAATGTAGTCTGTCCAGGTTGTGCATAGGTATCTTCATATGCTGTTTGGGTAATATTTTTCAAGCCGTCCAGTATTTGCGATTCTCTATTACGTTTTTTGAACAATAACATCCCAGTATTCGCTGTGGAGCCTTAACAAGGTCATGGACATCCGGCTAACCAAATTTGCAAACTCACCATTTATTTCTCGGCTGCATTCTAGTAGTCCAAACTCAGGGATGGCCAAACTACAAGTGGATTGGTAAAAAAATAGCTCGGTTGTTGGGTGTATTAACCCACACTACACTGTCCTACAGCATACTACAAAAATAGCTGAACTGGGTGGAGGAGAATGCTCTGTGACGTGGCTCGGGGCGGTCTCTATAAGTGCCTAACTTGCACTTAAAGAGACCACAGCAAAAGGAGTTGCTCTCAGACACACCTCAGAACAGGGGTAAAAGATATAAAGTGTGGTTCCACTTTAAATAGACCACAACTGAATGATTTAAATGTGACAAGTACGGAGTTAAAACCATGAAATGTCCCCTCTGAATGCAAATGTTTTAGTACATTTTGTGTGAAATTTGTGTGGGGTCCCACAGGGGTCAGTGTTAGGCCCCTTGTTTCTTTCCTTGTATCTGCTTCCCCTTGGTTCTATCTTCAGGACATATGAGATTTCCTTCCATTGTTATGTAGATGATTCCCAAGCCAAGGGCTTCTCTTTAGATTCATTATTCAATTATCTAAATGCTATAAAGTCCTGAATGGCTTCAAACCTTTCACACTTGATTGAGCAAAAAACAAATCTGGGAGTTAAGATAGAGGTCTTAAACCTGAGAGCCAGGTTAGGGTCGTTGTGAAATTGAGCATTTTTTCATCTAAGGCAGCTTGCCAAAGTAAAGCCTTTTATTTGAGGCAGCTTTTTGAAACAGTAATCCATGCATTTGTTACATCTAGGCTGGATTACTGTAACTCACTCTATCTTGGGGTTAGTGAGGCATCCATTAGGCACCTGTAGGTTGTGCAAAATGGTGCAGCACGACTTTTAATCACAACAAAAAGGTCTGAGCACATTACCCGCATCTTAAATTCCCGTCATTGGTTGCCTGTATGTTTTAGGATCCATTTTAAAGTTATTTTACTTGCTTTCAAAGTTCCTTTACTTGCTTTAAATCTCCTAATGGCTTGGCCCCTCCCTACCTGAACTCTCAGCCAACCAGCAGCTCCTTACTGTCCCTAAATCAAAGCGGAAACTAAGAGGAGATTGTGCCTTTGCTGTAGCGCTCCAAAATTGTGGATACAATCTGCCTTTGGATGTCAGGCAGGCTTCCTCTCTTTCAGAGTTCAACACTCTTAAAACACATCTATTTGCTGAAGCCTTTTGCACATTCTGAGAGGTTGACTCTATTTTTAAATACTTTTAATTATTATAATTTTTTACAATTTTACTGTTTTTAACTATCTTGTTTGTCAATTTTAATTTGTTCTGTGTTTTATTTGTCTATTTTAATTTTACAGTCATTTTCAGTTGTATGAGTACAGCAGTTTGTTTACCTTTGTTCTTGTAAAGTGCTTTATAAATAAGTATGGTATGAAAGGTCAAAGTAAAGCAGCACACAACTGTAATGTGGGAGGAAAAGGATACATGTCTTTTTTTTTGCCAAATGAAATTGGTTTTCAGACCAATTTTTTGTAGAACCACCTTTCATTGAATTAACAACAGCTAGTCTTTTAGTCTTTGAATGCTGGAGATAGGCACCAGCATCCCTCGCGATCCCACAAGGGACAAGCGTGACGGAAAATGGATGGATGGATGGCTGGATGGATGGATGGATGGATGGATGGATGGATGGATGGATGGATGGATGGATGGATGGATGGATGGATGGATGGATGGATGGATGGATGGATGGATAGTCTTTTAGGGGTGTTTTGTTGTTGTTGTTTTTGTTTTTTACAGTTTTGCTGATTCGGAGAAACACGTTGGCTTTGTCACACTGCACAGAGAACATCTTAACATTGTGTCTAATTTTTTTTTTTTGCCGTGTGTTAACATTTGGGTTTAGATTGAGATCTTGATTAGGCAATTCCACCATATAAATATGATCTGATCCAAACAATCCTATTGTATCTCTGGCTGCGTGTTTAGGAATTATTGTCCCACCAGAAGGGGAGCCTCTGCACCACTCTCAAGTCAAGCAACCTCCAACACATTTTCTTTCAGAATTACACAGAAACACGTTTTGTTATGCTGTATAAAATGGTCCTTCCATCCTGACACTAGCCAAAAAAATTTTGATCTATGTAAGACTTGCAAAACTTCCCTGCCCTCACCCTCTCTGTCCTTCTACTGGTTGTCCCAGATGCCAATCATTCTGACGCACTCATTTAACGCCAATATGCGTGCTCGCTTCTTTTGTGAGTTTCCACTTGCTGGCTGCACATGCACACTTCTAGTGTTTATATATCCGGTTAGCCTCATTGTTAGCTGTTCATCGTAGCTCCACTGCTCTCACTGTATACTTTCAAAATGGTTGAGAGTCCCAAGAAGCAAGCAGCGTACAAGTTTATGAGAAGAAGAGGAAGGCTTCAGTTGAAAGAAATAAGACCAGAGTGGATTTGGGAGATTTTTTTATACAATCCAGGTAAGATTGTCTTGCGCATGAACATCCATTTCCATCCATGAAGCTGACTTACTTACATTTCCGTAAAAATCACCCACTATTCCCTTAACGTGATGGATAAGCTTACCCCATTTTCCTGGTGGGCATGTTGTCTGGGGTTGTGGCCCCTGGTAGGGTCTCCCATGGTAAATGTGCCTAGGGGTCACATAGAGAGCGATTTAAAGACTTTGAGGAATAGTAGACAGAATAAAATGGCAAACCTCGCCTGGATTAGGTAGATCGGGGCACCTCCGAATTAGAGCTAGGCCTGCGGGTTAGCTTTTCGTGTGTGTGTGTGTGTGTGTGTGTGTGTGTGCGTGTGTGTGTGTACAACTTTTTAACTTTTTACTTGTGTTTTGGCCTCACAAGACAGTCAGCTGAAGATAAAAAAAGTCTATGTTTGGAAAAGACTTAAATAAACACTTGTGGTTTTGGTGGTTTGTGCACTGGATCTGATTTGCACCCCAGCCTACTGTAAACACTGTGGTTGGATCATATGACAATAAGATGCAAAGCATCAATGTATGATTTTCTGCCCTAAGTCTAATTTTTACAGGGTTTTCATCCTACAACAGACAGGCCTTTGCGCTTGCAGAAACATATACTTATTGTACAGCGGATACAGGTTTCATTACGTCCTGAGGCACCAAAGCTTGCACGCAGTCCCTTCAGTAGCTCTTTAAAATGAGTAGTATTGTGAACTAGCTAAACAGTCATCACTTTGAGGACCAGTGATTTGAGGATCACTGCCTGACCACACTTGCTCCGTCTGACTCCAAAGCCACTGTCACCAGACCCGCAGCACTACAACTCACTCATCAGACGTATTTTCCAATAGCCCCTAAATGGTGACGATGTTGACAGCGCACACAACGCCAACCCAAACCTCTGCTTAAATACATATTACACAGGCCCAATATTATGTCACAGAGAGCAAACTAAAACTAAGAGCTCATTTGGTTGGAATACACCATAAGAACAGGACGAATAAGAACTCAAGCCATGCCTATATAAGATGTTCACCTTTAACTTTTTTGCTGCTTCCTCTAATTGTCAGAACAAACTTTTGACAACAACTTGTCCTATCTGGCTTTATGTCACATAAGCATTTGAACCAAATGAATTTGCACAGTTCTTCACATTACAAACACAAACACCAAAATATTTTTGTGGGATTGTATATCATGGAGCGATACGCAATTTTTTTTAAAAATATCTTTCACAAATAAAAAAAATTGAAATCCACCATCTTTTGTTGCAGTTGTGTCCTTTGAGGTATACCTCTACCAGCTTTCAACATCGGAAAGTTTTGCGTACTCTCTGCAAAATGGTTTAAGATTAGTCAGTCTGGAAGGATTGCAAATGCAAACATGACTGGATTCTCCATAGACTATAGACTAGGCCATTCTACCACATAAGAATTGCCATGTATTTAGCATATTCTGTTCAGCTCTGATCCTTCCGCTCTGTATTTATTGAAGAAAAGCATTCCCATTGCACGATGATGCCCACCACCATGTTTTACAGTGGGGACGCTGCGTTAAGGGTGATGTGCAGTTTTAGTTTTTAGCCAACCGTAATGTTTTACATTCAGTCTGAATAGTTAGATTTTGGCCTCGTTTGACCGGAGCACCTTCTTCCAAATCTTTGTTGAGCCGCTTGCGTGGCTTGTTGCAAAATGCAAAGTGGAGTTCTTAGAACTTTCTTTGAGCACGGCTTTCATCTTGCCTTTCTTCTATAAAAGCTCTGATATTGATGTCCCATCTGAGCTGTGGTATGTCTGCAGCTCATCCAGAGTTACTACGGGCCTCTCGGATGCTTCGTTGCCTTTCGTTTCAGTGTGGCTGGAGAACATGATGCAACATAAGACTAATGACTAATCTCTCCTTGCAATGCACTTCACACTGTAGCATACACAATTTACACTCCAGCTAAGCCAGGTTAAGTAAGATTTTTTTGGACAAGTCAAAAAGTTCCACATCAGCTGCCCACATCAGCTGTCCACATCAATGTGTCAATTGGCACCTTTAAGACAGATGTCTTAAAGGTGCCAATTGACACATTGAAAGTGCGCTGAGACAGGACAGATTACTGGGATAATCTTTTCAGAAGCGTCATCTCAATCGGCAGGCACTGGCCCTCAACTAGCAACCCAAGTGGAGCTCCGCCTGCTTCATCAGCTGGTTTTACCACTGTATGCACTGAACAATGGTTGTTTGGCATGAACATGAGTTGTCATTCAGTACAAGCTAACACTAACGATGGGCTAAGTTGTTTAAAAGGAAGCATAATAGGTCCCCTTTAATAAAACAGGCTTGTAAAGGATGGCAGGGCACTACACACTTGAGAGTCAGCCTTGGCCAATCAATGTGGGTCTTTTGACAGAAAACGATGGATGAGCATTTTTGGATGTGCCTCTGACATTGATGATATGCTTTCCTAGCTTGCCGTGCCAGTTCAGGAGGGCAGCCATAGCTTGTTAGGTTTGGAACAACAATAATAATAGACCAGCACTAAACTTGGCTATTTTTTCCAAAATTGAAATGAGAAAACCCAAAGATGTACGGGCTATAGAAAACAGAGGTGATCAGCAGGCGACCTACTCACGGACTCTCACCCAATGACCACTGGAGATATATAGGCACCCCCTGGCTGGCTGACTGACTGAGTGGCTTAACTGGAAGTTGACCCCCACCCCCCAGCTCTACTTAGGACCTCATAACAGAATTGTTGTTTTTTACACATGGACTTGATTCAGTTTATGTTTTAAATTTAATAAAATGCATCAAATCAGAACAAACTCTAAGATTGACTTAGAGAAAGTGTAGGTAAAGAAACATGAGGGTGTGTCGACTTTCTTTCTCCTTTCACAGCTGTGTCCGAAAGAGAAATAACTCTGACCTGCAACGTCGGCCTTTGTCAATTTAAAGCCACTTTGACGCTCCTCCAGCAGACCACACACGGAGCAAGAGGAAGCTCCGCAATCCCAAAAAGGAGGTGAAAAGAAAGAGGCAAAGGGGAGAGGACTTAACTGTCTTGTTATCACAGAGGGGGGAAAGAAATGAAATGGTGAGTAGTTTTTTCCGCCATAAAGACTTATAATGTATGTCCACCAACTCCCCTCTGACTCAAATGTGTTATCCTTTGCATTTCTCATCCAGAATGCCGTCTTCCCCTCAACACAGTTGCTGCTAAAGTGAGCTTGGTTTATTTTCTTTTTATATGGAGTTTCCATCAAGCTCCACTCCCTCCGCGGTTCCAGTGCGGCTGGCCAAGCAGCAGTAAAATGCTCAAAGGACATGAGAGACGGAAAGGAGACCTATTTGTCAATTTAACAAAATCTCCAGTGGCTGAGAAACCGGACAACATGCAAAAGAAAGAGAGCAATGCTCTGCTTAGGTCATGCAGGAAAGGCAAGTGGCTTAACAGCTGCTGAGATGTTTCTCACCACGGTCAGCGTCTGGGTGGAATATTAGTCAGGATCTGAACTAAGTCAGTTATTTTAGCCTTTTCTCCTTATGTACAGCCACTTAGTAAGTTAACACACCAGAAAACATGCATTGAAGACATATAGAAAATGTATATTGCTCTTTCTTTTAGATACAAAGCATGCTGTATTTATTTGATCATAGCAAGCCAACTCTGGTAAATTAGAGGTTTGGTGTTGCAATAAGACGTCCACTGCTAACTTCTAACTACAAACAACCACTGCTTCCCCCACCCGGTTCTAGTTTATTGGATTAAATTTAGGATTAGTATTCAATAACCTCTGGATGAGGCACAAGGAAGAGACCAAGGATACATGAGATCAAAGCTTGGGCAGCCAAGGTTCCAGTAAGATTGGTTGTGGGAAGCCTTTATTCTATTAATATCTGTAACCTTAGAGTAATAAAGAATTTAAGAGATACTGATGTTAGCTATGTTTCCATCTAATTTCCATTCGAATTTTGAGCTTTTCTGATGCAATATTTTAAAATGTGCATAAAAAACGTTGATGGAAACATGGCTTCTGACAAATTTACTGGCAACCCAGGTGCATAAAAAATCCTTGAATATCGTAAGTTAGCTGCATTTCAACCAGCTATTTAGGAATAATTCCAACATAAATGAACGTAAATGCTACTTAGACTTTAAACGGAACTATTCCCTTTATTCGGGTGTAAAACCATCCTATGTCCACCGATAGGATAGAGGCGGATCTGTGATGCTGTGGGCCAGATTTTCTTCCAGGGACTCTGGGAACCATTGCATCAGGGGCTCTTTGAAGTACCAGGCGATGTTAAATAAACCATTGGGTCTTTCTACAATATAATCTTCTTAAACATATGACCAAATCCAAATCTTAAGCTAACCATGGCCATCTTGGTCTTAAGACCTAAATCCAGTAGAGCACCTTTAGGGTGATCAGAAGAGCGAATGCCGCATTCCATTTTTACAAACATTTACCAGGTTTGTAAACTAATTTGTCGTTGTCCAATTTGTCTTTGTCGCACGGGAGGCATGTAAGCAGGCATGTAAACCTGGCAGCAGCCTGGGTCATCCCACTCTTCTGGGGGTCAAATATCTGCAAGAACGCACAAATCTGTAATGTGCAGCTAAGTGGCTTCAAGCTCCCCCCCTGCACTGTCCTGCCTGCTTGCCCTTTGCTGCACTGGCAGTCATGCTGGGGAGGCAGGCATGTAAACCATGTAGGCCCTGACACCAGTTGTTTTGACTGTGAGCACTGAGGCACTGACTTATTGTGTAACACAAGGCGGAGACTTCAGCCCGACCAGCTAAAGGGCTGAAATCCCTGCTGCAACCTCCTTTGTGCTGGAAATCTTTCCCCCAGAAAGGTGCAGTTAATCATACCAGAAACTAGAGACTCATCAGTGCCTTACTGCTCTGGAGAGAATCCCTCGCCCTGAAGTCACTGGAATAGTTTTTTTTTTTTTTTTCACTGTCTTAAAGACACATTAAGAACCACATCAGTACTGAGTAGACATAGAACTTTCCAGTTAATTAAATAGCGCGCATTCAACAGATTCAGATGTTTGGGTTTGAGGCTTCATTTGCCTCTAACCCAAACAGTTTGCTTAAGCAATGCAGGAGCATATTAGTTTTGAACAACTTGCAGTGCAACAACATTTCAATAAATTTGAATCAAAGAACACAAGTTGGTGTGTAGATTCTAAGTCATCAAGGACATGACAATGAGGCAAACAACCTGTCTACTTTTAAGACTAGGCTTAAAACTTTCCTTTTTGATAAAGCTTATAGTTAGAGTGGCTCGTGTTACTCTGAGCTACCTCTATAGTTATGCTGCTATAGGCTTAGGCTACTGGAAGACATCAATATCTATTTTTCTCACTCTGCTGAGTTCTTCTACTGTTCTCCAATTTGCATTGTTCGTTGTTATTTCAACTTTTACTATTTTGTTCTCTGTCTTTTTTCTTTTTATAGTAAGTACACCTGTTCTGGCGTTCCGTTAGCTGTGACACCATCCAGGGGAGACAGATTATCCGCTATTACTATCTAATATAGAACAGATTACTGGATCAATGTGTGATTCTGTGCTTTATCTGTCTCTGCTCTGTCTTCTCTAATTCCCAGTCAGTCTAGGTAGATGACCGTTCACACTGAGCCCGGTTCTGCTGGAGGTTTTTCCTTCCTGTTAAAGAGGAGTTTTCCTTTCCACTGTCGCTTTATGCTTGCTCAGTATGAGGGATTGCTGCAAAGCCATCAACGATGCAGACTAGTGTCCGCTGTGGCTCTACGCTCTTTCAGGAGGAGTGAATGCTGCTGGTCAAGACTTTTACAATTTGACATTGTAAAGTGCCATGAGATGATATGTGTTTTGAATTGGCACTATATAAATAAAATTCTTAAAGATGTTTCACCTCTGTCGCCATCATCTTCCAAAATTAATATAGTCCCCACATTGTATATTCTTTTACTTATTTTTATCATGGCTTATCTTGTTTTAATGTTTGTTATTCTGATATTTTCAAGGTGGGGGTGTTTTATGGGTTTATTTATTTATTTTATCGCTTATGTTATTTTAAAGTATTGAGCACCTGGTTGTTGTTATTACATTCATGTCTACTGTATGCATATGTGATATGCGTTGTTTTTTGTTTGGAAAGAAAGCGGACTCATTTCACCATAATCAGACAAATTAAGTTGATTGACTGATTATTTGCTTGCTTGCTTGATTGATTGATTGATTGATTGATTGATTTTCAGACAAAAAGCTTCTTTAGTTCTGATCATGGACTAAAATTTGACTTTATATGATGCAATGAAATTGTCATTTTCCATCCAGTATTATTAAATGGATTTAATGTAAGAATAACCTTTAAATTAATGTAATTTAGTTGTTAGGTAAAAAATTACATCAAGTCAATGGATCCCTGAGCATAAACTTTATGTATTTACTTAGTCAATGCATACACATTTGGGCTGTTTAGATTAAACTTTTGCATATATCAAAATGCATCATTTAATCTTGAGTTCAACTACTACATAATCTGTCTTAATTATTATTATAAAAGATTAAATGCATGTATAAAATCAATCATTTCTACACAACTCTTCATTGCAAAACTAAATCGTGAACATTAAATAGCCTATATATATTTAAATCTGAAAAATCCACACGGAAAGAAAAAGACAATTAGAAGAATTTTATTGATACAATTATTTTAAGACTTTGGTGCTCAGACCTCGGCAGGAAACATTAGCGCTGAATTTTACTTTAATATGCATAACCAGATGTATGAGAACAGGGATGTTTCCCCCCAGGCCTGAAACCGGTGGTGGAGTGGAGATAGACGAAGTTGGTTCAGTCCATAGAGGCTGGTTGGCGAGATGATCTGCTTAAGCTGTATTGGGGAGATCCAGTAGACTGTGAGAGCTGATACTAGTCCTTGACTCAGGGACCCAGAAAGATAGCTGTCCAGCTTGGATAAACACAGGTTTGCATGAACCTGTCCATGATGAGCAAGCATGAAGCGACAGTGGAGAGGAAAAACTCCCCTTTGGGAAGAAACCTCTGGCAGAACCAGGCTCAACATGGCGGTCTTCTGCCGGACCGATTGAGATGTGACAGGGAATTCAGTAAGATTATGGCAGGAATTATACTCTGATGGGGACGAGGTTGAAAGAGCACCATAGGAAAGCCAGATGGAGCTTGGCTACGATGGTGGAGAAGGGGATGGAGGTGTGTTGAAGCCGGGTCATTTGAGTCCAAATCAGACATTGCACAACCACTGCTTGCGGTTGGCTGGGTAGCAGTCTGAGACGTGGATTTGAAGACCTTTTAAGATGAACTCTGGATGCTGATTGGGCTTTGTGGAGGTGTGGTTCAAAGCTGATTGGCTTGCATCAGAGGTGGATGAGCTTCTGATTGGATGAATGTAAGTAATTCAGTTTCTTCAGTTGATTTTCCGCCTATAGGCTTCATCTATCTCTCTCTATCTCTCTCTCTCTCTCTCTCTCTCTCTCTATATATATATATATATATATATATATATATATATATATATATATATATATATATATATATATATATACTGTATTTCTCACTTCATCTACAATAAATACAATAAATTGATGAAAAACCAGCAGAAAAAGCTGGCCAGCAATTTTTTTTTTTTTCTTTTTATTTTTTTTTTCCCTTCTCATAATTGCTGGCCAGCAATTATGAGAAGGGACTGATTGCTGCAATGCCAGTAAATACTTTTACCGTGATAATTGGGAAAGCCATAATTATTTATTCAGTAATTTAAATGTTTCCTATGCAAAAATTACTTCAATAAAAACACGATTACTTTCTTTCACAGCGATATGCTTTTAAACAATGTGTTTTTTTATTATTGTTTTTAGGAGATTCCAGTCTCATTCCCTTATGCATTTATTGTTGGATAAAAATACATTATAATCTAAATCTGCCGGATTTCACTTTTTATTTTGAGTCATTTAGATGATGTCACAAAGCATACACATACACATCCTTGTTTAATACACTGTGCCTTGACTTCCATATACTTCCTTCAAGCCTTTCTATGGCCTAACCCTCGCCCTAACCTAAACCTATTTGGCATCTTACTCCTAGCCCATTGCCCAGGAAAAAAGTTGGGCCATTTTTTTTGGTCCTCACTATCAAAGTGTTCACTTTACTTGTAAAACGAGCAAAGAAAGTTTCTTCCTCAGCTGCAAGTACAAGAACACACAAACTCATGCAATGAAACAGTTCCAAAAACAGGAATCCGTGGAAATGACATACTTTTAGCATAAACCAGCCATTACCTGGTACAGTTATTCCCATGAAAGCAATAGGTAACACACTGGTACCTTGACATACAAATGTCCCAACTTGTGAGTTTTTAGAGATACAAGACAATTTTTTTTTCTTTAACTTGAGACAAAAAATTCAGCTAATGAACCAGCTTCAGCCATCACACCACTAGAGGGCGCAGGTAGTGATGGTAAGACAAAGCCTCATGAAGTACAGCAGCTTCCATCCATTACTCGACTCAAGAGCCGAAGCATTATGAAGCTTCGTCTGCTCTACTGAGTTCTTGAAGTGAAGAATAAATGTAAAACAGGCAGAGCGATTATAATGATATGAGGCTGGTTTGTGTAAAGCTTTAATTGAATTAATAAATTAATGGTGTTTGTGCTGCCAATAAATACAATTTGAATATGGTCTGAATATGATCTTAATCACCATTATGATACAATGGCTGGATATATTGCTGACACAAGCGCAACAAAATCCCAACACAGCACAATGTGATGGGAGAATTAGGAGTGTTTTGCTGCTCCTTATATTTCCTGAGTCAGTCAGTTGGTACAGCCGGCTCTTGAGGGCTCAAATGTCACAACACAAGCCTCAATATGTGCTTCACAAAAAAAAAAAATCTGCCTGGAACACTCGACAAAGACTTCGACGCACTGACACATTGGACCGCTACAGTGAACAGTGCAACAAAGGAGCTACAGCCGGAGCAGTACACAGAGGTTTTGCAACAAATAGGTGAGGCGGAGAAGGCGGTTATCTTTACAAAAGAGACAAAAGAAATCTTGGGAACGTGGGAGAAACTTGCAGACTTTATTCAAATGAAGTTCCCATAAAAAGTTGCAACCAATTGTCTGGCAGCACTGTGTAATGACATTTGCCTTACTCATTTCAGACACATTGTGAAAGGGAGGATAGAACAGATTAAAATGGTCAAGTTTTTATGAAATTCCCTGCAGATGAAAATGAGGTCAGCATGGAGGAAAAAAATCCATCAATAAGATTCAATTATTCAATTCAGACCTTCTCCTCCACCTCCATCCACATCTTCATGTCGTCTGGTCTTCAAAGGTAAATGCCGTACATTACCCTGTACTGTACTTAACAAAAGCCATTTGTGTCATTACATTCTGGAATGAATTGTGTCTCTATGTTATACTGTGTTTGCTATTTATGCGCAAGTTTTTTGCCATGTAAAAAAAGCAAGAAAATTTTCTTTTTCTTTTTTTTTGGGGGGGGGGGGTCTGGAATGGATTAATGGGGTTTCAATATATTTCAGTGGGGAAAGTTGATTTGACATATGAGTAATTTCAATGACTTATGTAATGTCAGGGCACCGCTGTACACTCAATCACAATGGACTCGTTGCACAAGACCCCAGGGAGAATATAGACTGGTCAGATGACACCCAAGCTAAAGTCTTTGGATGTCGTGACACTCACCAGGTTTGGAGGAAGAACGGTCCTGCACATCACAGCAAAAACACCATGCCAAACGCGACATTTGCAAGCGAGAACATGGTTTTCAATGGTTTAGAGCACAGAGTACTGGCAGACTTCATAGAACTGAAGAAGGGATGAATGCAGAAATGTACTGGGACGTTCTTGATAAGAATCTGCAGATGAAATAGGTGTGGGTTTCCAAGAAAAACAATAGTCCCAAACACACAGCCAAGGAAACTCTTAATTGGTTTCAGAGAAAGAAAGTAAAAATGCAAGAACTGTCCAGCCAATCATCTGACTTGTATCAGTTAAATATCTATTGAAAGAACTGAAGATCAGAGTGCACAGAAAGGACCCAAAGAACCTTTTTAGATTTGAACATAGTTTATCTGGAAAAATGGGTGATGATCACACCTGAGTGACAGATGTGACTAGTTTCGCCCTCCAGGAGATGGATTGAAGTTGCCATTTAAGAAGCTTTTCTAGTATTTAAGACATTTCGGTAAGTGTGTTCGATATGTACTCCTTCTGTCTTTCCAGTTCTTTACCTATAAATTCCTTTGTGGACTATTTTTCCTCAAATGTGTGGATTACTTGGGTCGTTGCCCACATCTGATGTTAATATTATGTCAATGACCCCATTACAAATGTTTAAACTGAGATATGCCTGTTACATTTCACTTGAGTTTTTTTGTTTTGTGCTCTTAAGATTAATGTTAAAAGAACAATAAGTAATAATGACATTTAGCGGTTAAACTCGGTACAACACATACACAATAGCTTTCATGGACACCCACCATTTATTCAACTGTCTGTTGCACTGATTTTTAACTTCCTCAGGACAGGTCTATGATGTTGTATTTTGTTCCATTTCTGGTCCGCTTCTCTTACTGGCTTCCATGTTTGCAGTCTGTGGCACTTTTGCCAGGATAAAATATCAAATGCTGCACTCTGTTTTGCTAACCCTGGGAACTCTCATGTGATTGGCTCAGAAACCAGGAAGCAAACACGGTCTACTCTCTGAACCAAAGTAGTTCCGGAACGTACCTCTACGTTTAAAAGGAGAAAAACTTTGTTGATGGAGAGGACTGAATGTTTATAGGGAATGTTTCTTCCATCCCCGGTGACAAATGAGAATGATTTAGGTTGATATTAGAGTAAATATGTTACTTGTTGATGTGTCTGACTGTGTTCAAATAACATTCAGGGTGTCTAGAAAATCTATGTTTATCGATGTGAAAATGTGAAAAGTCCAAGGAGTGATGCTAGTAAAACAGATTGAGACTGAACAGAGAGTCCCTATCACATAAGTAGTTTTTGTTGTAAGCATGCAAATCTAAATCAGTGTCAAACAGCGTCTCAAATGTCTCTCCGCTTTATACGCAGACCAGCAGCTGCAAAAGATCTTGTGGTTATTAACTTGTTCAGTAAGTGGGTGCAGCGGCGTGTGTCACACCATTTACAAACCACTTCTCCTCAGTATCTCTGACCTTTTGAGGAATCCTTGAGAGGTTTCAGCAAAGGGGAAGCCACGGCTATGAGGACCCAAAAAGGCTTGGATCTCAAGGTTATAGTCTCAGCCCTCTCCAAATGACTCCCGCGCAACTCCTTTACTACCCAGATAATGATTCATTACAGTTGCAAAGCTCCACATGCGAGTTTAACAACATATTATTCCTGTAAAGTCTGAGCTGCAAGCCTTTCCAATAAACAAACATGTTCTGTAATTAGGCTAGGTTGGAACAGTTTTGTATTCTTACTTGGTGGTCTTACAATTCCTAATTTTTAACCAAAGGTAATACCCCGTGCGACCCACTTGACAAAATATTTGTTTTTGCTCTCCTGGATGAAATATTTATGCATACTTTAAATACTATTTTCAAAGTCATCTAGTGGAGATGGAAAGTTTCTCTCTCTTCAAACCTGGACTTAAGTCGTTGGGCATATTATAATGCTACAAGCGATCAAGTGTGAGAACTTGAAGCCTCAAGTGCACAGAAATAGCTGCTTTTTGAAGCAGGAGGGGACATCTTCAGGAGTCTCATTTATAAAGCTTCCTTATACACAAAATGAGACCTGAAACTTGTGTACGTCACTTTCCATGCTAAGGTTGGGAATATATATTAAAAAAAACTTGACGGGAAAATGTGCGGTCCCCATGACAACTCTGACCCAGGCCTACGCTCCTTTTGGTGACGCAGATGGTAAAGTGGTGAATTGCAGCCAGAGTGCCTGATTCCTCTCAGACGCTCAGTTGCACTTAATATTACACTTTAATCATAGATTGACTTCATCAAAGGGATTTGAAGCCGCCGTGCTATTCAGGCTTGCGCTGGTGACACATAACTACACATAGACACCCTACAAATAAATGAAATAATGCCTATAAGCCGTCTAAAATCTGAAATAAAAAGCCTGCGCAACATTTCATCTGGCTTTTCTACCATCCCATCACTCTCCCTGATGATCACCAGGGTGAGACTAACGGATAAACTGTGACAAGGTGTGGGGCAATTACTTTAATTGCTTTAAACAGTCAAATATACTCTTGCGTAATGCTGTGCAGTGGGTGCATTGGCACTGCTGGAAGACCTGGAAATGGAGAACTGAAGGAAATGCAGTTTCAGTGATCAAAGGTTTTCTGACCAATTGTGATGACAGGCCAATAGGCCACTTTAGACTCCAAACATTGAATTCTGCTATAACCTACAGGGGACAATGGCTACAACCACCCAGTTTATGGGTCCAAACAGAGCGCAGAGAAGGCGCACGCACAGCCAAGCATCCGCATCCCGTCAGCTTCCTAAATAACTTTTTGCAGTTTATTTTGTTCTTTTTTCTTTTCTTTTCTTTTTCCATTTTTGGGGGGAGGTCTATCTATTATCTAGGGGGGAATCTCTTATTCATCCTGGTCTCAATCCCTCCTCAGATTGTCAATCTGAACGCACAGTCTCTGAGGAGTTTCAACATGGAGCACGGTGTGAGGCTGTCATCCGGCTTTTAAAACTGTGATCAATTTAGATTTTTAACAAGTTATTTTAATGTGGGCAACATACACATGTGCTTTTACACATTTAATAAACTCTTCTCTGTGATGTTTTTCCCAAGGTTTCTTAGTTGTATTTCTCCGTGGTGGCCATTTCACAATGATAAAAAAACGATCAACTGACCCATTGTAACTAACATTAACATTCATGAGGTGCTTTGCACTGACCATTTATGGTTGAATCTGGGCATGTAGAGAGCAGAACCTCAGGTGGAACCACGCAACCAAACGTTCAGGTACAGCTGTGATCAGAGGTGGGACCAAGTCACTGCTTTGCAAGTCCCAGGTAAGTCTCAAGCCATTATCCTCAAGTCCCAACTCAGATTTCAAGTCAAAACAGGTATTTCTCAAGTCAAGTCCCAAGTCTTGAATTTCTAATTTCACGTTGTTTCAAGTCTTTAACAATGTTGAGATACATGATAAATGTAAATAATACAGCATATGTTCTTAATTTAAAATTTATCTCAAAACGTAATGAAACCAGTGCAACTGACCTTACAAAACAGTAAAATTAAACTTCCCTTCAAGAATAGTCCTCCTTTGAACCATATTTTTCTAGAATATTCTGCAAAAAATGCAACAGCAGATCTTCATATTCAGACCCAAATGAAATTACTCTTGGGAGCATCTTTTTCCTTAGCTTCTTTTCTTTTCATTTAAAAAAAAAATCTGTTTAATTTGATAGGCTGTGCTGCAGCTCACGCACACATATGTACAAAGTGGGGAAAGAGAGAGTCGGTCTGCCTTTGTTGATACTGATTGAGTGAAATTAATTAATGTTGCTCACTTTTTAAATGATACATGCCTTAAGCTTTATATTTTGGATAAAATATCAAGTCATTTCAAGCAAACAGGTTCAAGACCAATTCAAGTCTCAAGTCATGGTGTTAAAGTCCAAGTGAAGTGATAAGTCTCTGACCACTTTTTCAAGTCAAGTCTAAAGTCATAAAATCAGTCACTCAAGTCTGACTTAAGTCCAAGTCATGTGACTTGAGTCCCTACCTCTGGGTTTGATCTATAAAGGGAAATTATGTGCTGGTGTGTGCACATTGTTTTCTAAATCTGAATATTTTTTAACGTATGCTATTGTCTTTTTCTTGCCATGCATACACTTTTAGTATGGATTCCAGGCAAAGTTTTATAAATTACTCTGTCCACATCTACAGTACTATTTAAAGAAATCTCTGTTCAGCGAAAATCCCAGTTCAGTTTGCTGTATTTTATATTCTGAATGAGTGCAAATCAAATATATTCCAGATTAATTGAAGACAAGTAAGGTGCTCCAGTGGTGCGGGGGGGTGGCCCATGTACAGAGGTTTCAGCCCTTTACGCAGCTGACCTAGGGTTGACTCTGGCCTGCGACCCTTTGCTGAATATCTCCCCCTCTCCCAGCTTCCCTTTCCTGTCAGCCTATTTTCAATAAAAAAGGGTCACCAGTGCCCCAAAAATTAATATTATAGAAACTCAAGTAAAAGTCCCTATTTTTAAGGCTGACAGTGTTTTCTGAGTTGGATACCAACATTAGAGTAATTTAGTAGTACGTCCAGTTTTTCTTGCAATGTCCAATCTTCACGGACTGGGCATCAGCAAAAGCAACGGAAACTAATTTTCCCCCAGTGGAAAGAATTCCCACGCTTGTTGTTGCGTCTCTGCATTTAGGGCCAGTGGGGCCTGGCCCCACCAGATGTCGCTGTGGAGCTCCATTTTCACAAATAATCAGTGGGACATGAGCCTTCTTTATAGAACAACATTGTGAAAATTGATATTGGGGTCGGCCCACCAATGCTTGTGAAATAATGAACAACTGAAACTGCAGTCCGCATGCCCAATAACACGCTCTCAGTAGACAGTCGTGGGGCACAAATCATGTGGCCCCAAGCTCGGATCGTCCAATCAAAATACTTGAATTGCACACGTTACATTACATCTAGGCAAGGCAAATTTATTTGTATAGCACATTTCAGTACAAGGACAATGCAAAGTGCTTTACATGAAACACTGGAAAATAAAAAAAAGAATAAACGCAAGTAAAAAAAAAACAGTTGGAATAAAATGTAAGAAAATTAAAACAAAATAAAACATAGCTAAATGGAAACTAAAAGCAAATATTAATCTAGTGTCGGTTGTCCTTGGTAGCTCATCGAAGGATTGATGTGAATATTTTCTGTTCAGCCCTGCGACAGACTGGCAACCTGTCCAGGGTGTACCCCGCCTCTCGCCCACTGAATGCTTGAGATAGGCACCAGCAACCCCTGCGATCCCAACAGGGATAAGCATGGAAAAAATGGATGGATGGATAGATTTTCTGTTCAATAAATGAACAATATGAGTGAGCCTTTATTTATATAAATAAATTACATTTAGCTTATATAAAATGGAATTTCTTGTATGTTGTCTATATGCTAACGTATCTGTTTAATTTAACATTGATCAAAGTCAGGTTGTGTGCATCACAAAAGAAAAGAAAAAAAGTTGTTGCTGCTAATAGGTGTTGAGTTTTTGTGCCCCACTTAACTTAATATGCCAGAGAGACACCACTGCACACTTGTGTCGCCCCCTGACAGCATGACACCCTGAGCTGTGAGCCATAGTGCCTTTTTAAAATCCTGCCATTCTGCTAAGAATGTTGCAGTTTGACGTTGTAAAGAAAGTCGTCCACGTTGACAAAAGTATTTTTCTAGCGAGCTGACTATTTTTTATATATATAAAAAAGTTCGGGGCACATTTGCAGTTGATTTCCCTTCAATCAAATCTTCACCTTAACAAAATCCCCCACCGCGCGTTTCGAATCGGTAGAGAGTAAAGCCACGGCGGCCCAAAATGCAATATCCTGAGCAGCTCCTGCGCACACAAGAGGGGGCCTGACTCTTGGAGAAATTTGATCCTGCGCTCGGCCCTTTAAAGGGAAATGGGATGAGTCTGAATGGAGCTATGAGTGAGTTTCACCGGAGGGTTCAAAAGAAAGCGAAGGGCAGCAGCAGCGGCGGCGGTATCGAAGAGCTTGTATGAAAACTTTCAGTAAATGAGATGAATGAGAGGAGAGGAGGGGAAGACGGGCAGAATGGAGGGCAGGTTATGAGGCGAGCTGCGACGAATCACTGAAGACGAGACCCGAGAGGAGACGGATAGACAACAAAGTCACAAGGTAAAGCCGACGTGAACGCTTCTGTTGTCAAACGAGGGGCGAGTGAGCCCCCCGACTGTCATATGCCCGCTGCTCCCACCGCACTGCACGGGGAGGATAGTAGCCTCCGGAGGCTCCTCAGGACAAAAGACGCCAGCGAGTGCAGCTGGGTATTTTGAGAGATGTCTGGCTGAACTTTTTTTTTTTTTCCCTTCTTCTTTTTTTTGCTGACCGGCAGTTTATGGTCGCTGCTGCTATAACGGAACTATAGCAGAGCGCACACCTGTTGCTTGGGGCCTTTTTCGTGCAGAAATTGACGCAATGTGCCCTTCGAAGTAGCTATAAAAATAAATAAAGCTACTCTAAACTAGTGTGTGACTGTAAATAAGCACCAGAGTTGGCATAAAGATTTGACCTTTTTAAAGCAATCTCTGACAGAATAGGATATATGTAGAAACAGTTCCAGATTTAAAGCTACAGCAGGACCTTTCTGTAAAATTAATCAAACTGGAATTGCGTATAGTTTTCCACCTATAGAGCAACATGCAAAGCTCAGTTATTCGGTTTATTATTTTGAAGTTATCCTGCCCATAAAAGTAAAGCTTTCCCCATGCACATGCGTTGTGACATCACACAAGGCATAATGGTGTGTGTAAATTGTCTCGGAAATTGGGCTTTTGAGTTAAATGTGTGTGTAGTAAGAAAGGTTGGAATGCTAGCATGCTTTTCTTGTGTTTTTCTGTTTTGTTTTGTTTTTTTGTATGTGCTACCATTAACAACACAAGATGGTAAAGGCGGTAGAGCAAAAAGCCGATAAAAATGTAATTCTCTTCATTTTGTTTATTCAAGTCTGAAAATAACAAGCTCAAAAGGAGAGGTTGTACAGTACCATTTGTGCCACCGGTTTCATTGTGCAGCTTTTCAAGTGCGAAAAGAACGCAACATAAACTTAGGCTGCCTCCAAAAAGTTATAATTAGTAAGGACACTTTAGCCAAAGCTTAAGTGCGTCAGCGGTTGCCATGATAAGTAAGGAAGGAGGTACGAAAAGCAGCCTGTATGCTTCCTATCCTAGCTCTTTTAGCACCGGGACCTTGTGATGACCCTTACTCTATCTATCTATCTATCTATCTATCTATCTATCTATCTATCTATCTATCTCTCTCTCTCTCTCTCTCTCTCTCTCTCTCTCTCTCTCTTCTATCTATCTATCTATATATATATATATATATATATATATATATATATATATATATATATATATATATATATATATATATATATATATATATATATATGTATTTATCTGTGTGTGTGTGTATTGCATATACATGTGTCTGAAGGATGTAGGCCCGAATTTGACTTGCAACCATGTGCGTTAATGTTGCGTAATGACGTCTATCAGTCAAAGGCTGTCCGAAATCGGCACATCAGTCCGAAGCTCCTTTTCCACCCATCATAGCACTCACTGTTCCCCCCATGAAAGGTCTAGGAGCAGGAGCTAGGAGCTATAATTAGAAAATATTGGATGCAACCTTTAGGCACCCACTAAATTTGACCCTTCATAGTAAAGCGGACCTATTGCCTGCATTTTTTTTGTGTGACAAATTCCTACATTTCTCACACTTTCTGCCTGTGGGACGAAGGAGTAGTAGTATGTTGGATTAGCTAGTTGAGCCCCTAGAGACGTTTTTCTTTTTCCCACCAGGCACCCACTGCACACCTGCCGTCCTTGCAAGTGCCTGCTTGGAGCAGACTTCTTGCCTCTGAGCAGTTTGTAGTGTGACTCCGTGCACGCAGTCGGAAAAATTGCGCTCTGTGCATACATTTCTATGCGGAGTCCGCACAGAGGCCGCCTTGAGTGTGCACCGAAGTCCGCGGACGTGAAGCCTTAAATGATCAGAATCCATCTTCTTCATCATTTTACTGCTGTTTGGCAAATCGGCTCACAGATGCGTTACCGTCACCTACTGGACTGTTTAATGCCAGATTAAGCCAAAATTATATAAAGGCCTGCATTTTTTTTCAGTCCGTAGTTCTAGGTCAGAATTTTTACATGTTGACGGCTAGAGGCTGTGATCATTGAAAACTGAGATCAATCATTCCTTTCGGACAATACTCATCTCATGTCATGTATAATTTAGACCTATACCTTGATTGATATACCTTTGATTCCTAAATGAGGAATTATTAAGCGTTCAACTGATCAGAGGGGTTTTAATTATGCCCATTGGTTTGGATTCCTCTTGTTTTTCTATTTTATTTGCATCCCTTTACTCAAAATAAAAAATAAAATAGTAAGAATTTGATTTTTCTCCATAGATGTTTAGTGGAGTCTATGTAGCTGAAGTGAAACATTTGAATGCCTCATGTGATGTCATCGACTTAAATGCAAACAATGAAAATTTGCCATTCTTTTCTCCTCAGTACGTTGCAAAAAATCCCTTTTTTGTTTTGTAAAAATCCTGCAGTGGGAATCCATACTCCATGAACCTACTGTGTTTTCATTTTCTGTGCATATTTGTTATTAAAAGAACTTTACCAATGGATGGTCTCTTTAATGGATAAAGTTATAATTTACGCTAACTTTTCCCCCAGAAGAAATCGTCCTGCCTCCATGGCCTTCAGGGTTAGATGGAAAGCCACGCTCTGAGTGTGGGTGTAGAGGAGAGAGGAGCAGGAGAGCTTGCAGAGGTAGATGTTTACACCTCAGAGCAGAGGAATTTTCAGGGCCCTGTGTTTAAGTCGGAGACTGATAATGAGTGTGGTCAGTTTTGTCAAGGTCTGTCATTAACCTGAGCTAGAAGAGAGAGGAGCAGGTTTGCTCGCATGGCGGTGGCTGGAGGAGGAGAGGATGTGGAGCGAAGAGGGGAGGGGAGAGGAGGGGAGGGTGGGAAAGGCGCTGCAGGAGGAGAGGAAAGGAGTGCAGGGATGGAAGAGAAGAGGCGATGCAGAGGAAATAGCAGGAGCGATAAGAAAGTAACTACAGGGAGGATGAAGATGAGTGGCTTTTCTAACTGAAAAAAAGCAGGTATTGTGTTCTTAGTACACTTTAACTTTTAATTTTAACTGGACTTATCCATTTGTAGCCACTGCCCTAAGGCTATTTTGCACAGATTGTGTCAAAAGGTTAGGAAATAAGGGCGCGCAGCACTGGAAATATCCTTGCGCTTTACTTCTGAGTACAAGCTACAGCTCTAAAATGCAACAAATTTCAACAAAAGCCTAAGACCAACTCAGTCAGATGGTAAAAAAAAACCCAAAACAAAACACAACAGGACACAATGATATAAGAGGCAGCGTATAAAGCACCCATACTCAGATCTGCTCCGATCATTTGTCTGTGTCACCTTACGTACACGCAGGCATCTGCCACGCTGACACAAACCTGCAGCGCCTGAACCCAGACCCGCGCTGCGCCTGACGGGGCTAGTGTTTTTTTTTATTTTTTTGTTTTTTTTTAAACATATGAGAGCCAAGTGGGACCGTAACAGAAGAGACAGCAGTGGTGGAGATTGAAAATGTCTGGTGGGAATGATATCACTGAACCACCTAATCACTTACATCACCACAGCTGCATGCTCAGCAGTGTATGCCTCCATGTGTGTGTGTGTGTGTGTGGGTGAGTGCTTATGCACACGTGTCTGTTTCCAATCTGTTTCTCTATGTCTGTGTGTGTGTGTGTGTGTGTGTGTGTGTGTGTGTGTGTGTCTGTGCTCCAGTGAGAAGAGAAGAGTTACGAGTGGCTTTGGAGTGTGTGTTTGAAAATCTGGTGATCAAGAATGGGAGAACTTGCTTTCTTGAGACTTGTTGCGCGCGTGCTCCCTTTGTTTCTCATCTAGCTGCACACCACAATAAGCACGGACGTAATGCCAGAGAGAAAAATAACTGACTCTTCCATAGAGATTATTCTAAATTCATTTGAGATGGTGTTAAATGATAATAATTATAATTTTTTTTTTTAAAGAAATAGCATCCTGGCTGAATATCCTATCTTACTCGAAGGAATAATATGTCAGTGGAAAGCAGAAGACTGTTGTAGCAATCATTGAGAGATTCCTGCTGGGATCACTGTGGCGGCATTTCCAAATGCTCAGTCTGCTTTTCCCATTGTTTGCTCTGGCTGTGGCTGCCCCCCAAGCTCTTGCAACCAGTTTAAAGTAGAGAAGCTCTCAAGGTTGCCAAGCTGTTCAGGATGGAGATGGACTCAAAGACAAAGCCATCATCTCCTCTTTTGACTCAAACATAATCAAAGATGAATCTACCATGAAAGGATGTAAAAATGTTGTCCTTTCTTCCTTTACGTTTCAATATGTTCAGCGCAGAACCATGCCAGAATATCAAACCGGCAGCCTCTCAACAATCCCTATTTATGGCTGTCTCATTCATGATTTACCGTTGTAGTGACGTTTACTTCACTATGAGGTAAGTTCCACTGGCTCGCAAAGCATCAATACCCTTTAAGCTTTGCACATGTTTTCATGTTACAACCTTAAACTTCTTTTATATTTAATTTGGACAATATGGAATAGACCAGATCAAACTAGTTCATGTCTGTGACGCAAAGGGGAAGCGATGTCCGCTTTTCAAAATGTTTTAGAAATGGAAACCTGGATGGTGTGCATTTGTATTCAGCTCCCTTTGCACTGTTACCCAGAAATAAAATCCAGCGCTGTTATGTTTCAAAAGTCCACATGTCTGTAATTTAATCTCACCGTAAATTCAGCTCCTTATTTTACAATAGACAAAGTGTGGATTCAGATCCTCTTTGCTCAGATCCATCTTTTTAAAATCTAGTGCAACCAAAAGCATCTAAAACTCAGCTAATTAGACAACATAGTCCACCTTTGTGTAGTTCAATATCTACGTTAATGGGACCAAAATGTAACTTTTTGGCCGAGTAGCGAAATGTGTGGTGAAAATCAAGACTACCAACTACCTAAGCACACACCTTTACCACAGTGAGGCTGTGTTTGAAAATCTGGTGATCAAGAATGGGAGAACTTGCTTTCTTGAGACTTGATGATGGCAGCATTATGCTGTGGGAATGTTTTCTCTACCAGGGACATGGAAGCTGGTCTGAGTTAAGGGGAAAGCACCTGGAGCTACCGGGAAATACTGAAAGAAAATCTGTTCAGGGTTGCTGCAGACTTAGGGCAGAGGTTCACCTTCTTTACATCAAAGCAAAATGTGTTAGAATGGCCTAGTCAAAGTCTGGTCCCAGATTCAGTTTCAATTATGTAGCAAGACTGAAATTTTGATGTTCATAGATAATCTCTGTCCAATGTGACTCAACCTGAGCTATTTTACAAAAGAGGAATGGACAAAAATTTTAGTCTCTACATGTTGTAAAGCTGGAAGAGACCCCCCCCCTACCCCCCAAGAAAAAAAGACTTGCAGCTGTTGTTACAGTAAAAGATGGTTCTGCAAAGTTCCAACTCGTAGGGGGATTTTTTTATATGCAAAGGTATGGTGACAACCATGAATTGTCTTTCTTCCACTTCGCAGTCATGCAGTACTTTGTGTTGGTGTATCACATCAAACCCTCATGAAAGATGTTAATGTTTTTGTTTGGAACTTTTTTTGCAGGACACTAGTACAATCTTATGCTCCTTCTGTGATCCTAGAGCCTCACAGCTTTACACTTTGTTGAAGTAATGAAGGATCTGCCTGAGAGAGAATTAGCATGGCGGTGCAAATGGCTTGTTTACGTCTGTTTCTGCTTCTGATCCATGCTCTCCCCGCAGTTTGACCAAAACAGGGCTTCAGGCTGGCTTTTTCCCACCTCTTCCACTCGACTGTGTTCAGGGTACAGACCTCTGTCCTTAAGAGAGAGAGACAGGGAGTGATGTTGGTAGTGGACCTTGACTGCCCGGCCTGAGCTCAGCGGTTGCCTGGCGAAACCTCTGCAGGCCTGACTTCTGTAATTTGTCTGCCAGGCCTGTATTTATGAGCATGCTAATTGTAGGGAGCGACGAGGTGCACTTATGGCTGCTGGACTTTGAACGTCCGCTGTCTGGCTGTGCTCTGATTCCCTCTAAAGCTGGGCCTACCAAACGTTTTCTTCTTCACTTCATGTTTTTTTTTTTTTTTTTTTGACAGCTCACCGTCAAACATCTTCACCCTACTTCAAGATCACTCTGTAAGGCTTTCATCGTTCTTTTTTTTTTTTTTTTTTTTTTTTTGAATGAGCATGCAAACTGGTCAACAGTTAGGCAGGCTTTGGTTAAAAAAAAAAATGACTTGAATGCACCACTTTCCCCGCTTTTGGCTCTCTGCCCATTCATTGTCGCACATTCTTGCCTCTTTTCTCCGCTGAGGCAAGCTGACGGCTCCAAGCTCTAGCCGTGATGGGACTGTCATGCAGAAAGGCACTATTGTGCAGAGCAGGATCCTGTTTCGCTCCTGCCTTGTAATTAAGAAGGGATTGCATGGACTGGGAGTTGTGGCTGGGGAGGGGGCAGGGGATTGGGTTAGTAGGTAATTGGGCTAAAAAAGCCGAGCTCTGACCTGCTTTGTGGTGGGCAGGCAGGCCTGGGAACTCCAGCCTCCCCCACTCACAGAGCCTCCCTGCTGAGGTTTTGTTCAGTGTGTGTGGGCATGCGGAGAAAGGTTGCAAGAAAAGGAGAGGGGGGGGGGGTGCGATCTGTGGCAAACAGTTACTGTGCACCCGACAAGTATGCATATGCATGCTTTATTTCAGTTACACGTGTCTCTGACACAGAAAGTTACAGGAAGCTTTCATTAAAGTCATGTCACTTCCAACTCATCATTAGGGGTTGCTTTGCTCACGCTTCCTCCGTGAATCATGGGAAATGCGGTCAGCAGCGAGGGCTTTAGATGTTTAATCACTTTATTTTCGTCTTGTGCCGTAAATGAAAACAGGCGCTGGACTGAACACGGACATACCATTGCAGGACTAGCTGTGCCTAATGTTCAGAACTATATGTGAGTTGCAGCCATTCTTCACGGGCTCCTCAAACAAAAGCCTCTTTTTCATTCCAGCCCGAGTCCAAAGGCGGAGGCCTGAAACCCTCGCCATGGCTGACGTGTTGGAGAGCAGCGGAGCCGGAGGTGTAGGAGCGGCCAGCGTGGACTGGCAGAAACGCTGCGTCGCTCTGGAGATGCAGCTGCTGAGGTTCCGCCTGCAGGCAGGGAAAATCCGAGAGCTGCTGGCAGAAAAGGTGAGACGGTGAGAAAAGGCTGCACGCCGAACTGGCTCAGTCCGATTCCTCAACTTAGCACAGCAGGGAGCCATAATTTAAGGAGTTGGAAAGAAATATTCATTGGAGAGATTCATCAGTCAGAGATGTTATGGCCAATTTCAGATCCCTGATTATGTGTTTCAGTTGATTTCTTTTTCTTTTTTTTTACTAACCATGAATAACAAGAAAAAACTCATCTCCGTTCTGCAAAATAACTGTATGAACTATAAAATGTTAACCGTTCACTGCAAAATCCTCCACATCATGAGATGGGTTCATCTGTACAAATTAAAAGAATTATATATTTTTTATATAAATAACACATCTCCTTTTAATCTTTAACAAAACAGATGATATTTGTATCACTTTTTTTCCTTATGTTTCATATCACAAAATAATGTTTGATCCATTCAAAATAGCAGTGTTTAGCAGATTTATTGGTATCTGTAAGGTTGTTAAGCCATTCATGGATTTATTGCAGTTTTGTAGGGACCTTTCTGTTGTGAGCCATTATTATTCCTTTCAGTTTTCACAAAAGGCAACATTAGAGAGAGAAATTCCTCTGTTACACAGCAGTTAAAACAGGATTTCACAATTATTTCAAAACAGACAGCATGACTTTTGAAACAGTTTTAGGATCTTCAAGCAACTAGTTTAGGCAATGTCTCTTTAAAGGAACAATAAGTAAGATGTATATTGTAAAATTTAACAAAATAATTCTGATTTGTCACCCAAGATGGAAATAACATTCCCTATAAACAGTGGGTCCTCTCGATCAACAATCTCTTAGTCAAGTTTTTCTCCTTTCAAACCTAGAGTTACGGAGCGGAAATACTTTGGCGCAATGTGTAGCCATGTTTACTTCCTGGTTCCTGAGCCAATCATATGAGAGTTCCCAAAACAGAGGCAGCCTGCAAACATGGAAGCCAGTAAAAAAATAAAATAAAAAAAAAAACTAACAAAAGTGTTTGCCAACTTACTGCAGGTGAATCATCCATATTCACTCATCTTAAATTTTACTGAGCCACGTCCTCTTCTCTCTTGACTTGGCAGCCTTCGCCACACTCGCTGAAGGGGAGGAGAAGGGGAGCAATCTGTTTTGTGTGTTATACCAATGTCTACCACTAGGTGTCATTGTTACTCATTGCTCCTTTAAATCTAAAAGTGGTACCTCAAAACTCAAACCCCTCCAGGTTGAAGGATGTTACACTTCATCTCGTTCGGCCATTTTTGTTGTATGCTGGTGGGGGCGGGGGGGTATCCACTTGTAGCTTCAGTATCCTTCAGCTTGGACTACAAAATCAGTCAGACATTGATGACCTTGTTTAGCAGTTCCGCAGTAAATACTATGATTTAATTGTTCAAGAAAATTTAATAGAAAGCAGAAAAAAACTAAAGGGCTTGAGAAGTATGACCCAAAATGTATATAAAGGTATCTACACTGCACCTGGACAGACTGCATTCAAATTTTCTGCATTTCTAATTTAATTGAACTTTATTGATCTCACAATGGAGAAATTCACTTGTGCATCTTAACCCATCCCTTTGGGAAGCAGTGGGGGGTTAAGGGTCTTGGTCAGGGACCCAGAATGGCAGCTTGTGGGAGTTGAACTCAGAACCTCTGGGACTGAAGCTCTGTGCTCTAACCACTAGGCCACCACTCCACACGGAGAGTGCTTGATATGTCCCCTTTAAATCAATGAATATGTGTATTTTGGATCTGTCTAACTTAATGGAGTGCAATTAGTTTAGCACTTTTTTCAGTTGCTAATACATAATGGTTTGTGTTTTTACATACTTGAGGTTAGATTTATTAATTGTACAGCTTGGTAAAGATCATGTCATTTACACATTTAAACCCTAGACCTGAAAGAGAGTATACTTTCCAGTGCATGTACTTGTTGGATAGAAATTATTAAATAGTTACTGCAGTAATTCAAACTTACAGAACATAAAAAAGGCCAAATCCTGCTTCTTGGTGCCTGTCCAATCTATTATTGTTTCGTTCAAATGGCTTTCACATTGAATCCTAATGGTTGCATTTCAATACTGACTGACTGTAAATACAATTTTTTATTTTTTATTTTTTTTACCGTACACCTTCAGGTTCAAATAAGTCCCCAGTTAAAAGTTGTTCCTCATCAGCGGAGATTTTCTGGAGAATGTGTGAATAGTCTTAACTGCATTTGAGTGCCACACATCTGCTTCTCATTGGCAGATTTTCTTTGTGGAAAAGCTCTAGGCTCTGTTTACAGTTTGTGATGAATGGAGGGTGATCTGATGCTATATTTACATATTTAGCATTATGCGCATGAGGGAACAAATAGAGCACGTGGATGTGTTTGAACTCCAGGTGCTGATGACTGTTTATTTGTGTGAGTAAATACACGAGATTACCCATTGCATTTGGTAAACACTTGGTCCAGTCATCGTGTATCATCAGGGGTAGGTTAAACTTTCAGCCTAAGGGTATGTTCAAGCTCTTCCGTTCTGGTAATTTCACTTTAAAGTTGAGGAAAAAGCAACCGACCAAATGCTTGTAAAGTTTTAGCCATGAAAATGACTCTCCTGACCATTTGGAAAGCAATCATCAGGATATGAATTTGTAATCATCAAAAGATTTGAAGGAATAAAATAGTCATGTCTTTGGCTTTTCCACTGTTTTTTGATCAGGCCAGGTTGCCCTTTGTCACAGAGGTTCAAGGCAAGGCACTTTTTTTTGTATAGCACATTTCAGTACAAAGCCAGTGTAAGGACTTTGGAACTGGGGTGATGTGCTCTACTTTCTTAGTCTGGATCAGCTTCAGCTGTCTGATTGACTTTTTTTTTTTTGGCAGACCTGTGAAAACACAGATGCAGATTTTGTTTTTATTCAATTGAAGAAGCGCTTGAATGGGTTCATAGTCATTGTGATATGGTGATGTAGAGCTGTGTGTCGTCTGCGTAGTTGTGGTGACTGATGTTGTTGTTTTATGATCTGAGCTAGAGGGAGCATGTAGATATTGAATAGGAGGGGAACCAGGATGGACCCTTGGGGAACCCCACATGTGATTTTTTGTCATTTCTGATGTAAAATTACCTACTGACACAAAAAAAGTCCCTGTCCTTTAAGTAGTATTTAAACCAGTGGAATGCTGTACCAGAAAGGACAACCCAGTTTTCCAGGCGTTTTAATAGAACGGAGTGATCGACAGTGTCAAATGCTGCATTTATATGGATGTCATTAAACACCTTGACAAGGGTGGTCTCTGTACTATGGTGAGGACGGAAACCAGACTGGAAAACATTAAAGCAGCTGGCCATTGTTAAAAAAGGTGTTTAATTGTTGAAAAACAGCTTTTTCAATACTCTTACTGATAAAGGGAGGTTTGAGATGGGGGCGGTAGTTCTGCAGTAGTAGTTTGTCCAAACTGTTCTTTTTCAACAGTGGTTCACCCTCTGTGTCATCTCCAGAGTAGAGCTGAGTGCTTCATTCAGCCAGTCAGCAGGATGTTTACAGTCCAAACATAACCCTGTGGCTGATAAGAGGAGGACGACTCCATGCTGTGTCCTCTGTCAAGTCCTGTAAGTCTGTCAGTTCTCCTGTAAGAACCCATGCTGTACAGAAGCGCGCTTGTAAAGTAAAAAAGAAAAAAACAGCTGTATCTTTGGCCTTGTGTCATCACTAAAATATTCATAGAGGCGTATACTCACGGTCTAAAGTTTTTTTTTCCTAACCTGGCAACCTCCATCAGCTACCTACTGATTAATGTTGCTACTTGTTCCCCTTAGATGGGGATGGGGATGAGTGTCTAGTTTGAGAACCTGAAGGTCTTATCTTTGCTTTATACAGATTGTTTTGTTTCCAACTAATTTTAGAATGGATAATAAAAACAGATCATTTTATAAAAAGATAAAAGTAAAGTCCCCTTTCTTTATCGAGAAGTGTCGATAAAGAAACACACTGATTATTAAATGGAGTAGTATTTTTGTTACTCAATACTATCTAATTTGAACATTTTCTGTTTCTCCTTACTGTAGTAAATTACATACATTACTTTTGTAATGACGAGCAGTCACGAAGAATGTTTACAGTTGAGGCCATCATTACTAGTTTCTTTTTTTTTTGTAGCGGTGGGATGGGAGACTACTATGCTGTCATCTTATTGCTGTTTGGAAAGACTGTTTCATGCTCCTCATCTCGTCTCTCGCCAAGTTAGGAGTGTTTTATGCATTGACCCACTTAGGAATGGAAAAACATGAGTGAAAAAAGTGGCCACGGTTGCCTGTGACATAGCGTTTATCTCAAGCAGCTGACATAGTCAGAGAAATGAGAGGGAAAGGAATAAGCCCCATTTGGCTTGTGTGGACTTTAACAAGTCCTAATTTGAAAGGGCTGCACAATAAATATCACTGTTATTAGTTGTTTTTTTGGTTGTTTTTGCCTAAACATGCTTCTGTAGGATTTTGGATCTTCCCATAACTACATTTTTAACACTTTGCTAAGAAAACTATTTTGACCTTTCAGTCTCCTTCCCTCAATAACAACTTCGACACCATAGAGTGCTGTTACATTACATACGGTTGTAATTTTGTTTATGGAGGATCTAACTGCAGAGAGGATGCCGGTAGGTCAGAATTGTTGCAGAAGGAAAATCAAAAAAAACTTTGTAAATCCTAGAGTTCAGCAAGAAAATATATCTGAGACAAAAAGGAAAGCAATGGTAACTATGAAAAACACAGGAAAGAATAAAGAATCACACAACTGAACACAAATGCGTACTAGAAATATTAAACTTGAGTATTCGCTAGATATGCCATGTGACGCACGTAAAACTAACACAGGAACTAATATGTCTAAATGAGTAAAACTAAAGGCGACAACACACATTGGAAAGAGAATCCATGAAATACTTAAACGGGACATATCGTGCTGTTTTGAGGTGTATCTGAGAGCAACTTGTTTTAGTGCGGTCTCTTTAAATCTAAAGGAGGAACTTCTCACCCCGCCCCCCTGCTTGCCACAGAGCGACATAGAATAGCTTCTGCTCCAGTCTTTCTGCCACATGTATCAAATTCATAGGTTGAAGCCTTTAAAGACTGTTTCCACTAACTCACATCTCCGTCAGATGCAACGCAGCCTAAAGCGGCTGGCCTTTTTTAACTAATTGAGCTTAAAAGCAATTAGATGAATCTCTTCCCCTAGCCTCAGATGGTTTGAGGATCCTGACAGTCTTGGTTAGCCGTTGGTATTAGTCAAGAATAAATTATGCTGAAATCACAAGGTTTACTGCGGTGTGTACGGACACTTTTTTTTGACTGAGCTTCTTTTACTGGTTCAAAAATCCAAAATTCTTTTGTAGTCTGTGTAGCTGTTTTGTAGGATGTTTTAAATGTTTTAGGATGTGGTTGGATGTGGTGCTCTACCAAGATCTACTTAAAGAACCGGACTCATGCCTAACTGAAAGCATGACTAACTGTGGCCTATGTCTATTTTCTCAATTGCCTTCGATGGTTTTGTATTGTGAACCATCTCTGTTTTTACACAGGCAATGACCGCTTTAACTTTCAGAGCTTTAGATTCAAAAACAGAGAGAGTAGTCAAAGTTTTAGCGAGAGGAATATTTCTGTTTTGGTATGTTTTAACAGCAAACAGATCAGTTCACAAAGGTCAGATTCAGCAGCATCTCATCAACCTTAGCCTGACTCTGGAGAAGGTTGCAGTGTTGTGGAAGACATTCCACCCTTTTCAGCTATACTCACCCAATAGTCCTCAATGATTGTAGATCTGTTGATTCGTAATCCCTTATCAATAAGGTCCAAGATAGACTCCTGACTGATGGTTAGCAAATAAGCAACTATCAGGGTTCCCTGCAGTTTGCTTTATCTTTATGGAGTTGGAGTTACACCAACTCCAACAAACTCACTGTAATCTGGAGAAAGTAGGGAGAACTGTAAGGATCATGTTTTTTTTTCATTTCTCCTGTGCATTTAACACAATTTATCCTGATTTGCCTTGTCAGAAATCCCAGAAGACAGAGGTAGAGGCCTCAACAATGGTTGTTAGCTGACAAACAGACCACAGTTTGTGAGGCTGAAGGGTTGTGTGTCTAACCAGGTGGTCAGCAGCACAGGCACACCAAAGGGGACTGAGCTCTCACAATTACTGTTCACTCAACACACCTCAGCACTGTGACCTGCAGAAACACTCAAAAAACAAACAAAAAAAGCACTTTGATGTCGCTGTAGTCCTTGGGTGTCTTAGAGATAGACAAGAAGCTGAGCATTGAGAGCTGGTGCATCACTTTTTGTGTCATGGTGTGGAAACAATCACCTTGAATGTCAACAAGACAAAGGATATTCTAGATTTCAGGTAACTATTTCCATCATGGGAGAAGTGGAGGTGTTGGAGGAGTATTACTGCATTGGTGTTGACCTGGATAACAGGCTGGACTGAAGATGTAACACTCAACACAGTTTACAAGAAGGGACAGAGTGGACTGTACTTCTTGAGGAAGTTTATGTCTTTAGTGTTTGCAGTTAGATGCTGTAGATCTCCACAAGTCTGTCGTGGACAGTCAAATATTTGACTGCTACCCCAACATTTATTGGGGTAGCAGCATCTGAGCAAGTGATTAAAAAAGCTCAACCAGCTAATAAAGAACTCTGAATCTGAATCTGGGACTCCTGTAGAATGTCCGGATATCATTGCGTAAAGAGGGCTTTTCATAAAAGGAAGAACGTTAAAAACAACCCTGAACATCCTCTTCACCAAAACTGTCATACAGCACCAGTCAAAATGGTGAAATGGTAAATGGCTTGTACTTGTACAGCACTTGAACTAGTTTGACGACCCTAAAGTGCTTTACACTTCAGTCAGTCAGTCACCCATTCACACACATTCCCACCCTGATGGTGGTGAGCTATGTTAGTAGCCACAGCTGCCCTGGGGCAGACTGACAGAGGCCAGGCTGCCATAGATCGGTGACACAAAACAAAACAAAAACATGATTAAAATAATAGAAATGTTAACCCCACTAATGGACACACTTGTTTGAACATGTTTGTGCAAAAACAACGAGCACCATTTACAACTAATTTATGCAAAAGCCGTGAGTAACTGACCCATGTGTAACTAGCCATATCTTGTCATAAATACAGCTTCCTCTGCCTTGTTTCTCTCTGATTTTTATCATGTATGGCTGTATTACCATAGAAGTGGACTATTTCATAACAGAGGAGTAGAGAGAGAAAAGGCCGGCATTATAAGGTGATATGTGGTGACTATAATGCAGGCTTAGGTTAGTATTTATACAAATGTATTTATACAAATATGTCCCACACCATCCAAAGGGCAGAAATGTTTTTTGGAGCAAAAAAATTAATAAATACAAATTTGTGAACTTTCCAATCTTCAACAGAGGACTTTTTAGGGTATTATATGAACTGTAATGTTGTAACGGTTGGTGCTGGCGAACCCGAAATGCAGCCGGACACAGAGTTACGAAAAAAAAGGTGTTTAATGTAAAAAGGCAAAAAACAAACCAGGAGATGCAGATGTATTGTATTGAGTCCAAGCTGGTGGAGCACGGAGACAGACAGAACAAACACGGTGGACAGGAAGTGAGATGCAATGAGATGACATGACGATCTGGCCTAAATGAGTGAGTGAGGCAGGTATATAAAGGCAAGTGAACAGGTGAGCTGAGTGGGAACTTAATTAGGGAAAACAGGTGGGAATGGTCTGAGCAGATGACTGAACTGACTGGGGAATAAACAGGGAGGTGACAGGGGCTGGCTGACTACTGAATGATGAACAGAGTAAATAGAGCAAAGTGCAAGACAGAACCAAAACAAAAACCAAACTGTGACAAACTAAAAGTGAGACAGAAACGTAAATCGTGATAAACAGAAAAAGTCCTCATAAGCCCAAAACCAAACTGAAACAGAACCATAACTGTGATAAATGTGACTTTAAGATGTTTGAATTGCTGTAGCCTATTTTCTGTGGAGGAAATATACTAATCAATCTTCCCATAATATTGGTAGACAGTCCTATATGAAATCATTCTTATTGGTTAGACCAACTTCCATTATCCGACATCTAAGCAGGATGTGGCTTGCAAAGTTTTTGCCCTTTTCCCACATGGACTTCTCTCATCTCCTTCCAACTTTTAAATTCACATCATGTGTGCGCTTTTCTAAAGATGTTTAGATCTCAAATGCAAGATGCATTCAGTTTGCTTCTTTCCGTCTGAAGCTTGGCGAAGCCTTTTACTCTTAACGACTTTAAGGTGGGGAGTCATCCGAGCAATAATTGACGCTCTTCACCCCAGATCCTCCCTGGCGAGTGTTAAGCTGGCCGAGAAGTGTTTGTGTGGAAGCGGAGGCCTTTTGCGGAGGTGATGAGGAGGAAGCAGGACGGATGAAGACAGCAGAAGTGGAATTCACACGCATCTCTCAAACAGAGAGATCCATTAGCATGTTTGTTCTCCTTTAAACTGGGTCACTGAACTCACCAAGGCAGGCCGTCTAAGCTTTCAGGGGAGTGTGTGTGTGTGTGTGTGTGTGTGTGTGTGTGTGTGTGTGTGTGTGTGTGTGTGTGTGTGTGTGTGAAGGTACTTAGAGATGTGTATACTGTCACGATGGACAGCGTTTGCCTTAAAAAGCACAAAAAAATGGTGCAAGCTGGTGAACACACATACAAACTGCTCTTTAACTACCCCTACAGGGTGAAATATATTGTTCCACATAAAACACTGGTAAAGGGAAATATTTTTATCTCAGCTTTGCTTTATTGGGTGTTCTCATGTAATGCTAGTTAAGTGTTCTCGGGTGTATTGCTGAGACTTTTGTGTTTGTTTTTAATGCAGTGCTGCCTGACGTCCTGAAGATGAGTCAGTTTGTTTCTGGCCTGTTACTGTTTGAACTAATTAGTTTAGTTGCTAGATGTTCCCACCAGGTGTTGTTAGATCACAGAATTTCCAGCCATTAGTTGTTGTTGTTTTTTTCAAACTAGTAGCCTGCATCCATTTCTTCAAAGGTGTGGTCAGCATCAACATTCCTTATGCTTTTATACTTTTTTTCCTATACTATGTTTTAGTGTTGTAATAATTTCGCCCTTGGACATGACAAAATGTTCAAGCTCCTTGTAGCGTCTCAGTCAGAGCTTACTTGGGATCAGCGTCTGCCGCTCAGGGAGAGAAAGTTCAGCTGTTAAAGTATGTTTTGACATTTCTTTCTTCTATTCTAGATGCAGGAGTTGGAGCAGCGGGTATCAGAAGCTGACCAGAGGGCCGAGAAAGCTGAGAAACAGGTATTAGATGAACTTATGTGACTTATTTTGACCACAGAAAACAAATGAATATTATTATGTTATACGTGATTATATATTACAGCAGCAATCATTTTTGGCGTCTGAACCTATTAGTGCCAACATTGTCAATTAGTTTCAGGGCATAACAATTTTATTTAGTAAGTGGTGTAGATTTCTTGAACAAAGTATACAAATACTCAGTGGTGATTTTTTTTTTTTCTGTACCCCATTTTAAAAAAAGATGACTGAAAACCCAAAAACAACCTAAATCGAACATAAAAACGTTTTTGCAAAATTGGGTAAGTTATTTAGAATTTTTATTTTGAACTTCCTTCAACCTTTTTCTAACACAATATTTTAAAATGTGCCTAAAATCAACAACTGATGGAAACACGTCCGACAACTCTTGTATAACACGGTCTGGGTGAATACTTGATTTGCTGTAGGGTGTCCTTTATAAAGTTTTCTATCACGCCTATAAAAAAAGTTGCTGTCAAATAGCCTGATTGTCCTAAATTATTGCACTGGCACAAATGTTAGCTGGTAAAGGCAAGACAGTTGACACTGGTTACCTTGGCAATGCGTCACAACTAGAGATATTAAATAGTTAACTCACCTGCTTCTTGTGAAAATATTACGATTTTAATGAAAAAAAACATTAAAGTATTAATAACTGATTTAATATTTCTTACCTTTGTAAGTGACCATGGTATAAGCGGGATAATGCCCTTCGATGGTGTCCATTATCAGAAATGTACAGACTTAGCGGAAACAACTGTCTGACACCAAGGGTTGTCCATTAACCAATTTATTAATCAATGTTCTTTGATCTAGAGCTTTAAAGCCTAAGTAAAGAATCTGAGTTGTTCTCCTTTAGCCCACAGTCAGACAGAATTTCTGATTTTATAAATTGTGGAGAATGCACTATAAAATCACAATTTTCTTGTAAATCAAAAAACAGAGAATAATGAATCCAGCTGAGCATGCCATATTTTCCTATTTGGACTTGAGGATTAATTAAAAAAAAACTATAATAATTTTTTTTTTACTGCAATATGTTATTTTAATCCAACTTTTGGGCCATTTGGCCATACCTGAAAGCTGGATCACTGCAAAATCTTTTTGAGCAAAATGTAATACTAAGAAATAAATCACCACCGTTTTTTGAGCGCTAGTCGAAGTTCGCCGAGGGCTGCTGTGAACCGTTGTGCTGAATAATCATCCTTAAATGGTCTCGAGTTTAATCTGTGCATGCACTTATCTCAGAAAACCGATTCCATGTGGGAATCAGCTGCAAAGGGGAGCGGTCTGAAGAGAAGAGTGTTGGATCTGTAATCGTGCTGCATTTCTGCCAAATCTATTACCAACATTTCATTTAGTCAAAAGGAAAATCTGCAGAGTTAAAAAAATTTTCAGAAGGGGAAAACGGGCTTGGAAGGTCTGAGGCTTCCCTATTTCTTTTTCAGTAACTCTCCTGGTCCTCCATATCCCAGCAACCCCGACGTCGAATTCAACATTGAGTTAAACACGCAATGTTTTGTGCACTTCTAATTTATTTTATGAAGAAATCCTGAACATTGGATCTTTGAAGTCAAACGCAGAGAGCAGTTTGTGGATCAGAAACCTCATTCATTTCACATGAGCTCGCTTTCTTCTGCACTCGTGCTGTCGGCTTTAATCGTCAATTTTCCATCATTTCTGCCTGTTCCAGGTGTTCACTGTAGATAGTAATTTAATGGCACCCTATCTTTGAAAACCTAAAATCACCTTAGGGCTTTGTAAAGCTTTTTTGAGCCAAGCTGGCGTATGGCCTGTTCATCTTCTTCTTCTTCGCCTTTTCAACAGCCTGTTGAAAGGAATCACACTGACATGAGTTGCAATTATTCTGATTTGAACTTTGCATTTCAGATCCAGGTCATGGAAGAGAAGATGAAGTCAGCAAACGTGCAAACCGGCGAACCGGAGAACTTGCTGTACAAAAAGTATCAAGACCTGACGAGTCAGCTTCAAGAGAAGGATGCTGTAATCAAGAGATTAGAGATCCAGCTGGAACAGCAGGTACGGGCGGAAGCTTCAGATAAAGAACAGAAACGTCTGTTTATGCCTAAAGTGTACGTTAAATCCCACAAAGCCTATTTTCTGTATTACAGATGTTAGTCAGAGCCCAAGAGGCAAAAATCATCGAAGAGAAGGCTGCCAAGATTAAAGACTGGGTGACCTTTAAGCTCAGAGAGGTAAGATCAGACGCGCTCAGATGAATCCACGGAGGAAATGGATGCATCTTGTTTGGATAGAACCAGCTACTTCGCCTCACCTTTTATGGTACAAACGTATGCTTCTGCTCGCTGACAGATGGAGCTGGAGAACCAGCAGCTGAAACTTGCAAATGTGAAGCAGACGGAGCAGATTCTGCTGCTGCAAGACAAACTACAATGTGAGTCCTCCTGAAGATGCTAAAAACAAGCTGGGATCAAATGTCACATGTTATTTAAGACAGGTTTATCTATTTTTCTGCATTAACATCACTATATTTAAAGAAAAAAAAAATTGACAAAAAATATCTTGACGATTGCAATTTAGAATTGTATTTTTTCTATGTGGCTATTTAAAATTGAGGTCAGAAAAATAGGTAAATTCAGCACTCATACAATTTTACTAATGCACCATGCTGTCACAGCTACAGGATGCCCCTTGGTTTTGTCTTTCTGAAATAAGCAAATTCCTGAAAAAAGACTAAAACCACCATTCAGCATACTAGATGAACTTTAATTTATTAACAGGCTAAATGTTCCTCCGTGATGATGCTTTGCCTATCTATTTTACTTTTTCTTTTAATTCTTCAGTGCTAAAACATTTGAGTTGGTTCGGATTTCCCGTCTTATAAACCTTCACCTTTAAATTCTTATTGTTCAGCCTGACTGCAGGCACAAACTTGGGTCAAAAACGTTCTGCACTAGGAAATCAACTCTGTAAAATAAGATAAACTTTGTATTTGTAATTTGTGTATCTGTATAGAAAAATCTGTGTGTTTGTAGAAACAGTTTGGCATTTTCTTATTCAGTTTGTGCAGTTTATGAACATCTGATTATAGATGCAAAACAGAAATCCACGTCTGGATGTGCCGCTTGAGCTACAAGTGGAAATGTTTGGCACAATCTTAACACCTCAAACCGATTAAGGTTATTTTGTTGCATTTACAGTCGGAGTTCTTTTTCTGGGTTTCGTCTCCTTGCTAACTTCCTTGGCTGCATATTTTACATTTGTTTAGAGTAGATTCAGGATAGGAATTAAAGAGGACGAAAGCATCTAAAAACCATGGTATTCAGAATATTTCACTGCAGGTAGTTTTCATAGCAAATGGGATTTACACACACATAACCAATAGTATTTAATTCCTACAGCACAAGCATCCTGTGACATTAAGACTGCAGAAACCCACAGAAAACTGAGTTTAATCACCCAGCTCGGCCTCGTTGCTTTGAAAACACAGGTGCAAATTTAACAGTGAAGGTTTCTCTTACTGATTGCACATAAAATGCTTTAAGATGTTTCACTGAAACAAATCTTTAAATAGGTGTTATTTTAGAAATAACGGTGTTATTTTGGAAAACCAATACCTTTGATCTGTTCCCTTTTCCATTCTGCAGCATGCATGCTGGGACACCAAGATGAATTGCCCTACTCTAAAAGCAGCCTTTCACCACCACAATTCTGTTGCTGACTTTAGTCAATCTAAAGGTGGCAAATTTGTGTTTCCAGATTGAGCTTTAGAGTTTAAACCCACGTGTTAATGGTTACAGAAGTCTGACGGAGTACCGGTCAGTGGTGACTGGAGATTATTTACCAGGTTTCATACATTACTTTTCCAAAAATGAGCTCAATGTTCATTACCTGCAATGAGACGGTATGTCCAGCAGGATTTTTTAGATGAACTTTGTTGTTTCAGAACTTTGTTCTGAAATAAAAAAACTCAATTAGATTTAGGTCTAAGCCATTCTAACATACAAATCTGCATTATTATAAGACGTTTAATGTTTAGTTCTGGCTCTTTGTATGCAGGAAGGTGAACAGGCGCCCCAGTCTTTTCTAGCCTCCACCACCAGTGTTTACAGTAGCATAGTGTATTCATTTCCCATCACACATTGGGGCTTGCATGTCAGTCTCTAGATGGGCAAAGCTGGTAGAGATATACCCCTAAGATCTACAGCTGACATTGCACCCAGAATTGTTAGCTTGGCAGTCAAACACTTCTTCTGGACTCTAAATGCAGCACGACAATGTCCATTTTTGATCGGGTACCTTAGCGTATTTTTGCATTTCATCTCTAATCAAACTGCACAAAACTGTGACCAAACTGCACAATACTGCATCACCAATGTAGATTTTTCTACAGCGGCGTAAACCTCACATTTCCATGGACTTAATTTCCCTCAATCATAAAGCTGATAAAATATATTTGGCCCATATTTGTTCCCGTGCCTGTGCCCCTTTCCCCAGATTGTCCAAGACTTTAAAAAAAAACTTGGACGTTTAGAAAAATGTGTTTGTAGGCTCTCTTAAAAATGACATTTTCACTATCAGTGGCGTTTTCATTTCGTCCTACTGTCCGTGATGTTCTGCTTCATGTGCCTTGAGGTGCACACTCCTCAGGAGGTTTTCTCCTGATCAGCATGTTCTGCAGCAGGCCTCAAACCTTCCAGACAATAACAGCACGTGGCTAACTAACACTTTGGTCCACTGTCGGTGCCAGTTCCCAGCCTGTATTTGGACACATGGTGTTTAAACAGCTGCAAAAGGTGCTTCTTATGATGAATGGCTGCGTGGAGAGTCTGCTGAACTATGCAATCTCTACATCTGTACGAAGCTCGGTTAACATACCTATAGTTAGGGAGAGCAGTGAAGCAATCTCTTCGTCTCTGTACCACGGCTGTCCCTTAATCCTCCTCTTGTCTGTGTTTACGCTGACGGGCCATCCATTGTGCCGTCAGACTGGTGTTAACTGGTGGGATGTCATTCAGAGGACAACAATTTTCTTTCTTAGTTAAAGTGATTTTAAACAAAGACATATACAGAGTTGCTCGATTACCTTCCTGGAGCTCTGATTCAGGGCTTCTGTGCTGCTTTTGGGTTTATTTTACAGCTCTCTTAGAGAAACCTGCCTCCTCTGGGTCTCCTGCTACCTCTCCTGTTTTAGATGCCCACCTGGTGCCCTCCAGTCCGCTGTTTCCTCCCAGCTGCCCCGGCACGCCACCCGCCCAGGACGACAGCTGGAGACAGACCGCTCTGCGCGGGGCCACCTCTAATGTCAAGAGCGTGCCAACAGGTGGACTGCCTTTAATTTGTGCCATTTTACTATGTTCTGAAAATGCTGGCTGCTAAATTCAAAAGCTGCTATTTTACAAAACATATTTTTTTTACACATTACACCACAATAGCGTGTTTACAATTATTTGTATTTTTGACATTATTTATTTTTTGTATTGTGTATTTAATGATTCAAATTTGAATGATAACAAGGATAAGTGTAAGATGAATACCCTGCTCTGCAAAACTATCTATACCCTTAGAGGTTTTCCCCATTTCGTCATGTTATCACCACAAACTTCAATTAATTCTATTGGATGTATGAACTCAGGGAGGCTGAATATTTTAGGAAAAAAAATTCTCCTACTTCTCAATCATGTGTTACTTAATGTTGGATTTGTCACATAACATTCTAATGAAATACACTGGCGTTTAAGCTGTATAAATACATTTGCAAGGTATTTTATAATCTGCTCCTTTTATGTATATTTTCAGTTTACTGCAGGTACTTAATAAGATAAGTTAAGAAATTCCTTTATTGTCCCACAGTGGGAAAATTCAAGAGTAACAGACAGAGTTACACACTAAATCAGTAAAGAAAAAACAAGCTAATGTAATCTAAAACTAAGTCTAATGCAACAAAGAATGAACTTATGAAAAAGGCCAAAATAAAAGTAAAAGTAAAACCAGAGTAAGTATTGTACAATTATTGACAATATAGCTTATTCAGGTAAAAAATTATATATTCAAGTTAAACAGAGGATAAAACAGCAGCTGATCGACACGTCAGAAAATATGCAATATGCATGATTGTACAAGCAATGTCTTGTAGTAGCTGTGACGTTGCTACATTATATTATGCATATTGCATATAGTGTTATATATTATACAATAAAGTTGCAAACACAAACAAAAAATCTGTTACTTTTGAGAACTTTAAAATTTTCTACGTTATTTTTTACTAACAGAAGTAATAAATCCCCATTTTGTCTACTCAGATGTGAAAAGAACTCCAGAATTGGTGAGCAAAGGCGTTTGTCCTGGAGACCTTACAGCCTATGATGGTCAGAGTTGGATCAGGGATGGACCCGGCGGCTCCATCAGTGGACCAGAGCTCACCGAGGGCCCAGAGAGCAAAGCCGGGCTCTCTGACAGAGACAACTCCTCTGACGAGCTCAGCAGCAAGTTCCGCTCTCAGTGCCTTCACTCCTCCTCGTCCTCTTCGTCCTCGTCCTCTGCCTACGAGATGGCGCACGCGCCGAGCTCTCCTGGGCTGACCCTGACGGCAGCCCCCACAAGCCCCCACCTTTCCCGCTCGCCCTCCACCAACAACCCCTTTCCCATTTCTCCTCAGCCTCCGGGCCATCAGTCAGGCACCAGCATGACGTTGCCCAAGGTACGAACTCCGCTCACCCCCAGAGACAGCATCCAGCTGGTCAAGAAGCACTACAGCCAGCCACAGCCCACCCTGGACAGACTGCACCAGCTCAACGTCAGCATAGACATCACCACGCCGTCCTCCGCCTCCTCCACCCTGAAGAGCACAGCCACCGCCGCTTCGCCGTTCTCTCAGCTCGTGGAAGAAACGGACATCGACGACGGGCTCCTTGACAGCATGGAAGGGGTGGTGGAGGGGACGGAAGCGGAGGAGCTGTCTCAGGACGGGGTTTCCTTCGTGGGACTGGCAGAGGAGCTGGAGCAGTTGGATCCGGAGATGGTCAAGCCACCAACTCCTCCTCTGCATCGCTTCCCCTCATGGGTACAGAGCAACCTACGGCTAATTCGATTGTTAGCTGCCGAGGTTTAGAGAAGACTAAGTAGAATTATCCTGCTGATCAAAATGTTAAGACTGGGGCAAAAAAGAATGGGCATTTTGTTCCCCTGGATCGCAACCAGGTTTTAGGTTAAGCTTCAAAATGCAGGAAGGAAAAAAAATGGAGAATAATCGCAGTGGAGTTAAACTCAAACAGATGTTCAAAGATTTAAGAATATAACCCCCAACCTCCCCCCGCCCAAAATCAGGTTTAACTGTTAAAAAGAGGTCTTTAGTGAGAAGCTTGACTGCTCTTGTTGATCCTCTACCTAAACAAACATGTTTAGGCATTCCTGATGCAAGCATTTAATGAGGGACACTCGATGCAACATCTCAACATGCCATTCATGCTTCGTCAGTAGCTCCATTACTCCATTGAAGGAAGAAGCTTCCCACGTCATGATGGCGCCTCCTTCAAAGTGCTTTGGAGAAAATGCCTCCTGTAATGTTCCCAGTGAGCATTCTTTTTGTTGAAAAAAAAGTCTAAATAATGTTTAAATGGTCCACAGAGGTCTAGGCTAAATTAGTCGGGAATTTGGTTTAAAACACAATGGTCTTTTTCAACTTCTAAGATGTTTATTAAAAGGTTTTAGCCAGTTTTGATGTGCAAACTAAAAGAAAAGGAAAAACAGAGCAACAGCAGCCAGCCTCAGAATCATCTATCTTCAATTACTAATTAGAGCGT
Source organism: Fundulus heteroclitus (assembly GCF_011125445.2). NCBI lineage: Eukaryota > Metazoa > Chordata > Actinopteri > Cyprinodontiformes > Fundulidae > Fundulus > Fundulus heteroclitus. Next base: position 22,731,157 of record NC_046379.1, read on the forward strand.
TTCTAACTGAGCTATCTGACAAGACACTCACATTCAGGTAAATAATATATAAGTCCAGGACGATTTTTTTTTGCTGCACAAATGCCATCAAGCTAAACTTGGCCTCTGCAGACGTGGAAACGACGTGCTGTCAGGTCACGTACTGAACAGCTTGATTGTTTAATGAAACAGGAGATTAATCTGTCAGTACAGAGTAAACATGTAAATATCATCTTCTCTTCTCTGTGATATTTTTACAGCAATATCACAACTAAAAATGTAATGAACTGAGTTTCAATTTATGCGTTCTGACACTCTTTGAATGATTTACAAACTTTTTTGTGGTCCTTTCCAATATGTAAAATGAAGTACAGGTATAGACTACTTTATTCCAGGCGGTTTTCTTAGTCCAAGCATAGATGAAATATATAGGCCTACATGACTATGTTTACACACATCATCGACTCGTCTAAACTAGGTTAGTGCATAGCTTTAACACCTAATTTAAAAATTAAAATGAGGTTTTAATGCTCACCTGGGTGGAGAGCCTCAGGATCAGCTAGTTTGTCTGACCATAACATAAAACTGCCTTTCACCTTTTAATGTCTCGCGTGTTTTGCTCACATGGAAAAGTGCATGAGGAGATGCAGTTAGCATCAGTAAGGGCCTTAATTGGAATCTGGGATCGGCATTTGTCTTTACAAGTCACATCCTACAGCTCCGGGCGGGTAACAATTTCTTCAGAGCAACCTCTTGAACCTTTTTTGTCCCAAACCTCTCAGGAACTAATGAGAAACCTAAGATGAATGTCTTGCTGTGTTAAACCTCAACAGCAATGAATCATTAGGAGAGGCTTTGCAGAAAGGCGTTTTACCTTTACCACCAAGAGGTTGTGACGAACATACAGTGAAAAAAAAAAACACACACACACATTTTTTTGCACACATTCTGACCTTTTAAGGTTACAACCTGGTTTTGATCCAGTAGCACAAAATGATCCGTCTTTAAATTTCTCCCCTGTCCTTAGGCGTTTGTCCAGAAGGGCATAATAGAGAAAAAGATTCCAAAAACCCCAACCTATATTTTTAAGGTTTTCTATAGAAAGAGTGGTGGAAATGAAGCGGGAGTATTTCTGATTGTGTTGCTCCCTGCAGGAGAGTCGGATCTACGCTGTGGCAAAATCAGGAATGAGAGTATCGGAGGCCGGGGCCATAGCCAGGGGCCCTGGACGAGGTGAGTGCCTGACAACTGAACACAAGAATCTTCCTCTCATTCATTACCACGCTGATGCTATAACAGTAATCAAACACAGAGTTTGATCCTTCTGTTTTAGTTGTTTTTTAACCCTGTGTGTGCTCATTAATGTGTTATGGGCTCCAGCGGGGTTGCCTATGTGGGAAGTGAGTCAGTAGTGACGAGACTTGTCATTTAACTGATGCTTAACGTGCTGAGGTGGCTTTGTTGGCACAGTCTTTGGTGCTTTTGATGTCACTTCCTTTGGCCTTAGGCTGCTCTCACCTGTGCAGGTGTCTACCCCTCCCCCTCCCCCCAGTGGCTGTCAATCTTAAAAGAAGGGACGGGGAAGAAGAGAAAAGTTTGGAGCTGCTCTTTAATCAGCAGCAGCGAAATTACACAGTTTGGGTGAAATAGCTTTTTGTCAGGGCTTTCTTGCACCCAGAAGCAGAAAGAGTACCAAACCAATATACTCAAGAAAAAGTACAGATACTTTGATGAAATTTTACTTAAATACAATTAAACTAACAGTTTAAAATGTTATTCAAGCACAAGTTAAAAGTACCTCATTAAAATTGTATTTTATGTAAGTTACTTTTTCATGTGGTCTCAAACTGTTTTTGATTAAATGAGCCATCTTAACATCCTTCTCTGACACACCAAAGCCTCCAAATTCTTCACTACATCTATGAATCTTCTCTGCGGTCTTCCTCTTCTTCAGAACCTGGCAGTCCTGATTTTCATCACATTCTTTGTCCAATATCCCTCACATCTAGTAGTTTTAATTGACCGACTCCAAACTAAGCACCCGATTCTCTGTTTTCAGCAGTAGGGCAAAGCTAAACGTTGTATATACGTATATTGAAATAACAAACTCAGGCATCAGTGCATAACTCAATGGCCACTTAAGAAAGAAATTGTGACGGTACGGTCTTCAACTCGAACATGAGCTCATCTGGGAAAGTTTTTAATGGAAGTTAGTCCAGTCAGGAGGAAGAAGTCAGGAGAAATGTTGCCAAAGATATAACAGACGCCGTGCAACACAGGGAGTTAAAAGCGCTCCCTGGCAACCCTGATCACCCTGCAGTTCACCACCTCCTTTTTAATTCAATAAACTAGATGATAGATGTTGTAATTTCTGCTGACGATATTACCATGGCATGCATGTTTTATGTAAGTACACCATGCAGTGGTATTTGTACTGAATCTTTGTGTTTCCTTCAATGTTATTTTATTTGCATTTTGAAATATTGACATTTGAATTATGGTAACCTGGAAAATTTTGCGAAAAGGTGTTTCATGCTCACTTTTTTCACTTTTTTGAAAAACAGTAAATGCGCTAAAGAAGAGATGGAAACAAATTTGTCGAAAATGTTCTGATGTAGCGATCATTTACCTGACATGGCGTCTTCCTGCATGTTCCCATAACCGCTGAAAACAGGGCTGAAAGCAACAAGTACGTGTGGGCCGACGAAGAGACTCGAGCATTTCTTGGTCTCATCCATGAAAAAATGAAAATAGCAACACATTCATCAATGTTCCATTACTGATCTGTGGTCAGCGCTAGTTTGTAACCTCCACATTATGTTTGTTATAGCCGACATCAACGTATGACAATATTACGCTTTGCATCGCCTAGGTAACTTGCTACAAACCAGTAGATGGAAACACATCTGATTTCACTTTTTCTTTCTTGCAACATTAAAAAATTCACTAAAAATTTGCATGAGAAGTGGATGAAAACACGGCTAATGTAAGGCACTAAAAGTTTCACTTTTTCGCTTTTTGTGTTTAAAGCGTAACTCACCCCAAAATCTACTTCTTTCTTTTTTTTTTGGGGGGGGGGGGTGTTACACTGTATATACTGGACCTAAGGATGCTACTTTAATGTCACTGTGCATTTTTTACATTTTTGTGTAAGACTGTTTAGTTCTGTCACATTTGTCTGAAAACCATCTTAGTGCTGCCCTCTTAGGGTTGAACAGTGGTTACTGCAGCTGAATTTTTGTATTGTCTCAAACGGTACACGCTTTTGTGATCAAAGCCCCGCATTCGGGTATAGAAGCATCTCAGTCAGACACATTCCCTCGTGGCGAGTCAGACTCAGAAGTTGGATTTGAGCATTGAGAGCATTGATCGATAGTGTTTAATGTTTATTACTGCTTTGAACGCTAGCCCTTGTTAGCAATGATGCTGCTAACATCACTTTACCACACAGAAACTGCACCCATTCTGTCCTCCACTGCCTCGGCAGTGCCAGCCGGCTTCCGGCTTTGCTGAGTCAGCTCCTTGAGCCAGCAGCTCTAACTGATAACACTCTGGCCCGCTGGGCTTTACAAAGCCTCTTTTAGGGTCTCTTGGCAATGCCCACTTTGGTGGCATTTTTTCAAAATTTGTCTGGGGCCGGCATTATGGTTTGCCATCGGTGTCAGTTAAAGTATAACTGGCACCATAGCTATAAAACGTTTTCTAAGGAAACCTTCCATTACGTCACCAAAACTCTCTGTCTACAGATAGTTTTCTTTCAACAACGCAAAAAAAAAAGGTTTGTCACTAATGCTTCAACTGTACTGGTTGTAAATGAATATTACACTATCTGTCACTCATTTTGCTCAGGCACTGAGGAAAAAAAAACAAGTTGCAGCCGAAGCTAGTAATTGCTTCTCTGTTTCGTCTCAAGAATCCCTGTTGCAACCATCCACCTGTCCCCTCTTTATAGAGTGCGTCCATCTGACCCTCTGTAGATTATTTTTCAGGATCCCAAGACACTCACAGGAAGAATATAATCCCTTCAATCAGTTCTGGGTTTGCCCTGAGATCTCCACCCGGTGGGACTTGCTTTGGGAACTTTCACATGGATTTATCAGGAAGAATCCCTGAACCACCTCATTTGACTCCTTGCAGACGATGCAGAGGCCACTACTCCTCCTCCAAAGGCTGAGCTCAGCCGCACTACAGTGGAAGCTCATTTCAGCTGCTTGTCTCCAAGAATATCAGCATTTCTTTTAGGAAGCTATTCATCTGATATCCTTCTAATCTTCCCCCTAGCAAAGGAAGCCATCTTGAATGTTTTGCCTCTCTGGAAGCGAGTCCATGCAGCAACACGAAGAACAGTGACACTTAAAGCCTCTTTATGTAATCTATGGCCACAGTGGTGGCTATTTAGCTTCTAGTGTTTGTTTTAAGTTTCAAATGCTGCATGTGGGTTCCTTTCTACTGTGTGATTTAACAGAAAGATTTCTAATAAAACTTTGTAATGTTTCAGGCTCCATCTTACCCCAGTATCCTGCAGCCGGTCCTTTCACACAGCTTATCTATAAGAATATCAGCGTTCCAGTCTACACCACACTGAAAGGGGTGAGTACAATGCTACATGTGTCTCCTTATCACACAAAGTTCTCACTGTTTCCAGCTTTCATCCGAGTCCAGCGATTTATCTCACGGCTTGACGAAGACGGGGCGCCGTTGGCATGAGAGCAACTTTTAAATTTAGGATGTAATGTTTCCTAGAAAGCCACTCAGATCAGCAGCGTGCCTCTCCCGGATGATGACTCCGGTTCAGAGGACGACAGCAGCTCTCTGGCCAGTTTGCGCACCTCCATCCTGAGCCCAGAGAGGAAAGGCAGCGTTCCCGGGAGCCCCCGTGCTGTAAAGAGAGGTGAGGACAGTGTGGAGAGTTCAGGGAAAGCTTTCATGTAATGCAAGCATGGTGACGTTGCGTTTCTAGATCACTACACTGCAAAAAGAGATATTTTTTTCTTGAAATTAGTGTATTTGCACTTGATTTGAGCAGGTAAATAAGATAATCTGCCAATGGAATAAGATTTTTGCACTTAAAATAGGAACAACTCATCTCCATCATCTTATTTCAAGTGAATATATCTAATTATCCTATTTTAAGAGTAAAAATGCTAATTCCATTGGCAGATAATCTTGTTTAATTGCTCAAATCAAGGACAAAAACACTAATTTCAAGAAAACCTTCCTTACTTTTAGTTGCCTTTTTGCAGTGTACATGAAAATATGAAGGGTTATCAACTGCAACTTTCAATGAATTCAAGTTAGCTTGTGGATAACAGCTTTTTCCCAGCAACCTTTAAAGTAACACCCTCCATTACTGGCTCTGGGTTTTTACAGATTGTTTTTATGAGTGTCAGCAGTGTATCAGTCAAAACTCTGTTGTTCCACAGGTGTGTCCATGTCCTCCATCAGCTCTGAGAGTGATTATGCCATCCCACCTGATGCTTACTCCCTAGACAGCGACTACTCTGAACCTGAACACAAAGTCCAGCGCACTTCATCCTATTCCTGTGAGAGTACCGGGCCAGTAAGTCCACTTTTGCTGGGCTGCTTCCCAGCCTTGAGCTAAGCCAGAGCAGTCATAGAAGTCAGGAGAGTACAGTTTGATGTGACAGGCGAGCTGGAATGTTTCTTTCTCCTAAGGAGACGCTGGAGAAGTCGGGGTATCTGCTGAAAATGGGCAGTCAGGTGAAAGCCTGGAAACGTCGCTGGTTCGTCCTGAGGAACGGAGAGATACTCTACTACAAATCTCCTGTGAGTTCCCTCTAGCTTGACCGTCTGCTTATCTCTACCGCTGAAAATGTTACAGGAATAATTCTGATATTTTGTTGTTCTGAGGATGGCCGCTGTAAAAACAAATAAATGTTTTTTCAAAGTTTCATAAAAAAATTAAAATCTGAAACGTGGGGGGGGGGGGGGGGTTATTGCCTTGATCTTGGGCAGAAAGCAATAATAGCTGCAAATCATTTTTTGTAAAAATTTCACATCTAGTGAATAAAGTTTACAAGCAAACAGAATAGCTCAAGCCCAGTCTGATTGGATGGGGCACTCTGTGAACTTTCTGGTCTTGCAACAGATTTCCAGTTTAAGTTTAGGCTTTGACTGGGCCACCGTAAAACATGGTCATGCTTTGATTTAAACCATTCTACAGTAGCTTAGGGTCATCCTGCTGGTAGGTGAACCTTCGTCCCAAGTCTTTCAAGTCTTCTGGTGCCTTTAATTCATTTTCTCCATTAATAACCCTGTATTGAGCTCAATCCATCTTCCCAACTATGACTGGCCTCCCTGTCTTTGCTCAATAGAAGCATCCCCACAGCATAACACTGCCACCACCATCTTTCATGGCATGTGTGGTGTATTCAGGTTGATGTGCAGTGTATTCTGCATGCAGATCGGGAACTTCAGTTTTTCACTTCTTTAGTTCTTCCACGTGTTTGCTGGGTCTTCTACAAGACTTTTGGCAATTAGCAAACACGTTCATGCTTCTCAAGTTTTTTTCAACGATAAATTTCTTCTTACCACTTTTCCATAAAGGCCAGATTTGCAGAGTGCACGATTAATAGTTTCCCTGTCAACAAATTCTGCGACCTGAGCCGTGGATCTCTGCAGCTCCTCCAGAGGGGCCAGGGGCTTGTGTGATTAATTATCTGCTTAACCCAAATGTGCGTTTAGGTGGACAGCCATGATTTGGTAACGGTTTGCATATGTGCCGTACTCAGCACTCTGGGTTCAAAAGGCTTGGAATCTGTTTTTTAATCTAAGCCTGCTTTAAACATCTCTACAACATTATCTCTAAGCTGTTTATTTTCTAACATTTCATTTTGGTGCAGCAGACTAAATGGACACGGTTTAAAAAAAAGAAAATATTAAATGGGGGGGGCTGAATCTTCACTTTTCCGGGTTTTAACTGTAAAATATGTCAAACTAATTTATCTCTTCACAGTTATGCTTCACTTCGTGCACAGCAGTGGAAATATTTTCAACAGAACCATATGAGCCTTTTCGTACGTTGTGCTTCTGTTTTTCAGAGTGACGTAATCAGAAAACCTCAGGGTCAGATTGAGCTGAACTCATCCTGCTGCATAGTACGTGGAGAGGGAGCGCAGACCTTTCAAGTGAGTGGAAACACATTCCCTCTAAAAAGACTTTATTCATAGACTCCCATCATGCTGCTGCTGAGTGTTTAACAGCATAGAAAGCTAATCTGGGAAGATCCAGAGTTGGGAGTTCTGAAAAGGACAAAACTTGAAAATGTGTGGAAGTCTGGAGTAAAGTTTTACTGCTGCATACCAGAGAACCACGGAGAGATGGCATCAGTTAAAGAGTCACACTGGAATGTTTTCGGAAGCTGAACCCGATCTGCACTGAAATCCAAAACGCTTTCTCATTTAGATTCACACTTTTACCGGCAACTTACTTTTCCCCCTTTGGCTCCTATCAGCTGATAACGGAGAAGAAGACCTTCTACCTGACGGCGGACTCCCCCAACATTCTGGAGGAGTGGATCAGGGTTCTGCAGAACATCCTGAAAGTCCAGACCAGCAGCCCTATTGCTGTGGAGACGAGGGCAAAGCCCATTGTGAGAGGCTGGCTTACAAAGGTTAGAAGTGAGATTTATTTATTATTTTATCATAAAAAAAATCTCCATTTATGCATATCGTTAGGGTAACAGATATGCATGCCAGATACTGCCTGATATACAGACGTTTTCTTCACTGAGGTTGGGGAAAAGTCTACAGAGACCGAAATCTAGGACAAACTCTTGACAGCCTTCGTGTTCAGACATGGCCACAGGGCTAGGATCTGCTGGAATGTTACCCTCCACCCTCCTGCTGTTAAAATAGACACTTCTTCAGGGTGAGCATGACGGGTCTGTGGCAGATGAGTGACAGCCCCAAGCTGAGACGATGGCGCTCACATCCTCTCCCTGACACACCGAAGGGTTCTGCGAGGCGGCTTTGATCTGCGGCTCGTGACACGACGGGTAGCTCAGACATGGGGAGGTTCCGGCCCTGAGAGGACAGTTAAACCACGACGACCCCGTCGGATGGAAGCGCGGCAGGCTTTGTCTGGAAGGCGTTCGTATTTCTGCAGAGGAGCCCCCATCAGACAGCGACGTGTGGTTATCATCTCCAGCTGCATGCCTTGTTTATGTTGCGTGTAGTGAAGGGGGAGCCGCGTTGATGGCCTGTTTTCATCTGGCAGGTATTAGTTGTCACCTTCCCTTCAACACAGACGGTCGAGCTGAAAAGGTCTGCTTGCCCGATCACAGACTGCTGGGACATCTGCGGCTTGCGTGTATAAACACCCTGATAGATATATGTCAGGTTCTCTGAAAAATTTAAATAAAATCACCGGTACAGCATCTTGAAAAAGTATACACATTAATGAATTCCTCTGAAAATTGTTGTGCATCTGTACTCAGTCCCCCCCCCCATGAGTCAGTACTTTGTTGAATCTCCATTTCCTGCAGTTACAGCTGCCCCCCTCTCTACTTTGGTCACTTTTACAGACAGAAGTTTCTTTGCAAAATAGCTCGAGTTCATTTGGATGGAGAGTGATGGTAAACATAGTGTTCAAGTCTTTGAATTGCATTTAAGCCTTGCCTTTGACTGAGCCATTCTAGCAGTTCCATGTGCTTTGATATAAACCCACCCATTGTAGTTCCAGCTGGACCTTTATAGTGATCATTCGTGGTTGAAGGTGAACCTCGGTCCCATTCTCAAGTCTTTTGCAGCCTCAAACTGATTTTCTTCCACGCCTGACCTATATTAAGCTTTACCAATAACCCACTTCCCTGCTCCCAACAAAGGAAATGTACCCCCCCCCCCCCCCCAGCATGATTCTGCCACCATTCTTTTTTCAATGCAGTAGCAAAACAACAACAAAGTTTTGGATTAATTTAACCAATTCTAAAAGGTTCAAGCAGTGTCAGTATGCTTGCAAGAAACTTGAAAGAAAGGACTCATTTTACAACTAGCCAAAGCGCCCAAGCTTTTTTTTTTTTTTTGAATGAACCTTTGCTGTGTGTGTTTTCTCGGAAAGGTCAAGCACGGACACTCGAAGCTGGTGTGGTGTTCTTTGGTTGGAAAAGTCTTCCACTACTTTCGCAACCAGGAGGACAAGGTTTGAGATGTTGAAATGTCTCAGAATGTTAGTGCAAATGCATGTCCCTAAGCTGTTTCATGACATTTGTGCAATTACGTAGCTTTTAAAAGCAAAAAAAAAAAAAAATACATTTGGGATAATTTATTAAGTCCAGCGTGTTGGTGCCTATCTGTGTGTTGCAGCTTCCTCTGGGTCAGCTGCAGATGAGGGAGGCATCTGTGCTGGAGGTCGATCGCTCCTGCGATTCAGACGAGGACTACGAGGCAGGCGATCGGGGATTCCTCTCCTCTCACTGCACCCTAGTGGTCCAACCCAAAGACCAGAGTCCCACTTACCTCCTCATTGGCACCAAGCAGGAGAAGGTAGCGGAACAGGAGCCTGAATTGTGAACTACAATTTATTTTTCCTCTATCTGATTGTTGACAATTATGTTGTTTTTTGTACAGGATACATGGTTGTATCACCTGACTGTAGCAGCTGGTAGCAACGCAACGTTGAAAGTAGGCACAGAGTACGAGCAGCTCATTGGTAAACTCATGGATGTGGAGGGAGACCCAGGTGAGAAATTGTTATTTAACTATAAGGAATCGGACTTCTTTTTTAATCATTTGGGTCATTTTTGATTTATGTGGGCGGGAGTTGAAAGTAAACATGAAAGCATGGAGGACTTCTGGATTTAAACAAATCCTGTTTAATTTCTATGCAAAAGATTGACTTTTTCATTAGATGTTAAAGATTTATGTCTTTGAATTTAGGTTGTAGTCTCCCCAAGCTGACACTAGAACAACAAAAGCAAATGACAATAAAGTTTTGATGGAACTTAAGGAACTGTCCAAAATGCCTTTTGATTTAAAATGAGTTTCTTAATAAAAAGCCTTACGTGCATCTCGTAGCAGAGAGGCAGTTGACCACTGTTGGATCAGATAGGCATCAACTTTTTCCACGGCCCTCCTTTATGCTTGTTTAAATTTACACGGAAGCTGTGGTTTGTTTCTTTGTTTGCCTTCCAAAGAAATTGGTCAGCATTTTATGCACTTGTACAAATGCAACAGACGTCTTTTTAATAAATGAGCTAAACCTGGTCTTCACAAGGCCTTTAGAAATAAACTTAGTAGCAAACAATGTGTTGTTGTGATTCATGTTGTGCGCTAGCTCCAATCCCTGCTGCAGACTCTGTTCATCAAAGCAGAGCAGCCACTCATTTATTCTTTTGTCAGCTGTTTTCTGACTCATCGCAGCTTTGAAACGCCATCTTTGCTTTGTCTATGTAGGTTTACATCTAAAAGCATGTTCCTCCTTGTGTTTTTTCCCAGAGTCTGTGTTGTGGAAGAGCGAGGCCTTGAGCTTCTGTAAGGAGGGTCTGCGCTTGCCTCTCACCACTTTGCCGTCTGAAGCTCTGCAGACCGAAGCTCTCAAACTCTTCAAGGTCCGTCTCCGAACCACTCATCCAAATGCTTGTTTCTTTTTTTTTCCCAGTCCCACTTATCTCCCCCCCACTCACCCCATCGGCTCTTCTGTCTATATCTCTTTCGTTTTGTCCCTACTGTAGCGTCTGTGGCCCATTCTATCTTTTCCCTCCTGCCTCTAAAATAGATCAGACGCCAGCGCATCAAGACTGTGGAAGAGAGATAATGGTCTTGATTATCTGCCCTGATTGAGGCCAACTGTTCCTGTGGTGTGTTTACCCCCCCCCCCTCTCTCTTCTTCTTTAAGAAAAGTCATGACAGGTCTGGGCCTTTGGAGAGTGGCCCCATTGCATGTGGGAGGGACGGAACGAGGGACACCAAAATGGGATCAAAGCAAAGCCAGGAGATTGTAGGAGGATGGAAGTTCCTTCTTCCCTCTTTTCAACTCTCTGACACTTAATGTGGCCCCTCAGAAGCCCCCCACCCAGAGATGTCAATGTCTCAAACCCCCACTTGCTCGGTTGATGGCAGAAATGATCGGCTCTGTCTTTGACCAGCCAGCCCTGAAAACTGCGCCCAATGCAAACAATGACTCAATATGGAGTGAACGACAGTCTTTTCAACGTAAGCTATTGAAGTTTTAATGAACCAGTGGAGACTGATGAGAAATATTAAATGAAGTCCTTGTTTTCCACCGTCTCAAACAGGGGCAGTGCCTTATTAAACTTGCTTTTAAATGTGCTGCTTCCATGTATTTCATTTTCGATGATTTGCAAACGTATTTGAAACCTTTGTGCTCTTCTATAGCTTGTCACGTTGTAACCACAAAGACTTATTATTTAAGTACTGGGGGTTTTATGTGGTAAATCAATGCAAAGTAGTATAGTCACTGCACAAAGAGAGAGAAAAATAAGTAACATTTTCTAGAGATGAATGTATTTGCCCTTGATTTGAGCAGGTAAATAAGATAATTTGCCAATGGAATGAGTATTTTTACCCCTAATATAAGATAATTAGATATACTGCATATAAGTTGGAGAGGAATTGTTCCTATTTTAAGTGCCAAAATCTTATTCCATTGGCAAATAATATTATTTACCTGCTCAAATCAAGGAAAAATACTCTAATTTCAAGAAATAATTTCTTATTTTTAGTTCAATTTTTGCAGCGTTATCGTTAAGCAGGAGAAAACCTATTTATTGAACATTTTAACAGGTTTTGTTTTAGCCTCCCTTCACTCTAGTACCCTTAAATAAAATCCTTTAGTCCTCCAATAGCCTTTAAAAATGCCTAATTGGTAAATGGAGTCCACCTGTGTGTAATTTAATCAACTGACGAATCACGGTGTAAATCCCACAGTTCTTTGAACGGCTCAGAAGTTTCTTTCGTTGAAAGAAAGCAGTAGGAAATCCAGTTTTCCACAGCCCATGTAGTAGAAACGGCAAACACATGAAAGGTGTTCTTGTCACATGATATTAGAAGTGAACTTTTTTGCCCACATGCAGTGTACTGTGTGTGGTGGAAAGAGACCCCAGCACATCAGCCTCAACATAGCATCCTGATAATGGAAGATGGAGGAGGCAGCATCATGCTGTGGTGTTGCATTTCTTCAGCAGTGGCTGGACAGGAATGAAATTGAAGGTGCTGCCGTAGATACATTGGCTCAAAGCGTATTCACGTGCTAGAGTGGCCCGGTCAAAGTCCGGGAACTAAATGCAAGCGAGGACCTGTGGCAACGCTTCACCTTCACGGACGCTGACCATCCCATCTGACTGAGCTTGAGAAATGTCGCACAGACAAATGGACAACCGTTTCAGCCTCCCGTTGAGCATAGCTGGCAGGCAATGTGTGTGTGCTGCGTCCAAGATGCGTCTGCTTACGTGCCTTTGCGTCTTCCCACTGTTGGTTGATGGGAGTGTCTTTGTTCCCTCTCCGCAGTCCTGTCAGCTTTTCATCAACGTGCTGGTTGAGTCTCCTTCTGTCGATTATCACACGTCGCTGGCCCAGAATGCTCTGCAAGTGTGTTTGACCCACCCGGAGCTGCAGAACGAGATGTACTGCCAGCTGATCAAGCAGACCAACCGCCGGATGCCTCAAAACTACTCCCTCACCCAGGTCAGCCAGATGTGCAAAAAAAAGAGGTCATTCTGGGGTTTTTTTGTGGGCAAAGGTGTTAAAAAAAACATATTTTATTTTCTTTCTATAGTGTTGGCAGCTGCTGTCGTTGTGTGTGGCACTGTTCCTCCCACAGCAGCACTTCCTCTGGTACCTGAGGCAGTATCTTCAGCATAACGCTGATCCCAGGTGAGAACTGATCCCATCCCAGTGCAATACACTATAAAGTAACTGAATCCAGCTTTTTTTTGGGGCACTTGTTTTTGAGTTCTTTACTGCATCACTGTCTGTTTTCCCTCGCCACAAAGGACTGAGGTGGGGAAGTATGCTGTATACTGTCATAGATCCTTGGAGAGAACACTACAGAACGGAGAGCGGGAAGCGAAACCTTCCCGGATGGAGATAGTATCCATCCTGCTGAGGAACCCCTACCATCATTCACTGCCTTTCAGCATCCCAGTTCACTTTATGAACAACACTTATCAGGTACCAATACGCTTCCAAAATGGCGGTCACAGTCCCTTAGAAATCTGTCCTGTTCACATAGCATGCAAAAACAGATCCTAATTGCTCTATCCACCTTATAGAACAGAAACTATATTGTGATTTGATAGTGTGAGTTACATGTAGACTTTAAATCTGCTGCTTCCACTGGATCAGAACTCTGCTGTCTAATCCTTGTCCAGAAGGGTGCTAATTTGTGGTATTTTGGGGAAGAATGTTTATCGCCAGTCCATCGCACCCTGGACAGGTCGCTGCGATGGACTGGCGACCTGTCCAGGGTACCAGCACCAGGCACCAGCAACCCCTCACGACCCCATGAGAGATAAGCGTGCATAGATAGATAATGGATGGATGGATGGATGGATGTTTAAAACATTTAAAAGTAAATATATATCCCCCTATATGAACTAATTCCTCATCACCACTTTAACATTTATTTGAAAAACAACTTTTATCTTAAAAAACGAATTCTAGAAAATCATGTGTGTATATGTTTAATTAAATGCAGTCTGTGGTGCTATTCCATGCAGACGACACAGTTATCTGGTCATTTCAGATGCATTCAGACACTCGGAGACAGCGGGCATGTCTCCACCAGTTTTACACATCTAGAGACGGAAATTATTGCAAGATGTTCTTTACAAAATAGTTCAAGCTCAGTCAGATAAGACCCCTTCCCATTAACTTCCTGCGTCTGAGAAAAGCCTTCCCACAGCAAATTGCTCCCACTAGAACTCTCTGGCAGAGGAGATATTGCATCTCGAGGAGACACTCTTGGTTTATGTTTACGCGTATGGCAGAAACTTTTATCCAACGCAACTTACAAATAAGTTAAATAAAAATAAAGTGAAGCCAAAAGACAGAAACCACTTAGCTTTCTACTGTGTGTAATTGCCAGTTTACGTGCATCTCGTAGCAGGGAGGCAATCACACAGTTGACCCCCTGTTGGATCAGACATGCGCTCTGATTGTTTGCACAGGTTGTTGGGTTTGACGGCTCCACTACAGTGGAAGAGTTCCTAAACACACTGAACCAGCGGATCGGCATGAGGCGGCCCCAGCTGACAGGGTTTGCCCTCTTCACCGATGATCCGTCTGGCAAAGACCTGGAGCACTGCCTGCAGCCGTCAGCCAAGGTAAGACTTTGAGTTGTTGGCGGAGGTGCACGAGAGGGTCCAATGTTTGGTGTTGTTTACTTAAACTACAAGAGGGATTTGCAGTAAGTGACTTTTGTTTACATTTGTGTTTGCATCATTAAGAATAACTACACCGAGAGCCAAATATGTCACAACACAGTAAATAAGTAATTTGTTAAGTAGCTATTATCCCAAAAATGTAAAAATTCATTAAATATGTAACCAATATGTTTTAAATATGTAACTAATATATATATTAAATGTGTCTGTAGTAATACAAATGTGCCCATTTACCAAGTAAACAATACAATTCTAAATGTAAATTCTAAATGTAAAAATCATTAGAAAGAAGTAGAATTATGTCACTATTTAATAGTTACTTTTCCCCCATAAAATCATTGAATCTGTCATTAGGACTCATGAAATAGACCTTAACATCTGATTAAATAACCTTCACAACAGCTCTGCACCGCTGTACACCAACAACCACAGACATTATATACGTCGGCACCTCAAGGATCGGCGCTGCCTATTCGAGCCAACGTATCAGTGCAGCCGCCATCTTGGATGGGTCCCTCATATTCCTCCAGTACATTCATTTGTATTGAGAAAGCTGTATGCCCAACTAAAAATAATCATTGCTCCTCATATTTTTACCCAGTTTTCACATTGTTTGGTTTGTTACAGACGTCAGAGATGTTATGATACCTGATGCTGTTACATATTAAAAATACATGTTTTCATGCTGAAATACCCCTTTGCTCTTTAACAAAGACATATGTTGGGTGCCCTGGTGGCGCAGCAGGTAGCGCGACCCATGTACGGAGGCCTTAGTCCTTGACGCAGTCGACACGGGTTTGACTCCGACCCGCGGTCCTTTGCCACGTGTCTCTCCCCTCTTCCATCCCCCTTCCTGTCAGCCTACTGTGTTAAAAAGCGAGCCACTAGAGCCGCAAACCCCCCCCCCCCCAAAAAAAAAAACAAAGACATATGGTATGACATATTAATACATGTATAAATTAATAAATTTTATATTTTAATAAGGAAACAAATTTGATTGTTCAATTTAATTTATTTCACTCACACACATATAATCTCGAGCCTTTTGTACACACCAACAATTTTGTCACATTTTTGCATGGACATTCATGTGCACACAGGTTTTTTTAAAGGCCTGGAAAAGCCATGATTCAAGTTTCCAGGTCATTCCAGTGTCTTAAGCTCCAGCCCTAGTTGCAAGCAGGATAGCCTAAGACCCTTGAAAAATAACTGTTTTGCACAGCTTCTTGCACGTGCTTACACTCTGTAACTCCAAGGTATTTCATGTTGCAATGTTATGCAGCTTTAGTTTGTGAGAGACCAAGACAACAAGTTACATGACAATAAAACGACGATTCTCAATTCTGAATTGGGTTTCTGCAATGTGCTCCCTGAGGTGCTGTTTTTAGACATCTTCTGAACTAAGCTCAGCCCCGATGAAATGGTGACCTGCACAACATGATCTACTTTCAATACTGCGTCGGTAATTGCACCCGTAAGATGCTCAAAATACGAGCCTAGGTGCTCCCCCTGTATTTACCCCCTTTGGCTCTTGAGTCAGCCTGGAGTAGGAGAGATGGGGGTGACGCAGGATGCGCTCCAGCACATAATGAGGCGACTACGTTTATGTCTATGCCATCAACCATGTGGTAGCAGTGTTGGCCCCGCCCTCTGACTTTGATCAGAGAGCCGGACAGGTAACATAAATTATTCATATGCTACAACACAGAAATGTGAAAAAATACTATTAAATAAAATATATGATAAATGCTTTTATATAAATAAATAATACAGATTTTAATGATTGTCAAGTTTAATTATTTACTTTGGGTTGAGGAATGTCTCAGCTTCCATTTGCCTGTGACTTTGCTGCGGATACACCTCAGTGAGAACCAATAAAGGATGTTTTTGTTCTATTTCTGTTGTATTGTATTCCATTAAACTGGTACTTTTGGCTTCAAATGAGCAGCAATCATCTGCATTTTGTGGGGTAAAATTGCTTAGCCATGTTCAGCAACCACACAAAAATGCAGAGGACAAATTTCACTAGAATGTATGAAGTTGCAATGACAAACAAAGATGAATGTTATTTTATACGAAGGCTCAGGATGTCTGCCCGGCTCATTTCTGGAGTTGTTACTGCCACCTGCTGGCTGTAATTTAATAATGAAAAATGCCAATTTTACAGTAGGCCTGTTGTGAAAGCTGGCTGTTATTCGTTTTCTTCAGATCTGTGATGTCATTTCCAAGTGGGAGCAGGCTCTGAAGGAGCTGCATCCTGGGAAAAATGAAGGGACGCGCATTGTTCGGCTAATCTACAAAAACAGGTATCTTTTGTGATTATAACGGGAAGAGCATCATTCTAAACTCTCTGGGTTCTGAAAACCCTGTCTAAAGTGTAAACTGCAGAATTAGCTCACATGTACTTTATTCTATTCAAAAGTATTTATCCTTATGGATCTGTTTAAACACCACCGTTTTGTTAGTATTTTACAGTAGACTTCCTTTGAAACTCAGATTTCTCTGTCTGCATGTTAACATAGGAAGTTAAATTTAATTTATTATGCAGATGAAAGGTCAAATCTTTTGTAAGAATATTATTTTTAGAAGGTGCGCATGCCTGGACACATCAATTAAGATCATGGAGATGGATTCGGCGAATTGATGTGATGGTTGATTCTAGGAAAACAAGTCTCATCATAATGATGCTTCCCTCCTGTCTACCAAGGCTGCGTTTCAGAGCTCAGGTGAAAGGAGAGACGGAGCGAGAGCGCCTCCTGCTGGTGTACCAGGTGAACGATGAAATTCAACAAGGCCTCTTCCCTGTGAACAAAGAGCTGGCTCTGGAGGTGGCTGCCCTCATTGCACAGGTCTGGATATATATCTGGTGATGTTTGAGCAGAGGCCATTGATATCCTTGTTTCATGCTGTTATGTCACAACAACTAACTTGCACAATTGTGAAGTGGATGGAAAACTAAACGAACTAAAATCTACCAAATGTGGCATGCTTTTAATTTCAGTTCCCCTTAAGCAATATATTAAAGGGACACCACTAACAGCTTTGCGCTGCTACTATCTTAAAAATGTTGCCCATATTTTCTACAGCTGTTTGAAAATATTGGGTATTTAAAATAGCTGCTCTTATAATGTTCAATGTCTGCTTCTTTTTTTCTTTTAAATATCGAAATCGTTTTACCTCTTAGGTTGAACACGGGGATTTTGAGCGACCATGCGTGTCCCTGCCTGCCGGCTCGCCTCAGTCTAAATCTCAGCTGATTCTTCTGCAAGCCTTGGAGCGCTTCTATCCAAAACGCTACAAACAGGAATGCACCACCGAGCAGCTGAGGTGAAACAAACATCACTAACCTTAAGGAAATGATGTCAGTTTTCTGGAATCTTCCCTGTACCAGCCTGTGATACAGTGAAAGATCAGATTCATTTGGAGGTCTTTGTCGCTTTGCTCCCTTCAGAGATCTGACCGAGCGTCTTGCCTCCAAGTGGTCGATGCTTCGTGGGTGCAGTGCGTCTGAGTGCGTTAGAATATATCTGACTGTGGCACGGAAATGGCCCCTGTTTGGGGCTAAACTCTTCAGTGCAAAGGTATAGTTTTTAGTCTCACTCTTTAGTTTTCAAATGTTTTCTGTTTCTGCACTTTCTGTTTTAATGCATTAAAACTGTCATTCTGAAGATTACCTACAATCCCCTTTAAAGTTTATGACATATATATGGGTTCATTTATAACATATAACCATAATTTCTAACAAACAGAATGGTTCAACATTGCCACACTTTTTTAACTATATAACATTAATACAAATATAAATGGCTTTTTGCCCGACTCGTACCTGCAATCAACTTTTAAATAGCTATAAACCTCATACGTCAAAAATAATATAAATCCATTAATATTAAATACAAACTTCAGTTACATTTTGCACTTTTTAGGAGTTTATTAATTCATCATTATTCATCATGCGGCTGGCCACAGGTACAGAGCAAACAGCAGGGGGTGCTGTTTTCACATTTACATTGATTTAGAACAGGGGTTCTCCAACTTTTCGTGGCCAGGGACCCCTTCGCAACAGTAACATTTTTCCAAGGAACCCTTTAGATTCCTCATGCTGATGGTATTTTTAAATTAGGAATTATGTATGTTTTTTAATATATAAATACACCTAATATTAGAGATTTGGTGGCAATTAGATCCTCATTTTCAAAGCCAAACTCGATGTAACTGTTCTCATACTTCCTAATTTTAGCTGATTTGGCTTTTACCTTACTTGATGAAGTGGACGGAGTTAAATATTTGTCCAATGTGTTACTTAGCTCAACCCCGACGCATCCTCAGCAGTGCCTCCTAAGGCCCGACAACATGCGTTTCACGGACCCCCAACCCGTGCTTCACGGACCCCGGAGGTCCGAGGAACCCAGTTTGAGGGTAGCTGATTTAGAAGGCCTGTATTTTCAGGACAAAAAAAGGCAAGACTGTTCTTGTGGCCCCCTGCAATACCTTAACACCCCCCTAGGGGGTACGCCCTATTATTTGAGAAGTACTGCTTTAGTCTAATGGAAAAACAAATATATGTTACAATGTTTGATGCTGTGATCTTTAGGAGAATGACACGTGTTAAACAAATTGTGCTGGTTTCGTCTGTCCACAGCCGGTTCCTCCTTCTCCTGTTGACCAGGGACAGGTGTGGCTGGCAGTCAGTGAGGACGGACTGTGTGTGCTGGACGGCACGATGGTGAGTCTAAAGCTGTGTGGAGAAAAAAAAACAATATCTAGCACCACCTACACTAGAAAGTCTTTCTGAGGTGACACATTCAACTGGGAAGGAAAATGATTGTTAAAGCTGTGCTGCACATCTGGCTCGGCCACAGCTGCAAAGCTGTCTTGACCCTCCGGTCTGGGAATTATTTTCATACAGCAGCGTGTCAAGAACCAGAAATCCAAGAGAAAATAAAACGGTCTGCCTCAGAGTCGACGTGCTTGATCCTGACAGACGCCAGTTCCCAACACGTTAGCTGTGTTAACACAAGCTCTGTAATGTTCTGCAGCCCATGTCGATCTGTTTCATTCCCCAGTCTGGCTCAAGTGTGGCTCTTCATTTCAGAATCCCAGAGAGAGACACATGGTGAAAACCGAGTCACGCTCTGTCATGCTCAGTTTAGCGCACAGAAAAGCAAAAACTGGAGGGATTTCCCAAACAAACCCTAGGCTCTGCTCCATGCTCCTGTTTTGCAGCATGTTTCACATCAGCTATGTGTTTTTTTTCTTTTCCATGTATGTATTTCAGCACACCTTGTTCATGTACCCCTACCATTCCGTGATCACTTTCGGTGGATGTCGTGACGATTTCATGGTGGTCACCAGCCAGCAGAGGGAGTCCGGAGTTGGGAAGAAGAATGTAGAAAAGCTGGTTTTTGCAATGGCTAAACCAAAGGTAAGTCTGCTGTGTGCACTATAGGAGGTTATTTTTTTTCATTTTTTCTGAATTGGAAAACAGTGTTATACCTCACTAATAATCATGCTTTTTTTAAAGGTACCAATAGTTTGTCTCCCTAAAACTTCAGGAGTCCCTTAGTCGAGTCCCCAAAAAGCTGTTTTTACGTTCAAACACACAAACCCTTATCATTTATTTTGTAAATGATTTATGCTACAAAAGGTCTTGTGATAACATGCATCTCGTTTCTGTTGAGGATCTCTGAATGCAGATTAGTTTGTAGAAAGGTTATGCAAAAATGTCATCATTTGTTCTGGCAGCACTGGTTTGGAGGTGCTGCTTGCAGTTTGTTCTCGATCCGTTTCCTGAGTGGAAATTCTTCCTTGTGTGGTGTCTAACGGGAATTGTGAGTTCGGTCAGGGGTTCTAAGAGGACGTCGTTACAACACTGACAATTGCTTTTGTGGGAGGGAGTTATGAGTACTTGAGTTCTGGTAAAATATGCAACGTCCAAGCCAGAAAGACTTTGTTGTTGTTCTTGCTACCCTGTGAAATTTGTCTGTCCTTCCGGAATATGTTTAAGCCTAAAGTCTAGCTTTCTTCCACTTTGTTTTGATGCGACCGTTTGATCATTTTGGTGATAACAATTTTGCCCAATCAATATTTGACCTAAACTTACAGAATTAACTTTGTAACCAAATGACTGTGCTTTTTAACATCAGTATTCATGTCATAGCAGCATGCAGAACTGCATTCAGGCTGCTGGTCTGAAGCGTAGCAGATCATAGCAATCAGAAAGATGGGGAACATCAGCAATCTTTGGCTCCTCACATAAGGAAGGTTTCCTACCCATTGCTATACACCAGGAATGCTTTGCCCAATGTTGCAACACCACATTAATATTGAGTTCTTCAACCTGAAAATGGTATCGCTGCCTTCCACACGTCAGTCACAGAGACCTAAAGTTCTCTTCTTAAACCTGCCACTGCCGCTTACGGGTTGATTATATTTACCTGCATTTAATAGTGGTGGGTCCTAACTTCCACCCCTTGTGATAGAATAATGAGCCAATTCAAGTTCTCACTATACTGTTTTCTAAGAACATGTATTGTTTCTTTTGTATATACATATGATTATATTCGGATCACGCATAAAAAAAAGTATAACATGTAGAAGACAGGAAATTATGTTCAGGTAGCTGAAAAAAGGGCATTTAATATCATTCAAAATATAGCTTTACAGATTGGCTGCTTTAAGGAATGGCTTTTTGAAACAGGCAAAGGATTAAGGGAGAAAAACCGGCGTTTTCATTTTGATCTGATGTCACACTGCTCTTTGTTAACGAAGAGAGCAGATTTCCTTCTGTTTTTGTGCACAACGTCTATGGAGCTTGAAGACGGGCTCACGTTACCTCTCTAGGCGATTGTTACGGGGGTAACTTCATTCCTGATGGAGGATCATTTGGGTTCCTCGGGTTTTTATGGTTTTAGCAAACGTGACATGGCACCTCCCTGGACTCATGAAATGCATTCGTGTCACAATGTTAAAGCCATCAGGTCCGGTTTGATCCGTCTCACCTTTCTCACATCTCAGATACTGGAGCTGACTCTGCTCATGGCTAGCTACATTAACCACTGGAACCCCACCGTCCCGTCGTCTTGCCACCAGCCCCTCGGCCAGTGGGATGTGGACAGCCGGCACTTTCCTGCCATGAACTACACCACCAAGGGCCCAACCCTACTGTAAGCAGCAGCAGCAGAGAGGAGTCATGACTGCAGTTACTGTGCACTTGGGCGCACAACATCCTGAGTTTTTATTCTTATGGAACATATCTTTTTTTGTTGTTGTTGTTATTCTTAACATCAACACTGAGATTAAAAGTAGCAGGATGACTCCTGTTATACGGTTTATTTCTACAAGAGAGTATTACAATCAGCTTTTCTTCTTTTTTTCCACTTATTTTATTTATTACGGCTATTGGAGGTACTGCTCAGATTTCTGTCTGTCACTGCAAATATTTGCCGTAAAACACATGGATGTGACAAACAACATTTTATTTTATAAAAAGTTACTGCTTGAACATGCAGGCCATGTAGTGGCATGTGGTGGGAAAATGATCAGGAGTATCAATTCCCCCTTGAACTTTTCCACTTTTTTTCTCACGTGACAGCTACAAACGACATGTATTTTATTTGGATTTTATGTTAGGAAACAACACAAAGTTATTCACAGTTGTAAAGTCCTCTGAACTAATCAGGCGTATATGAGCGCCATCATCATGTCTAATAAAATCAGCTTGGTCACAGGGTTTGTTGCTATGCAGCTGAATAAATAATTTGATTTATTTTCAGGATCTGATGTTACTTATGTAATATTCTAAAAGCATGTTTGTACTGTTCCAGCTGATTAACATGGATATCCTTTTTATTGTCTCTAAAGGAGTATATTTTATTATTATTTTCTAATGGCTCACTTTACTCCTTTGCCGGCTGTTTTACTGGGAATTTGTTTCAGTTAAAAACTGTAAAAAGCAACATCAGTACTGATTTTCTGATGTTTTTGGAGATGCTGGTTCTTCTGGCAAACAAAAACAGCAGCCAAAATAGATTTTTGCAATCCGTAAATGATAAATTATTACTCTGGAATTAAGCAGCATATTTGGTCAAAGGAGTTGTTTGAGACTTGAAATGTACATTTTAGGACTTGGGTTTGACTCGGGACTTACATGTTTTTACTTTGGAGTCGACTTGGGACTTATATGTGTTTACTTGAGACCAGCAAAACCACCATTTTAGTCCGACTTTGGATTTATACTAGGATTAGATCACACAGATCAACTATATTTATGTGACTTCTCAAAGCTCAGGATTTTATTTTGGGGTATCAGATTAAAGGAGGCTTTAATAGAAATGCAAGTCACGTTTTTGAGACGTTTATATTGAAAATGTTTAGGAAACCATTTATCACTTCCATTCTTTTACATGACTCTTTGTAACAAAATGTGAAAAAGTTCGAGGGATGTGAAAACTTTTGCAAGGTACAGTAGTTATTTGTCTCAAATACATCGATGCAGTCATATTATCACTCGAATTGAGATATGGAATTGGTTATGGCAGATAAAGGTAACTGATAGTGTTTAAGCTTCTATTAAAACATGAACTCTCTTATCTGCCAAATTAACATAAAGGAGTAAAAACTGCCTTTTTAACAGGTTTCCAGTTTACAGTCTTAAGAAACTAATGATGATTCAACATTTTTTTTAGTTCTTTGAGTTTATCAGAGTTTTGGCATAGCCCAAAGTAGGCCTTACAGAAATAGATGGGGTGATCATGAACGATCACAAGGGTTCATAACAAACCATGAGATAGAGCAATTAGCCTCCCACTATGTGTATGGAGTGCAACAGAAGACTTGTGCCGTTTTCCTGTGCTGCAGTCACTAACACTAAGACCACTCACATGCTTCAGTGACAGTTTCTACGAGGAGCTATCAACCATTTGAAAGACTTGAACCGCTTTGGATAAACCACTGTTTCACTTGTGTTTTTATTACTAATTTATTTGTTCTGTAAGGATTTGGGACTCTGAAAAGGTTTTCCATGATTGCAATGTTTTCATTAGAGGACCTCCATGCAGGCTTGCTGGGGTAATTTAATTACAAAGTATGTTTTCTTTGTTTGATTTTTGTTGTTTCTGTTACGTTGCTTGTTCACATGTGAGGTAATAAAGTAAATGGTACGATCCCTAAACTTTGAAAAGGTATTTTTTTTTCTATATGTTGGTCAGAAATAATTTTGCCACCTATTGATCTTTTTACAGGATGGCTCCACTAAATATTCCCTACAGTGCCTGCCACATTTATTGACACTCCCTGTGTAGTCAGCTTTAAAATACATTCATCTTTTATTGCAGTAGCATAATATTTTCCTGAAGAATGTAAAGAAATAGAACATTTAGCTGTATCTCATATTAAGCAAAAAGTTTTTTTTTTAAGAAAGTCACAGTGACACTGTAGTTGGTACATTTAACAATCTGTTGAGAATATATATTTTTAATATTACTTTTTCAGTTACTCAGATATTCCAGGACATTATAATTAGCAATGCCTGACTTTGTTTCCCTGCAGTGTCACCATGAAGTGACACAGTGTCCCGTTTCTTTTAGACAATAGTCACTAGGTCCGGTAGTGAACTGTATTTCCCTTCCCGCAGCACATTTTGCTTTGCTGCACTCAAAGCAGCAAGTAATGTCTTGGAGTGACCAAACCCACCAATTCTCCATCAACATGCAAGCCTATTGTGATTGATGCCAGAGAAAAAGCAACCTTCTCTGTCCTTCTGTCATAAATCATGTGTGGAGTTTTCTCAGCTCTACTGACCTCAAGTGAAGCCGTGTGCTTTAGTCAGATGAGACCAAGATGGAGTTTTCCAGTAGCAAACATTTCCGATGGATCCAGCCCATTGTTAAGTGCCATGGAGGGGCTGCCGTGCTGTGGGTCTGATTCCCTTCCACAGGCATTCTTGGGTATTTGAAATACTGAAAGATGACCAATGAAAAGGGGTCATCTTTGGGGTCTTTTAACAGGACATTTGGCGTAATAAACACAGAAAGGGTTCACCAGACACAAAGTTACCCTTTTCTTTGGTCACCATACACCTAGATGCTAAAAGGGCCCAGGACTCTGGAAGTTTGCTTTTCAAATTGGAACACGAGTTACAGTGGTGTTACCTGGGCTTTACCAATACTCAGAATAAGATTTGGTGTTTAATTATTTGCAAGCCAGTGGCTTCTGAAACAAAATATTTAAAGTAAACTAGGAATAGAAGCTAATAATGTATCTCTCACGTTCACATGAATGTGAATGTTACATGTCCACACAGCAAGTTGCTCTTGTGTGAAAGGTTTAAAGTGTTGCAAATGGTCAAAAGTGCAAACCATCGGTTTTCATTGCAGCTATCACTAAATTTTATCTTCAAAGGGGCCATATTGGATTTTGAAGTTAGATTGATGAGAAATCTATTATTTTCCCACTTAGATTTCCAACTTCAAGGAACATTTCTGCAAATTTTCCAAACGTCTAAACTTGGAAATTCACAGAAGTTGAATGCATGACGCAATATCCTTCAATCAATTCAACTGCTAATTTCTACTTTCTTTAGGACATAAAATATAGATGTCTAAGACCTTTGAATAATACTCTGTCAAGATGGTGGTACTTTGGAAACTTGGCACTTAGTGTCTGAACACCGTTGTTCTAGATATATTGTGCAACTGGCATAGTCTAAAATGTCGGTCTCTTGTGAAATGTTACAGGGCAAACTAAATGCTGTCCTATTAGAAAGGGGGGGGGGGGTGAAAGCAGATGTTTCCAGTTTGAGATGAAACTAAAAGAATAAAAGGTTAACTCATTTTAGGTCTTTTACACCTTATTGTAAGGTAATGAGACTAAACAATAAGACAGTGTAGCACTGATTATATTTTTTTAATTTGAAACATTTTTTCAATATACAGTACTTGAACTATTGTAGTGAAAGGTTTTGGTGATAGGTTTCACTGTATTTATTCCTGAATAATCCCTCAAACGATTTAATAATTTAGACCTATTACACTTGTACTTCTTATCATGGAAAAATGTAGTCACATTTTGTTTGTTTTTAATGAATTAACTTATTTTCTAGAAGCAAAACAGACAGTTGTCTCTACGTGCCGTTTGCCAGTAAACACTCAAAATTCACGAAACTCTTCATGCTGTAATTATTCCTGAAGGAGAAAACTATTTTATTAATTAATCTTTCATATTCTTTTAATAAATTAGCTAAATAGTTACCCAGTGTGCTAGTTATGCATAGCCTTTCCTGTACATGCTTTAGTGGTGTTGAGGTTGGACTGAGGGAAGCTGTTCTGCTTTTTCATAACCGAGAAGGTCAACACGATAATGGCATTTTCCTGCCAAATTTAAGCCATAAAAGCCTGCTGTAAATTTAGCTGGTCTGAAGCTCTTGTTGTTCCTAAGTTGCTCGCTTATAAAGGGAAAAACTCATTATAGGGCTCACTGCTGAATTTGTGCTACATTCATCTCTCACCAGCAAAGAAGAAAAGTTTCCCCATTCTTCCACACTCAAACGTAGCTCTGACCACAATCTTTACAAGCGTTTAAATTATTTTTTATTTGATATTAAAGATGTAGTTTTACAGATGAGCGTTTTCTTATTTTTACAGTAAACCCCTAATTGCATTTTACTGGCTCTATATCATTATTTGTGCTATAGGAGTAATGAGAAAGAACTGACAAGCTATTTTTAACTGCATTGGCTTGTATAGAAAACCTAAAACTTAAAAACTACTAGGCAAAACGTATATAGATAAAAATAAAAAACACTAAAACATTCTGTGTTCTGACAAACTTTTGGTAAAAACAAACTAGTAACTTTTCATCCTATATCCACGTTGTCTTATTAACTAATAAAGGTTTGATTAAATTATTCTATATTATTAACCAAAAGGAACAATTAAGGAAAGATGTCTTTGTATAACTGTGCTGTTGCCAGTTAATTTTTATCTGTGATCTTCCTGTATATATATATTTTTATTAGCTTTAAAGTGGTGATGAAAATTAATACAATTTTCTGTGGTTTTGGGGGTATAATATGATCTGTTGTGCACTGATGAGGCTGTGTGAATGTCAAAACTGAAAATCAAAAGACCTGCTTAGGGGTGTTTAGCTTAGATGCATGGCTCAAAATCATCATAAAATGGGTTATCTGTAGGTTGTCTTTCTATTTGACCAGTTTTCCAAATATGGTTGTAGCTAGTGATGTTACATTATGTGCCGAGGCTTCGAGGCGTGTGTCGAGTAATGGAGGGGGCGTTTCCGTGAAGCGCGTATCGAGGCTTGCTTCATTTAGGGGAGGAGCCGAAAACGATGACGGCCGAAGCCTCGCTGGCCGGCTGTACCACGTGACTGCTTCAGGAAGTGGCTCAGAGTTTGGTGCGGGGTTTGACAGCTTTTAGAAAGCCCACAGGCTCCATTCAAATGTGGGTTGTTGTAGGCGAGTTGCGGTCAGTTGTGAGAGTGGATAGAGTTTTGATAGTTTGGATAGCAGAGTTTGGATAGTGGTTATTTAGTTTGAGACAGTTAGTTTGGTGTTTGGAGAGTTTAGGAGAGAGATAGATAGATAGGAGATCAGTGCTCTCAACTATCACGCATTGACCGTCACTGACTTCACACGGTCACACGCAAACATGGCATTTTTCACGCATAAAAATCCCAACGCCCATCTGGGCAGCGGACGATAAAAACTCCGCCTTCCGCTGAGATGTTTCAGCTTCTTTCACAGCTTGTGGCCATCAGTAATTCCTGCTGCAGTTCATGTTAACAGAGCAGCAGGAAGAGCGATCAGAGTTATGAATAATTTTAGTCTTAACAGTGGTGAAAGTAAGCCGGTAAAGTCCTGTACTACGTACGCAGGAGGGGAGGGGGGCGGGGGAAGAGAGCTGCTGCCAGATAAAGCCTTCATTCAGAACCAGTGATGGCTGCACTCCGGATCATAAAACAGTTCTGCTCACCAGATGCAGTTTAAAAACGCTACGTCTGGTTATAAGTTGTTTTTATTAATTCTGCATTTTTTAACTACATGCACCGTATTTCTGTGCCTCAGCGCTTCGGTGCGCTGCTGCCGTGCGCTTTTTTCAGGTGCGCAAAATTACGTTACTTGTAATTTGGGTGTGCGCTTTCATTTTAAAGAACTTGTAACATCAGGAGGCTGATCTCAGACCGGTTAGCTGCTATGATCACTGTATAGGAGCCATTTACAGTTTTTATTTATGCATTTCCACCCTGTTTATCCCTCGCACGCAGCGCACCATCGGGTAAAATCCTCCCACCTCACCGCCCAGAGCGCACTGAGGAGAGATTTGTCTGGTTGACTGAGATGAGAAACCTGTTGCTGTGAAAGGTGATATAGGTTTTAAACTGTTACTGTCTAGAATTGCATTGAGCTGAAAGGAGAGGACACATCAGCAGCTGGATCGTGCGTAAAGACGCAGCGGGAACCTCTGTGTGCTTCAGTGTTGCTGCTGAAGGGAAACTGTGGGACCGTATAGTACTGGGCTAATCATCGGTCACAGTACCCCAATCTGTACATACTTGCACTTATTTATTTATGCACCCCGGCATCATCTGTGCCATGTGAGCGTGTCTTTTCAAAGGCTGGAGAAGTAGTATCAAAAAAGAGAAATCATTTGAAACCAAAAACTGTGGAGAAATTGTTGTTTCTTAATAAAAATGCATGAAATCCTCCAAGTTACACAAGCATTAGCCTATTCACTACCCCCTGCCTAGTTCCACAAGCACTTTCATTGTCCTCTGCCTGATTAAGCCCATGCCATTTTTCTAGAGTCACAGAAAAACATTATTACACAACATGCCGTATCATGTCACTACTATTTTGGGAATAATTACACACAGACAATACATTGAAACAATGTTTTATTATACACATGTGTATACAAAATTTATGTAGACAAATTATTTCGTCCTACACCTTTTGTGAAGTCATTCCCAAGAGTCATAATAGACAAAAATTCAATGCATCACACGTGTTAAGATCCAGCTGGCTGTGATTATACAACTTGCCAGTAGGTGGTGCTGTGTGCACATGAACCGTCAAGAAATGAACCTTTTCTCGAACCAGTTGGCTGAGTGGTTCAATGCCTCGTGAGGCTTCATCTCGCCATCACTAGTTGTAGCCAATCAGACTAAAGTCAGCTAGGTAGAACTGAATATCATAACTGCACCCAACCCTTTTACCGAGGAGGGGTATTTGCCCTGACAAAACAAGTTGACATTCTTTTTATTATGAAATTCTTTGGAGAATTAATATATGCAATAATATCAACTACATTAAATGTTTTATACAGCAATGTCATAGCACCCTTAAACAGTTTTTTTATATATATAAAAGCCCAATTAAAATCCAAATATATTGTACTACTACAGAAGATACAACCAACCTTTAAGGTGACAAAAAAAAAAAAATCAATCTAGACCAAAAAGACAATGAGGTTAATTGGTTATTGGTTTCTGGAGTAGTCTGTGATAAAGCCTGCTCTGTTGGGGCAAGCATTTTTACCTTGAAGGACAATATGATTTTTAAGCAAGAAGATATAGGATTGGCTCCAGTGATAACATGCCTTTTTTTCAGTGAGGAAGATCCCATCCCACACCATCCCACTGCCACCACCTAAACATTTGGCCCGTTTTTCATCGACACAGCCAACATTTTCTGTTGTTCAAACCACAAATGCATTTTTCTTACAAATGTGGTACCATGTGAATGGAAATAAACAGACCTTTCAACTGTAGGGGGTTTATTACCAAGGATTGTTACAACAGTGAAAACCAAACACAAGTGCACTGTTTGTACCAAGTATATAGGAAGAAGAAGAAAAGAAATCACAACTAAGCAAAAGCAACACAAGTAAAGATAAGATTAGCTGGCCTGCATCCTATTTTAATAATCGAACATTAACAGCTGGACATGCCAAGTTCCTAAACGGCTTGTTGAATCAGGGTAATACTGTTAGAGATAACATGACACTAAAGTCAAAATAGAGAGCTTGCTAACAGCAACAAAGGTTGAAAACCAGAAATTGGTAAAGATTAATTATTCAGTGAAGGGCCCCACGTGCAGGTCTGTAATGCAAACAAGTATTTAGATAAAAATTTAGAATTATGTCTATTAAGGGTCATGGGTACAGAGATTATCCAAGCAAAAGAAAACAAAAAAAATGTATATAGCAAAAGACAGACTTTCAATACAACTACATGATTCTGTTATACGCCTAACTGTAATTTAAAGCTATTAAAACAATTTACACGGTCGTTTTGTGTTTTATACTTCTTGACCACAAATATTTTGTCTTATGGATGTTAATACATAAACGTTTTGAGGACATGTTACGGCACGTATAAAGCACCGTTCAGCGTTGGTTACTGATTCCCTGTTAGCTTAGCAGAGTTAGCCTGTAGCACGCGGAGAGATCCCACCGCTGCAGTCTCTTCAGCGCGTGCTGAGAGGAACACAAAC
The DNA here is from genome assembly GCF_011125445.2 of Fundulus heteroclitus. Lineage (NCBI taxonomy): Eukaryota > Metazoa > Chordata > Actinopteri > Cyprinodontiformes > Fundulidae > Fundulus > Fundulus heteroclitus. Next base: position 22,761,009 of record NC_046379.1, read on the forward strand.
TTTGAGCCGCGAGACACACGCACGCACCCTTGAACAGCCTCGCGGCAGCAGGAGCCGAGCAGGTTTGTCACTGAAGTATAGCGCTGCACAGCTACAGCCCAGCGGCTTTATTTCAGACCGGTTAACTGCACTGTTAGTTCGTAACAGCCTTTCCTCCATGTTCTCAGTGTTGGGACCGCAGTAAAGAGCACACAAACATGACAACCACGATGCCCAGGAGCGTGCTCCGCGAAGCTTCCCATCAGATAATAGCCGGTGGATCCGCTGGTGAGTTAATTATCCCTCATCCATTAATTTTGACGCCTTTGTTGCGATTACGCAAGAGTTGCAGCACTTGCGGCTACGCATGGGCGACTTAGGAAAAAAAAGCGTTTAGGGACACCTGTTCTTCAGTTGTTCCCATGAAAAAGTAACCCCTGGAATGGTGCGTGTTAATCGTATTGCTCTCGCAGCTGAAATGTAAATGTGCCGTCTGGATGTTTAGGTCACTAACAAAGAGTCAGCGTTTCTCACCAAGATAGTTCCCTCCCATTTTGCGTACGCAGCGGTCATTTTACGCTGGTTGCGCAGTTTTACGCATGCGTAACTGTGTTGCCACCTTTCACTTAGAAAGGCGACGTTATTTGTACTTTGTGCGGCACAGACGCTCTAGGAAGCGACTGGCATGGGGTTCAAAATGAAGTGGGAGGGAGAAAGCGTATAGAGAAGAATTATAGACATGTAACCCTGCAGGGTTTAGAATACAGCATACCGGTATATTGTCATAGTCCCAACTTGTCCTGCATAAGAACGAGGAAGTGTTTTTTAAATGCATGAGCTGTTTTAAAGAAAATAGAAATTCAACAGTAAGACCTTCAACTTAATCTAACACATGGTGACACTAGGTATACAACAACCTATATTTTGTGGTGGTTTCGTCTGCTTGAGGACAGAGATGTTTGTGTGTTTTTTATATTTTTGTTTTGTTTTTTAATGATGTGGACTAATTCCGTCTGAAATAAAGGTGAATAATTGGAGGACACATATTTGTGCAAAAGGTGTGTCAAAACGTTTCAACTGGACCATAAAGCCTATTGTTAGGTTATTTGATTAATTGGCAACAATTGATGATAATAATAAATTATCATTTATTGCTAATGTACATGCAAACAATGCTTTTTCTGCTAATGTTTGCATAAAATAATTTTTTTAATCTTGGACACGCAGCAGAGATGACTGAGTTGGCGTGAATTATTATATATATATATATATATATATATATATATATATATATATATATATATATATATATATATATATATATTTATTTATTTATTTATTTATTTATTTATTTATTTATTTTTACTTTACTTGATGGGGACACAGAGTGGAAGTGAATCACTTTGTTTTTATTGACAAACTGTTCTTATGATGGGAGGCTGCTATTCCTTGCAGTAGATCGGGCTTGCTTGTGCACCCGTGCTCTGGTCCAAAAACTAACCACATCACATATAGCACCTTCATTGCTGAAGCTGCTTCAAGGGGTAGAAAAATAGACATTCTAAGGAAATGTAGTTACAAGGTGCAGACACTAAAGGGAGACACTTTCACAGAGTTCAAAATGAAGGGAAATGGAGGGAAGCGTAAACAAAGGAATAGAGGGACAGAATATGTTGAGAGAAAGTTTAGAATAGATACAGGTTTGAATTCAGCAATGCTGATTACTGCAATACATTTGCAGATTATGCATGAGTTGTGAATTGTGCACTGGTAAAGATTGACTTGTCAAATATGGATATAACAGAACAAATAACTACATTAGCTTTAAATTCTTACTTCCCCTAGCAGTGTCAAAGGTAGCTTACACCTCAGGCTGGCACGCTTTTAAGAAAAGTGGCGAATAAGAGTTGGACTGATGGACTTTACTTGCTTGGACCATAGAAGGGGGTTTGCTGTCTGTCTGCTTATTCTTTCACAATGCTAACCCTAACCGAATTTAAATTCCTTGTTTGTACCCTCAAACATGGCGAAGAAAGCTGATTCTGCTTCTGAATTGTTGTGCTCTTTGGTAATTTTGCCAAGCTGGTCTTATGAACATAATATAGTCTGCTTATTCATTTTATTTTTTGGTCCAGAAAGCGGCTGTAGAACATATTTTTCTGAATAGCACCATTTGTGCCCTATGTTTTTAACAGCGTTTTTACAGAAATGAGGACCACACACTTCCTGTTTAAAATAATAATATGAATTTTCAAAAACACGGGAAATCCTTTAAAATAATCACATTGTGGGTCGTGCTTCGGTGGCGCCCTTAGTCCTCGACGTGGCTGACCCAGGTTCGACTCCGACCTATGGTCCTTTGCCGCATGTCTCTCTCCCCCCCCCCCCCTCCCCTCTCCTACCCCCTTTCCTGTCAGCCTAATATATGAAAAACGAGCCACTAGTGCCGTAAAAACCTAAAAAAAAAAAAAAAAAATCCAAAAAAGAATCACATTGTTATTCATGTTCATAGTAAATTTGTTGTTAACAGCTGATTAAAAACACCTGACAAGGTTCTAAAATAAGAAACTGCCGTAAACAGTAGTGATTAAAAGGAGCAAAATGTTTTGTACAGCTATAGCTGTGTCTCTTTGGGGTTTTGAATGAGCTACAACTTCTGATTGATTTTTATTTTTTTATTTTCCTACACATTTAAAGCCACCATCACACCACAATAGATTGAAATATGCTGATTTTTTTTTTTTATTTTATTTTTTTCCTTGTCCTGTTTTGTGAAGAATCCTTAATACAATACTTTTAAGGGAGATTTTTAGGCAGATTTAGTTACACTCCATCTGGCTGTTAAAATTTAGTTTTACTCCCTGACTATGTCTAGGTTTCTGTCATGCTTTGTGGGTTTTAGCACCATTGAGTTGGGTTAATTGTTGATTTCTGACCTTCCAAGAAGTTACTCTCTTGTCACTCCTAAGCAGTGAATGTGTGTTTGTGTCAAAATGTCACCGGTTTATTGACGTTTCATGAATCGCAAATACATTAATCTCATCCAACATTACAGATGTCACAAAGTTTGTTCTTTGTGCGCTGGACCAGTATACTGTTGGCATTTCAAATAGGGTTGAGCCTGTTTGGTTGGTGTGTTGTCATGCTGTGCATTTAGAAATGCATTGTTCATAACCAGGATATTTGGAGGAGGGAATCTTTGTGTATATTTGCAAACCTTTCCCAAAATACAGTTCAGACTGTTCCTTTTGCACAATTTGAAATGTTTACACTTTGTCAAGTAGCATTTGCTCAGTTGGAGTAAAGTGGTAATGACAGAGAGGTAGATATTAGCTCGTGAGATGGCAATAAAAATATTTGTACTGCTCCCAGCCGCCACCAGATGGCAATGCTTTCCACGGTCTCTAAATTTGCTAGAGTTGGCATGTTAGGGAGATGCTCTTTCTTTTATTTGGCAACTATTTGGCATAAGGCGCACTGTGAATTAACGTATCTGTGTGTGTGTCTATGTTCACACATAAGGCGCACCGGATTATAAGTTGCATTAAATATTCTTCCCAAGTGTTTAACATCACTCTGCCCCTCCGCGTACACACAAACTACCTGAGAGGGAGAGCTATCTGTCTCTATCGGGAATACAGATTACTTGCACAACGCTGCAAAATAAACTTCAATGTTATATTGAATTAACTTACTAGGTTTATTGCTGCTAGTGCGTCCTCCGGGCATGGTCTGCCTTACATGAATGCACTTCTAGTTTAGACATTACAGTCAGGCAGTCTGGTAGACTGCTCAGGGGTCCTGTTACTGCTGATCAGGTAGTGACACAATGTACTGTAATGCTCCGAATATCCCTTGAGCTTTGTTGCTTACCAAAGTCTTACTTACACATTTTAACATATTTTTGAGCGCATTGTACCGCATAAAATCAGTCAGTAAGCACAGCATGTACGATAATCGCATATAAGGTGCTATAGATTTTTGAGAAAATTTAAGGATTTTAAGTGCGCCTTTATAGTCTGAAAAATACGGTATGTTTGTTCCAGGTTTTTTCTATACCTGATCAATCCTTGCTTTCTTACCCATGAAACCTCTGCAGAAGACAGTTGACGTTCGCTGGCTGAAGCAGTAGAAGGAGCTCCCCCTATAAGACTATTAATATGGCAATGCACACATTCAAAGTGGCTTGTCATGTTTGTTTGTTTTTTTTCCAGCTCTGATCTTTAAAGACAGACTTCAACAGTTAATGAAAGCAAAGCAGTAACAGAAATGTTGTAATTCTTTTTACAGTGACAGTATTTTTTTTCTTTTTAAAATTGATGTTTTTCTATTGCTGCTGTATTCTAACACAGGCTTTAGCCAATATTTGCAAAAACCACACCAGAAGAACCTCACTGAGGTGACGACACTGATTAGGGTCTGATAAATGAATGAAGCTGGCTGCCCACAGTAAAGCGCACCCAATTTAATAACCGGGGGAGTGATTCACTCACATTCTTCCCTCCTATTAAAACTAAACTCGGTCCGTGTGGTGCATTGGGGATGTCCGGCGTAATCATCAGCTCGCTCAGATTTCCCCAGCCAGATCTTTCTTCTCTAAAATGAATCCACATTACTGTGTAAACAAAGCAGTTGCAATGTTTTGCTGCCAAATATATATACCTGTTTAAAATCGGCAAAGTCTGCCGACGCTTTGGCAACCATTTAACAACATATCCCTTTTTCTTTCTACCGCATCATTTGTACCAAATCAATATTTAAGTGAAAATGCTTGGATTTACAGTGTCGTGTTTGTTTGATAAATCATTAATAAACTGAATGATTAGTTAATGTTTATAATTAATCAGCCTTTTTTCGTGATGAATCGTTAATTGTGATCCATAGCTCTGCTGTCAAATTAGATTTCCCAGATATTTTTTTTCCCCCAAACAAAAAAAAAATATTCCAGAATTCATATTTCAAATTTGTCATATGTTAGCATTAAGCATATGATCACTGGTCAAGACCACTGAAACATAAACAAAAGCTCATAACAGTCACCACCGGTTTCATCACTAAGTAAGAATATGAACACTATTGTAAAATAGTTTAAGAAAAAAAAACAACTTTCAATAATGATGCTTATAAGAAATGAATACAGCACCAATAGGAATTACTGCAGATGTAGACAAGTTCTCCAGCTCCTATAATAAGCTCAAGATGAGCTCTTTCTTGCTCGGTTGTTGCCACTTTTTTTTTCTTTCTTTCTTTTATCTTTTAATATTTACAAAATTTGCATTTCATGGACTGCTCTGACACTCGTTGACATCATGATATTTACAGCTCTTTATCATTTCTGAGGACTTCTGCTATTTGTAGGGAAACTTGGCTTTGGTCTGGAGAATCCGTTGTGAGTTGGCCCACAAGGAGGAGAAAGAAGCCGGAGGCGTCATTTGATCGGGCATGTAGATAAGTAACCAGGAACAAGTGCAGATTGTTTCTACACCATGTTGATTTTTCCAGGTGAACAAGCAGACTTCTGTTGACAGTACAGGACCATGAAACCGTTTCCTTATTTATTTATTTATTTTATTATGCTAGCTGGTGTTTTAGCGTTTTTTTTTTTTTTTAACAAGTTGAGTAGGATTATTTCTGTCCTTCTGTTGACAGGTGGGTGTAAATCATACACAAGACCGTTTGTCTCTTTGGGATCTCTTGATCCATAGATTATTTAACTTCCAAAATTGTGTCCAACTTTCTGCAACTTTTAGGGCATATTTTCGGGTAATGTGTAGTTGTTGAAGTTTATTTTCTACATTTTTTATGAGATAATGAGCAACTCTGTTTTCAGCTGTTTCTGCTGCCAGAGTAGAGATTAAGAGATGAAAATCTGCCCAGAGTCACTTTTGCAATGCTGTGCTTACAAAGAATGAATGAATGATGCTTTTTATGAAACATTTGGTTCAACATCTAGCGTATTAGTCTTGCTTCCATTATAGCCAACAGCCCAGCTCTGTTATCACCTCCCCGGTCTCCTGGGTCTCCTAACTGGCTGACTTGAACTCTTATCCCGAAGCTGAGGGGCTCTCATCTGTCCTCACTAAAGACTGATGGGGGCAAGCAGGGGACAGAAGGGAGTTTTTTATGTGAGCAAAGTGAACTTGGTGTTTCTCCACACCTTCACCCCCCCACCAGAACAATTTCTTTCTTCTGTCTTGGTTTACTGTTAACAAGGATGGAGAGAGATAATTTATCTGCACCTTGGTCACAGGGCTTGTTTCAAATATAATCAGGAAGAAAAGCGGCGTTAGTGCTGTCTAAAATAATTGGTGTTTGATGTTCTGTGACGCAAAGGGTTGAGATGGCGTTGTCTTCAGCTGTGCTTCATATTGTTGAAACTTTAAGAAGTGAAAATAGTCAATTAGGTTGATGTTGGTGTTAGAAGATAAGAAGCAGGTTACATTTCTTAAATTGTGATTAACTTGAGCCATTTCTTTATTTATCCATTTATAAAGCACATTTGAAAACTATCCCAGTTGTACCAACATGCTGTACAGACTAATTATAAAAAATCTAGACAAACATAAGAAGCTTTTAAAAATCAATACACGTATCAAAACACTGAAACCATTCAAAACAGGACGGGGCCTACAATAGAACCCTGAGGCCCTCCACAACCAGTGTTCTATGCAATCACAGCACTTTTTAGCCTTTTTTAAAGAGGTGTTATTATGACGTCCTTTAGTTCATGGTCCTGGGCCAATCTCCCTTAAAATGGGACATTTTTGCTAAATTGCTAAATGACCCTGGAATGTCAATCGCACTGTCACTGCCTCCAAAACTGTTGAATTCCCAAATACTTTGGGATTTATTTTTGTTTAAACTGAGGAAATGGCTCTCCATCGAAGATATCACTCTAAGATTGTTTTGCGGTAACTGAACTAAAGCAGAACTAACAAGAATGGGGAATTTTATTTGTAAATCATCTGCAAAGAAATAAAAGAATGTATTTGGTGTTTAGTGATTGATGCCTGTTGTAGAAAACACAAGGAAAGTTGAATGAGGCCTCAATAGGAGCCCTGGGGTACTTCACAACTGAGAGGGGATGGTGATAAAGAATACTGACCTAAATGAATAAAGAGGCTCCTGATGTACAGATGGCACTGAATTCGTTAGGGTCCTGTACCTCTGAAGCCTACACGCAACTCCAGACAAGTTATAGAATGTTATGGTCTATTGTTATAAAACATCGGTCTGACCTAAAAGGACTAAAAAGTTACCAGATTCAACATCTGAAACCATGTCTTTAATAACTTTCAACCCTTTCATTCATGAATTATGTTAAACTCATTCAGGATTGTTCGTCTGTCGGCCTAATATTTTTTTTCTGACATGGAGGTGGACAACATGGGTTAACGCTTTAGATTATGTATGTGAGAAACAAAGTAATAAAATTAAAGAAAGTCCATATTTTACCATCTTTAAAACTTTTGTCCAGTGGAATTGTAAAAAAAAAGCGTCCCTGCTTTTCTTAGCGTCTGCTCTGTCCATGCTCCAGTCCTATTCCCTCCTCATTCAGCTCTTTGCCCTGACCCCTCAGATCCCCATGTCCCGTTGTGGAACTGTGTATTTTAAAAATGAAAAGCCATATTCTGCCATATTACAAAATAGAGCAGAAAACCAAAAGTAATGGTGTGACCTCAACAATGTACTTAATTGTCAGTACAAATAATTCACATAAAAACTGCCACACAGAGGTTTTATTTTGAGCTTTCTGATGGTTTTCTTTGTCCTTTATCTCTGTTAGATGCCAGGTTCTCGGCTTTGTCTGCCAGGTTCTCAGCTTTGTCTGCATCCTTAGGTGCACCCTCGCTATACACCTGGTATCTAATCCTCCCCTTTCTGACAGACAGTAATAGGCTCTGGCTTCTTTTTCATTCAGACAGCAGCAGTACCGGAATTAATTTCTCATTTCCACGTCATTCACATTATGCCCACAAGGGGGTAGTAGCTCCCTGTTGGATGTATTTATGGGAAAGTTATAAGGTTGGAAGGTTTCTGTCGTTACTGTTGGTTACAGGGAGATTGATGCATGAGGGTTCTGCATCTTGTCTTGGGGTCTTAAAAAAGAAATAAGAATGAAAAATAGGCATAACTTGTAAAATAAAAAAAGGAAATTAGAAGCTAAAATTTGAAAGAAAATAAACAATGATGAAATAACGAGTGGAGTAAATGTGTAAATAGCTAATCTATCTAGTTACATGATATTCGCTGTAATGTTTTTCTAAGTCCTTTGTTATTTCCTCGCTTGAAGCTTTTTTTTTTAAACTCCATGAGTAAATCGATCCGTCTCCAGCAAATGGACTGTGACGACATGAGACAGATGTGATTGCCGCAGCTCTCCCTCCAGACTGTCAGAGCCTCGCTCTGACTGCACCGCAACCCTTTTGATTTAATTGGTTTTAGACGGGGGGGTGAAATCAGTCGCGGAAGAACAAATAAAGCCCATTACTCTAAATGAAAGCGAGGAAGAAAAGAGGAGAGAGTTGGGAAATAAAATAAATAGTAAAAAAAAAAAATTGTGCGCGTCTGTGCGCGCGCACCCCGGGCCTGCCCGCGCGCGTGCTGGCATTTGGCAGTGGATGTTATTCCTCTCCCCGCAATTCCCGAGTGGCAGCAACCAATCACAGCGGAATTAGGACTAATATTTATTTCCAGAAACAATTGTGCAGGTTTCAGGGGGGCTTTGATTGAACTCCTGGCAGACATGTTGTAGACAGATGTTAAGATGACCTCATGTTAGGAGTAATGTTGGTTCTGGATGGGACTGATCAGCTCCCTCTGCTTAACATCTTTTTTTTTTTTTTTTTTTTTTTTTTGGTCTTCAGTCTCTATGCGCAGAGGCGCGTATTCCATGTGTGCTTTGACTCGCATTTAATGCCAGCCATTTGCATTTTTGTTCCAACCTTGACAGACAGATGTTCCAGGATGCTGCGATGGTTAAAATGGGCCACGATAGAGGTGAAGGATGTCTACTTTAACCGGACACGTGTCCTTTGTTGCAAACACGTCCGCCCTGCAGAGAGATCGGGATCTTTCATCAGCGCAGCTCCTCTGCCATCCTCTTAATTTACACGCCTAAAAGCTTTTTCCTCCTGACAGACCTACCGGATCCCTCGTTGTGTCAATCGTAGACATTTGGGACTTTCTCCAACTAATTAGGAAGAACGTCCTTTTATTTAAAGTAACTCCTCATTTAAAGAGGAACATTACAGCACGCCAATTAATTCTAAAATAAACATAATAATCAGTCGCGGTTTTCCACACAATAAATGTTTATCAAAAGGTCGTGAGAGATTAGGAGAACGGGGAAAGACGTGATCGTCTGATCGATGCTATTTAAAGGCCTCGGTTGCCGAAGAAAAATGTTGACTGTGCCCAGTCTATATATATGAAAAATAGTGTTAGAAACATTGTTACTCATTTTTGCTTATACAATACGTGCGGATACTTTTGTAGTGAAAATGCTTGTTACTGTATGAGCTGCTTCTGAGAGTCGTGACCTTGATTATCAGTGAGAAGGGTTCAGCTGCTGATTTCATAAGGAGCGCCTGACTCAACGCGTGCTGGTCTCGCTGGGGCGACATGTAGTCCGGGAAAGACGCCGCGCGCGGCTACAGGACATGAGATGAGAGCCTCGGAGGGTTCACGCGCACCGTCCAGCTTCCGTTGTCAGCAGACAGGAGCGCGTGCATGACGTTCTGTAACGGCAGTCACACGCGAGCAGAATACTTAGGTGACACGTTAACTGATGGCATTATTACATGCAGTGTAATGCTACATTATTACAGCCTGATAATGCCCCTTAAAAAATCAAAGCCAAGTATTTTTTAAGATAAAGATTAATCAGAATTAGTTAACAATTCCCCAATAAGGAAACTGTATTTTAAATGTGTATTGTTTTATTCAAACTTATGTTAATGATGTTATGGAAGTAGATGGTTTGTAGGCCTTTTATTAATACCCCTTTCTTATTTAAAATAAAAACGCATGCAAAAAAAAAACATTAAAAAAACATTATTCTAGCTGCGTACTGTCTAATAAAAACAAAACAAAAACCTAAGATAGCCCGCGGTGTTATCTTCATTAAACGTGTTATTTTCACAGCAATATATTAAAAAATAAAATAAAAAATATTTGGAATGCAGAAAAAGACGAGGTGTCATGCAGATTCATTATTAATAAATTGTTAAATTGAATAAGTACACAGAAAACGTTACTGACTGAAATCCAGCTCTTATAATATGAGCAAGGATTCTATCCTTTGACTTTAGTAATTTAAGGCCACTATTCTATTCAATAACAAATGTTCATAGTACCGCCATGAGTAGAGTAGTGGCTTTAGCACAGAGATTATGGCAATCTCTGTGCTTTTAGTTCCATTAATGAATTGAGCACCAGATTTTTTTTTAGGGGGCTTGGCCGAGGGAGCAAATGGTGCATTAAACACTAAGTACTTTCAGCTAATCATATCAGTGATTTATTTTCTCTAAATAAAATAAATCTTTGTTCATGGTTTTTGTTGTACATTCAGTAGATGGTAATCAACCATGTTGGAATTCCTCCACAGTGATGGTGAACCCTGATCAACCTCACTTCACCTCACACGCAAACACAGATCTTCTCTCACACTAACAATTTCTATAAATGGTATTAATAATAAAATATTGTCACGGCAACAGTTGATTCAAGCGGTTTATTGTAACGCTGTGCTTTATCTTCAGCTCATATTTAGCTAATGTAATTTTGCTTTTCAGGAGCAGAATTTATACTTTGATCAGCCTGAAACGGCGAATGAAACTAGGAGAAAGGCAGACATAAAAATGACAAATCGACATCACAAAATAAAAATAAAAATTCCAGGGCACCAGGAAACTGAGCGTAAACATAGCATAGCACATGACAACATCAGTAAAAGTGGGAGGGAAATCAGCTCAATGGTTAACTGAGCACTTTCACTAAGTAGAAAAGGGGCAGAAAAAAAGAGACCAAGGATTCAGTTGTGGGAATCGACTGTGTTTGCTTGCATCTGGAATATGTATTTATGCAAAAAAAAAAAAAGTGTGTGTGTGTGTGTGTGTGTGTGGTGGTGGTGGTGGGGGGGGGGGGTTGCCATCATGTAATGGAAGAGTCAGATTCGTGTTATGTTTGTTTCTGCCTGTTGTGCATCTGAGTGACATATATTTGCTGGGAAGGAGGCTATAATTGGATGGGTTTGTGGGTGGAAATCTGCATGTAAGCAGTGGTGTATGTCCCGTTTTTGTTTAGTTGTTGTTCACATGTGTTTGGATTCTGTTGCAATATGTGTGTTTAGTTTTGAGTTGTCAACTACGGCATTTATTCTTTTTTTTTTTAAGTCTTCAAACAATCTTTACTTTTTTTAAAATAAAGATGGGGCTGCTGTCATCATTCCTTTAATTTCTGAATCTTTGAAGTTCTATCACCGATATTTATGGTCATATACAGTCATTATAGAAATCAGAAAAAATACAAACGCAAGAATATCATGCTTTTAAAGTCTCTATTTAGTTTCTCAAGAGTCACAACATGCTCTCTGTTTATTCTCCAACACTTTGTTCCTTACGAACTCTGACGTGTGTTGAAAAGTCTTGAATTGGGCATTTAACCTCCTGCCCTGTAGCTTGTAGCCACGGTTGGTAGCAGGTCAGACATATGGGGGTTTCTCTTGCGGTCGAGGTTACCGCTGCATGGATTACTAATCCTGCTTTTCTCTCTACTCTTTAGCTTTTGATCTGTTGTAAAATTGTTTTGTCTATTGTTTGAAAATCTTTATAAACAAAATAAAAAGGTCAGGGTCACAGCAAACCTTGCTTTTTTAAGTCTGAATGTGACTGCAAAGTTCAGATTCAATAATTACAAGCCCTTCATGCTCTTGCTGCAAGCACTGATATATAAATAAACATAATAAGTACTGTCAAAAAACAAAAACAAAACCGGACAGACTGAAACCCCTGAATTACATGCCTGTTTTGGTGCGTGTGCGTGTTTGATGGCTTGATTCTCTGGATGAGCTGGAGATTTGCAGCGCAGGTTTGTACAGTAAGCCTCAGCCAAAAACTGTCATTCTTTCTCCCCTTTTTAGCCCTGCAGTTGGGAGGCCGGCTTAGCCACTTTTGGGTTAATTCTATCAAGAAGAACGGTGCTTTGGGCCAATGCAGTAATTATAATGCAATTTGTTGGGCTCAGGGGCCAATTTATGCCATTTCAGGGGATCAAGTCTATCCTCTACCCGGTGGCCATGCTGGTAGATGTCTCAGGGCAAGGCTTTAATTAGGGAAGCTCACATTTGAGACACTTTGTATTATTTCTGACCTCCTGTGGTTGGACGATGACATGCTTATGGAAAAGATGCTGGCAGAGGAAGAGGGGAAAAAAAATCAGATGATTTAATGAGAAACAAAGCTAAATGAAAGGTCATGTTTGGAATTTGTTTACCATTATCATTTTGAAATCAAAGTCGTGCAGTGAAATCAAAGCGGACGTAAAAAAAACAACAAAAAACTAAACAAAACAAAAAAAAAAAACGTCACAGACTGGAAAGAGTCTCTGAAGAGCTGCAAGAGGAATCCACCAGCTCTCCTCAATTTGTTTGAAATAAGAGCAAGTAATGGAGATTTCAAAGACGCTGCCAGCTTGCTGAAAAAAAGCGGTGTGCTAGCGTCTTAATGTTCATCTGCTGCAACCCCGAGGACACTGCGGTGTGCTTGAAATTTGTCTGGTTTTCATTTCTGATTAAAGGGCAAAGTTTAACATCTGTGCAAATTAGGAGGAATGGGGAAAAAAATGGCTTTTTAATTTCTTGCACAGCTGCCTAATAAGCCTTTTATCCAAATATTTACCAAATTTTAAAGTCAGAAGTATATAGGGCAGAAGAGAGCCATAATGCAGATTGATTTATTTATTTGTTTATTTTTACTTTGCCTCTATAGTGCACAGAGTAAAAAACTAATACTTATCACAGTGATCCCTTTTAGCATAAATTCCTGGGGAAGATCATGATCTTTAAGCTAATATCAAGATGGATAAGTTTGCTGATTCTTTTCCATGCACTTGCTAGAGAATTTAGCTAACATGGATGTTCCACCCTCAGAAAACAAGATGACCCCATCACATCTGGGTTCAGTTTGCCACAGGTATCCTTGGAAATCTTCATATTTTCAGCATGCGTCTTCATTTAAGCTGAAAGTTCTCCAAGCCTGCGTTCAGCACACAGAGACCTGGAAAACCTTTCACTCTGCACTCGGGTCCAAACCATGACACAAAACATTTTCTGCGGTTCTACATGAGTTTTAAGACTAGAGTTCCCACTGAGAAGCGTTCGATGGAGCAAAGAATCCCCAGTCTTCTAGCGGGTCGACGACGAAGGGAGAGCAGCGGCCGAGAGGCGGGACAGTAGAACGCTGTCAGCGGTGTGACGGTGTGAGCTTTTAACATAGATTCAGTTCTCACTGTATGATAAGCTTGAGTATCTTGGTGTCATGGTCATCACTGCATTATTTACTACTATTTAAAACAAAAATATAAAGCGGAATTCCTGTCATATATTACATTATTATATTATTTGCTTTTTTAACACATAAAAGTCCTGAAATATTCCTAAAGCTGCCAAAAATTATTAAACATTGAGATTACAGCAATGGGAATGTTATTTCTTTTATTGTTGTTGTTTCAGTCACAAAACAAAAATGATCCAACATAAAACAATTGGTGAGCCCAAGAAAGACGACAAAACGGGCAGAAGCAGGCCACTGGTATGCCTAACTCTAAAATTGCAGACTTTAACAAGTTACCTTTTTTAATTTATTAAAAAAAAAAAAAAAAACATTTGACCAAATTTCATTCCAAAGTACATATTCATTCAGTCGTATATGTATTTAAAATATGTTGTGATTGTTTCTTTTTAAAAGGAAATGGTGAATTGCATGTTTTAATCTCTATATATTAGGGGTATTCTACTACTGAGCTCCAAGACGAGACCAGCAGCTCTGTTTGAACCCTTTTACACTTTGGTACAATAAACTTACAATCATCTCTTAAATTGTATTTAGTTCAACGCAGTACAAAATAACTTTGAACACGATATGACTAGGTGTTTTATTTTGCGTAAAACATTATTTAAATTCTTTTGTAATAAACTGTCATAAATTCCATAAGATTAGACAAAAAAATCAATTTGTGTGATCATAGTAGCCCCAAAAAGCTTCAACTAAAGCAAATCTTTAGTTTTACACAAAACACTGTTTTTTGAAAATTTTACCTTTTTTAATGTAGTTAATATTCTGCCTCCATGTTAGCCTGCCATCAGTCATGACCCTGTATCAAGAACATACAATTATTAGTTTATTTTCAATGCACAAAATAATAATAATTTTTGCCATTTCTTCTGCAAAAAAAAATAGTTTTTAAAAATGTTTTTATTAATGCAACAAAAGAAAACATACTGATATTAGCCTATTTTGTTATTATATTATTGTGGCATAAATTATCCCTTTTTCTGTTTGTTGTATTTCTAAACCAAAACAAGCATTTTTACCATAATTTTATTTTATTTTATTTATTTTTTACTTTTTATATATCGTGTACAAGTAAAACAAGAGGACTCTTTGATAATTAGTGGGCTATTTACAGTCAGGTGCTTAACTTACTGTTGTTAAATCAGTAAAGGCTGCGATGCCTTAATAAGAAATATGGATGATGCTCTTTTAGTTTTCACATCATGATTGCTCATGTTTTTTGTAACCAAAACAACAACATTATTCTTTTTTATGAGCAGAATGTAGCAGCTTTCTTTGTTTCAGGCATCTGACTGCCAGTATTCCAGCAATGGGTGGGGGAGGGGCATTGCTCCATAGAGCCAGAGAAAAACTCCAGTCCCTTTGACACTATTTGTGACATGACTATCTCTGACATGACATTGAACATATTTCTCAACCTTATACAATGACTGAGGTTTTTCTGAACCCATGTCCTTTCAAACCCCTGGTATACCTTGTTGCCCGTAACCAGCAGCCTGTGCTCAGTTATATACTTAACATTATATAAGTTTTATGTCCATGTTCTGTTAAATGTTCTATTCAGGAACCATAGAACATTTCACAGAGTAAATGTATAAGTAGGCTTATTTTTTTACATAAGAAATGTAAGGTTTTAAAATCTTTATTCTGAATGAGAAGTAGCGCACTTAAGCTAGTCCGAGGGACCCTAAGAGGCAATGTAGCGTGTTTATACTCTGGGCTGGCTCTGGATTAACCTTTGTACTTAAATAGGAATAATTTAATGGTTATATATGTCAAAACACGAGGGTGTTGATTACTGTAATGAAGGTAAAGTTTTCAGATATGAAAAGGTGAAACGGTGCATCAGAGAATCTGATGCGGATGCAGAAGAACCATCCACCAGCTTATTTACGAAACAAACCGACTGACAGCTGTTTCCACAGTGAGAAACTGATGTCAACATCTTCTCAAGGAGAATGTCAAAATCCCAACCTATCTAAAATTTGTCTATCAGAGCAAATCATTTTCTCTCCTTTTTGTTTCATACCTATCTTGATTTCGATTCAGGGTGCCTGTGAGATCCTAACTGTAGGTTGACTTGAAGTAAAATACGGTTTCATCATAATTGCACCAAACCGGAAAACCGAAAAGCTCGTTTATGATCTAATAGATTTTATTTGAAACAGAAAAGCAATAATTATTCCTACTGCAGCTAAAATAATCTAATATTTCAATTATTGCAATTTTAATATTTATTTAGTTTTATTTTCTGCATTGACGTAAGCAAAAATAAAAATAAAAACTCTACTAAGTTTAGTAGTGATTTTTGCGTAAATGATTTTTGAGTAATCCAGGAGTGAAACCGCTAATATTTGCAGGCTATCTGCTTGGGTAGCCAACCAGCATCGGCTCCTTTATAGACATGCTGCTCTACGCTTGTTTAATGTACTTTATAAAGGGTTATTGCTTAATTAGAGTCATGATTTTGGTTTGTTTAGTCTCCACATCATACCTGTCTGTGTGTCTTGGAGACCTGAAATATTACCAATTCCCGACAGAAAAGTGATTAACTTTCTTTCAGCCCGCTGACTGGCAGTGCGCAGAAACATGATGGGAAGGGGCAGTGCTGGGTACCATACAGCTGGAAGGAACTTTGGTCCTTTTGGCACTTTCTCTGGCTTTTAATTAAAAAGGCCCCAAACCTTAAATACTACCGTTATTGGAGTTCCAGGTGGTGCACTTTAATGTCCACATCATGGCTGTCTCTTAATATTTCTTGTTGTTTTGTATTTCTCTAAAAGCAAGAAGAAAGTAAGTAGCTTGTCGCTCAGCAACAGGTGAGGGAGGGTCTGTGCTACATTCCTTTCAGCTCTGAACAACCAGAAAACGCTGGTCACTTCAGTAGTTTCTCTGCATATCTTGTTTAAAGGACCTGAAACCGTGGACAGCTGAGTGTGACGGAAATATTAGTGATCTTTGACACCTTGGTGCACATTGATATCATTTACTGACTTCTGCCTATTCTGATTTAAAGTTTTCTTTCTTCAGACTTTTTTTGGTTTGGCTTGCTTGCCTTTCAGGTTTGTACTTGCCATGTAAGGGTTTGAGGAAAAGTGTTCAAAAATGTCCCCTTGTCTTCTCTCTGTACCGCACAAGAAGAAATCTTTCAGGAGCTCCACGGGTGTTCCGCTCTTTCCTGAATTGCGGTACTCTCGGGTGTGTTTCATAATGGTACATGGACCGTTGCAGCCTGATGTATCGCACCCGAGGGAGAAACTGCGCTCTGCGCCAATCTATCAGTCCCCAGCTTGAGGAAGACTAAATGACACGCTCATACGTCTGCCATTATAGCCCCCCCGTCATATTCCGGGTTTGCTTTAATTTGAGGCTATAGCCCCCACCTACTCGGCATTGAGGCAAAGGTGGTTTTGCAAAATTACGTTTTACTGTGATTATTCAGGAAATATTACGTTAGAATATTTGCTGCTGGATTATTTTACTGTAGTAATTTTTAAGCTGTTGTATAAACACGACAATGTAAGCAAAGCCTTTATTAGACCACCAGTTGTCAGTATGCTTTATTTTAGTACTTCACTGGTATTTACAACACCCACTTTTTCTAGTTTAGTACATTTATTTTTCTAACCGTAATGATGATTATACAAATATTACTAATATTTCCTAAATTCAATTTCTACTTTATACAATAACACTATGGCTTTTGGTTTTTCGTAAGTGGGAAGGAGACAAGGTAATTACCCTTGGGGCAATTAGAGAAAGGGGCTGAGGGAGTAGCAAGTCATTTTCTAACCCAAACATCCTGGTCCGAGGGGCCGGAGTGGCTGGACAGCCTCCCGGAGACCGCTGGCTGGCTCGCTGGGAGCCGTTCGCAGGGTAGCAGATCAGGGTTTGTTTTCTTTCTCCGGAGGCAGGCCCCTGAAACTTCTGCCAGATGAACTGCACCTGAACGCCAGCAGCTCTCCCACTACAGTCAGCAGAGGGAGCGATTCACTGTCCTTGGCCGAGTGCGCCCATGTGCATGCAATCCTTAAGACAGCTTCATCGCATTAACCAGTACCGAAGATCAGAGAGAAAGCCTGTTGCTGGGTGTTATTTTCTTGCAGGCTCTGTTGGGCGGTCTGACAGTGTTTGTGCCGATCTCTAAACATGCACAACCGCCAGAGTATTGTTGGGCCATTACTTCCAACTTTTGGAACAACAACAACAAAGAATCCCTGCTAATCCCTTCGAAAAAGTGAACTTGAGAAGAAAACATTGTGCAGCGTTGCTTTACATTTATTTTGGTGCTTTGCTAACGTGTTTAGCTCTTCAGTGTATTATTTAAAACAAATAAATAGGTAAATCCATAGCTAAATGGAGTCAACCACAGATGTCAGGCTGTATATATTGGAGATACTTTTATACCCCACAGCAGCATAGATTACAAAATTATTGTGACAGGGTGTGTGGCAATCTCTGTAATTGCTGTAAATGGTCAAACACTCGTGCGTAAAGCTGAGCGGTGGATGTATTGGCGCTGTTGGAAGACCTTGGAGGGAGAATTAGGAGGAAACGCGGTTTCAGGCATCAAATACTTCCTGGCCAATGATGATGACTGGTAGGGCTGAACAATTAATCGCATTTTCAATATAATCGCAATTAAAAAAAAAAACGCAATTTCCAAATCGCAGAGTCTGCAGATTTTGGCTATGTAACAATCAGGGAATTAGACACGTCCATTAGGTGTCGGTAAAATGTTTAAAGTGGGTTTGCCTCCACATGGAAGGGAAGACAGTTGCAGCAGTGAGATAATCTAATTTTATTGCTTGTTTTAGAGTTTATATAATCATACATAGCATTAAGTACAGGTCAATCAGTTTAATACATAGACTTGTTTGTTTGTTGCACTTTATGTTCAACAAGGATTGATGTCCAAATCAACTAAAAGCTGTTCTCTTGAACAATATTCTGATTAATAGAAACATTAACAGTTCTTGTTTTAAATAGTCCTTGTTTACAAACATCTTTATTTAGAGGGCATTTTTGTTGCTTGTGGTTAATGCGGAGAAAAGTCAAAATTGCAATTTTGGTTGAAATATATTGTAGGCAGAACGCAATCATTTCTGCTTTGAGTTTAGATGCTGTGGGTCTTTTAGCACCTAATCTGCACAGCGAGGAAACAAATTGATTTGTTGTTTGTATATGTTTAAAAAGACATGATAAATTAAACTGGGGGGAAAAAAAATCGCATTAAATCGCAATATTAAGAAAAAAAATTGCAATTAGATTATTTTCCAAAATCGTTCAGCCCTAATGACTGGCCAGTATACCACTTTAGACTCCAAGCGTTGCATTTTGCTATAACCTACAGGGGAAAGTGGCTAAACTCGCCTCCAGGTGCTGAAAGGCAGCTCTCCGACCCCCAGAGCACAGGGAAGGTACGCGCTCCGCTCAAACCCATGCTGCACTCACCGTCCATCGGCTGCCTAAAATGCTTTTTGCGTGTTAATTTTTTAATATTATTTAATTATTTTGGGGGAGGGAGGGGGTCTTATCTTGGGGAAAACCTCTCATTCATCCTCTCCCTCCTCTGAATGTCGATCTGAGCGCACAGCCTCAGAGGAATTTTAACAGGAGCACAGCTTTTATCTGACATTGAAAACAGCAATCGTGTATTTATTTTAACAAGTTTTTTTTGTATGTGGGCAACATCAGTGCTTTTACTTCTGATATTCCCATTTAATAAACGCCTCTTTGAAATTTTTCCGGAGTTTCTTTGGTTTTTCTCCGTTGTTGCCATGTCACCATGATGAAGAAAAAGATCAGCTAAGGCATTTTTTAGCACTGCTTTGCATTGACAATTTATGGTTGAATCTGGGCGTGTAGTGGGCAGAACATGAGGAGGAACCTGGTACGCAAACGTTCAGGTACAGCTGTGCTCTATAAAGTGAAATTGCATACTTCTTGGAGTCTGCATCGTTTTATAAATCTGAATATTTTTTGCCGTATGCTATTTTCTTTTTTTCCTGGCGTACTTACTTTTAGTATGGATTTTTTAGTATGGAGTTTTATAAATGAGACCACTGGACAGCACTATAAGGCATCCATGTTAACAGTTTATTAGCAAAAAAGTTGATTTTGGGGGTGAGTTACCCTTTAAATTTGATTTGTTTGTAGATGGCGAATAATGCAGGTCAATTTGGGTTAGCTGATGAATTTTCTATGCATCTCTTGACAAAGCTATCATTCAACCCAGAGCCAGAGTAAACTGATAATCTTATTGTGTGTGATATATGTATATGTGTATTTGAGCTTCCGTCTTGGCCAGGTCACTCTTGGAAAGAAGTTTTTATTCTGAATTACTTGTTTTACCTGGTTAAATAAAGGAATCTAGAGCTGGCCTAAGATTTTATGTCAGATTAATTTAACTTTGGGCCCATTTCTTCCTAAGACCGTTGGCCATCAGCCACCACAGCACCACTAACATCTCTTTAAATTGGTCATGCTAAATCATTTTCACTTTATAAATTTACCCCATGCAATTCCAAGATAATTAACACAGGGACAGTGCATTCCTTAAACCGACAAATATATTGGCTTGGCCTTCACATTACCCTCGTTGATTGAAATAAATGGCACTTGGGAAATAAGATGTAATAAAATTGTTGTGATAAGGTTATTTCTTTAAATTTCTAAATCAATCAAACCTCTGTTAAAATTAAATGTCCCATCCTGGACACAAAGTGGAACATGATTCCAGCACCAAAACAATACCTACAGAAGGGATTAAACTAGCTGTATCTGATCAAGATTAACATTATATAAGTTTTATGTCCATGTTCTGTTAAATGTTCTATTCAGGAACCATAGAACATTTCACAGAATAAATGTATAAGTAGGCTTATTTTTTTACATAAGAAATGTAAGGTTTTAAAATCTTTATTCTGAATGAGAAGTAGCGCACTTAAGCTAGTCCGAGGGACCCTAGGAGGTAATGTAGTGTGTTTATACTCTGGGCTGGCTCTGGATTAACCTTTGTACTTAAATAAGAATAATTTAATGGTTATATATGTCAAAACACGAGGGTGTTGATTACTGTAATGAAGGTAAAGTTTTCAGATATGAAAAGGTGAAACGGTGCATTCATTCACTCACACATTGTTCAGACTTCAGAAAAGAATTTTATTCTGTTTATCGCTAGAAATGCTTTAAATTTCTGAAAATATTTCTGGAAAATATGGCTAAAGAGCAAAAATATTCCATTTTGCTCTTTAGGCAGAAGCAATGCAGATCTAAGACGTTGGTACAATTTGTATACACTAACCAGCAGTTACCCAAAGAGTGCACAGAAACTGTTCTCATTCACGGGAAACAGAAGGAGGCCAACCTGAGAAGATGGAAAGAAGAAAGGAAAAACTCAGAGTTAAAGAGGACTGTGCAAGCTGGCGCTGACCTGCTCCTCTCTGATTCAGATGTGCTTTCTGTTTAAGAATCACTCGACAAGCCGAGTCACAGCACTGACAGTAAGGACTAAAGAGCCCTTCAGAGAGCTTAACGGCAGGCGAGTGATACCCATCAGGGAAGAAACAGGCCGGAAAGCTCTTCACGAAACCTCTGCTCAAAAAGTTGAGCTCTGTGGGAATGCAAACGGGGGCGGAATAGTTGTTTTCTTTATAGTAGATGAATCATGCTTGGGTAAGGTGAGCTGACTGCACGGTCAATGTTATCTCATCGTTTGTCACTCTGGTGAACTCCATCAGGTGCCTCCATCAGAGCTGCCAAGAGAGAAAAGCAGAAGTGTTCATGTTTGTGTTTACAACCGACTGAAAATTAGTCTTGGCATGCTGACCAGAATTTTCCCACTGGATGACATCATTTTGTAGGTTTTCAGCAAATGAGCTTGATTAGAATAAGGCTCTACTCACACCTTGGCCAGACTAGCCTGCCGTCTGCATGTCAAAGTCTCTTTCCCCTACCGTGGCTTTGGTTTTAGACGGTTGAACTTGGTTTCAGTGGGTTTAATGTGGAAGAAATGCATGGTTCCCTTGGTTTTGGTTTTAGCTGTAGGGATTGGTGGCTTGTGCCTTAGGATTTGCATGCTTTTTTTTTTGTTTTGTTTGTTTTTCTACTGGAATAAGTGAGCCGCGCCATCAGCTTTCTAAAAACAAGCCACGCCTGCCAAACATCCTACATAATTAGTGAAGCATTTCACACGTTGCACAGCATCAAACAGGCAAATGCAAAATGAGTTAATTAGGCAGAGTTTGTGTAGAGTAGGAGGGGCTTCCTACAGAGGAGACGTGGCTGAGATCCAGTGCAGCACATGGTCGCTCTCACAAAAGCTTACTGTATAAAGGCAACATACACAAAGCTGCAATGATGGCGCCTTTAGTCCAAGTTGTACGAGTGGCTGCATTTTTGCAAGAAATTTCTCTTTTGAATAAATTGGAGATAATTTGTTTATATTAATTTATCATATATCCCTTTATATATATATATATATATTTTTTACAAGCACCTAAATAACTGAGAAGAATGTGCCAAACTCTGTTGTAATGAGCCACGGAATGTCTTGAATGGGATTTCTAAGGAGAAGGAATGTTATTGCATTTCCTGGGCAGTTTGGGCAGCGTTTTAACACAGAATCATATGCTGAGCCTTTAAATGGGAACAAAATGTGTTTTGGTTTTGAGTTTAATGTGTGTGAACTCATTTGTGTGTCGGTGGGGGAAAAAAAGCTTTATAGTCGAAATGAGATTAAACTCAGATTATTAAAACCTTTATGTAGACTGGGCAGATTAAGGTCAGGAAATTATAAAGTTTCAATTCTGACTGTATAAATTGCTTTTTGAAATACAGAGAGTTGTTAAAAAAAAATCTTATCAAAATGTGTATTTTTTTCCCCTTAGATTCATTCACTTTTTTTTTTTTTTTACAATACTTCTAATGCACACATACTGGTTTTGTAAACTCTGGAGAAGTAGTGACATTTTCTACATATTGTTGCAATACAACCACAGATGTAAGTGTGCTCTTGGATTTTATGGTATAGACACCCTTAAATTGGAGACATGACAAGAAAATGAGTGCAAATGTCTGATATGTAATACTCTTAGTAGAGGTGGTAGGCATTTGTATTCAGCTCCCTTTGTTCAGATACCACAAAATAAAATCTTGTGCAACCAGTTGCCTTAAGAAGTCACATAATTGGACAGTATAAATAGAGATGCTCCGTTAAGGCCTCAGAGGTTTTTTTAAAGAACAAATGGGGAACTAAGATTACTAATCAAACAGTAATGTAGGTGCACTGTTTCCTGAAAACAAACACAATTCTGCATAAAGTTGTAATGACATGATGGTTTAGTAGAGAAGCAATCAAGATGCTCATTGTCACTGTGAGGAAGCAGCAGCTCTGGCTGGGAAATCTGTTGGCAGGGCACTATTACTTGTGAACTCTACAAATCAGATCTTAATGGAAGTGTACCTTTAGGAATGCTATTGTTAAAAGAAAGGCATAATAAGTCCCCTTTTTCCAATTTCCCACAAGTCATGTTGAGGAAATATGTCGGGACAAAACTCACCATGTGAAGGAAGTTGCCCTACATTGGGAATTCTATGAGTGGCAGAAAACTAAAACCTCTATCACTCTGAGCAAAAACATCATTATGGTGAAGCATAGCGGTGGCTTCATTATGCTGTAGGTCTTTTCCTCAAAAGGTTCAGGGTCACTGATCAAAGTTGATGAGCTGATTGATCAAGCTAAATACTGGGCAATCTATGAGGGAAAAAAAATACAGTTTGAAGTTGAGCTTCATGTAGACCAACAACCTTAAACGTAGAACCAGAGCTATGATGGAATGGTTTAGAAACATGCAGTTGTTAGAATATTCCAGTCAAATCCAGACCTAAATCCAGTATATAATCTGTAGCCTTGAAATTGGCAGATCAGAGACTCCCCATCCAAAATGAACCCTACAAAAGTATTTGCCTCCCTTGGCCTTCTACCTATTTTGGAGCATTCCAGACTGTAGGTTTTAAATCTCTATTTCTGTGATGCACACTAAGTTAAGTAAAATGAGAAAAAATACATATAAAAAATATATGAGAAAAAAAAAGTATGACGTGAAAATTGCCACTTGTATGTTTCTACCCCTTTAACTATGTAGCCCCTAAAGAGTTCCTATGCAACCAATTACCTTTAAAAGTCACTTAGTCAATTAGTGAAATGAAGTCCATCTGTGTGCAATAAACTGTCACATAACCTGTCAGTTTAAAGACACCTTTTCTGAAAGACCCCAAGGGCTCCAGCACCACTAGCCAAGAAGCATCACACCATGTAGACCAAGGTGCTCGCCAAACAAGTCAAGAGCAAAGTTGTTGTGAAGTACAATTCAGGGTGGGGTTATGAAAAACATCAAGATCTTTGATGTTTCCCCAGAGCAACATCAAATCATCTTCAAATGGAAAGCACCATGGTACCATAACAAACCTGCTAAGAGCAAGGCATTGGTCCGAGAGGCAGCACAGACACCAAAGGCAACCCTGAAGGAGCTGCAGATATTCACAGCAGAGACTGGAGTGTCTGTCCAGAGGACCACAATAAGCTGTACACTCCATAGAGCTGGACTTTATAGAAAAGTGTCCAGAAAAATGCCGTTATTCAGCAATAATAATAGAAAGTACGTTTTGAGTTTCCCAAAATGTATGGAGGAAGGTGCTCTGGTCAGAAAATGTAACTTTTTGGTCAGCAAAGAAAAAGCAGTGTCTGGCCCAAACCCAACACATCCCATCACCCCAAGAACACCACCCCCACAGTGAACCATGGTGGTGGCAGCATCATGCTGTGGGAATGATTTTCAGCATGAGGGAGTAGGAAATCGGTCCAAGTCGAAGGAAAGATGGACGGTGTTAAATACGGAGAGAGGTGTGAGTCTGAAGGTGAGAGGGATGGGTATGTTTGATTACAGAAGGAGGATTGCCTTCACAGCTTTAGGAAAGCTGTTGTTTTAAAGTCTATTTGTTCTGGATTTAATATAGCTGTAATACCAGGGTGTGTGGGATTTGTGGCAATATGTCTGGCCCTGTTCTGAACTTGTGCAGCATAAACCATGTCCAGATCTGGTAGATGGCACAATCCCCTGTGAAGTCCTGGACCTATCTGGACTAAATACTTTAGGGGCTTAGTAGTTATGCATGCTAAAGTTTTGTTATTTTGTCCTATTCATTGTTTGCTTCACAATTTAAAAAATACATCTTCAAAGTTGTTGCCATATTCTGTAAATGAAAACTCTCAAACTATTTTATATCTCGGATGTGAGGCAACAAAATATGAAAGTGCCCAGAGGTGTGAATACTTTTGCAAAGCGCTGTATTCTGGCCAAAAGAATGAGCAAAAACTTCAGTCTCAAAAGGTTCAAGGCCTGAAGAAGCACACCCCAATGAAACTGCAGCTATAAATGCAACAAAGGTAGTTCTATTGACTGACAGGGAATGAATACAAATATACGCCCCATTTCCAGTAAGGACTTTGTCACATAAAATCATTATAATTAATTTGTAGTTGTCACTTAGCAAAATGTGAAATGGTTCAGGATACATTAATATTTATGGTACACAATCTCATACATAGTCCCCCCCCTCCACACACACACACACACACCCTCACTGAGTGCTGCAGCCCTGAGCCATCAGTGCCAAGCCAACAGAGGGAACTGTCACCGTGTCCATTGTTGCACTCTAGAGAGTTGAACTTGACTGAAACATATGTCTTCAATTTTAATAGCTCTCCATTCTCTCCCTCCCACAGATGGCCTGAGGGGGGGAGGGGTTTGCCTGAGAAGCTGCGTTTCATGTAAGAATAATTTGTGCTAAGTAGCTGGCGATCTGTTTGTTACGCTAGAGCTGACAGTTTGTTTATGTTTCTTGAGGAGTATGATGGATGGGGCAGGAGTTGATGCTAATTAGACTAAATTGTTGCGAAAAATGCTGAGGGTCTGCACTGCACCGCTAAGGCCAGTTTCCATTGTTCCTGCGTCTTTGCATTCTGGGCGTAATTGAATGGAGCTTGGGCCCATTCATCATGGCAGCGGGCGTCTCGAGCAGGAAGCAAATGGCTTGACCTGGATGGAGTGGTTTGCAGAGAGGGACGTGTCGGTGGGGGAAAAGACCACTGGAGGAAAACGATGTCACTTTCTTTCCTCTAGTCCAATTAAAACAGACACAACCTGATTCCAACCAGCCATGAAATTGTATTTACTCCTCATGAAGCTTAATTACTGGCTCTTAGGCGTTACCCTTTTAGATTGACATATGTGGTCAACGGTAAAAAATGGCCATTAGGAAATGTGGCATTGCCTTATTTCCTCTTAAAAAGATGATATGGGTGTCTCCTGTGGTTCATGTTTCACTTTGTGCCTGAAAACGGAAGTAAGTAAACTTAGAATACGGATATTCACGTATTAAAAAAAACTTTTCTTCTCATGGTATGACATGAAAACAGAGTTTACTTATACAGTTGTAGTTCAGGATTATCAAAAATATTATTTGATAAATGCCAGAATGAGGGACAGAATCATTTAGAGAAGTTGTTTTATTTTCTTCAAAAAGTTTGCTGTCCTCCTGACAGCACAGGTGTAATTGTTACAGCGATTTGGTTGAAAAAGATCGTTGCAAAGTTAAGTACAACTAATGCAGAGTTGCATTAGTTGACCATGTCCCAATCAGTGGCGGGTGGTGATAAAGTTTTTAGGGTGTGCTCTAGAGGTCGGAGATTAACACACAATAAACTCTACCTAAACGTAAACCCAACAGCCACTTGTCTGCTGCTGGATTTTTAAGTCTGGTCGAACCAGTCCAAGTTCGTTTGTCTGTATTTTTCCTCCAGCGAAAGCCTCCTGAAATTATTATTTTGTAAATAAAGGACCAAATTTCCTTAAGCTGCATCATTCTCTCTTGTATTCCAGTCTGACTCTTCAGTTGGCATTAGTATGTTTGAGTGACATTGTGCCTGTGCATCTGAGCTGCCAGGGGTGTGACTTTGATTGACAAGATATGATGACTGATTGGATCAGATTGGATGAAGAATTAGACAAAAGCATTGATTGACCATTGATACAGAAAGCTATGCCCCAAAGAGAATATGTAAGTAACCAATTTAAGACCAGTATGAAGTCACATGGAGGACAAAAGGTTACAAGCATACTTGGCCCATAACATTGAAACATTAAAATTAGGAGGCCAACGCAAAAAAATAACCCTAAATTAAAGCCAAAATTTAATGGGAAAGCTGAAAAATTAAAAGTCAGACACACTTTTTGAAAGAAGTTGTAATAACAACTGGTCTAATACTTAATAATAATAATAATAATAATAATAATAATAATAATAATAATAATAATAATAATAATAATAATAATAATAATAATAATATTAAAGTCAGTGACAGCAATGCCTTGTATATGTTTTGAAGCTAAATATTTTTAAATTAATGTAGGAGTAAAGGAACTCAGAAATGCCGTCAGTATTACACTGTCTACATAAGTGCTGTGATGCCAAAGCTTTGGCATTTATTTCTTCGGATATATCACTCAACCCATACTGCTGCAGTCTTATAAAAACAGGTTTTGCTCTTGCTGATGGAGTTTTATACAAAGGAGTTAGCTGAAGTGCTAGGCTAATGCTAGCATATTTTCTCTGTCTTGATATGCTGTACTGATAACTGGGATTGTAAAATGTTTAATTGTGGTTACTTATTCATGTTGGGGGGGGGGTCAATATCATAAACACAGAGCTTTGATCAGTAATAAATGTAATCATCAGTGTTTCAGCTGCTTGGGGAAAAAAAAAAACCTGTTTAGTGTAATTTTTAATGAC
The DNA here is from genome assembly GCF_011125445.2 of Fundulus heteroclitus. NCBI lineage: Eukaryota > Metazoa > Chordata > Actinopteri > Cyprinodontiformes > Fundulidae > Fundulus > Fundulus heteroclitus. The sequence continues at coordinate 22,788,416 of NC_046379.1, forward strand.
CAGCATGAACAGAACCAGTACACTCAGTCTGGGTTTTTTTGTCAGTTTCTGTACCGTGTGTTGTCATAATATGAGTTTAGCTCAGTCGGTGCAGGGCCTTTGTGACGTTGCACGTTCTTACCATAGTAATGCTGTGTAGAAGAAGCTTTCACTTCTTTTGTTTTAAAATAGTTCTCTGTTAGATCTGTTTTTCTGTGTCATGTGTCTTTTTTTGTCCATTTATTCATTTTATTTTTTTGTTGGCCAGTTTTTGTCCTGGGGAAATATTTGGTGAATGAAGAGAGGGGGGAAAAACGGAGGAAATTAGATTTCTGAACATTTAGACCTGTGAATCCTGCCGGCTATGCTTTAGACATGCTTCAACCCCTGTAGGTGCATTGTGCTTGATAACAAACATAATTCTGCATTAACTTGCTTCTTTAGTTGTTTCCCCCCCCCAATCATACAATTTACTGAAATCATTTCCACCATGAAGTTTGAAAAGTGCAGTATGTGGTCCAAGTAAACATATGTGTTGGACCTCATACATGCTGCCAGGCCTGGTGAGTTACTGACAATACAACACTGCTGTGTCCTCTCAACACTTTCACCCTGTTATTTCCTCTTTTAAGAGCTATATCTGAAGCTTCATCTGAAAGTCATTAACTGCTAAACAAAGTAACGCTGCAAACAGTATGGCATTGTCACAGTCGGAGCTAACATAGAACAGAGCTGGGCTGAGAAAACGGGACCCTCCACATTTTCTGCCACATATGACGAGGATCTACCTTCCTCATGTTCTGGATATAAACTCCCTCCAAAGTTCCACTTTGGAAAGAAATAATAATTAGCTTTGAATAGTCTGAATCTCCCATTAAAAAGAAACATGTTTGTGTCTCAGTGAGAGACATATGCCACTGAAGATCCATTCTGTACAAAGTTTCATGCTAAAGAATTCACTAGATCTGAATTTTTGTCTTCACATGAGAGACACTGAGACAAACCTTATAACAGACATGCCCTGAAGGTGACATTAAGTTGAGGTAAGGATTACATGACTCACCTCTGTTACTTACAATATTAAAAGCTCCAGAGGCATAAAAAACCTCATCTTGAATGCCATTGATCTGTGGACTAAAACAACAAGCGTATTAGCCGGAGCTTTGATCCCTTTCTGGCTGGTTGCAAATGTGAAACATCTTCTGAATGAGGCAAATGCAGCATTAAAACTGGAGGTGCCCGATTAGAAGTTTGCGTTCATTGTTTGATCTCTTGTTGTTATTATACGACTTTGACCTGCCGATACTGCTTTTTGTTAATTCTGATGTCTCTTTGAGAGCTATAAATAAGGATGAGTGTAGATGTAAGAACAGCACTCAGACTGTTTTTCTTCTAGCTCCCCTGCCATGAGCGACAAGAGGAAGTGTTACGCTGCTGTGTGAGAGAGAGCAGTAACTGGGTTTTACTTATTTCAGAGACAAAATATGAAGGATCTGCCGTTTGACACTTTATTTAGCACACTTTGTTAGCAATTAGCTCAGCCTCTCCAAAATTTCAAACGGGCTTAAATGAGAGGCAACCGGACTTTCGACAGCCATCCAGGAGTCTTTGTCAATTCTGGTGGCTCATACTTGAGCTCCAGTGCGAGCCACCAGAATTGACAAATTCTTACACGGGGAACTCTGCTTATTTCTACCTTATTTTTCTTTTTTTTTCCCTCCCTTCATGTTGTTGGTAGCCAGATTACCCACTCCAAAGTAGCAGCTAGAAAATGAGTGATCCGTGGACAGAGAGTGTCTGCAGCTCCTGCCAATACACAAAGAGGTAATTCCTTCAATATTTATAGAACCCACACTAATGTTTTAGTGGTTCAGTGTTCTGTGCAGCCATGGGCTGGACTGGTGTGCCAGGATTAAAAAAAATATGGTTTGACAGAGGCAAAGACTTTCTGTCCTACAGTTTAAAGCTCTTTTATTGAAATGCTGGAGGAATGTCAGGAGTTACTGGTATTTTCTCTGGCTTTATAGAGCATAGGGGAATGTAGAGTTATGTAGTAAACTCACCTGTTCCTGCACATTGTTAGGCTGCTGATAACCTTAGCAGGTGTTTATTCTATATTTTTGCTTTTGATTAAATACTCAGATGTTGTGAAATTGTGGTATTTTTAGCCATGTTCATTAAGGATTGAGAAGCTCTTTCGGCTCATGCCCAGCTGCGATTTGTGTCTGAAGTTGGACCTGGTAATGACGTCAGAGACATCCGAGTTGAACGTGGTCCAGTTGCAATTCAGAAAGCCTGGGCAATTTATCTGGTTAGTGGTGAGGCTATCTACTGTTGGCTGTAGAAGCCAGTGGAGTGCAAAAAGAAATATGTTTAGAAATGGAGATTGTACATTATATGTATGTGGTTTAATGTAACACATGCTATCAGGGGTGTAAAATAATTACATACAATCACAGTTATATCTGACACGGAGCTCAGTTGGACTTGGGATACCTTTTTTTTATCAGTTTGCGATCCCGACTGGTAATTCATTTGACTTTCAACTTCCAAACTCAAATTTCTGGCTATGAACCGAGCGCACCATAAAATCTTTTTTTTTCTTATATCTCCCTCTGGCTTGGTGATCAGAACACACAAAGAGGGGCAATGTAGCCCTAAAACGATCTCCTAAGTGAAAAGTAAATAAATAAATGGGAACACGGTGCAAACGTCTCCAAAAAGGTCATGGTGAGTTTAGGCAATATTGAAATTTGACATTTATACATAAAAATTCTGCTGCAACTTGTAGGAAGCAGTCAGTCACATGTAAAGGCAAATACAATTTCACATTAAAGATGGAAAGACGGAAACTTTTCCAAGTCAGTAAGAATAAGTGACAGCTGCGGGTTTTGTATAAAGAAAACAAAATCTCCGGCTGGAATGGGGCCTAAAAAGCCCAGCCAACCTGATGAAAGTTCTGCTCAGTGAGAAGAAAACGTTTGGTGTCCCAAACTGTCAGATCAGGGAGCCCGGTTTCCTGGCTTGTTAAGCCGACATGTCTGGATCTCTTTGTGACGGACTGTGACGTATTACGGCTCGTCTCGTTGTACACATGGCTATCTGCTCACGCTTTTTCTCCGTTAGTCTCTCACCTGTCAGAGGGAAACGAGGCCTGCGAGAGACTGAAACTGAACCCTGACATTTAGTTTGAAATAAATGTGAAACTTTCCTGCAACCATGGAAGATCTCTTTGTATCCCCAATGTAAATAACTGAACATCACTTTTTTTTCTTTTTTATTATTTGGCACATTGGCTGGAATATAGGGAACATACAAACAATGAAACTGAGAAGTGCGAAGTGCATTACCAGTGAAAAGTTTTTTTTTAAGCAATGTCAGAGTGATTTAAGTATTTTTTCCCCCCCCAGAGCTTTATGGAGAATTAAATGTTTAGGATATTCTGAAGCCACACTGGCGCATGTGTGGATGTGTTATTTATTCAGCTTTCTTTTTCAAGCTTATGAAATTAAAATGTATTTATTTTATTGCTCAACTGCAGTAGCAGTTCAGGAACTGGAAGTTTAAGAGACAAATCGTTTAAATAGATAACTTTTTTTTTTTTTTTTTACAAAAGGTCCTGTTTTATCCCCTTCCGTCTTAAACGCCTTTACTGTACACTGGCCAGAAAAAAAAAGGGAAACTGTATGGGTGGGATGTGAGCTAAGGATTGGGAGCATGGGGGGCAGAATGAGGGGGATAGAGAGAGGAAGCGAGTTAGCGTCGGATGGGCGAGAGTGAAACCCGAGCATGATTGAGTTAGGGGAAAGGAGACAGGAGCCCTGAGGCTGCCAGTCAGATGCTGTGTGTGTGTATATATGCTGCTCTTGTCATGCTGCCCTGTTAGCATGGGGAGATTGTGATGGAGTTATCTGGCTTGGCCCTAAAAACTGCTTGTCATCTTGTGTATACACAAGGAGGTAGCGTTAGTCTGTGTGTATGCTTGTACGGTGCCAGCAACATTACTCACCGGCCTTTTGGGACACCAGCAAAGCCTCGCCTGGTTCCTTTCCCTTTCAGTGGAAATGTACTCATTGCATCCTCTTAGCTCTCAGAAGATGAAGGTTATACAAACAGTCATGGAAATTAGGTCTTAGAGGGTTAAACTATTACCTTTCTTGTGGGATTCATCTTCACCTGCTTCTCAAATGCTCTGTGACACGGCTGGAAATGTTGCCGCGCATAAAAAAAAAAAAAAACAAGCGGCGTTACCAAAGCATAATTAATGTCAATTTTGTTGCCATTATAATTACGCTTTTTATGCTTTTGACATACCTTTTCCATCTTGCACACTGTGCGAGATATTTTATAAACTGAGGGGGGGGAAAAAAACCCGTCAGAGGGAACGCAGTATGGAGCCCCTGCTTCACACTGCAGCAGCGCTAAGCAAAAGCAGATGTTATAAAGTTTACAGAAATCAGAACATTATTTTCCTGTTTCCATTGCATTCTTCTAAACACTTAGTGAACAAGCTTTGAAGTCACCCAAGAAATCTTGTCTGCGGGAGAAATGATAGGATCTCCTGGAGCAATGGAAGCTAGTGTGGAGGGTTTGGGTGGGTGAGTGGGTGGGGGGGATTTGTAGGAGCCTTAAAAGGGCGGCGGGTTGATTAAGAGTAAGAGGTGCTTCTATTGTGTTGATTCTACTTTCTCATATGATTTAAGCTTCTGAACGGGGCCGGTCTGCACATCTTGATCTTCTTGTCGAGATTTATTCTGCAGACCTGATTTGATCTGGGATGTAGGCGGAAGATAAGTTGTGTTTAGGCAGGTCTGCTGTGGGTCTGATCATAACATCAGATAAATCCTGACTGTTAGACGGCCTCGCTGCAGGCTGTGTGCAGGGCCGCCACTGGCCCACATCAGGTCTGCGTAATCTGTAGGCAGCAACACAGCCGCCCAGCTCCAGAGCCTTGCAAAAGTATTAGGGTGCCCTTGAATTTTCTGAGTTTCCTCAAAATACTGCCAAAAACGTTTGTTTTTATTGAGACTTTAGATGATAGACAAAGTGGTGCGTGGTTGTGATGGAGTAGAAAATTATACTCTTTGGTTTGCTTACAAATAAAAAATCTAAAGTGTGGTGTGTATTTGCATTAAAGTCTCCCGAGTCAGCACATTGTTAAACTACCTTTCTTTCTTTCTACCAGCAAGCGTTTGGGGTTTTTCTCTGCAAACAAGAATATGCGACAATCTCTAGGTGTGCATACATGGTAGACTGCTTCGATCTTAGTCAGCTTGGATGGGGAACCTTGGCTTTCAAATCTTAAATCTTTGTCTTCAACTCCTTTTTAACAAATAATATGCTTTGATCTAGGTGCAAGTCCTTGTGCTGATGGAAGGTGAACCTCGACCACTCAAGGCTTTTACTTACCTGACTCCGCCAGATAGATTTGCTCCGCATATCCATCTGGAAACCTTCCGTTGAAGTAATTTTGGGAAGGGGCGAAAATACTGGTTAGCTGATTGGCCTATGTTGGTGATAGACGGGCCAAATGAACCAATCAGATTCGTCGTCGCTCGTAACAGAGCGACGACGAAAACACAACCACAAGCCAAGCTACTCTTGCTGCTGCAGCTAAAGGCTCGTTAGCTCAGCAAAGAAATACTCTGTAATTCCGATAAAACTTGCTCGATAGCCGCGCTAACGCTAGTTTCATCGGCTGAAGCTGCCATGTTCTTTAGACTGAACTGTCGCGCTTCTCGTTGCGTCACACCTCAACCCGCCTCAAAGCCAACGCTGATTGGACGTTCGTTTGGTGAACGGCTCCAAATTTTCTTTAACGGAGAGTAGCCAGACTGATCTGCGAGTGAAACCTTGAAAGCTCGCGAGATCAGGATGGTCTCACGAGGCTAGGCTTTTACAGGCATGAACCGGTTTATTTCAGGATCAGCCTGAATTTAGCTCCATCCACCTTTCCGTTAAACCCTGACCAGCTTACCTGTCCCTGCTGAAGAGCCTCACAGCATGATAGTACTGCCATTAAGTTCCACAGTGGGCATGGTGTGTTTTGTGTGATATATACAGAGATTAAATTACAGCTGGACTATATTTAGTAGTTAGGTGACTTGGTCTTATGGTATTCTGCTAAGTCGCATCAGTGTAAAAAGGTATAAAGAAGAAATGCATATCATATTTTTTCAGATATTTATTAGTTTAAAATCTGTAAACTTTACATGTCTTTCCTTCTTATTTGCAGTTGTGGATTCTTTTTTTAAAATTTGTTCTAGCAGATAACATGACAATACAATGCAATTAAAAGTATCTCCAGAGGATGATCCTGCTGCTACCAGGAGCTGCGTTTAGGGTTATGTGTCGTGGTTTGCCATACACATACGAAGTGTTTTCGCATGTAGGCATAATTTCTGTTTTGGTCTCATACGACCATAGCACTTTCTGCCACATGTTTAGATGGCTTGTGGCAAACTGTAGCTTTCTGTAAACAACGGCTTACTTATGGGCCCTCTTCCATAAAGGCCGGATTTGGGGAGCGCTTGACTAATAACTGTCCTGTTAACAGGTTCCCCTGCCAGAGTTTGATAATCTCAGCATCTCCTCCAGAGTTGCTGTGGGTTTCTCCACTGGATATTTGATTCATGCTCTCCTGACCAAGATTTTAGTTGAGGTCGGCGACCATGTCATCTAGGGTTTGCAGCTGCGCCACACTCTTATAATTTTCAGATGATGGAGTGAGTATATTGTAAGATATGCAAAGCTTTGAATGTTGTTTTAGAACTTAACTTTGCTTTAATTGTCCCAGAACTTTCTCTCTGACCTGTTTTCCATGATCTTCATGATGCTATTTGTTCAAACAACCCTCTGAGGCCTTCACAGAACAGCTGGATTTATACTGACTGGGGTTTTAAAGTAAAGAGGGACTGAATACAAATGCACACCACACTTTTCAGAGTTTTTAGTTGTACAAAACTTTGAAAACTTTGTATCCAGTTACCCAATGTACAACATGACATACCAATCAGTGTTTGTGTGTTGCGTAAAATCTTTTTAAAATACAATGTTTGTGGGTTTTTATGTGACAACATAAAAAAAAATCAACTCCTCTTTTTCTTTCCAGTTTTTCTACCTTTTTAGTGTTTTGTCATCTGTCGCTCTTCTTTTTTTACTCTTCTACCTTCCTGTTTCTGTGTCTGTTGAACATGAAATAGTCCCAGCATAAATTCTAATAAATTCTTGCATAGATAAATCAAGCGAAAGCAGTAAGGCTCCACATGTGAAAGTAAAATCTGTTGGGCTCTCTTTGGTAATTTAGCATTAAGAATTCTTATGTCTACATTACCAGACAGGACACACACACGCACATACACACAAAAAGACAAAATGTAAAAATGTTAAAGGGGTATGAATACTTTCGCAAGGCACTTTATGCCTTGTAAACTTCAACCCTCCATAGTAGTCCCTCATCCTCCATTTGTCGAGCACCTATCATTCATTAGTATAGACTAAGGGGTCGGAACCTGTTTTTCCTTAAATGTTCTCAAATAACTGAACACTTATGTTGTTAATGCGAAACGTGTGTCCCCATCAAAGTGGTTGCAACACTGTTCCTTATGCCGCCATCTAACTAGATGCAATCCTCCACAATTCTGGAAGGAAGAAGCAATGAAGCAGTAATGCAGCAAGCGTTCAATAAAAAGTGTGACTTGTGAGACGGCTACATCTGCAGCGCATTAGGGTTCAAGCGCACGCTCACAGGTTAACTAATTCTTTCTGTTACCTCGACTGACTGAGTCTCCTGAGAAGCGACCGGGCGCCCGTTGCAAAGCACAGCGAGGAGCTTTATCATTTTAAGATGCGTCGGACTTCAATGTCACCATCACTTGGTTTTGATTTAGCTGTGCAAATCACCCTTGTTACCATGTATTATGAGCGCAGGAGAAAACAAATGCCTTGTCCCTCTCCTGTACTGTTCCCAGCAACTCTGCCTCCTCTCAGCCCTTGTTGTGCTCTAATACAATGTGGCACATGAATCGCGCACACAATGCATGTCCTCATCCGTGCTTCATGGAGACAGGACCTCACAGGGCAGGCACTTTAGCATTTCCTGCGCTCTCATCTTCAAGGCTTAGCAGAGACGCGCATTCCTTTTCTCTTCACATAATTCAATAGAGAGTTTGACAATCACAATTAGGCTAAAGGCAGAGTACCCTGGCAGCTTTCCTTTGGTAATATGGAATTACAAAACTATGCCCATTTACCCATCCATATGCGGTGGGTCTAAGCAGTGATGCATCTGTGTTGGGTTTGACCCATAGGACCCCCACCCTCTGCTAAACAAAGTGCCTGTAGAGAGCGCTGGAAGATGGCCAGATTAGATTGCCACCGAAGACCCTTGAGAACTTTCCTACGGGTTTGGAGGGTTACAAAATTTCCTCAAGTGTCTGAGTAGGTAACGGAGCTCCTTTAGCGTGTGACGGGATAGGATGATGTATACGCAGATAGTCGACCTACAGGTATTTCTGTCTGTGAGGCCTTTTTTTTCTCCCCCCCCCCCCTCATCTGTTTGCCTTGTTTCTTCTCCACACACTCCATTGTTTTCATTGGCTGCACAGTCAATGATGCTGTAGCGCTGGAAAACGACTGGTGTGATTTTTACAGGGGGATAGGGAGCATGGGTCATAAAACTCGCCTCCTTTATTTTCCACAGCCAAAAGAAAAATGCCCCCTCCCCTTCACCTTCCCCGTCAAAGCCCGAGCCGTCTGTGGGAAGCCTCCAACGTACAAGAAGCAGAAATGTAAACTACCACACTCGTCGAGGAGGTCTCACTTCAGACTCAGGAAAACTCGCAGACTGCTGGGCTGTGACGTGATCTCACGATTAAAATATTTTTCAGCGATTTCTAGTCATTTTTTTTTTTTTTTTTGGATCCCACTGGCAGCGAAGGGAATCCTGTGGGACCTTGGAACAACAAGCAGCCGTCCTGGTCTGAGGACTCCTGGGAGCAGGAGAACCCACAGCATTCCTCCCCTCGATGCAAACCGCCTCACCCAGACAGAAGGGGAGCCCGTCCCTCTTCTTGCCCTCAAGAAGCTCTATTTTTAAATTCAGATGGGCTTTATTGTTGCTGCAGTGAGATGATGCTGTCCACGCAAAACAAGCAATGGCCATCTTTTTTTTTTCTCCAGATGGCACTTTTTGACAACTATTTTAATAAAAAATTGCAGCGCCCCGCGCTAATGCGCGCATAGTAGACATTCCCAACGCTTTGACCTTCCTCGCGGGTCAAACTGACCATTGGGGATTGCAGATGTGTGTGCATGTGTAGGTCAGATGGCTGCAGCAGGAAATCTCTTCCGCTGCGTGCTGTTTTGGGGGTGTGAAGGCGGGTGAAAACACGGGCTGAAAGATGGTCCTGCAGGACCCGAGTCAAGCCATGAAAGTTTAAGTAAATACGAGGAGAAGGGGATAACCCTGGTGGTCTGGGATCCCTCCCTAATTTCTCCTCTAATGTTTTCTTTCTCCTCTGCCCTTGTTTGGACAACAGTGTGCGGTGCTGGATGATGCCCCTGTGATTCAGTCTTTAGCTCCGCTTTCTTTAGGAACAAACTACTGTATTTTCACCGTGTGCTGGTGTGAGTTCTTCCTGATTTCATGCTGTCAATGGTGTCTAAATTTAGATAGATGCACGTAAAGAGGCGAGACGAGTCAGGAAATCCCACACTTATGTGCGTCATACTTTCCATAAAGATATTCCAATGTAAACATGAGGCTTGTTTAGTAGGCCATACCGTCAGTCTTGGAGAGAACTAAAGCAAATGAAGACTTTTTTTCCTTCACACTCGCTGCAATCCACCTTCACCTTTTTATTCTCATGTCACGCTATCACAATGTCGAGTCGTGTATTTATTCTCTTTCCAAAAACCAGTGCACTTCCCAACTTTGGTGTGCTTCTCGCAACCATTTAAACGGCTCATCCATCATCAGCATCTGAAATATTTTTCACACCCTGTGCGTTGCAGCTTTAATTGCTTTCCTGTTTAATTACAAGCAGACTGGTCGGCATCTAAAAGTGCCAACCACGGTTTGGGGGGATTGTTGTGCGTTTGGGTTTATACTTGCCGTACCTTCCAAAAGTATTCACAACCCTTGAACTCCGTCACGTTCTGTCACTTTGCTATGACAGAAAGGCGTCAAGGCATTTTAGAGGGAATTTAAGTGACAAACATAAAGCGGTGAATAAATGCCAAGCGAACAAAACAAAACAAAAACGATGCTGGTTTTCTGAAAACTGTTGCACACATTTGTATTTGGCCTTATTAGTCAATCCCTTCTGGAAGCACCTTGCACTCTAGTTACAGCTGTGAGTCTTTTGGGGTGTGTCTATATCAGCTTTGCGCATTTAAAGACTAAAGTTTCGGCTCATTCCTCTTTGTAGACTGGATGGAGAGCATCTGTCAGTAGAAATATTCAAGTCTGTCTGCAGACTTTCAATTTGACTCAGGTCTGGACTTTGACTAGACCTTTCTAACAAATTAATATTCTTTGATATGAACCATTTTATTGTTGCTCTGGCTGCATGTTTAGGGTACTAGTAGAAGCTTCTTCGTTATGTAAATATTGCATATTCTGTTATTGTGTGTTATGTAAATTAGCTGGAGTTTTTTTTTTCCACTGACAAATAGTTTTTCCTTTATTCAGTATTTACTGTGCTATTTACCCTTATCTTCTACTCTTGGTGTTTCTTTAGAGCTAACTTTAGATTAGACCAGTTTGCTCTTTTTTTTCTTATTTTTTTCTCATTGCTAATAATTGTGTGTTTGCCACTGACACACCCGAATTTCCCCATTGTGGGACAATAAAGGAATTCTTATTCTTATCTCAACTCATTTACAGCCTCTGTTAGGTTTTTTGCCATGATTGTCCTGTATTTAGCTCCTTCCACCTTCCCTGATCTGGAAGAAAAACACCCCCATGGCATGATGCTGCCCACACCATGTTTCACTGTGGGGAGGTTGTGTTCAGAGTGATTTATACTGAGAATAAATCCCTCATATTGGATCACTGTTTATTAGGTGCATTCTGTGGCCAGATTGTTGAAATGGGCTTTAATGAGAGCTATCAGAGTAAATAAGGCTAAAATACATGACATGCATTAAAAAAAACAATATGTCTTTCCTTTTTACTTAAAATATGCACTACTTTTTGTTGACCTCTAATACAAAAAACTAATGAAAACAGATATTTTTAATGTCTGTGACATGGAAAAACATCAAGGGGTGAATACCTTTGCAAGGTCGGAGTTTTCAGCCAGTGTGCTTCTCCTTACAGTGAGCTCTGTTGTTGTGGACATGTTCTCACATTTTATCCTCTTGTCACTACTAAACAACCAAGCAACCTCACGGTCACTGATTCACCTTCAAGTTGAAGACGTTTTGCATTTCTGTGGCCTGCCGGTTGGGAGGTGTGTTTCAGGGTGGATGTATAGGCTTAGTGAGAACAAGACGAGGACCAGATTTGTTTTTCCTCTGGATATTGCTTGACTGAAGCTGAAATCGTGTCGTGTGTATTAGTGGCACCATGAAAAGATGAGTGCGTATTTGTGCATGGACACAGACATGACAACATACGACATCCACAATTGCTTGCAACCCCAGTTAAAAAAGTGTATTTTGAGTATACTTTATCAGTTTAGATAAAGTATACTTTTTAACAAAGTCACCAGCGCCACTATTATTGGCAACTGTAGCCATTTCTTTGTTTATTTTTTATTTATTTATACTTTTTAAACTTTTTTTAAGTTGGACAAATGGTGGAAATATATTTGAATTGGTAATCCAGCTTTCCTGTTTACCTAGTCATATATAAAGGCCCATTCCTGGCGCAGTATTGTTTTTCTCAGTAGTGACCTCTACTGATTGAAAGAGAAATGCAGCAAGTGTGACAAAACAACACATTTCTTTTATGTCGTGAAATAATAATAAATTGTTAATGGTTACTTCTAGTCTTTCCTAAAGCATCATCATCTGTCTGTCCTTCCCTCCCTCCCTTTTCAGGCCACTTTTAATCACTCAGTTGCTGATTTTTTTTCAGCTGTTCATCCACGTTGTGAACTAGTCATTCCAACACCCATCCCCAGGATGCTCCATCTTATTAGGAGCACAGTCTGGGATGATTAAAGCTTTGTATCAGCGTGTCGTTAAACTGCTAGAAGTAGCCGTCAGAAGATGCTGGCACGAGGGATCCATATATCCATGTTGTTTAAACCAAATTCTGACCCGGCCATCTGAATGCCGCAACCAGGGTCTAAACTCATGGAACCAGAAAACTTTCTTTCTGCCTGCTGTTGTCAAATGTTAGTAAGCCTATATATAGCCTCGTTGTCTTGAACTTAGCTGACCAGAGTTGTGCAAAGTGTTGGATTCTGCTGCAGTAGCCCATGTGATTTAAGGTTAAACGTGTTATGTTTTCAGTATTTATGCCATGGTAGTAACAAGCTCTTACTTGAGCTCTTAATGCCTTGATATTATCTGGTACCGATCTCTGTGACTACATTCTTTGTAATTATTTACATACATCTACATGTTTGAGACTGTCTGTCCATGTTATCTTCTGTTGAATGGTTGCAGGAAGCGTGTTGCATGGAATAAAGGTAACCATGTTGGATTCTGTTTCTACATTTAGAGATCTGAATCTGAATGGCACCATCTGTTACACTGCTCAGCTGCTTTTCTATGCTTGTGGTAGATCTTTCCAGAGATGAAACAGTTTTGGCTCAGATAGCTGCTTTGCATTCGGCCTCCTCCAGCCCCAATATTAAACATTTTTCATAAAGACTTGTGCAACGTGCTGTCCCGTATGGAAATTCTCTGTTAAGCAGGTGGGCATGCCTTGCTGAATCTTTCCCACCGTGATTAAAATGGTATGTTTTCAATTATGTTGTGTTTTTTGGCTCCTCGTGGTTTAGAGTCTCTGTTCGTATGCGTTTCTGTTTCTCTTTTCATCTGCTCCTGGGTCGAGTATCTGAGGCGGGAGCTGTGTGGCCTGAAATGGACTGCAGTGAGGCTGGGCGGCTGCTGTTCCATCACTGTGTGTTTGCTATGAAACCGGACTGTCAATGTCCATAATGACAGGGGGGTCTGATATGATGGGTAAATGAACAAAAATGGATTTTACATTTAAAAAGATTTAATGTCAGTGTCAACAATAAATCAACTGCAAATGCTCAATTGGATTTTTCCTTTTGCTCTAAGGATAATATGCTTTGTTGTAGAGCTGGAAAAGTAATGTGTAACACAAAAAACGTTTCATGGAAAAAAAAAATTATTCCCTCTAAACCACTGAAGAACTTTAACATAATTTTGTTTAGCCTTTCCAAGGTCAAACATACTTTTTTTTTTTTTTTTTTTTTTTTACTTTTTCTGAAGTGAGCCGCAAATCAAAATATGAGTCACTGGATCCCAAAATCTGTCAGAATGCTGCATGTTAGTAGAAATTCAGATGGAAATTTGGGTATAGCAGCCCTGCTCCCTTTCCAGAAGTAACAAATCAGAAAAGGAAGAAAGTCTGACCTGCGTTGAACTCACACAGGTTTTAGGGTGTTCCCCAACACAGCGAAGATTCTCCATCTCTGCAGCAGAGGCCCTGAAACCTCAGCTCTAAATCTGATGGCTGGATGTAAGAAGAGATGCTCAGCAGAATAACAGAACGTGCATTTTGTTCACCCCAGGCTGCAGTAAAAATCTCTGAGAATTACAGAGTGAAAGACAGTTTAATTCAGGGTCGTAAATATGTCTTTGGAACATTTTTACTTTTTCCCTTCCTCTCCGGTGACATCTATGTTACTGTGCTTCATTGATACGTCAGAGCATAACAGTGTAACCGAGTCAATCTTTATTTTTTTTCCTTTTTATGATATATCTGTATATCGCTGAGCAATTTTTCTTAGTTTTTTTTTGGGCTCTTTCTTAAAGATTTATACCAGTAGGTCAAAACACTTTTCAATCTTGGCTGAAATGGAATGATGGAAACCATTGACTGAAACGGATGTTGCCGAATAATTAATTTTTCTTAGTAATAAGGAACAACATAATTAAGCTGTACTCCATCATCATTCACCATCATTTTCTTCAACTGTAAGGAATTATTGATGTCCAATATAAGGCTCCACCAACCATTTCAGTAAGACTCATAATTTCCATGATGTCACGTTCTCATGTTTACAATATTCTCTGTTCAGAGTTTCTCTCTGTGACCTTCATTCTTATACATCTAAAAGTTTAATAAACACAGTGCCTGGCTAAATGATTCATAATCCCTGAATCTTGTTTACATCTTGTCATGTTTCAGCTGCTAATCACAGTGTATTTTATTTGGATTTGGTGTGAAGGATTAACAGTGTTTAATGTTTAATTGTAAAGTGAGAGGGAAATGATGCATGGTGTGCTTCTTGAAGGTGAAGCAATATTCCAGTCTTGAGTTCTTCCCAGCCATTCAGTTATTTTTTTATCCTCCATCCTTCTTCCCATCATTTCTGAACAGCTACCCTATCCTTGTTAAGGAGAAAAATCCCCACACAATGAAAGCGACGCCACCGTTTGCATTCACTGTGCGATGTTGGTTTCCTCTCACGCAAAGCAGTCTGAATCAAGGCCAAATAATTTTGGTCTTGTTGTATCGGAGCACCCTCTTCAACATGTCTTTTTTTTTCTTCCTTCATTCCATGTGGCAAATTGCAAAGAGGAATTCCTATTACTGTTTTTCAAAGCCAGTTTCCATATTGGCACTTTTTCAGACTTGAGGACTCAACATCTAATAGTTTTTGTGTGAACAGATTCTCATTATTCCTGCTGGAAGGTTAAAAAAACAAACAAAAAAAAACACAGCTCCACAGCATGATGCTGCCAGCTCCATCTTTGTTGAGATCATGGCCATGTCATTAACGTTTTGCAGCCATTTCTTTTTCTTTGCATTTTCAGATGACAAACTGATCTGTCCTCAGTTAAAGGGGCAAAGCCTGGGATGTTGCATATCCTGCTGTAAACATCTCCACAACTTTCTCCTTTATCCGTCAGCTGGGCCCATGGTCTTCATTATGGTTTTTGTTCACTGATATTCTCTAAAAACTTCTGTGTAGGCTTGTGACACTATGAACATGTTGTATCATAAAAACGTTGCAAAGTTATCAATAAGTCATTTTTTTATGTTAGAAATACACACACAAAAAAGACAGAACAGGTTTGAGCCTAGTCACGAGCTGTAAAGTCAACAGCTAAACTTAAATATCAAAATCATTCTTCTGATTATTAGTTGCAATTTTAATATCCAAGTTGCAGTACTTAGCCTGTTTCCTTCTGTACGCAGTGAAAACAAAAGCATATTCAGAAAACACTGCTTGTACAGCTCAAAACCATCAACATTTAACCCTTGGTGCTTTCTCGTATTTGAAATATACCTGCTTTACTGATCTCCTGACACCCTACATTCAAAACCTGGAGAATTAAATATTACGGTTATCATGTACAATTTAAATGGAAAATTAATTTGAAAACATTATTATTATTATTATTAATATTATTATTATTAAAAAAGATCATGGAAATCATTTAAACCAATAATCGTATCATCCCAACCTTTGAGGTTTTTAGAAGATTAAATGACACACAGAAGGACACTTCTTATCGACTGGGTGGCTACAAAAGGCACATATTGGTTGCACGATATCAATTTAAGGGTTGGGCTTTCTAAATTTTTCAGACTTATTTGTGAAAAACAAAATTGACTCGCGTGTCAATTTTGCTTTCACTTCACAATAATGGGCATCTTAGTGTCGGTTCATCACGTAAAAGCCCCTTAAAATTAAGGTTTGTGGCGTACTGTGAAAAAATGTGAACAAGTGCAATAAGAGTGAAAACCTTTGCAAGATACTGCAAAGTATCGTGTGTGTGTGTGTGCCTGTACTTGCAGCTAAATGACAGCATATATATATTTTCCGCATTTTACCACCAAAGTGAGGACTATGATGTAAAGTGAGGACCTTTTTTTTGGGCCTCACTTTTTTTTCTGGGCTGGAGGTTAGACTTAGCACTAAGTTGTCGATTAGGTTCAAGTTAGTTAGGCCATAGAAAGGCTTGAAACTGAATGGAGGTCTATGGAAGTCAAGCTACGATCCCCACTTTGTATTTTAAACAAGGATGGGTGTGTGTGTGTGTGTGTGTGTGTGTGTGTGTGTGTGTGTGTGTGTGTGTGTGTGTGTGTGTGTGTGTGTGTGTGTGTGTGTGTGTGTGTGAGAGAGAGAGAGAGAGAGATACTGCGGAAGAGGTAGAGGTCTCCCTCCTCTTGTTTCCAGCCTGTGGGAGAGTCCCTACCCAAACCACAGCAGGGTAATAATCACTTAACCCAAATCAAGCGCAATCAGGACGAGCTGGGCTGCAGCTGGGAGGCACCCAACCCACGAGGCTGAGGGGTGGCAGCGGGTGAGAGGGTGGGTGACTGAGTTAGTAAGAGTCTGGAGGGGAGGCAGGGTGGGGTTGGTCTGCATTACGATGTGGACACTGATGACCAGGGAGAAGATCAAGAGCACCAGCCTTTGTTGTGCCATCCTCGTCCTCATCTGGCTCCAGCAGGGACTGAATCAGCGGGGGGAAATTGGGGAAATCAGAGATGAGATTCCTCCCGCCGAGTGAAGGTTAAATGCAGCTCCGGTTGTGTATGTGTGTGTATATCTATGTGCTTTGTGTATTTCGTCTACATGTGATTGTTGCCCTTGATCTCTCCAGGCTACCGCTGAGTCACTGAATCTGATCTTGTGTGATCCAGTTGTTGTGATCAGAACTGTTTGCCAATGTTTGTGTCGCGATGGAGGTCCTGTCACATTTTCAGGATCCGCGAGAGGCGCAGAGACACCCGAGAATACTCTCTCATGTGCGCTTTCTCACATACACTGGGCTGGGCCTGACAGAGCTGTGTCTGTTGTGGATACAACAGAGGTCTAGACATGGGCTGACTCTGTCATAAACGCGTAGTATACACTGCACACACAGTCCTCTGCAAATGGGTCCATAATCTTTTACCTTTTTCACTGTTTGGTTACAGATGAAAACGCTCATATAGTTTAGGGATTTTATGAAGCATACCAACACAAAGTATGGAAAATATGTTTTTGAAAGTACAAATCTGCAACAGATTTTAAATTGGATTCAGGTCTGGACTTTGACTGGGCCATTCTAGTTCCTCCATATGCTTTGACCTCAGCCAGTAGTTTCCAGTCTTGGTTCTCAGGACCCACTGTCCTGCATGTCTTAGGTGAGTCTCTGCTCCTGCACACTTGAATCAAATGATTGCCTTACCTTCTCAGCAACCATCAAGGGCTGCAGAGGCCTCTTCATCACCACTGTATTTAAGTCAGGGGTGTGGCGGCAGGGAAACACCTAAAATATGGGTCCAGAGGAGCTGGATTGGAAACCACTGATCTAAGCCATCCCATTGTAGCCCTGGCTGCATGCATGGTGGTTGTGCTGGAAGTTAAAGCTCCTATAAGTTTCTTCCAGGATTGCATGAGCTGCATCCATCTTCCATCAACTCTAACTTCCCCGTCCCCTCCGAAGAAAAGAACCCCCACAGCATGATGCTGCCACTGCCGTGTTTCACTTTGGACATGAGGAGCTTCACTGTGATTTATACCAAGATTAGATTACACACTAAGGAAAAATTATCGTAATTGATTTTAATTAAGGGTATTAAATTAATGTAGGCTTAGTACAAATGCACGTCATACTTTTTTTAGGTTTGTATTCACGTAAACGTTTGAAAAAGATATATATTTTACTCCAACCCCACAATTATGCACATCTTTGAGTTGTGAAAGAAATGTTAATGAATGCTTTTGCAAGGCATTGTGGACTGCTGGAGTATGAAATCCAGGTGATGTATCGCATTCCCCTCCAGCCAAAGTCCACAGAATGTCAAAGCTGTCTCCTTTTCCTCCTCCCCCTGCCTCTCGGTGGTTATCTCTTTGATTAGAAAGATTGAGGAGTGACCTGCAAACAGATAACAGAAATATATCACACATGAAAATCCAAGCTACATATATGAATAAGTGACAAAGTAGCTGTTTGTGTGCCTACTTTGTGTGTTTTGTAGGATTCCTGCAGTTTTTTTAGTTGCCCACCTTGTAGCATCTGTCATTCATTTGGAGTAAAAGACAAACAGGCTGATGAAAATGACTCAGACCACAAGAACATTTCTGTCTGGATTTGTCTCTTTCACTTCACTTCTCCGTCTCTGCTCCTGCTCCTTTCCTTTTTTTTGTAGCCTTCCTTGGTTTTTAGGAGGTTCCAGAAGTATCAAACAGGCCCTTTAGCTTTGTATATATGCACATTTCCACTGCGTTTTAAACACACATTTGCACAACACATGGGCCACATTTTAAACTCCCGCTAAATCTCCACAATTGAATTTCACTTGTTTAAACACTCTCAGGTCAAAGACTTGATATGTCTGAGGGGATGTGTAGTGCATCTGCATTTCATTTTTCTCCCCCACGTTTAACATATGCATACTCAGAGAGGTAGAGAAGGAAAATCATAATGCAATTTTGAGGCTTTAGTGACTTTCTTGGGCTATTTGTTGCAGTTGATGTTTTATGTTTCATCGATTTCATACCGGTCAGGGTGGCCTGGGAGTGTTGCCATCAAGAAAGCCCTTTCTTTGTAGAAGTCTTACATTAATGGAACGTTTCGTTTTAATAACCTGTGTCTTAACGTTCTAGTCTTGATCTATGCTGGGAAATTAAAGATGTTTTAAAAAATGCATCTAGTGTGGAAGGGGAGCTGGAAGGCTAGAGTTCCTGCGTGAATACTCATGATTTAGTAAGGGGTGGTGAAGAATTCACAGAAGTGTTTGACAGCTTGGGTGAAAAGGTGTTGAAGTAGAGCAGCCCACAGATCAGCAGGGCGGACACCTGCTCCCTGGAGCAAGTGACCCAGAGCACTCCAAATCCCTCATCAAGCAATGACGACGTTATATTAACAGCAGCTCAAGAACGTGCTTGTAGATCCACACAAAGTGTTTCTGCTGTTGTTGGGTTAAAACACCTGGAAGTTTGTCAGGAATTCAGATTTTTTCTCTCTCTCTCTCTCTCTTACTGTTGGATATTATTATAATTTTTTTGAATTGTGAAGTAGGAGTGAAAACGATGCATCCAGCTCAAGAGATGAAACTACAGAAAATATTGTGTTCCCAGGATGAGATTTTGTAGCATTTGTTTTAGGAAAGCTAAGAATCCCCACCTCCTTTTTTGGTTTTCACAAATGGGTGAACAGTGCAACTAATCACAAACTATTTATATATTTAAGCTCATTAGTTTAGATTATTTTCATATGTTGCTTTTTTTTTTTTGCTAACCGTCGTAGTGCAAAATACCCCTTTAAAAATGCTCCTTGTCATGTGCTCAGAAATAGTTTTCATGAATCTCAAACTAAATAAGCTGTTTAGTGTAACAAATGTTTAATTTACCCTTTAAGCACCGATATAAAGGCCTGAAGCAAACTCTTTTTAGTTAGCGGCTAATGGTTAGCCCGTGCTCCCAGTTTTAACCCTCTTCAAAAGGCTGCAATTCCTCCCTCCTAGATCTGCTTGGAGCACATGCAAAAAAAAAAAAAAAAAAAAAAAAAGCATACGCTACAGACTTTAATCTTCTTTTGTCACAGGCTTGCCCCGATATTCAGTCGGTGTTGCTTTGGCATAAATTTGCTTGACCCACTGCTTCCACTGCACTGGTGTTTTTGCCAAGAAAATGCCTCACGTTGGCATTTTGTGGGTTTATGTATGCTCTGCTGCTGATGGTTGCTACACTGTTTTACAGTTCCTTAAAAAGAAAACAACTCTTAAGTCTTTAGTCAACTAGAAGATTAAGGTTAATGCTGAACTTAGTTGCAAATTGATAAATGGAAAGTGTTGTATCATCAGAATGAGCTTAACTTGGGTGTGGCATCATTTCTCGCTCCAGGGTCAAACCTCTGAGACAAATCCAACGCATTACAGTCACTGTAGTCCCTTTCTTAAACACATGACATGACTGCTTCTGCAGCCAGTCTTGGTATGTGACTTATTTTCTCAACAGAGTTAAGAGGAAGTATACTCTTCAAACATATAAATAATTAAACAAAAACTCATTTAAACCACCTTGCACCCCACATCAGATTAGCAGCAGCTGATGGGGTTTAAACTACTACTACTGCTACTTTATTTATAAAGCACTTTGTCGCAGCTGCTGTTTTAAAGTGTTGTACAGACAATAATAAATATTCAAAATGGAAAGAACAAAAGATTGCAATAGAAACATGAAAAGAAATGAGGGCAAAAGTCTCAACATGTGTTAAAAGCCAAAGAATAAAGATGTATTCTAAGACGGGTTTTAAAAGTGGACAATAAAGTGGCACTTCTAATATGTAACGGTAAATCATTCCATAACTTGGGAGCAGAAACACTTAAAGCTCTGTCTACTCTGAGCTTAAGTTTAGACCTCTGTACCTCCAGGAGCAGCTGGTCAGCTGATCTGAGGCAACGAGCAGGAGAGTATGGGTCAAGCAGCTCAGAAAGGTAAGATGGGGTAAGACCATGTAAAAACAAATACAATAATCTTAAAATGAACTCTAAAATGCACAGGAAGCCAATGGAGGGAAGCCATGTTAGGAGGTATGTGATCCTTCTTCCCAACCCCAGTTAAGACAAGCAGCAGCTTTCTGGTCCAACTGGAGATGCTTGAGGGAGGACTGGCTGAGTCCAACGTAGAGAGCATTACAGTCATCAAGTCGACTTGTAATAAAGGCATGAATTACTGTCTCATTGTTGTTTTAAGGGAATCGGCTTTATTTTTGCCAGCTGCTTAAGGTAATTAAAAACTGGACTTGATCACTGCTCCCACCTGCCAATTTAGTTTAAGATGACCGTCCATTTTAAAACCCAAGTTAGAAACATTCTGCTTTAAATAAAGCACTAAGGGGCCCAAATCAACAGGAGATGGTTCACAGGAGCTGCTGGGACAAAACATCTTCACCTCTGTTTTGTCATTTAACATTAAAAAGATCAAAGCCATCCAAGCTTTTTCTTCTAGATACAATAGTAGGGGCTAATAGTAGAGGCTTGATCGAAAAGGCTCCTTTTTTAGGGGCATGTATAGCTGACTGTCGCCAGCATAAAAATGAAATGAGATCCCATGTTTTCTGAGTAACAAAGTAACATAGCTAGTTTTGGATTCTTTGACATACATTAATGGCATATTACCATCCAGCCGTGCTACAAATAGCCATTCTACTCAAACTCTACAGAAAACCATTAAAGAATCAAAAATGGATAAAAAACATTCTGATCTAAATTGTTTAAAAATTATATTTTCAGAATTAAAAATGACCAGCATTATAGCTGTATGACTACTTTGCAACACTATCATCCTCTGCATTGTTTCAGAGCAACTAACAGTGCAAATCCCCCCCCCCCCTCCCCTTCACGCCCACCCCATTTCTTTGCACCACTGAGTGCAGGCTTGACTAAGGTAATAGGAGCAGTTGCACAGTGAGTGTGTTCTGAAGCACCTGACCCTTAAATAGGTGCTGAGCGTAGGGCCCAGGCTGGGCTGCCGAGACGTGCTCAGGCTCTGTTGACTTAAGCAATGAGATGGAGCCATCAATCATCCGAGTGTGACGGCTCTGCCCCTGAACCCCGGCGTACTATAACTGCCAGGAAAGCCTGTCTGCTCGGAGCATGCATGTAACAACCAGCCCTGATGTGAAAGAAGCTAATCGCCTTGTTGTTGCCGTTATCTCTTCCAAACGCCATTCTTTGCAAATTTCTGGTTTTCTCACAAGCACGCACGTACGCCTTCCATTTCGCTCTTATTTCTCCCAAACTGCATTGAAATAGTTTTAAGTCCTTCCTTCCTAGTTTTTTTACAAACTGCCGGGGGCATTTGAGTGGGGGAAAAAAAAAGGTTATTTGCAATTATATTTAATCATATGCGGCCATCCCAATCAAGGCTGATTCTGGCGATCGCATTTGCACTGGTTTCAGGTTTTACGCATGCAGCCTCTGGGGAAAGACCACCTTGATGATTCACTGGTTCTTTCTTCTCTTTACTCTTCTTCTGTTTTTGCTCAAGTTGCACTTTAAAATCCTAAACATATTATCTGAGTCTTTTGGGTAAAGCGTTTCAGCAGAATTCCCCAATGAACGCCCTCATCCAAGTCCAGCTGACCAGCCCACCCAGCCTGTGAGAGAGAGAGCGGACTTCCATTTTTCTTTTCTCTCTGGGTCCTAAAGGTCAGCACAACTTTGTGTGTGTGTGTGTGTGTGTGTGTCATGCTCTGCATACATGTAACTGCCTGATATCATGTGTGTACATGTACATATCTTCGCGTGTGTCGCAGGACAGCGGCTTCTGTCTTTTTGAAACGCAGCTCTTCCGGTTTGTTTCCTGGTGAAAGGCGGCATTATAGTAGATTTCTACGACCTCAAAGCTGGTGCTTTCACTCCCTTAGAGGCCTGTGTGGGTGTATATGTGTGTGGATATGTAAATATATACTTATACTATTTGTGTGTGCACGTTATAACTGCTTTCCATGACCTCCAGCCAGGACCCTCCTCTGCGGCCTGCCTCGCAGCGCTTGTTTAGACAACAGTGGTGCACATGTTGGCTGAAATATGGCTGCTGTGCTCGGGTGAATTAAGCTACGGCATGTGTGCTTAAACCCAGACGGGTCGCTGATTTATCCATATATTTAGATGATTGATTTAGGAGTCACCCAGCCAACACTTGTTAAAGCTGAGGATAGAGGCAGGCTTGAGGAGATGAGAGAGAGAGAGAGGAAGGGACAGAATTCAAAGCAGAAAATCCACAGAACCCCCCCCCCCCCCTACCCCTCCCCCCCTCACGCAGGTAGTGATATTTACGCCATCCATCCTGCAGCTGAGGGACATTATTCACAGAGCTGAAATGAATAATTCAAAAGTGAAGCTTTACTTTGTACAAGATGGATACGTCTAACGATGTACTGATTGCTTTTTAACATACTCCGTTTTCAAATGAGCTATAAAATTTTGTTTATTATGGTTCAGAACATGACATAGGCCATCTATTTTAATGTCAGGAGGGCCTGGAAGAGAGAGTATGAAAACATGTTCTCCCATTTGGTGTGTGTGTGTGTGTGTGTGTGTGTGTGTGTGTGTGTGTGTGGTTGTGTGTGTGTGTGTGTTTGCATACGCGCATGTGCACAGTGCCAGTGTGTTTTATTACCTGTCTCATTATTAAATGTGTTAGAGGCAGGGACAAAACATTCCAGCTCCTTTAATGTCTCCCTCTCGTCTCCTCCCCCATCCCACTCACTCCTCTCTTTGATAAAACTTTTCCTTATGAGCCCATAAAACCAGACGCTTTTCTGAGGGAACCATTTCCATTTTGCACTGAAAAAAAAACTGTGCAGATTATTTGCATTTCTTCTGTTTTAGGCAGTAGTCACGATAAACAATGTTTATCTGTACATGTTGAACATATCTGCGGCTTTGGGGATTTTCATAAAATGTTCGGTTTTGCTTTATTTTTGTAGTAATAATGAAATAATGGAACCTGCCATGTGTCGTTTTGCTCACTTAAGGTGAGATGATCCCCATATCATACAGTGACCTGCAAGTTTCTCACATTTTGTCATGTAACAAGCGCACACTGTGTTTTCTGTTTTATTGGGATTTGTTGCAATGGGTGAACCCAAAGTGGTGCATAATTGTATAGGGGAAGAAAACAAGTATGCGATTTTCTAATTGTTTGTTAAAAATCTGAAATGTGTGGTGTGCATCTTTTTTCAGCCCCTCTGAGTTAATACTTTCACAGCAAAATCCAGATTGCTGAAGATTCTTTGGGGTATATCTGGACCAGTTCAGTACAATAAGAGGCTTAAATCTTTGCCCTTACAAAGAACTAAAGTCCTTATGTATTATTTTTTTGTTTACATATAATGAAAACACAATACTTGAGATTAGAATATTACATTAAAGTGAAAAAAAAAATGTATACAGAAGTGTGCTTAATGAAAAGTATGTTCCGTGTATGCTTAAAGGTTATCATTTCAATGCATAATAATAACATATTAATAAATATCAATAAATATCCTTATTTATTAATATATATATATATATATATATATAAATAATATATTATTATTATTATTGTGTGTGTGTGTATATCAAACTGTTAAAGGTAATTACTTGAACTGGATTTTATTTATGTGTATCAAAGTAAAAGGGGTTGAAATACAAATGCACTTTACACTTTTAAGGTTTTTCTCTGTTTAAAAAAGAAAAAAAAGTTGAAAACAATCATGGACTACTTTGTGTTTTGTCTGTCACATAACATCCCAAGAAAGTGCAATAAAATATGTGGTCAAAATGTGAAAAAGTTTAGAGGATATACAAACTTCTGTTAGAGACCCTGCACATAAGATTTGGCATGGATTTTCTTTGTCTCATGATTGCACCCTTTTTGGATCCACTCTCCCTTTACAGTTCAAGAATTTGTTACCCCAACATAAAGAAAAATGCTCCCACTAATTTGTTCCTGTATTTTCCCCTGTGTCCTTTTTCCACTCATTTGTTTTACTGCATTTAATCTCAATATTCCTGTTCCTCTCCTTCATTCCATCTCCTCCTCCTCCTCCTCTTTCCGCCCCTCTCCCCAGCTCTCAATTTCTTTCTACAGGGCTGACTTAGGCATAAGCGAATAATTAGGTAATTGCCCCCTTGATTGAGCTCAATAGGAAACATTTCAATTAGGCTAAAACTGCGCAAGGAGGAAGTAGGCTCTTACAAAGGGAAACATTCCTTGTCATGCAACTGTCAGCCCCTGAGCCCACACCACGAGCCAGGATTAACTGGATACTAGAGGAGGAAATGCTCTGGAAGATGGAGGTTGTTCTGAAAAGCCAGGGAGAAAAAGGGAATCGGGAATGGTGGGGGCCTGCTGGGGGAGAATGAGAGTTAGGGGAACAGAGGGTGGGGCTTTTAAATGTGGTAGGTGGGGGCCAAAGAGACAGCAAGAAATGATGGCCGTAATTACGGTTGTATTTAAACACGCCTTCGCTCTGATATGATTTTCGTGGCGATCCCCTGTCCAGATAACAAGGAGACCTCTCTGCCGGCCCTGCTGCCTGTAACAAATTACTCCCTCCCAGCCATGGAAGGGACACGGTTCCTGGGAGAGAGGAGGGGCTGGATAGGAGAACACTGAGCGAGGCGGAGAGGCTGCAGTAGGTTTAGAAAAGCAAAGATTGGCAAAGACAAACTGATCACGACTAACAAGCATCTCCCCTCATTAAAAAAAAAAAAAAACACAAACAAAACACAAATAAATCTCTCCATGCTCTGAGACATATCAGAAATGTTTGCGTCATGCCTGCCACCTGTGTACTTGTGTGAATACCAGCGATGAAGCGATCTAAGCTGCAGCTCACATGCCCTTCTGTCATCACATTCACCTTTGCTGCCCTCATCCATGGGCCATGAAATTGAGGAGCTGGGTGCTGACCTCTTGCAGACTACGGGAGCCTGTAGGTGTTTTATGTAGGTGTTAATGGATAGTGTGAGCACGTCTGTGCGGACAGGTGCTAGCACTCCAAGGTGGAGAAACCAGTACCTCCTGTCTGTCAGCGAGAGCATCTGTGACATGTAAAAGGTGCATGGAGCTGAGGTTGGTCAGAATTTAGTCTCCCTATTTTGTTTATTGATTTCTATATGTATTATGACCTTTTTGATTTCTGCAATTTTGGGGGGAAAAATCCCTTTTTAATGTACTAACCTTTTAACCGACACATGAACTAATATGTTTAGCCGTGTTTATTTGCATGTGTGTGTAAAGAGAGACTTTGACCTGAGCCGTCTAATCCCTGTCCCTGTGGGACACAGTGTGGTCAGGAAAGCAAACGGTGGTCTGTGTTAATACATTTCCCGTGTCTTGGCTACCGTACCTGTGTGGTTCACCTCGAAACAAACTCCCCTCATAACTGAGCAAACCAGATGCAAACCTATACTTCCTCTGGCCACACCGAGGATTGTGCTTATAAGTTTCCTACACAGTCTGGAACGCTAAAGAATCAGATTTTTGTGTTTTCCACGTCTGGTTAAGTTTCGGAAATTGAAATGAGAATATAGAAAAAAAAATTCCTTGTCCTTCCTTGCCTTCGTCTTTCTGTCCGTCCATGTATCCTTTCTTCAGTCCCGTCCCCACTTGCAAATGTCCTTTCTTTTTTCCAATTAAATTAAATTCAGTTTATTTATATAGTGGCAATTAACAACACACATTATCTCCAGGCATGTTACAAAGTCAGTTCAATCTAATCATACAGATTTCTATCCAAGGAGCTCCAGCAGATTTTATCGTCATTGACATGCAGCATTCTCCACAGTGGACAGTTAATTGCATTGTGTTTTTGACTTAGAAGCAATCCCTCGTACCAAGCATGCATGTGGCGACAGTGGAGAGGAAACATCCCCTTTAACAGGAGAAACCATCAGCAAGGCAAGGCAAATTTATTTATATAGCACAATTCAGTACAAATACAATGCAAAGTGCTTTACATGATTAAAATATAGCAAAATAAAAGCAAGTAGGAATAAAATGTAGATAGAAAATAGAATAAAAGCAAGTAGGGATAGAATGTAGAAACAAAGAAGAACATTAAAAGCAGTAGAACAGTTTAACTAGAACAGTCAAAGGCAATTTCAAACAAATGTGATTTTAATCTTGATTTAAAAGAAATCAGGCTTTCAGCACTTTTACAGTTTTTTGGAAGTTTGTTCCAGATAAGCGGAGCATAGGAATAAATGCTGCTTCTCCGTGTTTGGTTCGTGTTCTAGGTATGCAGAGCAGGCTGGAGCCAGAAGACCTGAGTGGTCTGGATGGTTGATACACTGATAACAAGTCTGTGATGTATTTAGGTACTAAGCCATTTAGGGATTTATAGATTATCAAGCAGAACCAGGCTCAATGTGAACACTGACACTGGTAGATTAGCTAAACGTTTAGCTTTGCAAATTTATTTATCATTTGTTATCATTTAGAACAAGGGTCCTTTCTTTGACCCTGGCTACACACCTCTGGTTGTGTTTTAATTGTGTATTTTACCTGGTTTTGGGGGAAAAAGGCATCAACAGAAGAGCGGCAAATTACATTTGTCATTGCAAAATCAGTCATGTCAAGTACAGCTTGGATCCAATGTTATATTGTAGACATTGTGTATATTGGCTTCTGCATGGCGGGGGGGTGGGGCGGCTATCTCCAGTGGCCATTGGACAAGAGACGGGTTACTTAGAGTTAGACACTTTATTTGTCATTTTGTATGCACAGAGTGCACCCTGGACAGGTCACCCATCTATCAGAGGGTAACAGAGACACACAGAACAAACAACCATGCACACAAACTCACAACTCAGGCCAATATGGAGAGACCCATTAACCTAACAGTCATTTTATCTGTGACTCATGAAAATGGTGAAAAACCAATCCAGCCCTGTATAAGAAAATATGTCACTGTAGTTTTAGTTGTTTGGATAAGAAATAAAGCCATCTACCATGGGGCCTTTCTTACCAACCATGTGCCAATTCACACCTGCTAGGAGAAACATTTTGTACCCACTTTGACCACTGATGATTTAAAGTTATTTTCTGTAGTCTACTTCTAGTCTTAATACGCCCCAATAAATATTATCTACCAGCAGGTAATTGCTTAGTTATTGTAATTTGGACAGGGTCAGCAGCTCTCATATTTCATAAGATTCAGGGAGTCATAAATGGGGATAACAACTAGAATGAATGGAAATGGTTTTTTTAAACTATTCTGAATGAAGAATGTATGGTGGAATAAATTATATATAGGAGTTTGAGGATTTTTAAGACAATTAATCTCCATAGTCTATGGAAATAAATAAGAATTTACTGATATTCAGTGGTTAAGTCCACATGTCCGTAATAGTTTGTGAAGACGTGCAAATGCAGTTTCTGTGTTGGGAAAACCTGAGATTTAGTGTGAACAGAGAATCGGGGTTTGCCTTATAGAAAACCATGGGTGTTTTGTTTCATGCGATACTTGGTGCTGAAGAATGAATCCTTAGCATGATGCAGCCACCACATTTTTACTGTCAGTAGGGTGTGTTCGGGGTCATGACTAATGTGAATGGTGAACATTTCTCCTCCCAGTCTTTGTAATGCAATTGCTGCTTAAAACTGTAAAATTAAATACTTTCAGGATACATTTTTTTGTTCATCTATAAATTAAAGAGAATTTTATAAGTAACGATTTACAGAGATGGAAAATATATATATATATATATATATATATATATATATATATATATATATATATATATATATATATATATATATATATATATATATATATATATATATATATTTGGTCTTGTTCTGTAAATTAACTAGATATTTGTAATATAAATGAATTTAACTTTTTAGTGAGGGACAGTATTTGTACTTGAATTAAAAAAAAAACGAGTCTTTCTGGATATTTTGGTCAGGAAATGAGGTGACTTGTGTATGATTACAGCTGGTTTCCATGATTTGCTTACAGCTGTTTTTACCATCGAATCACACCAAAAGAGAGACCGACATACTAGGATTTTATAATGGTGCCTTTTTAACTATTGTATGTTAATTATCTCTACCCTACATGTTTTGTTTTTTTCCAAGCCATTTCCATTACAGTTCCCGCTAACATCCATAACAGGAATCCCATGAACTGACCACCTCCGCCTGCCCCTGTTATGACAGCTTCAAGCGCTTGACTTGATTTAGTCAAGGCAGGACACACACATCCGCACGTATAATTCAGTAATTTGTGTTTGTGCATTCGGTGACAATTGTGACAAATGACTGGCCTGGAGTGAAATGCCTACCTGCCTCCCCCCTCGTTTCCTGCTGCGGCAGACGTTGCTTACTCTACTCAGGTGTATGGTCCGAGGGCTCACGTGGCAGCCATGAATAGGCCACCTGAAGGGGTAATGATGGCAAAGATTTCGGTTTGTTTTATGTTAGGTTTAATCTATAAATCCTATCAAGTCTGCTGGGCTCTGACCGTGTCCCAGCTGGTTCTGCTCTGTTTTTACATTGCAAGAAATTCTTGAAAGGGCTTGTTCACATCATTTTTACCCTCGCTGGGCGACATGCTCTGCCTGAGCGAACGCTCATCCAGCGATCGCCGCATCCAACCACCCCTCCTCATCTACATCCTCTGGGGGATTTTTCATCCTAAGTGCTCTCTGTCGTCAGTATTTTTGCATGGAGCTGGAGGGTTCGCATCAGAGCGGACATTCAGCTCAACGCGGATCGTATTATGAAAGCCAGGCAGAAAACAGGAGGGATTTCTGGTAATGTTTTATCTGCAAAATGAGTTCCATTCTCCTGGAAGTTCTGTACCGAGTTAAGACATGTAATACTCATATGGAGCAGTTTATGAGGATTAAGAGCTCTTATTTAGTCTGTGGGGCAAAGAGCAATCCTTACTGCAATCTCACTCTGTTGCACCCAAGCCTCTCGCTGCTTGACCAGCAGCAGGAGAGGCTTCAGAAACCTGAAAGTGGACATTTCTGAGGACGGCCACTCTTTGACTTCACCATACGAAAGTTTTCACACCTGTGCCTGTCAGATTTCTTTATTTCTCTTTACATTTTTGATCCTGCTTTTTCGGTTCTGGCTTCTCTCTAAGTCATTTGTATAATTTTAGAGGAGGTATATTTCTTATTTTCTTTTTCCTTCCTATCATTAAAGTGATCTGCAGATTGTGTCGGGACAAATTTGTAAACATTTGTGTGTGTGTGTGTGTGTGTGTGTGTGTGTGTGTGTGTGTGTGTGTGTGTGTGTGTGTGTGTGTGTGTGTGTGCGCGCGCCTTTTCTCCATATTTTTCCCTGAAGGAAAAGGCTCATATTCGCTCCCTAACTCGTCCTGGTAGAGGGTCAATTGCAACCAGTTGGCCGCCGGTCTGGTCCAAAGTAAACATTTGCAGAGAGGCGACTGTACAGGCAGGTACTTGGGGGGCTCTGTGTGTTGCTCAATTTTGCTTTTCCCCTTCCTCTTAGACCCCCTCCCTTCGTCCCCCCAGTACTTCTCCGGTTTTCTGCCTTCTCAGTGTGCGCCGGTGGGCTGCTGGGTTTTCTTGGCCTGGAGAGCTGCTCTTTGAATCCCACCAACTGATCGGCTGGGTCTGCGGGAGGGCCCACTTCAAGAGAGTCCCCTGCTCCTTCCTGCGTGCCGTGGTCTGGGTAGTTTAAGTGTTGTGGAAGATCCCATTCAAGATGAGACAAGCCAGTTCTGGTTCAAATGTATGCAGCTGAACAAAAAGCACATCTTCCTCATTGTGCAAGCTATCAAGAAAAGGCCTTAATTTGGAGCGTGAAGTGCCAGTGAGTCAGCGTAAGATCCAGGCATGGGGAGGTCTGCTGCAGATTTGCAGGGAAGCGTCAGTAGGACTGCAGTTTGGAGCACTCGGCTTTTTGAGCCTGATGGTCGGCGACTGCTTTAACTGGGGCTGGGGCGCTGTCTGCACAGCTCAATTTTGCCCACATTAATCAAACTCACATTTCCTCACATCAGCCGGCGCGCCTATCAGCAGGACTGGCTTGTTAGCATAATGAATGCAGGTGATTTTACACAGAGGAACTCAGTCTTCAGCTGGCAAACTCATACTGCTGGGAGACTTCTTCGCTCTCTTCGCATATTTTATTTCTTTCAAACTTAAAAGACCAGACTTTCATTTAACAACCAATGTTATGTTTTATGTAGGCTGGCCTCTAAAAAAACCCAAAGCATCACTTTTGTTGTCAGTTTTATGGTTTGTTTTGCTATTTTTTGTCATTATATCACTGGTTAAAATATACCCTTACAAACCAACTTCAACATTCAGTGTTAGATGCGAGAGAGGCCCTTAGTTTCTAGAGCACAGTATTGATAAGTATGAATAATGTTCCCAAATTAAGACTATTTCTGTTTTTCACTGTGTTTTATTCACTAATGTTCTCATTATAAGTATTTTAGCGCTTGAGCTGCTTTTTATAGGCTTTCAATTAATTTGGCAACAAAAGACATATGAAAACAGTTTGTCTAGTGGATCAAGATAGACTTTATTGGTCGTATTTGATTCTTAATGACCAAATCCTTTTGGGACCTGCAAAACTGCTTCATCAAACGCCACAGCTACCAAGAATGGTCAGACATGCAGACTATCAATGATCCAAATATTTTTATTACTGAATACAGCATAGAGCTGGACGATATAGAAAAAAAGCATATAGATAAAATAGAAATCATATTGATCAATATCGATAATTATCAACAAATTCAAAGCATATATTTTAAGTGCAGCCCTGGCTATTTTATGCTGTTGCTTAGCGACCTATTTTTAGATATAGAACACACAAACACTGAATTCAAACTCAACCCTTTTTTTTTCAATCAACTGTTTCCCTAAACTGCAAGTATTTAAAAAATGAAAAACAAAGGCGTGCTCTCTGAACTCTCTGAAGGGGGCTGAGCTTGGTTCCCTGGGCCTGCATTTGTGATTGGTTGAGAGGATGTAATGACTGTAATATTAACCTACATGAAAGGCTAGAATGCCAAAACAAAGTAAAACTGTTCTATTGATCTTTTTACTGACCCTTTTTTATTTCTATCATCGATATACGTCTATGGATCGATATACATTATTGAATTATCGTCCAGCCCTAATACAGCACTGTATTACACTGGATTTGTATGTCAGCTTTATGACCGCTGTGCTGGCAGGTCACATGACTAGCTGAGGAGTACGTGTTTATGAACTGCAAGGCTGCATGGGAATAAAAATTAAAATGTCAAGTAATATAAAGTGATTTGTTGTGGTTTAAGTTCTGTAGATGAAATATTGTCCCCGTCACCATTTAGCCCCGGCCTCAACAATAGCATCCTTCTGACTCGTGGATCGTTCGATTCATGTTCTGATCAAAACGATCTTCGTTGCATTATTCTCCACTTGGGTTGATTGTATTCCTTAAGGAAAAAGTCCATCAGACAACTGAATTTGTCTTTCCTTTGAGTAAGAAAAGACCGGCGAAGCCTTAAGTCAGCCAGCTGATTGGCAGTACACAGCAGCAGTTAAAGGAGGGGCATTATTCTGTGCTCCAGACAAAACTCCTGTTACTCTAACATGTTCTCTGGCATCTGATTGAACGGACTTGGAGTGTAGGGACAGATGACTTGTGGTAACCGTTACTCTTTTAAAACCGTGGGATACATTGACACCAGTAACCAACCCGTCTCTTTGTCGGACTACATGGAAACGCTTCAGAACCCATAAAGGACTTCTTTTGTGTTGACCCTAGCAGTTTCCTATTCTAGCCTCAACTTTTCCACCCCCTGGGACATAAGTTCCCTGGATGTTCACAGTATGCAAATTATAAAACTTTGTGAAATCCCATTTTGGAAATGTATACTTTTTTTTATCCTCTGAGTATTTTGGGTTTTAAGCCAAAACTTTTTGCGTTTTTTTTTTTTTTTTTTTTTTTTTTTACACCGTCCTTTATTTTCAGCCGTGATATTAAAATCTGTCCCAATCGAGAGTTCAGTGTTTGCTTTGTATGTCAGTTTCTTTCACACACCCTTAAGGTCACCTCTGCATTAAGCTTCAAAATCTGTTATTTCATGCAGAGTTTAAGTCAAAACGGCCGTTTGTGTACGTGCTGAGTTATTTCTTTTCATGCAGACTTCCTCTTGGTTCAAGTGAAAGGAGGGCGCTGAAGGTCAGTGGGGGGGGGGGGCGGTCTGAGAGTGAAAGCATGCAGTCAGACAGTGAGGGAGACCTTCGCTTTACCATTCATTCATACAGGTGCTTATAATTTGCAGCGTGTGATTAATCATTGTTGTTTTTGTGGGTGACAACTAGTTTAATGGATCTGTCCATCTCCATTCTTTTGCCGTTTGGTCGGAAAAGGAGCTAAGTGGCATGACCGGTTGTGCATATTCGGCTTAGACGTGCACACAGAAACCACAGGCCCAGGCTCAGTGAAATATAAGGACTGACTTAATTGTAATTTCAAGCTTGTCTTTTTGCTGCAACACTGTCGTGTTGTTAAATCTGCAGGCGCTGTCCAAAATATGAGGTAGCCCAAATGCAACATGTGTGCGGGCCCACCAGCTGCCACCGCACAGAGGCGGTGGTGTTTTCTGTGGCTGTTTGCTTTGGGTGGAGGGCAAACTGGCTGGTCAGCATGGCTGTAAATCAGGGTCTTCCTGATGGAACCCTGATGGACAGGAACCTAATCTGTCCCCGGTGTGTCATTATGTCCAACCTCCCAGATAGCTGTGGATCCTGCTGCTCCTCTCATCTCTCGCAGACTTCAACACACACACACACACACACACATGCACACATACCTCACATCCAGTCGGGGCAGTCTCCTGGAAACCAGAGACAGTAACACAGACACACATGTTGAACATAAACCGGTTGAGCCAGTGTCAAGAGTTCATCTTTAGCATCTGTCATAGCAAAGCTGATGCCCAAAAAGAAAAGGAAAAAAAAAAAACACACTGGCTTCTCTTGCACCACGGCCTCAAATGTTCACAGGCCGTACAACTACAGTCGCCAAACTGGCTTCAGCGATGGTTAAACATAAGCAAACAGACAGATCCTTTTTGGACATGTTAGGATCTGTCCCATGACCCGACTGGCTCCTCCACAAAACGGCCCTCACACATTGTGGAGAGTCTGAGTCAAGGTGTCGTCTGTTTCTTTTATGCGCCTTTAAGTTGCCAATTCCAGAAGAGACGGCTGTATCTTGATGTGCCGCAAATGTAAAAAACAAAAATATATAAATAATAATAATCACTTGACAACCTTATTAGTCATTTCATAAATGATTAAAATTTTAACTTTGGATCCTCTGTTTATTCGAGTCAGCTTTCTGTGACCATTCCCTTTCTGCTGACAGTCTGGAATAATTTTAGCTTTTCTGACAACCAGGAGGATGAAAGCAAGAGCCTCAGCACAGTTCAGTTGGAGTTTGTCCAACTAGAAGCTCTTGACCTCTCAATTACAAGATGATGGAGCTATTTCTTCTTTTGCGTGTTGTTGAATTTCATTAGCAAACAGACATCCCCACATGTTTTTGCAGCTTTGAGTCGTTTTGCCCTTTTTTTGCTTCCATTTCTCAGAATGCTGACATGCAGTACTGAGACTGGTTCTGTATGAGATTCTCACTGCAGGTTCCAATTATCACAGAATCAATATTTATCTAAAAAAACAACAACAACAACAAAAAAAAAAAAACATTGAGACTTAATCTCTTCTTTCTTATTTTTATTAAAGAACAGCAACACCTTTCTCTGCTGCTACAAGATTATTATACCACACTGAGTATAGTTAAATACAATCCTGCTAAATGACATTTACCTAGTGTTATTTTGGTACATAGACTGTATATATATTCAAGATAGATTTGTTTCCTGCAAAACTGCTAAAAATCTATTTTTGATATTCTATTTTTCAGAAAAACGTAAATAACATTAGATAAATTATTCTTCTAAAGGCTTTGAAATGATTTTCTTATGTTTTGAATTAAACTTCTTGGTTGACTGAAAATAATTTAAAATGTATTTATTTTATTTTATTTTTTTATTTAACCTTGTATCTTACCAGGCAGCTGAGAACATATTGTTGTTTACAATGTTGACCCTAATGCAAATTGCAATTTCTATGTCTTGTGTTCTTAAATTCTTAAAGTAAGAAAAAAATCAAATGTACAGATAAAGATGGTGACAAATTAAAAATGACAAACTATTCAAAGCAAGTGCAATGATGTTGCACTACTGATTGTGTGGGTCTTTGAAGGAGGACAGTGGAATGAAAGTTTTATGATGGTTAGTCAACTACAGGAGAAAACTGGAAAGAAGTGTGACTCAGTGAGGCTTTGTGGACAAAGAGACTGAGGCTACTAGAGCGTATGAATTACTTTGATCTTAACTGTGTAACATATATTTAGCTGCCAATTAAATCAATAGGGTGATTTAAAAATAAGTCAAAGTTAAAGAGAAGAGGGGGAAAAACACTAAATGGGTAGGTTCCTCTGCTTTTCTATTTGTCTTTAACATATACATAATCCCATCAAATATAAAGATTCAGCAGTCATGCACTCTTTAACACTAATTCATTAGTCTGAGCTCACAGTTTGGATTTATTTCCTATTTTCTTACAACGAGGAGGATGAAGGCAAGGTTCTCAGTACAGTTCAGTCGGAGTTTATCCAACTAGAAGCTCTTTACCTCGCAGTTGCTACGTGATGGAGCAACCTGTTGACTTTTCTAAGGTTTATGTTCACTCAAAGTTTGATATGCTGGTGGACAGTCGGTGTGTAACTACCATTAACTATCATAGATGCTGTGCCACAGTTTGATCATTAATTTCCTGTGCTAATTTTAGATTTATGCTGGCGTGATTCCTCAAACATATCTATTTTTACTTTAAAGTCTAACATAAAGTGGAACTCTCTTTGCAGCCCCTGCTGATTTGACCCAAGCCGGTTCTCTACAGAAAGATCATGAAGGCTCCCTCTTCATCTTTTCTTCCCTCTCCTCCTGTATTTTTCTCGGGCTTACCCATCGCTGCTCGTGTGCTGGCGGACTGCAGAGAGACGGAAAGCATGCGGCTCCTGCCATACAACCACAAGTACCATTAAGTCTATAAAAGCCACACACATTAACTTTTAGTAAATGTGGTAAGATGTCAGTTAGAAAAAATACTGAATTACACTGGATCTGGGTCCAGATCCTGACAGTGCTGCACCGTATAGGGACTTTTCTCCTAAAGTGACACCTGTATAACAAGCTGGTCACCAGCGTTTCCTCAGCTAGTGCACTCAGTCAGCTGCCTAACAAACCTAAGGGTGGTCTTTTAGTTTCTACACTTTTAAAGGATTGTGTTTATCTTGTGTGGAAATATGTTCAAATAACTAAATTTGCCTTTTATGTAGATACAGTGGACTTCTTTTAACCAGCTGACCGGCAGTGTGCAGCAACAAACAGGGCAAGGGCAATGCTACCCTACTCTATGCTTTAGACAGATGGAGACTGCTCCAGACATGCTGGCATGTTACTAAAAGGACCTTCAGCCATCAGAGCTGTGTGACGGAAAACCTTTGTGATTTAGAAACTGTGCATCATCTAAACCTCAGTACTTGTTAGCTGTAAGCCAGTTCATGCCAACAAAATGACTCATGCTCCTCAAAGAGGCTCCCAAGGTCTCTCAGAACATGTCATTTTAAAACTCGGCCACATGTATTTCCTTTCATTCTCTTATCTAATGCTGCAAGTTTCTTACCAAGCCAGAAAACTGAAGCACACATGGATTTAATCTGATGCCATCACGAGACAAAACACTGATGCGCTCCATCAACAATGAATGCAAGACTTATGCACTCAAAGAATGTTTGCTTGACCTTTCTCAGCGTCGCCTCAGACACCAAATCACCTCTGAAAGTAAGCCCCTCATTCAGTGCCAGTGGAGCAGCTCCGGGGTTTGTCTCTCTAATGTCTGGAGAGCCTGAAGTCTCATTTTCAGCACAGGTGACAAGTGATCATTGAAACGGCAAGACCAGCTTTCCAGAGTTGTACCTTTTTTTTTTTCTGCATTCTCTAGATTCATCGGTTGTTGCTATGAGTCTGTGCACATCTATTACGCTATCTTTTCATCTGCTGCGTCTTTGTATATAATCCAGGAAACACTGAATAGGGATGAATCGTGATTAAGCCCGAGGGCTGTTTAACTGATGCAGGGCGAGCAACATGGCGCAGAGCCATCTGCCAAAACAAAAGGCGTCCGAGATGCCCTTTCTCACAGAGAGCCAATAAGCCTGCCTCTACACCCGGCTGTGAAAATGAATTACCCTAATTCAAATAATGGAGACGAATCATAGACACAACACGCAGCTCGGCTGCTGATTACATAATTATTGCATCCAACTGCTGTCTTATGGAACATAATCACTGTCTCTCATCAGGAGCAAACTGCCATTGTGCATCTGGAGCGGCGTTATGCAATATTTGGAAAGGCTCACGGCAAGCTTGTTAACAATGAGGCAGAGGCTCGTAGGCTGTGTAGGTCGTACGGGTAAAAAAAAAAAGCACTTTTTGTTTAAACAAGACCAACCTTCTTGTAATTCCTGCCACTTTTTCTAAGTGCTGGAACATATTGTGACTGTGTTTAACCAGTAATGGCTGAGTGCGTTTGCTCTATAGTAATCGCTTCCTGCCTTTTAGCTCTATCAGCTGCGGACAAGAAAGAAGCATGCAGGTTCCCCCTTTCTTCTAAGGTAGAACCTTCACAGCTTCTCTTTATATTATCCTTCTTACGTCTCAATGCCAGAAAAGACAGACCACCCTATATGCTTATTTAATACCGCCATGACTGTGTCACTCCTACCATGAATAGTTTGTAGATCTTAAAGAAGATCGTATCACCCCACAAGAATGTCTGCTGGTTTTTCAGTCCGTGCATCATTTGCATTTATCTACCTTGCAGCATTTTTTTTTTCTGCACCCACAATGGCTGTGTTTTGGAGAACATCTCTTCCGTGATGGATCCCAAAACATCTGCCAAAAGGGAGTTTTCTTCCACAGAGGATTGCTCCCCCTGAATATTTTTTTCCACTTAGAACCGGTCCTGAGCCGCAAAGCTTAACGCTTTCAGTAGCTTTTTTGTCTTTAATTGCCTGCCAGCAGTTTGCTGTGGTAACAGACAAGTCCTGTTAACAGTAAAATTGAGGGTCTTTCTTTTAAAGACAAGTCCCTGGCCTTCTGCCGGAGTGTCCATCCACTCTGCTCCAGACAGCAGGCACTAATGGGATTGGGGGTGGGGGGGCTACTACCTATCCTATAGACATAGGGTGTTAACAACTAATTAAAGAATTTACTGCCTCACTAAAACACTATTATTGCTGTTCCCTCTCAATTATTGCCTCTATTATCAGCTTTTATGGACACAGGTGAGCTTCCACAGAACTTTCTGCGTGTTTTGGCCAAGCGGTCAGTTATGACGCTGTATAAAAACACCACAGCAGCTGTGAAGCCGAGAGGTTAGAATCAGAGGGGGGCAGATACAGAGTCCCGCCGCTCATTTGCAATTCTAGTTGCTGCATGAAATGGAAATATGCTTTTTCAGCTGCCGTCTTTCTCTCTTCAGTAAAGAGCCATCTTTTGTGTGGTTCCCACATGTGCTTTACATCACCTCAATCAATCTCTGTC
Source organism: Fundulus heteroclitus (assembly GCF_011125445.2). NCBI lineage: Eukaryota > Metazoa > Chordata > Actinopteri > Cyprinodontiformes > Fundulidae > Fundulus > Fundulus heteroclitus. The sequence continues at coordinate 22,826,708 of NC_046379.1, forward strand.
TCCCCTCTGTCCACTAGGTGACAGTAATGACACAGCGCTCCCCCTTTAGGGGTTGGAGATGGGATGCAGTGTAATCTTTGTTTTCACAAGGTAAAATACTTAGGCCTATGGGGTGTAGGCAGGGTTGGAATGATGTTATACCGACGTGAGGACGTGGCGGCGAGGGTAATAACGTTGGTGTCTATGGTGAGAAGTCCACACTCTTCCTACTCTGCTCCACGTCACTCAGCAACATATACAGGCTTGCCATAATGGCCCATTTTTGGTGCTCTGTACACTTTCAAAGTATCAGATTTAGACTAATTAGGACTTGCTGATTTTTAGTTTCAATTTTTCTAAAAGGGTGTCATGGTGACCTTTTTTCCCCCAGCCCAAAGTTTCCAACAATTGCTAACCTTTCTGAAGCTTAATCCAAATTAGCTTGACTCATTCTTTTCCTGCCATAATGAATAATATTGCTACCTGTTGAACCCACTAAAACATAAATGTTAGCTATAGGTGTAGGGTGGTATGAAATTCTCATACTATTATTACATTGAGTATAAAAATACCCCCAAAAAATGTAGTAAAGCAACAATTTGTGATCTAACTGCTCTCATTTAAAACAGAAAGGCACAGATATTATTATCATGACTAAAATAACATAAGCTTTTGAATATGATTATAATGTTATAAGAAATATTTATCTATTATTATTTTTATTGTTTTGTCTAGGGGTTTTTGTGAGCATATTTTCAAACAGCAAGACCCGCATTTCTTTTAAGCAAGGAAAACGGGTTCAAGCCAACTTTAAGCCAGCTGACTGGCAGTGTCCAGCTCCATATACTTCAAGGAAATTCAGATCACCTCAGCACTTTTTCTGGTATTTCCTTAAAACTGGGCTTAGACACTGGTAATAGACCCATAGCAATAACTGCGTGGCTCCTGTTTTACTTGACTGGCCTTGGTGGACCTTGTTTCCCTGTCACATCACCCATCAGCTCTCTATTATTTCTCTAGCAGAAAAAGCTGAAAACCTACATTTTGAGAAAATAGTTTAATAGTGGCACAGTTTAAATAATCTTTTAGCCTCCACAGATTCTCTATCAGATTCCAGTTGGGACTCTGCCCGGGTCACTCCAAAAACATTAAAATCACATCCAGCCAGAAGAAACATATTGGTAAAATTTCAAAGATTAGTTTAAACCACAATCTGACAGGAGTATCAATAATTTTGCCTGTTATGTTCATCAGTTTGTCAGCTTGGCATGATGGAGTAACAGCACTAATATATCTGCAAATATAATATATTTGCAATCTGCTTTTAAAAAGGCAGAGAAGTACTTTGAAAAGTGTAATTATCAGCATTTTTTCAAAATTCTTGCCTTATTTTTAGGAGAAACTGTTGCCATGTTTAATCCCTGCATTTATATATATATATATATATATATATATATATATATATATATATATATATATATATATATATATATATATATATATATTTGCTTTTTACTTTTTTTACTATTTTACCCAGGCTCAATCAATAACTGTAATAGTGTGTTGTAGTTGAAGAGTTTTTTTTTTTTTGCATTTTTACCAAAAAAATGTTTTTTTTTTTTCTTTTTTTTGTGCCATTTGGAAAAGCTATTTCTTGTAAAGCCATTTAAAAACATTTTTTTTTTTTAATCTTGTGTGAATAGTGTGTGCAGATGACTACAGAGGAAGAAAATAGTAACTGCCGATAACTGCCTTGTTTGCACACACACTCACATGGCAGTTTACACTGTTTTTCTGAAGTAGACTGACGGATTTAAAATCGTATAGCCAAATATGTTGACTAAGCAAAGCGTTTCAGTGTCACACCTGTTTCACCAGTAATTTACTGTAAACTAAACAAAAGGAAAATACAAGGAGGGGCGAAATGCTGTCTCTCTGTTACTCCTGGAAATGTTCGCAGGGATGAGTTTTTTTCTGTTTTGTGCAGTTATGGTTTCGTCTAAACTAGATCTACCACAACTGGAACTGGAATCTGATGAGTTTGCCAATAAAACCTTGGTGGGTTTTTGATAAAACAAAACAAAAAATTCTATTTGACTATCATTTTAATATTGACGGGATAAGGTCATTTCTAATTTGGGTTTATGTTTGTGTAATAAGAGTACTTTAAGAGAAGCATTTGGTCCCAAGAAGAAGAGAATCAATGGTTTCAAACCAGAATTCAGGCTCTAGATGTTACAGTAGTGATGAAGCCAGAAACTTTAAAGAGAAGGACACCAGGTTTCTGAAGCGAGGATACAGGTAACTAAGTAAAAACATGTTTGCTTGTCCTGAAGATAAAACATCTATCTTTGTAGGGTTTTCTTCTTCTTGTATGCTGCATAATATCCCTAGGCTTCATAACACATCTTTCCTGTCCACATACGTCCAAAACGTTAATCTGTTTCCTGGCACTGTAAATTAACATTGTTTTAAGCACAAGGAACTAATTATACAAGAAGTTATTTTGTCTTTGAGATTTTGTATCAACATGTTGAAGGGGTAATACTTGAAGCATAAGAAAGTGAGATTCAGTTTTTTCATCCATTTCTCTGAGTAGAAATTGGGTAAGTTTAACAGCTAGAAAACTGAATTAAAATGGGTCTATTCCAACCAATATATAATATTATGGACTCACCACTATGAAAATTTGCCATCAAGAGACAAACTGATGCCCTATTAATACTATTATTGGTTATTTGCCATAACAACAATATTAATATTTACTGATATTATATAATATATATTTTTCTCTACACATGACACAAATGACATTGCTTCTCCGCTATCAGGTAGAGACTATGATCCTGAGCTGTACGACTATCAAATACCACATGGCCATCCCTCTCCTCATCTGAAACACATACACAAACCGCAACAAGATGGAAATAGATATTAAGAACCAAATAATCATTGGTTCTTAATATCCGTGCAGTTTTTCTTACCAAAACAATACTGGTATGTAAACAAATAATAATAATAATAATAATAATAATAATAATAATAATAATAATAATAATAATAATAATAATAATAATAATAATAATAATAAATAAAAAAACATTGGCAATACAGACAAAAATATTTTGTGTATCCCTATTTAAAATCTTTGAAAGTAAAATATTTTACAAAAATAGTAATTATCAAGTGTAATTTCTGTGGTCTTATGTTAAGTAACAAGAAAACACAATTTTGTTTGTGAATAAGGCAAAGTTAAAGGCTTCAATTAATGATCAAAATTACTCAGCTTGAGATTCAAAATAATTTAAATTTAACCAAGAAATTTGGTTCTGAAAGGAAATTAAACGGCCATCTCTGTAAACATAATAAAAAGGAGGATCCATAATGAAAGAGAATAATTATTTCTGTTTTCATTTACTTCTAAAAGTTGGTAGATATTCAGAATAATTGGAAAAATATTTATTGGCATTTCAGCAATCACTACTTTAATTATAACTGGAGACCAGTATTTTGCTTGTTTCAGTAGATATTTTTGATGACTTACCTTTGATGAGCTTGGAGTCTTTGACATTGGAAAGTCTCTTATACCCTGATAACCCTCCATCAGCTCCATCTTCAGCTCCCTCTACAGATTCTTACAATTTCAAGTCAGGACTCTGGCTGGGACTCTGCCCCTGGCACAGAAACTTTCTCAACCACAAGTCTTACGACAGTTCTTGACTTTGGCTAGGATGTATGCAGTCATAAAACGACCTATATAAACATATCAGCCTTACCGTTCACTGCTGGATGCCGCACACGACGGATGGGAATCACAGTTGACTGAACCACCATCTTCAGTTAAATTAGAATGTAAATATTTTGCTAAGATTTTTTTAACTAAAATAAAATGGCTAATATGGTTAGAATTTCCCCATAAATGAACATCACAAGTTACTAAACGCATAGTAGATTTAAACATACTGAACCCCTCTACCGGGTTTTCTTGCCGTTTGGAGCTAAAGCTAAACAGTTAATAACAATAATTCAACAGTAAAAGGAAAAGCATTTTTTACAGTGTAAAAACTGTACACATTGAACACATTTCAGTAGTACAGTTCAAAGTGTTGTGAAGTGTCTTGCTCAGGGTGACAGACTGAGTTTTGAACCGGGGACCTTTGCGGCCTCTCCAAGACACAAATGCCCGACTCCCTATTCACTAGGCCACCCCTCCCAGCTGTACTTTAGCCTTTAACCTCTGTTGAAGATTAGATTACAGCTCTGAAAGTGTCATAGTTTTGGACAAATTCGTTCTGTTACCAATATATTAATAAGTTGTTGAATTACACGTTTGGGCCATTTCCCAGCTCCATTTCTCCCCTTCCTTCTTCTGTTAGCGGCTGATGTCAAAACCTAATATCACACAGCTTCGTAAGTACAGCTTTATTGATGTAAAGTTTGAGATAAATATGCCATATTTTTTTAAACCCAACACTATATTAGTGTTTACTAAATATTGTGTGTTGTAAGGATTTTTATAAAGTGCCTGTTCTTATTAGGAGTGTTTAAAATGGATTATAATCAAAGTTAGAAAGTAGAATTTCAGAGGCTTTTGTTCTGATGTTCTGCTGTTGGTGTTTTATTTAGCCGGAAGCAGGTCTCATGCAGGGGCTGGACAGGGTTTGTTTACAAAGCAAATCTTGTAAAAGAAAGAAGACTAAGATAACACTTCCTCTCCAAAACATCAGTTACTGCAGGTTTTGCATCCATTTTGTACCCTTTTCTTTTAACACCGTCGCGCATTTCCGCCCCTCCAGTATCGCTATTTGCATCAACGATGACGTGTTTAAAAACACACACACACACACACACACACACACACACACACACACACACACACACACACACACACACACACACACACACACAACAAGCCACAACATGGACAGTAATGGAGAAAAGAAGGCCCTGACACAGACGTCTGACAACTGACATTTATCATTAGCACGTCTGCCCAGGCAGGCTGGGTTGACCCAGCCAGCCGCTCCCGCACCTTTACACATCCATCAACATCACAGAGTTCAGTTCAAGTTTGACTGACGGGGAGGTACCATGCCAGAGCGTTCTCTCTCAGGAAAAAATGTGGCATCACTTTCATACCGAGACTTTACCATTTGAAAGAGCAGTCAAGATAAAACTGCAGTATCTATTAAAAGCAAGACTTTAGAGTCAATATAACATGATTCTTTTTCTTCTTTTGCCTTTCTGTTTTGCCTTTCTGTTTTTGTTTTGTAAATCAGAGACTCTAAGGGGGCTGATTTATTGATTGATGTGTGTGGATGTGTTCTTTTACTTGCAGCTGATCATACACATTTTTTGCTCATGTTACTAGTAAAGTGAGGACTTTGATGTATAGTGAGGACCTTTTGTTTGGTTAGGGTTATGTATAAACTGGTAAATGTTAAAGTTAGGGTCAGGCTTGGGCCGTAGAAAGGCTTGAAAATGAATAGTAGTCAAGGCACACTGCTCACTTTGAGTGAGTGAGTGAGTGAGTGAGTGAGTGAGTGAGTGAGTGAGTGAGTGAGTGAGTGAGTGAGTGAGAGAGAGAGACTACTTGTATACAGAAATGGAAGGGTAGTTATTAGGTGAATATTTTTATTTTTTTCCACCCCATCGACCCTTGCTCTTCATTGACTACAGACCTGCAACAATTGTCCCAACCACTGATAAAAATAATGTAACACCATGATTATTACAATCATATCAATGTAATGATATTTGTAACATTTTTTCATGATTTTTTTGCAGACTGGAGCTAAATCAGATCAAAATTAACAGAAGTAATTTTAAAGTGCTTATAGCTTTTTCATTCTCGTTTCTCCAAGTATGATATATACCATGGTTAGAATAGTTGTTAATTACCACTATCTTCTCCCAGCTTCATGTTAATGGGAGAGATGGGTTTAGTATCCACACAGTTATATTCTGTTTTGTTTCTTGTTTTGTTTTTCTACCACAACCATTTCCAATGGTGCAGTTGCCTCTTTTAGGGTAGCTGACCAGCAGTGTACAGCAGCTGGTATACAAGGTTTACTTTATAAGAGATAAGATAAGATGGGCTTTATTGATCTCACAATGGAGAAATTCACTATTATGGATCATAAGATTGAAAAGAATCAGGCCATCTGGCACTTTTTTGCCGTCTTTATTAAAAGGACTTTAAACTACAGGAATGGTTTGAGGAGAAAATGTTAGCAGTTTTAAAAACCTTGCTAGAGTTTGATGCTGACCCAGGCATACTGTTGAGTTGTAGACCAAAGAAAGAAGACTATAAAAACGTGTTCATGATAGGCAAATTCTGTCCTCTGACATTTACTTGTGTTTGAGAAAAACATCAAAATCAACATTTGAAAAAGTATTTTCCTTTTCCCAGTCTAAAGCATAGGATATTGTCCTATGCTTTAAGGTATCATTATAAGTCTTGAAGGGATTTTAAGGATATTTGAAGGTTAAAAGACAAATGCACGAGCACGAGGTGGATCCAAGCCATGTGTGTTCCTTCAGATGGTTCCTGAACATGAACCATTGTTCGGCAAAAAGGTGATATATTTGGAGTTGACAACTTGGCTGGACACCTGAACATCCTCTTGTAGATCTTTTTTAGAAATAAGTGGCACCCTAGAGATTTTAAACACACTTATGTGTAGCTTGTACCTCTGTAAACTTTGGTAGTGTGAGATTGCGATTGGTGCGCCTAGTAAAGGTGATAAAAGAAAAGAGGTATACATTAGGACATTTTAGCAACATGCACCTTTCTAAAAGCGTTATGCTGGTTTGTCGCTACATTTTACAACAGAATAATGCGGCGCATGACTCCTGAGGGGATTCATTATGAGGTCTCTGCAATGCCAGAAAGTCTTTTTAATGTTCCTAAATAATAACTTGTAATACATTGTTCGATTAGTATTTAGTGCATTTTTTTTCCATATAATCTCATCTTTTTTTTTTCTCTAGTTTTGCAGGTGTTCTTGATGTTAGTTGTTTTATCAAGAATCAAGAATATTGTCACTGCAACAAAATTTCCCTTTGGCTACTCCAGTTCACATTACACATAACGAAGGCAAAAACTGACAAACAGGCAGTGAACAAGGGTTAAATAATTTTTTTGTAGCGTTCATGAGAATCACACATAATAGATAATAATGCAGTAAGGTGCTTATTGTACAGTGACAAATTCAGGGCTTCATTTACAGCAATGTGCATTTAGATATACTGAGATGATGGTGTGCATGTAGGCAATAACATTATGGTGATTGTGATGTATGAAGGCGTTAGAAACAGCGGGGTGATTTTAAAGTGCTGGACTGCAGTCTCCTATCAGGGGGCAATTGCCCTCACAGCTCTTGAGAAACTGTTTCTAACCTTATTTGTTTTGGCTTTGAGACTTCTGAAGCATTTACCTGATGGGAGAGGGGCAAACAGCGTATTGCCTGGGTGGGTGGGATGAGTGGAGATGTGTCTGGCCCTTTTTTGGACTCTTTCAGCATAAATTGAGTCTAGATCCTTTAGACGGCATCCCACAATCCCCTACGCTCTTATCCCCACCCACGCCAAGTCCGTCCTCTCCTGGACTGTGCAGCACCCATGCCATACAGTTATGCTGGTACAAAAGTTAAAAAAGTTATTTCTTTGGTCGCAGCAGCCAAGCATTGACCTATGAACAAACATAGAAGCAGGATTCATATTAATATTTATCAGCATCTGCCTTTTATGAGGCCAGAGTGCTGAGTTGCATCCAAGCTTTAAATGCATGAAAGGTTTTTCTTCATTGCAAAGCAGTGACTTAATATGAACGTTTAATCCAAATAAAATAGTTTTAATCTGTCTCTGAGGAGAAACCTGGCACTTATTTTCACACTTGTGATTATCCAAAGAAGCAAGTGCAATGCTTAGGAGCAGCTTATGCATCCACTGGGCGGCACAATGCCTCTCACCTGGGAACGCTCAGGAGGGCAGTCGAGGCAGGAGATTATGCAAAAACCATACCGTTCAGGATCTGCAGGTAATTTGTTTGTGCCATGGTAAGAAAGGTGGACAGACTCCACACGCATCCGTGATGATGGATGTTTGTGTTTCTATACTTATACAAGGAATGCAACAAATAAGTAGACAGACGGAAAAGGTTAGAGCTTGTAGGAGAATTACTTAATGCCTTCTTCTGCCGGATTCCTGTGTGACGTGGCTCACACGCGCCGCAAAATGATCTGCTTTCTGCACACAAGCACTTGGGTGGACGTTATACCCAACAAACAAGCTTATTTACATACAATGTACAGGAAATGTCAGGAGTGCAATGCATGTGTAAAAACAACTTTACAGGCTGTGATCCAGCAGCCAGTACATGCCCACGAATGTCTAAAGATTTTACCTGCAGCCTTTAATAAAAGATAAATCTCCTGTTGTCATTGGAGATGGTTAGACTAGTCTTTTTTTTTTTTTCTACAAACCTTTTATTTATTTTTTTTGAGTGCATATTTTGAGGAATTAACGGTGACAACTCTGCACTGCTGAACCAGGAAATTTGATATCTGTAATTAAAAGCTTTCTCTGTAACCATTTCTGCGCTGCGTTTTCTCCCAGATGTACCAAGCTGTAATCGGTTTTCCTTTTGATAATACGCTGCTGGCCACATTTGTTGGCACTTCTGTTAAAGATGTTTAAATTCATGAATTGCAGTAGCATGATCTCACACTGAAATATTTACAAGACCTGCAACATTATGTGTGAATTCTGGGCTGGTGTCACGCACAAAAATTAAATTTTGGTTACACACTGACAGTTAACACTCTTGAGTCTTGATTTAGGAAGATCCAGCCGTTTATTTGTGTATTTAGTGATTTAAAAAAAAAGCACATTCTAAGAAATAACTGATTTCCCCATTTAACGTGAATATAATTAAAGCATTATATATTTATACTTTACTTTAACTTTTGGTCAGGTTTTAGGAACCTGTAACTAGTAATCCTACATTTTCTGTTCCCCCACAGTTATAAATATGATGTGAAGTACAAGCCTACTTCTCTTAGCTGTCAATCTCATTGGCTAGATGGGCTCATGTTTATTCACCAATCACAGTGAGCAGCCTGTTAATGGAGGTAAAACAAAAAAAAAAATACAAAGCTTACAAAAAGTGTCCTTCTGGGGTGACAAAGTCTCCATAGCTACCATTTGAGGCTGCAGATAACTATGTCCTAATTGTTTCTTTAAAAGTGTTGCTACCATGAGCCTTATTGTAAATAGCACAGTGGAGAATGCATTATGCTCTTCTAATGGTCCCCCTAACCCTTATGAGGGTGCAAACTGAGAATAGACGTCATATAGATCTTCAGGAGGATAATGATTAATAAAAAAGTAACCTACTAAATACAGAAATGGTTCACCAGACACAAAAACACCAAAATCATTTTTCATTTCCTTCCCATTTGAACAAATAAGCTTAAATTAAACAATGACTTATTCAACGCATTTCAGTATGAGATTAGGTTAAAGCAATAAAAAATGAATTATTTTCTTGACAGCTTTTTGCACGTCTTTACCAGAAAAATGTGGCCTGAGATGGGAATAAAACATTTCATTCCACCTCTATAGTAATTAGATTAGTATTGGATTGGAAGAGTGGCCCTGTGCTCTGAAAAGAGAATTAGCTCTAAAGCTGTTTCTCTATACTTTCATACCGCTTTTGGCTTAACTATAGATTATTGGCCTGATGGGCTTAGGGTACTTAATATTACATTTATTCACTCATTTGCCAGGTTTACCTTGATGATGTCACCTGCTACTATTTCCTTAAAAATAAAGCGCACATTTACTCATATGCTGCAGTAAGCCCCATTTGTATAAAAGGGTTCAATATTAGACTGTAATTGTCTTTTAAGATGAAAATATGCCCTCAAACTTTTTACAGTGAAATGGTGGTTTGATGTCAACACATTTTAGCAAATATCGCTCTACTTTTCATGAAGAAACCTGCTAGCGCGTGGTCGACGTCGATCTCGTCGTCTCGGTTTTGTGAGTCGCTCTGCCGAACGTTCTTTGTTCTCCTACTCCTGCATTAAAAGAGCTCGAAATCAATCAAGCTGTCTGAGCCAGAGCGCCCCAGTCTTGTTGCTGATGGATATCATGTTGGCTTTGTTAAGCGTAGGAGACAAATTACAGGGGCACATCACCTCGCAGGCTTTGTTTGGCATTCCAGGTCCGCCATGTTTTGAAACGTATTAATGGAGGACATGCAGGCATGAGATATTACCTGCAGGTTCAGTCAGGAGCTGCTGTCAAAACCCGAGCGGGCCTGTGAGGTGAAGCCCTGTTATCACAGCACTCCTCTCACACCTTCAAACCGCAGGGCGCGCTGCAATTTTCTGCCATGGCAGTCAATGAACCAAGAATAGCACCGGGTTTATTAAATAATTAGGAATACTGGTCTGCAAGAAACACGTTAATGTTTGTTTTAAGAACCGATGAAAAGACAGCCACCAAATTTACCACTTGGCACAATTTTTTTTCATTCATTTCTAACAGTATGAATCTATCAAGTAGTTAGCATGCAAGCTAAATAACTATTTATGACGGGGCTCTATTTCCCTCGTGTATTAAGCACATTTACCTGGGCGAGTCTCTCTTCCGGTCCCAGTGACCTTCTCCCCGTGGCTGCTGGGAATTACAGTCATTCAGTGGGTGTCTCAGCATGATGAATGACACCTGCGCCCGTTGAGCAATCACTCCCTGGTGTTATATATTGTTTTCCTTTCTCACTTTTGCATGGGAACAAACTGTGTGCATTCCCCGAGCCAAAACCAACCCAGATAATCATCTTGTGATGTATGATTTTCTGTCTTTGGATGACAAGTTACCGGGAGACGTGGAATGTCTTGCCAGCAGGGCAGCGGCGTTACTGGTGCTACCAGTGAGGCTACTTGTTGCCTCCGTCTCTGAGACCTGCGCATTGTGTGCAAATGCTAACAGAGCATGATGCAGCACTTTGACAGCCGTCTTATGTTTCTGTAAAAGGAAAAAAGGAAAATCCTTGTGCCACACAAAACCCGAATCGCTGCAGCAAGTTCAGGCAAAATTTGTAGTTTGAAATCAAACTAGCATCGTTGTCTCCTTGCAGCTCTACTGCTTCTGCTCAAGATTTGTGATAAATTTCGTACAATTTCAACCACAAACCTCAATGTATTTTGTTGACATTTCATTTGCTTGAGTGACACAAAATATCACATAATTGTAAAGGGAAAGGATGATGCAGGTTTTTCAAAAAATTTTGTAAATAAAAATTTAAAAAGTGTAATTAACGTTTATATTGAGCTTGTTACTCGGCTATCATCTTGTTAAAGTCTAGTGCAACCAGTGCTCTTAAAAGTCACCAGAACACACTGGATGGACTTTTGCTGTAGTTTACAGCAGGGTTATGTTATGTTATAAAAGAATAGTCTAATATTTAAATGCGATAGGTCTAAATAACACTGCAAACTGTCAAAAAAAACACAATGGCCACTGTGAAACACGGTGGTGACAGCATCATGGTGTGGGGATGCTTTTTTTCCTAAGCGAGGACTGGAAAGGTGGTCAGAGTGGATAAGAAAATGGATGGAGCGAAATACAGGGCCTTGCTGAGAGAGAATCTGGGAAAGGCTGCAAAAGATTTGACGTCTTTGAAAAGTTTCATTGCAAGTTAATTATTCTATACATACAGGAGAGCTTCAGTGGAAAGGTTTAGATCAAAGCATATTCATGTGTTATAATGGGCTAGTTAAAGTCCAGACCTAAATCCAGTTTAGAATCTGGGGGAAAAAAACAACTGAAAAATGCTGTTCGCAGATATTCTCCATCAGACCTGATTGGGTTTGTTGTGAACAAAAATAAACATAAATTCAGTCTGTGGGTGTGAAAAGCTGGTAGAAACATGCCCCCAAATACCTGCAGCTGTATTTCCAGTAAAAAAAAGATTGTGAAAATAATCTCAAGGGGAGCTAATGTGTGAGCAATAATAATATTGCCAAGTAGTGTTGTGAATGCGATAATTGTTGGCTATAACATCCCAAATGTCATAGGTTCACCCACTGCTTTTATTCCGTCTGATAGATGAAGAGTCTCTGCAGTAAATCCTTCCACCTGGAAACAGATTATAGTGTCCAGAATGGTGCGTACATAATGATGAGAATAATGTTAAAATAATGTAATTTTCATTGCTGTACTTAGTAATATTACTATATTCATGTAGCCCGTAAACCCTAAAGCATGCCACATTTTTGAGCTTTCTATTTATAACACATTTTTGACATGACACAATATGAATATGTTCAAGGTGTGCAAATACCTATGCAAAGCACTGTCTATACATAGTTATTCCTAAATGCAAGACATTCCTTTGCCGTCTGCATCCTAGTGAATGTGCTTCTGCAAGTCGATCGATGACATGGCCTTTCAGTAGCATTGTAGTCCTGAAACAAAAGCCTCTTAAAATAACAAAATCTCCCCGTATGTTGCTCATTGATGCAAAGCAAAGCCGTAAACTTCAACCAGATGGGCACATTGCTGAGATATTTTATGCTGGAACCCGCAGCTGGGGCTTGGTGGCTGCTTGCAAGACAAGTTGGAGCCCGACAGAGGCAGAAGTGAATGAAAGTTGCTCTGTGGCATCATCTTTTAAGCGGGGCCGTCAGCCTTGTAAGTTACTGCATCAGAGGGAGGGTATAGAGGCCGGTGAAGTGCTCTCGAGAGTGTGTGGGTTCACTACTGCTGAGCTCTATGATTAAACAGTAGCATGTGCTGACAGCTAGAATACAAGGGCGGTGATCCATTGGGTCACTGTGGAGAGAGGAAGCTGCCTCTCAGCAGTCCTGTGGAAATCACAAACTTTGTGTAACCTTACAGATGTATTCACCCCATGAACCTCTGTCATATTTTCTCTCATTACAATCACAAACTTCAGAGAACAACTGGATTTAGCAAAAATATTAAATTACACACAGGCAGCCTGGAATTTGTTTGGCTGGATTTAATTTAGGGTTATTTAAGTAAAGGCATCTGAAACGATCTATTTATAGTCTAGAGATTTGAATAAGAAAAAAGTTTGAAAAACCACGTATCAGGCTTCTTTTACTTTACAATTGTGTGCTACTTTTTTAATATGAAATGTTTGATCGGGTTCAAATGTAAAGATACATCCTGAATCTGTTTTCATTAAGGTTTGCGGGTTATCATCTATTACCATTAAATTTCCAAAGGAAAAGCTGGAGGAGGAAAACCTTCTTCTTTCTAAAACAACATCTATAACCTGCATCGGAAAAATTCCCAGGGTCATTAACATCTTTTTTTCTGTTTTTAGCTGGGGGTTTTCGTGTTCATTTTCACGACCTGATAGGAAAATGGAGCATTTTTTTTGTTTTTTTGTTTTTTTGTTTTTTCTGAAGGAGCGGAAGAGGAAATATCTACCAGTTACGGTTAATGACCTGAAACTGCTGTGCCAGGTGTTCCACGGAGGACCCAGTAGGTTTATACATTCTGCCGTTTTTAGATTTTTCCCCAAACCTGTTAAGGCTGTCCTCTAATCTGCCGTCAGCTGTTCATAAGGTGTCTTGTCTGTAAGTGCGTTGCGAAGAGGCTCATGTTACCACAAAAAGGGTTGGATTTCTGCTTGTCGCCACTTGAAGCTGTCACAAGTACCTTAGAACACCTGACACGCTTCTGGTTAGCTTTTAGACCACTGGCGCTTTTAGGGAACAAGGAAGGGGTGAATTTAAAAGTGGTGTTAGGTTTGCAGCATGTGTGATAGGTTACATCAGACTCTTTCTTTGCGATCTGTAAGCGCCTCTGTGGCTTGGTGAGGTGGTAAAATCTACACGTTTTTTATCTTTGCTGTATGAAAGATTTACTAAAGCCGATAAAGCGCATACATTTTAAAAGAAAGAGTCTGCTCTGGGTCTTGACAGTGTTGTTTTTCGGCTCAGACACGGCTTCGCCATCATTAGATCAACCTGAGCATGTTCAGTCACCTCCCAGCTTCTTTGTGCTTGCACGAACTGATGGAGCTGGCCGACAGGTTTAGTTTTGTCATGTGATCTTATTAACTGCTAAACGATCTGACGTGCCTTTCCCCTGCGCAGGGCTATATATAGAGAGGGGACAGAAAATTATCGTTCCATAACAATGTTTTGTTTACTTTTTCAGCGTAGTGTCATTAACTACCACAGCCAAGTCAAGGGATCAAATTTTGTTCGACTCTTTGCCCCTGCTACCCTGGGTCATTAGTCCTCGGTTTTCCCATTCATACATTAAGTTGCAACTGTAGACAGTCATTTTTTCTGTGGTATTTTGCTTGATAATTGCTTCCCTAGAAACCCACCAAAAGACACACTCTTTTATAGACAATATGTCTAATTGGGCAAATTAGAAAGAGCCCATTTTGCACGGCAGCTGTGTACACACACATTCCCCTGTGGAATCTGTAAGAAAAGCCCTTAGAGCAGCAGAGAAGGGATGCAGAGAGAATCAGGAGTTTATAGAAACTCAATTGAGTCAGAAGTCCTTGGTGCCAGAGCGGGGGCTTTTTCTACACTGATCCACATAGTTAGGATTGGTGTGAAACCTCAGTCTCTAAATCATCTCCCAGTTGCATCACTTCTCCAACTTCTGGCAACTTCAGCGATATATGAAGCTTGCAAACATGATATGGTCAGCGTCTTCAAAATGTAGTAAATTTTAATCAGTTGGAGAAATGTTGGATCACTTGTTCGCAACCTAGTTGTGGCGCTGACGAGAAAAAAAACAAAAACAAAAAAAACACTAAAAGTCACATCAGTAAAATTAAAAGTGTAAGATGGCAAAAGTGGATTTGAATTTGAAAAAAAAAAATATAGCAAACCAAAAAGGAAAAACTTCACACAAGCAAACCTCCAATTTAGCAGAGTTCTAACATTCAACATTGTAAGAATGTGTAAAAAGCCTTAAATGCATACTTATTTTACTGCAGTTGCACAATCTCAAGAAAAATATGTAAAAATCCAAGCTTTAACTTAAGTACCTTTTTTAATGAATTAGGAGAAATATGCGTTTTGAGAGGAAAATGTTTTAAGGAAATAACTGATGGCACAACTATTAGTACCCCTTACAATCCCTCAATTAATCTAACTAAATGTTTTTTTTTTTCAGTAAATACTTTATAATTTCAAGTTTCTAAGAGCTACTAACCACAACTTATTGTTTCCCTGGAGTTCAAATATGACACAACGCAGAGGCCATTTCTTTAATCCGCTGGCACCAAGGTTGGATGAGGACCCCTGTCTATCTTGCCACCACACACAGAGATCAAAATGGATATTGTATTAGATATCATACAAATGGCAACCAGTTGTTTGGAAGTGATGCCAGGAAAAACAGAACTTCAGAACTGCCTTAATTGCCTGTGGCTTAAATTTTAATACGTGTCAGGAACATCCCTAAGAGAGGTTGTTCTATATCAACTTAATAGCAACACCATTTACCATAGACTTGCCAGCTGGACATCCAAAATTTGAATCTCCTGTTCCACTACATGCCATAGGTGCTCTGTTGCATTTAAATCTGGAGACAGTGGAGGCCATTGGTGCACAGTGAACTCATTGTCATGTTCAAGAAAACAGTTTGAGATGATTTGAGCATTTGTCACGGTGTATTGTCCTACTAGAAGTAGCTATCAAAAGATGGGTGCCCTGTGGTTATAAACGGATGGTCCTGGTAAGGTAAGTTGTGGTGATAAGCTGCTCAGTTTGCCCAGAACAGGCCCAAAGTGTGCAGGGGAAAAAACACACACACAAAATCAGCACCGGGTTGTGCTGTTAATACTAAACAAGATGGATCTATACTATCATGTTCATGTCAAATTCTGACTCTGACATCTGAATGTTGAATCAGACCTCAATATTTTTCCAATTTGTTGATGTCCAATTTTGGTCGAATTGTATAA
Source organism: Fundulus heteroclitus (assembly GCF_011125445.2). Classification (NCBI taxonomy): domain Eukaryota; kingdom Metazoa; phylum Chordata; class Actinopteri; order Cyprinodontiformes; family Fundulidae; genus Fundulus; species Fundulus heteroclitus. The sequence continues at coordinate 22,842,669 of NC_046379.1, forward strand.
ATTGTAGCTCCATGTTTCCTCTTCATAGCCAATAGGAGTGGTGCCCCATGTGGTTTTCTGCTGCTGTGGCCTATCAGCTTCAAGGCTTTACATGTTGATCCTTCATAGATGGTACTACACATACCTTGCTTGTTTTTTAAGCTGTTATTGCCTTCCCATCACCTGGAACCAGTCTCCTCTGACATCGGCAAGGCATTTCCCCCCACAGAACTATTGCTCATTGGACATTTTCTGACCATTTACTGTCAACCTGAGAGATGGCTGTGCATAAAAATCGCAGTAGATCAACAGCTTCTGAAGTACTCAGAACGGCCCATCTGGCACCAACAACCATGCTGCTTTCCAAGTCACATAAATCCCCTTGTTCCCAAATCTGATGCTCAGTTTGAATCTCTGAAAGTTGTCTTTACAAGTGTTGGGAGTAATGGTGTTAGAAAATAACAGTGTCATTTTTTTTATCAGTAGCAGAGTAGTCTAACTCGTTACTTTTTAAATTTCATTAACGTCAGAACATTACTTACAATGTAACGCGGTGCGTTACTACAACTCGATCAATTAAAGCGACCGTTCTCAAGAGCATGCTCTCCGCTGCTGGAGAGTTTTTTTTTTTTCTTTTTTTTTTTGTTTTTTTTTTCTAGCGCAGGAAGAAAGTTAGAATCCACAGTTAGTCCTCCTGTGGAGGGCGGGGAACCCGGGGAGGGGGTGAGATGGAGGCCTATGTGATGCGATTGGCCGAGGAGGCTTAAGATGGGCGGTGTTCACGCATTGAACAGACAATCTAGAACAACAGCAAACAAATTCTGACAGCATTTGGATGCTGAGAGTTTAAACAACATTTTATATTCACTTAAGTCGAAGGCAAAAATGTGCAAAAGGATAGATAAATAATTGAATGGAGACTTAGTAGTTAGTATGAAGTGTTGTTTGAGTTTTTTGTTTTCATTGCTATACTCATTTTATAGCCAGTTAACATGCAAAAAGTGGGAAGTACTAAAACATAAACTAGTTTGTTTTATTGTTCTTTTTATTCTAAAAAATGAATATACATTTCCACAAATCTATAGCAATTGATAGACATATTGACCCTTGAATCACTTGTCCCACCACACGCTAAAATGGTATGGATTAGGTTACACTGTATTCAGATAATTAGTTAGTTTAATGAATGATCATGCGTTTTATATTTGAGTATTTAATGTTCCAATAACAGGAGATTCGCCCAATTTCATGGATATTTTAGATCGTAAAAAGGTAACTGCATAGTTACTTTGCCTTGAAACTAGTTTTTTCGATAGTGCAGGAACAGAGTTAGTAACTCATTAACATTTTGGGAGAAGTGACTATAACTTCATTTTTATAGGTAACTGGCCTAAATCCAGGCTCTACCACATCTAGACACATAAATGCATTGGGCTACTATCATGTGACTGAATAAGTAGCTGTTTCTATGTTAACAAATGAGGTTTGCTAAATTCGTGTTGGACCTTAGCTAGAAGTGTGTGCTTAGTTTCTAAGTGGATCAATCTTAGTCTTATCTGACAAAACACCTCAGATTGATCTAGCCGGAAACAAAGGATCAATATGTGGAAAAGTACTTGACGTCAGTTGTTAAATATAGCAGAGGATTTATGATGCTGTGGGCTGCTTTCTCAATCAAAGACTTGGGGAACCTTGTTAGAGTGCATTGCATCATGAACCCTTTGAAACTCCAGGGTAGTTCAACAAAAATAGGGTTGAGTCTGTTAACTGAGCGTTGATTCAGACTTATGGCCAAATCAACACAAAGGTCGCTCACCAGAGACTAAATCAAAATCTTTCCATGGCCATTTCAGTCCCAAGACACAAACCGCATTGAACACCTGTGGAGCAGACGAGAAGAGACCATGAGGGAAGACTTAATACTATGGATGATCTAGAGAAATTGTGTAAATTAAAGATTAGATATTATTGCGCTGCAAAAATAGATTATTTTAAGGCATTTTACTCCTATTTACCAGGTCAGTACCATAAACATCAGATTAAGGTTGTAGTCTGTTGAATGAAGTCTGTTAAAGTCTGGAGTCAAAAGGTTACGGACAGAAAGCCAACTTCTGCTCTGCGTAACTCTTTGCTGGGACTCGATTCTCCATCTTTCGGAGCATCTGCTGTGATCAACTAATGTCATAGCTTTAAACCTTTTAAAGCTTCAGATCTGTCTAATTTGAAAACCGAAAGCTTATCATGTCTGATTTTCTTCATTAGGTCTGGTGGAGATCTGCTTGATGCATCCACTTGATGTTGTAAAGACAAGGTAAGCCTAAAATATTTTAATCATACTCTACATGGTTGTTTCCTTAAGATAAAAAAACGTCTAATTTAGCTAACGTCTGCCTCATAAATTGTCCTGATGGTTTTTTTTGCTGCCAAGAGTATACAGGGTGTTAAATCTTAAGATTAGTAGGCCCCTCGGATCTGGACTCATTCCCCACAAAAGTAGGTGCCAATGTTGTAACTTTCTCACACATTTTGTTGCAAATGAAATGCACCATTTCACTGTTCATACCTCACAAAATGTCCCAGTTTGCAGCTTTAAATTTATGTCTTTTTATGTATTTAAAAATCCGAATACATAGATTGTTGTTTTCTGCCGATCTTGCCAAATCAATCGGATCCCAATGAAAGCCCCCCAACACGTTTTCTCCGGCCACCTCTCCGCTACCATCCCAGGGACGGCAGCGGCGTTGTGCTGTAGACTTTTCAGGAGCCTAACACCACAGTGTCTCAGTCAGTCATAAACAGATCGTGGGCTACCAGTAAAGCTTTATAGTCCTTCACAAGACCAGCCAAGACCTCTGGCTTCACAAACCCGCCCCCACCAGCCACTTCCCCCCGCTAACTACTCCTCAGTAAATTGTAGCACTTTTTCTGTCATTTACGGCAACAGTTTCTTGGTAAATAAATTGCTCGGCGTGCCTTTTAAAAAACTGAGACGCCTTCACTTTGAAGGCCGCGCTCTGCTAGAACACAAAGACTGAGACGTGGGGATAAAAGGCAAGGGTGAGTAGTGCTGAATTGGTCGATATTTGATACTTTGAAGGCACACACCGTGATTTATGGTCATGTGTGGAAACTGCGGGCTTTATTACAGGTAAGTCTTGAGCTCTGGCTGTCCGTCCTCACACGAGGTCAGGGTTAAAGGTGCGCTTGCTATTTTCTTTGTAACGCTCTTCCCTTAGAAGTGATAAAAGAGGCTTTAAAACCGGACAGGTTTATCTGTTTGTTTTCTGTTTGTGCCACCATGTGTTTACACTGAGAAGATTTTTCTTATGCAGCATAGGTCTGGCTAAATTGACGCCTTTTGGTCTTGACTCCTTAAGTTTAGTAATTTAATTGTTTCCATATATGCATGCAGGAGGCACAATGACCAATCTACAATACTGAACAGCGTAAAAATAAATATTTCCATCTAATCAACAGGAAGTTTCCTAAGTTGAGAAATGGAAGCAGAAGGAAGCTGTGTGAAAACACGCTCATGTTCACACTCCTAATATCTACAGTTGAATTCATAAAGCAAGGATAAATACTGGCTAATTGGGACACTTGGGGAGCTGAAATCTATTAGCAGGAACCTTGGAGCCGAGACGCAGACACACCTCGGCTGGGTTTCTCTCCCCGACTCTTTGTGTGTGTGTTTCTCTCTCAGGCATGGCTCTTATTAGGAACTGGCTCCTGCTTTAATGTCCACCGGTCCAAATTGAACAGCAACTGGAGTGAATTTACTTTTTTCCACAAACTAAAAATCAAAGGGCTTTTTCCCTCCTTTGCTTTTTTTGTTTTTTTGGAAAGGTAATCTTGACAAAATGAGTACCTGCTTTTTATATGTATGAGGGTTTATCTATATTATATTTGAAAGGAAGGGGGAGAATGTGAATTAGCAGAAGTTGGCAACAAATAGCTAAATCCTGCTGTTTTAGATTAAAAACTGAGAAGACAAATCAGCTGCATTGAGGAAAAAACACCAAGTTTGAAGTAATTCTAAATCACATTCATGATAGGAAACACACACTTTGTAGATATGCAAGAATTATTTGAGCTAACGCCACTATTTAATATTTAATAGACACATAGATTTAAAAAAACAAAAACAATTTTCAGATGGTGTTCTCTTTTTTCATTCTGTTTCACTCTGTATAGTGCGCTTGCTGACCAGTCAATACATCACCCCATCTTATTAATTTTTCCTGACAAGTACATAATTTCTTTCATCTGAGGGACTCCATATTCAATCAGTTGGATTAAAAGCTTTCGTCGTTGAGAGAAAGCCAGACATATGTTTCTGACAAAAGCACAAGAGCCAATAAAACTACTAAATGAAGCTGTATCCAGCATAATAATTCTCATTCTGAAAATCTGTTGCCGTTTTTTAAATTATTATTGCTCAGGGTTGACTAACTTTTGATAATCCGTTTATTACATTCAAATAATCTGAACAAATGATCTTCCCCCAAAACTGAAAAACAATTTTATTTCGTTATGTTTGAATTTTTTTTTCACATGGTTTGCCTACCACGAAATAGGTAAATATTAATCTTTGCTTTTAAATGTAAAATATTGATATAATATGACTCCCGTAGCATAATAAAACAAACTAAAATAAATCCTCTGTTATTTATGTACATCCAGATCAATAACCCTTAGTATTTAATATTTTGTGAATGCCAAAAATTGTGAGGTTGCATTTTAAATGAACAAAAAAATTTGATTTCTGTTATGAGCGCAACTCTGAAAGAAAAACAATCTGTTTCTATTACATTTGCTTAAAATCTAATATTAGAGACCCTAATATTTCAATGTAGGTGACAAATGGCTTGTATTTCTTAACTGTATGTAGTACTTTTAGCATTTATTTGGTTCAAATAAGATTCATTTTGTTATAAACAATGTCTACACAATTAATTGTGACTAAAACAGGACAAGCTGATTTGGTCGGCTGCACATAAACACACATTTTCACTAGAAAACGGAGCACACAAAACATTCATAGCGTGCTATCAGCAGCTTAAAAAAACTTTGTGACGTTGTCTTATCTGATAGATCATCGGTCGCCCCTAGGTATCGTCTCTTCAGCTGCTCATCACGTACTAGGCAGAGCTTGTGCAACCCCGCCCATTTAACAGTGACACAGACAGTTTTTCAGGCATGTTTGCTGTGAACCGGTTGGTCAGATGGAGCCGACCAATGGCTGCTCTTAAATTCTGTGGACAAAAGCAGAGAACGCGGTTCATACACAGAAGTAGAAGCTGAAGAACACTGCTAACTGCAAACGGGTGTTTCTTTACATACAGGGAGGTGGAAAAATTCAGTTGTCATTTTTGTTAAGTTTAACAAAATAAAAATTCTAACAATTATGTTAGAGCAGCTCATTATGGGCTGTCATGAATCCATTATTATTAATTGTGTGAAAGTGAAACAAGCAATGCAGTGCCTTGCAAACATATTTTCTTAAACATTTTTCACATTTTGTCTTATTGGAACCAAATTGTTCAAGGTATTTTAGTGGGATTTTATGTGGGAGGCCAACACATTGTGGGGCATAATTTGAATGAAAAAGAAGGAATGAAAGAAATGGGTTTCAAGTATTTTTCAAGGGAAAATCTCAAAGGTGCTGTATGTATTTGGGTTGATCAACCCTTTACTCTGAAAAATCTACAAAATTATGGATTTTATTCAGGGGTTTCAAAGTACAAATCCAGCTCTTCTGGAGGCCTCAGCGGTTTGTTTGAAGACATGAATGAACAAACGGAATAATGAAAAACAAGGAACCATGCATCTCATAAGGAGAGTTGTGTGGCTCAAATTTCCTGAATTGAGTTGGCAACTGTGCCACTTCTCATTCTCTAAGACTCATCTATGCAGTGAAATCGGACATTAAAACATTTAGCAAATCACAATTATCATGCCAAAATGTAAATGTAGCATAGTTCACACAAAGTAAACAGTTAATTACCCCTGACCCTGTTACCGTGTTCAAAGATGGAGGCGGGAATATGGTGGTGAAGATGGGGGTTGCGCGGTGTTGGAAAGGCCTTCGTCTGTGACAGTGAGACCAGAGTTACAGCTTTTCATTAACCTGGAAACCACCGAGTTACATGGTTCATGGGCTGGTCTCAGCTCACTTGGAGGTAACAAAGGGTGCCGGGCGGCTCTTTCTGTAGGGGGCTGTGTGCTCCAGGCACCCCATCTGACTCTGATCAGGGTCCACTTCTCATTAGAGAGTTGCTGTGAGCCTGGATTTCCCTTCATGTTGAGATCCTGTTACATGGGGCTCCGCCCTCTAACAACATGCGTGCGCAAACCGTACTTGCCAATCTAAAAGCAGCTTCTCACCGATCTTCTTTTGCTTCCTTCTAGAGCAGAAGGGCCACGCCTTTTCTCATGTTTGAGTCTGTGTGAATGTTTTGCAGCATGATCTAATTTGTGTTGGATAGACCCCAAAAGTGTATTTGTTGTAGTTGGTCTTGAACGAGCCACTCCTTCTACCTCCCCCCACCCCCTTCTTTTTCTCTAACCCTCTCTTATTTAATTCTTCTTTTCCTGATTTTCTGCAGCTTCAACTCCTCCCCCATATGAACTATGCTTTTCTGTGGTTTCAGTTTTTCAACAACTACCTCAGTTAACCTGTTCTGGAATCAGCTTCTCTTCTTTGTTAACAGCAAACCATATTGTATAACTACCACGTAACTAATACGTCGAATCCATTGTTTGGCTTCCTGTGGTTTTCTGGTGAATTGGTAGGTTTTTTTTTTTTTTGGAACAATTGTGCAATGCTCTGTTTGAAACCCCAGTTTCAAAAAAGTGTGTATGTTTGAAGGAGTTTGGATTGAATTGTGCAATTCTGTAAATTGTCTTGTATGACATGGCTGTCAGTGCTAACCACTAAGCCTGCCAGTAGCCTGTTTCAAGTCTGATTGGAAAAATCTGGTCCTTGCTTGTTGTAGCGTTTGAAACAACACTGCCTCCTGAAGATGTGAGTCTCTTGAGGGGCTTGAAAGTGATTTTTGATGAGAGGTTCTACTGAAGACAACCAGTTCCTATCTATATGGCACCAAAGATGTCTGAATGTCCGCACCTCCTCCTCCTCCTCCCTCTGCCCCTGTTTACCCCCGACTGCTTGGTGAACCCCTATGCACTTGGAGGAATCCCTTACACCACCCTCAAACAGCAGGGCACAAAGCAGCAACAGCCCTGATAGCTGATCTTTCCTTGTAAAGGAGCAGGCAGGTCAGCGGTAGTCAAACTGGCTCCTAATCCCTTCTGGCAATGTGAGACTTCAGGGCAAGACTTTACTCGCAGTGTTAAGACAAACACATGCCATGTGCACCCAGGACCAACTGACGAACTCACTCCATGCACGAGAAAGAGCAATTCCACCGTCCAGGCCATGAGACAGTGGGCAAATAGTTTGAGCGGTGCAGAGTAGTAGGATTAAATATCCACTTGCTCTCTAGTAGTATCTTTTACGGTTTCCATAGTCTTTTATTTGCAAAAAACTAGGTCACCTAAATCATCTGTCCAAATAGGTTTTGCCAAAATATCATAGGGACTTACTCTGCAGCATGAAACATAAAACATCCACACAACCGCCTTGCCTCGTCAATGCAAATGTAGAAAACCACATTCAGTAAATAAACATATAAGTTAAAACATGATGCGGTGGTTGGACCTGTATCAACCAAACCTGCTAGAAATATAAATATAAATATAAATGACTTGCAGCTTTAAATGCAACAAATGGTAGTTTCTACAAGGTATCAAATTAAAGGGGGGAATACAATTGCATGCCACATATTTCAGTTTTGAAAGAAATTTAGGCTATTTTGTGTTTGTCCAACTAAAATAATATCCCTTAAGTTTGTGGTTGTAATGTGAGAGAATCTGGAGACAAAAAAATCAAGGGGCATGAATACTTTTGCAAAGCCACATATAAACACACTCTTATTACCAGCCTCTGTCAGTGTTTCCTGTGACTAAGCCATTCCATTACTTGTCACAGTTTTAACATCACCTGAACCACTAAAACCTGCTCCCGCTTCAAGGTGTCTTATTAAAGCTGGTAGCCTCTTGGGTATTTTCCCAAATAGTCCCTGGCAGCGGGGCTGTATTGCACAAGGTATGGCATTACTGCATGTCAAATACACATACTCTGATGTAATTCAGGAATACTGTTTTTGGAGGAAATTGGAGAAGTGGCAGTACAAACTGAAGCAAAGCCATACAGAAAGCCTTAAGACACCTTGGGAATGGGGCCAGGGGCCTAGCTCTTTATGCAACATTCCAATATTTCAAACTGTAAGATTAAAAAAGAAAAGACAGAACAAGGGTGTATAAAATGTTATCAAGAAAGTTTAGCAAGATTTAATTTACGACTTTGGTTGAATTTGAAAACAAAGACAAATTTCACTTTCATTAAAGGGGCTTTTTAAGGATGCCATGAAACTACATTATCCATTTTTCCTCACATTTTATTGTTATCTCATAAAGGCAAACGCCAAAAAATAAACTTTAGGTCTCAAACACATAACTTTTAATGTGGTGACAGATGTTGCTGTAGTTACTCACAGATGTTGGGCATTCAAGTAACAGCCGCAAATGGTTTACTATAGAGATAGAAAACCTAGTTCTAGATGGAGATTTACATAAAGAGCAGATGTGCACGTCAGAGTGATTACCGGTTATCATTATCATGGAAGGGCTCCACATTCCAGTATACTAATTACAGAGTACAAGTTTTTGATTTGTCTAAACACTGGTGGAGAAACAACCACAGTGCTGGCCCCCTGTTGCCCGAACTCAAACTGTGCTCTCTCATCTTTATATTCAAGTACCATCACATCTAGAAACTTTTGCAGAAGGCAGAGACTAGTCCCTCGCTAAACCAATGCTTGGCCTGTTCATGGCCCAGCTGGAATAGCACCACAGTTTTCAAGCAGCACAACCGTTTGCTCAGTGAACCCATCTGTTCTTCCGTTCATTAAGCAAGCTTTGGTTTAAATATAGCGCCGTTAGCTGAATTTAGGTCACATACCCCCTTGTGGATGTATTGGACAGAGTGTAACAACAGTCTACAAACATGAAAGAAAACCCACTCTATTGTGCAAGTGACGGCAAAGAGTACTAAGGCCAACATATTCTGCCTGGAGCACATCTTCCACCACAGCTCGCAAGGTTGTGCCATGTTCAAGGCCCACTGTCTGCCTTTTTAAGCCTGTTTGAAAAGCCCTTGCGTGGGTACAGTTTACAAAGGGCTGTATCTCCATCTGGATCTATAATTTCTCTGCCAAAGAGAAAGCGGCGGCTTTTTTATTGGATATTCATACAAAGCAACAAACCTAATATTAATTTTACTCAGCAGAGATGTAAAGCATTACCTGGGGTGATATATTTTACAGTGGCTTGCTGAAGTATTTACACACACACACAATTAAATGTTACAACCACAAACACTGTATGTTAAGATTTTGCATGACAAACCAACACAAAGAAGCACATCATTATAAGGGTCTTTTTTAAATTCACATTCAGATTTTCTTTATTCAGGTACCCCTAAATAAAATCCAGAGCAACCGATTGCTTTAAAATGTCATCCAGTTAGTAAACAGAATCCACCTGTGTGTATTTTATTCTTAGTATAAATCCATTTGAGAAATTTGAGAAAATTAGTTAACATACAGTGTCAAGAAGACCAAAGAAGACCCAGCAGACCGGTTTGGCAGGAAGTTGAGAGAAGATAAAAGCAGGATTAGGTCATAAAACAGTAGTATAATCTTTGAGCTTCTCATCCATCCATCATCCAGAAAATGGCACCACTACAAACCTAGCAAGACAGTATCATCCACCTAAAACGATAGGTCACACAAGGGGAACCTTTGTCAGAAAGGCAGCAAAGAGAGCTTGGTAACTGCTGAATGTTGACATTACAGCTATTATCAGTGCACCTAACAGGTAGTCTTTATGGAACAGTGGTAAAGTCATTAATGAAAGAAAAGCATGCCATGTCCAGTTAGCTTCAAGCCTTGTAGCGGACACAGCAGGGTTTTTCAGTGAGTTGAGACTGAAATTCAACTTTCTGGTTTAAATACCAAACCCTTAGGACAGGGGAATACTAAACTCTGCACATATGTATGAACACACACACCATAGTGTAACAAGGTTGTGCTGGTGAAGATTCTCAGTCATCCAGGTCATGGTCATTCCAAAAAAAGTAAAAAAAAAAAAAAACGTTTTGAATCGAGAAAGCTTCCTGGATAGGAAGCGAAATGTCTTGAAACTACAGAAAACAAGTCCAGTTGCTTTTGTTTTGTTTTTTTTTACTTTTTTTGGAATAACAATGTTGTGGTGGCAGAATAAGCACATTTATAGCAAAATTGTCTGGAAAAATGGCTCAGGGTCACAGGTGGAGTTAAAAGTTTCTGATCAAGATATAATGACATGAAAGTATATCACAAGTGCTGGTAAGCGCTTAGAAGAACACCAACAACGACAGACAATGTATATAGTAAAAGAACTGAAAACAATACACCAAGAGTTTTGTTAACTAATTATACCCAAATAACGAAGCTGAAAGTAAACTTTAATCATAACTGTAATACATCTACAAAGATGACAAATGACCAAGTAAACAACAAAAATAGTTATTTAGATTCGGTATAGAAAGTGAAATTATCTTTCAATTCAACAAACCAGCATTTGACAGGCATTATAATCTTTGCATGCTAGTTGTCATCTGTCTGTTATCCTGCTGTCAAGAGTCTCCAAGAGTCCTGCAGTATTTTCTCACGTCATAGTGACAGCAGCTATGCCCTAACATACTAACAAACATACGTTTACATGAGAGAAAATATCTCTCATTAATTTGTCTTTTTCCTCATGGAATGTTATTGGGTTAGGACAACCTTTGACGTCACTCTTGGTGTGTTCCTTCAGAACTACGGGAAAATAAAACCTGTGAATTTATTGTGCTAGAAGTCCTGTTATGCAGACATGTTGCTAAAATCACCGTTCATCCACCTACCTGACCCCAATTTTGAAAATTTGTTAAAACCTGTTCTAACTTGCAGTGGTCTTCTGTCAGTCAAGTAGTTTTAATGTAGAAAACATCTAAGTTTCCTCGTGCTGTTTTTTTATGCTGGTCCTTTCCTGCTTGTCTCCAGTAACACAGCCTGATTCCAAGTCACGAGGGTCATAGTACATAAGCAAACATCTGGACGAAGAAAGTAGTCCCAACATGGCCATGTAGGAAATGAGAGGAATCAGTTTTATCGGTGTGAGAAAGAGTCCAAAAAGTCATATGGATGTTGTTGCTTTTAGAACAACTACAGTAAATTATCCTTCCTTATCCACAGTGAATGTTTCAAAAAGCTTAGCATTGTCAGATCAAGATTTAGGTGAAATCCAACTGGGTGTGATCTCATGAAGCTTTGTTGGCGCTTCATAAGCATCAGTGGGTTTCTTCTCCCTGGCTCCCCTATTTCTTGTTTTTGACTTGTTAAAAACACAACAAAATTGGCTTTTAAAAAAAATCAAGCAAACCTTATATTCAATGAAATTAGATTTCACCGTTTTCCAAAATAAAATCTGTGATTTTTATCATATTTTGGAACAACATTCTCTGGTTATTCTGCACACCTAAGCCAGTGGTGTTCAAAGTTTTTTTCACATGGGCCAATACCTTCAAGTCCAAAGTGCTTACAGGCCACAACAATGTAATAATGTTTTTTTATATATACGCCCACTTCAATTTTTATTTTTAATTTTGTTTTTCGCTACTTGACAAACTACACATGCTATATTTTTGTGAAACTGTTAGAATGTTTGAGCAAATAGGATCTGTAAATCATTGTAGACCCAAATGATAAGACTTTTGTAGATTTGTCACTTTGAAAGAAAAGCGCACAGTTTCCACATTTTTGAGGAAGCTCAACTTATTTTTATTTGTCTCGTCTTCTCTGAGCAAGTAAAACTGGATTTTCATCACTTTTTCTTTGAAAATGTTTCCTATATTTAGTTAAATTTAATAACTCTATTAAAATCAGATTTGGGCAGACTCTGGTCTGCTTTTAAGTAAAAGTTCCCAGACATTTGTGCTCATATTTACTGTGAATCTTCATTAACCACCTGTGCTGGCAGGCCAGCATCCTTGAACTGCATTTGGGGGGCCAAACATAATCAGTCCAGGTGTCGCAAATAGCCCCTGAGCCACACTTCGGACACCCCTGCCCTGAGCAAACTGAGTGTTTACAGAGAGAACTGTAGAAAATTTGTATGTTTGGATAATTCAGGCTGGAACCTGGTCTCAACCTCATTACTAATCCTTTTTACTTGTTAAATATTGGTATCATGGTAATTTTTTCAATTCAATTCAATTTTATTTATATAGCGCCAATTCATGAAACATGTCATCTCGAGGCACTTTACAAAGTCAAAATCAGTCAGATTATACAGATTGGTCAACAATTTCCTATATAAGGGAACCAGTTGATTGCTTCAAAGTCCCGACAAGCAGCATTACCCCCTGAAGAAGAGTAGAGCTACAGGAAGAGTCATCTGCATTGTCCATGGCTTTGCAGCAATACCTCATACTGAGCAAGCATGAAGCGACAGTGGAAAGAAAAAAAACCCATTAGCGGGAAGGAAAAACCTCCAGCAGAACTGGGCTCAGTATGAACGGTCATCTGCCTCGACCGACTGGGGGTTACAGAAGACAGAGCAGAGACACAACAAGACAGACAAAAAAGCACAGAAGCACACATTGATCCAGTAATCGGTTCTACATTAGATGGTAGTAGCGGGTGAGCCGTCTTCTCTGGATGATGTCACAGTTAACAGAACGCCAGACCAGGTGTACCTACTATGAAGAAAAAAGAGAGAGAGAGCAAAAAGTTAAAAGCTGAAATGACGACAGTCATTTCAATGTAATACAATGCAAAACTGGAGAACAATAGACTGAAGAACAGTAGAAATCAGTAGAGTGAGAAAATTAGACCCTGATGTCCTCCAGTAGCCTATGCCTATCACAGCACAACTATAGAGCTAGCTCAGGGTAACATGAGCCACTCTAACTATAAGCTTTGTCAAAAAGGAAAGTTTTAAGATTAGTCTTAAAAATAGACAGGGTGTCTGCCTCACGGACCGAAACTGGGAGTTGGTTCCACAGGAGAGGAGCATGATAGCTGAACGATCTGCCTCCCATTCTACTTTTAGAGACTCTAGGAACCACCAGCAGACCTGCAGTCTGAGAGCGAAGTGCTCTGTTAGGAATATACGGAGTAATCAGAGCTCTGATATATGATGGAACTTGATTATTAAGAGCTTTATACGTTAGAAGGAGAATTTTAAATTATATTCTTGATTTAACACGAAGCCAATGAAGGGAAGCTAAAATTGGAGAAATATGATCCCTCTTGTTGATTTTCATCAGAACTCTTGCCGCAGCATTTTGGATCAGCTCAAGACTTCAAACTGCATTTTGTGGACTTCCTGATAGTAAAGAATTACAATAGTCCAGCCTTGAGGTAACAAATGCATGGACTAGTTTTTCAGCATCACCCCTGGACAGAATGTTTCTAATTTTGGCGATATTCCTGAGGTGAAAAAAGGAAACTCTGGAAACCTGTTTAATATGGGATTTAAATGACATGTCTTGGTCGAAAACAACACCAAGATTTTTAACTTTATTACCAGAGGCCAAGTTAATGCCATCCAGATTAAGTGATTGATTAAGAACTTTATTTTTTGAGGACTCTGGCCCAAAGATTACAACTTCTGTCTTGTCAGAATTTAAATGCAGGAAATTTAAAGTCATCCAGCTTTTGATGTCATCAAGACACGACTGCAGTCGAAGTAACTGATTGGATTCATCAGGATTTATGGATAAATATAGCTGAGTGTCATCAGCATAACAGTGGAAATTAATCCCATGCTGTCTTATAATTTTGCCAATCGGAAGCATATATAGTAAATAGAATTGGTCCAAGGACTGAACCCTGTGGTACTCCACAAGTGACCCTAGAGTTTGAGGAAGATTTATTATTAACATGAACAAACTGGAATCTGTCCGACAGATAAGATTTAAACCAGCCTAATGCTTTCCCCTTAATCCCTACAGTATGCTCAAGTTTTTGTAGGAGAATATTGTGATCAACTGTATCAAATGCAGCACTGAGATCTAACAGGACAAGTATAGACACAAGTCCATTATCTGAGGCCATGAGAATGTCATTAGTGACCTTCACCAGAGCTGTTTTAGTGCTATGATGAGCTCTAAAGCCTGACTGAAACTCCTCAAGTAGATCATTACTTTGTAAATGTTCTCATAGTTGATTACCAACTACTTTCTCAAGAATTTTAGATAAGAAGATTAGATATAGGTCTGTAATTTACTAACTCATCTTGATCAAGAGATGGTTTCTTAAGTAAAGGTTTAATAACAGCTACTTTAAAAGCCTGTGGTACATATCCATTTACCAAGGATAGATTAATCATGTCTAAAATAGGACCACTGATCAGAGGGAATACCTCCTGTAAACAACTTGGTTGGGATTGGGTCTAACATACAGGTAGAAGGTTTAGATGAAGCTAAAATTTTAGATAGCTCAGAAAGCTCTACTGCTTCTAAACAGTTCAGACACTGCGCAGGTTCTAAAGATTCCTCCAATGCTGCCTCACTGAGGATGAGGTAATTATGTTTGGGAGGATGCCAAATATTTTATTTTTAATGGAATCAATTTTATTTATGAAGAATCCTATAAAATCATTACTGCTAAGAGCTAAGGGAATGGATGGATCTACAGAGCTATGACTCTGTAAGTTTGGCAACTGTACTGAAGAGAAATCTAGGATTATTCTTATTCTCCTCAATTAATGATGAAAAATATGCTGCTCTAACTCTGCGAAGGGTCTTGTTATACAACAATAGACTGTCCCTCCAGATTAGGTAGGATTCCTCTTGGTGTGTAGAGCGCCATTTTCTCTCCAATTTCCTAACATTGTGCTTCAAGGAACGCAGCTCTGAATTAAACCAAGGAGCAAGCTTCCTGTGAATAATCACCTTCTTTTTCAAGGGAGCTACATTGTCTAATGCAGAACGCAATGACGAAGTCATACCGTTTACAAAGACATCTATTTGTGAATTGGAAGAAACAACATTGCTGCTATCTGCAGGGTATTTCTGCAATACTGACGATATTAAGAGGGGGACAGACTTTTTAAAGTTTGATGCAGCATTGTCCGATAAAGATCTACTATAATGGAACCCTCTTTTGGGGGTGGAGAACTCAGTTAGATTAAACTCAAATGTTATTAAAAAATGATCAGATAGGACAGGGATGTGAGGAAATACTGTTAATTCTTCACAATCAATGCCATATGTCAGCACAAGGTCTAAAGTATGGAGCCAAGAGTGCGTCGGTTTATGCACATTTTGAGCAAAACCAATTGAATCTAGGATAGTTTTAAAGGCTACACTAAGGTTATCACATTCTGTGTCAACAGGAATGTTAAAATCACCCACTATAATAACCTTGTCAGTGTTTATCACCAAATCAGATAAGAAGTCTGACAACTGATCCAAAAACTGAGAGTAAGGGCCTGGTGGACGATACAAAACAACAAACAGAAGAGGTTTTATTGCTTTGCAGTTTGGATGAGGGAACCTGAGGGTTAAATGTTCAAAAGAACTGTAGTTATTAATTGGCCTGGGACTAATTAATAAATCAGACTGAATTTATATGACCCTTAGCATTAAATGGGACGTTGCTTGAGTAAAAAATTGATTTCTCCTTAAAGTTTATTTTTTTTAAATTGTGTTGTTAAACCTATCCTTTTTTGAACCCATTACCCAAAAGGCAGCCACACAAATTACATAAAACTAAAGGAATGGTGGCTTCAGCAATGCTTTATTGGCCATCTCCAATCAGTACGACATGGCAGCAACTCAAGGATGGGTGTTTTTTGTAATTGGCCTCATGGCTTACTGCTCAGGACGCCATTTTGTGAGCAGGCGACACCAGTACTAGAGCAAAAAAAAAAGTTATGTTATGTCATTAAGGCCCAATTTGGTTTTCAATAGCTGGTTGTGGCCATTTAATCGTACTTTTGGATTTCAGAAAACATGTATGTAAATCTTGGATAGTGGATGACATGACGTAATCTGATTGAAGATTTATTTTCTGTGCTAAATTTAGGAATTTTCGGGGCGCCATGGTGTCGCAGTGGTAGCACACGCATCCCATGTATGGAGGCCTCGGTCTTCAATGCAGCAGTCCTGGGTTCAAGTCCCAGCCAATGGACCTTTGCCATTGTCTCTCTCAGCCCAATTTCCTGTTAGCCTACTTTCAAAAGCTACTAATGCCACAAAAAAAAAATAGGATGATATTTTTCTCTGGACTCTGAACTGCATTTGATCAGCTCTAAGTAAAAATGTAACTACAACAAATCTGAAGTGGATTCTTATACACTGAATAGAGATTTATTTGCACATATTAGGATTAATCAAGCCTTTATTCTATATCTCAAAAATGCAAAGGTGATTTTATTTTATTTTTTTTAAGCCTCAGGACCTTCTTATATCAACGATTAAAAACTATATAGACTACTCTAGCCTGAACTAAATTATTATCCACTGATAACAGATTTTTTATGTGGTAAACCTAATTGTTAAAACAAATAAACTCAAATTAACTTGTCAGATCATGAAGATCCTTTATGCCAAAATACTAGAGAAAATCTTGTTGTGTACCCAATATCTTCTGGGGGCAAAGAGCTAGCCTAGAGGTATTTGTATTCATGCAAGAACTGAAACAGGACTTCCTTTTTTTTGGTTTGTTTTGCTTCATCATAAAAGCATCCTTATGATGGAAACTGCATCGTAATGATGCTTTTTGGCAAACCTAAATCTCTCACCTTCTCACATTCATTTTGTCATACAAAGACACATAATGATGGCAACTTATTGGGATTTCACTTTGACAAGAAACCTCATGTCTCATGCTACGATGTCTCGTTAAAGCCGTACACCGAATTTGATAATATATAAATAATCTGGTAAAAAGCAGTAGGAGTTAATAAACACCCTTAGCTTTTTCATGTATATAATTGTTGAGCTTCCCCTCATCCTTTCAGTTTCTCAGAGCTGCCAGAGTCTGGGAGCCGACCACTGAAATTCCTCAAACACTTTGTTGCTGTTCATAAAAATATAAAGACTGGGGCTCTTGCATGCCTTTTTGCCTTAATTTACCTTTTGGACTTCTTGTGAATGCATACCTTTTGTACTTTTACAGGCACTAAAGGTCAGATGGACACAATCTTTTATTCTTTTTTTAAATGCCAGAGTGCTTGTCTTGTTGATGGAACCGCCAACCTGCCCTCACCTTCACCCTCACCTGGGCACCTCTGGGCCCGTAAAGCTCAAATACAGGAAAAGTAGAATGTGGGTGAAGAGGTCCTGGGAGAGCGTCTTGATAGACTCACTCGTCTCATCGCTTCTGAGCACACTGTATATCTATCTTCAGTGACGATTGAAAAGGATGCAGCAAACTGTACGTCTGGAAATGGCCCCAAGGTTTTTCAAGGGTTCCTATTTAGAGTTTATGATCTACAAGCCCAAAGGAATCCGACATAGTTATACAGATGTTCGCTCTTCTTTATAGAGCCAGTATATCATTTTACGTCACATTACTGAGTCATTTTACACAGACAGCAAAACATTTTTCTTTCCCTGCAAATCACAGAAACAGGAAATTCAGTTTGGATTGACTGAATATTTAAATATTATTGTTCCTCACATTGTTGCTGTGAAAAGGAACATTAGAAGCTCACTAGCCAGGGGCTTGATGGTTACCCTGCTGCCAAAAGTACTTCGACTTCACCCTATTATCTCCCACTACTCGGGGCCCCCTGTTTGGTCCATGGCTTTTATAGGAGGGTAGAAGCGGGCCATGAGGAAATGAGTTGACCCTAGGGTCAAGAGTGGAGTCAGGGGGCTGCAACTGGACCAAGGCCCTGGCAACCCCATGTTTTTAGGGTTGGTCCGGGTCGACGCGTGAGGACCAAGGAAAACCGGGGGACAGGGTGTCTTCTAAACTCAACCTGCCATAGCTTGACTTTAATTAAGCCAGATTTGACTTTGTTTACAAGCCCCAGTGGTCTTAAATCATCTGGCTTTTTGCCCTCTCTCCCATCCCTCTTATTTCGCCATCCCCTCATACCTTGAGTCCCTCTTCCCTCCTCCACTTTTAATATGGTGTCAGACATCTATTTATTATGCTCTTTTTACTGGTTTTCAGAAACGAGTTACAAGCTATGGGGATTCCATCAAATAGGGTATTAGGGACGCCCCTCAAAGATGTCAATCTGTTAGCGATATGAAAGGCCGCTCACCCCACTAAACTTCCCCCTCGGCTGAAACCCAGAGCTCTTTATGGCCCCATCAGGCACCCACGTGGAGGACTTACTGCTGACCTGGTGACCTGCCAGTTGAAGCCATATGAGGAGGGACCCTTTCTCTTGTCCCGTTACATCTAACATGTCTTTCTGTTCTTGCAGACTTGCTGACGTCTTTGTTTTTTATAGGCAAATTATTCTAAGTTCTTGTGTTACCATATAGCCATTTTTTTTTTCTTGCTTTTCATCAGACCACTTCTTTGAACCTATTCGTTGACGTTTGTGGATCTGCGGAAAGTCCAAGCAACATAATACTCCATATTCTCCTCTAGTAACTATTTAGAGAGCATGTTCTCTGATTTTGATATAAATCGCTCTTTTTATTTTAAAACTTTTACACAAATCATATATTCCCTTAATAGGTAGTTACCTACTTATTTACCATGTTAAAAAAAAAAAAAAAAAAACATCCCAGTCACGTTAAAAGTTTACATGTAACGAAAAAGTTGTACCACAGGCTTACTGGCGTGTTAGCAGTCGGTAAGCTGGCTGCGACTACTCTGTGTTGGGGTGTAGGGTTACTAATTGGATCAGTTGGGTTAAATAAATGTTTGAGTGTTCCCCTGTACTAACACCGCCTAGGATTGGGAGCCTCTCATCTTTGCAGCAGAGGGGGGGACGAAGGAGAGAGGGGAGAGGGGAAAATAATGTGGAAATGAGCTCATTAATGATAACATCAAATTTGTTCAGTGTGTTTTACGCACGTGTGAGTGTTCTTCCAGGAAACAAAAACATCTATGGTAAAATCCCGGTCAAGGCTAAAACTACTTGTTGAAGTACTATAGTTAGTGTAAACAAAAAAAAAAAAAAAGCAACAAAATCCTTTTGTCTTTGCAGGTTCCAAATCCAGCGCGGCGCGAGTGACCCCACCAGCTACAAGAGTCTTGGAGACTGCTTCCGGACAATTTTCCGCAGGGAAGGGTATGTAATTCACAGCCAGTTTTGACATCCAGAGATGCATAGAAGGAAGCATTTTTTAATTGAAATTTCTATGATGAAATTCCAATATAGTGGCTTGCAAAAGTATTCTCACCTTTTTGAATTCGACCGTTTGGCCACATTACAACAAAAAAATTCAGAACCACCAATCACAGCTGCAAATTTTTAGGAGAATGATTTTACAAATGTAGCACATCGACAGACTGAAAAACAGTTCAGTTTAAGTGAAACTGAATGGAAAGCGTCTATGAGCATACATTTTCATGCCTTGCCACAGGTTCACAGTTAGAAAAATAGACTTTCACTGGGCTATTGTAACACATGAATATGCTTTGCACCCAAGCTCAGTCGCCGGGAGCAGCTTTCCTTCAACGCTTAGATGTGTCCCTTCACCAACACACCTGCATCAAATGAATGGCTCATTACCAGGCCTCTGCAGAGTTTAATGACATGCTGCTGAGGGAAGTTAGCCATTTAATTCAGGTATGTAGGGGAAGGCATGCATCTTGCATCTGTTAGTTTTCATGACGATAATATCATTATGACTCTCATCTATATCTTACAGATTTTTATTAATTTATTTTTCTCTTTTATCTTAGTTAATTAGTGTTTGCTTGCAAAATATTACTTGAAATATTACATTACTGTCGAGATAATGTTTTCAGCATGACGTTCAGTGTTTTTCTGCAAGACAAAACATTTTGCGTATAGACCAAAAGGTTCCATTTTGAACTCATTTGACTCGGGCATCATTTTCTCCGACTTTAAATGTAAATTATTTTGGCTTAATTTCATTAATGACTTTCTTCTGAGGTGTGTGCAGCTCATCCAGAGTTAAACCCCCTACTTGGCTGACCTGTCACTGTAGGTTGATGGCCATATTTTGGTATATTTGAGATTAAATCACAGACATGGGAAATATTTAACTGACAGCACTTGGTTGGACTGAATTTTTGCTTAGTGGTACCAGAATAAAGGGGACAACTGACTTTTACATGTGAAATATTCTGGAAACTGTCTGTTTCTGTCCAATAAAAACATTTATTTGCCAATTTGTGTTGGTCTGTTACATAAAATCCCAATACAGTACATCAAAGTTAGTGCATTTATTGTGACAAAAGGAGAAAAGGTTAAAGGGGTATTTAGTAAATACTTTTAGAAGGGCATGTAGCTGGATAGCTGGAATACAGCCAAAAGAACATGTGCAGATTTTAATGGCAAAAGGTTAAAACATGCATTCTCTGCTCTTGCACCTCATCGATTTTATCTTGTTTCTGTTGAAAATGGTCCTGCAGTAATATCTCCACATTCACTGGAGTTTGTACCAGACGAGAGTAGTCTAACTAATAACAGAGATCCTGCTGTGCTCCATCCTGCTCTGGTTGCCTCGTGACAGCTCTGTGAGACAGTGCAGGTGTAAGAGAAAGTGTTTGCCTCTTGCTCTGTTTACGGCGAGTCGACAGCTTTACTGCGGATATAAAGTTGATCTGCTGCGAGGTGTGAGCAGGCACGTGGTGAAAGGGTGGTTGGAGACAGTTGGTCATCTTCAGTTGGCTGGGGTTTATAAAACGGCGCTACCCTACACCACTCCACCCCCGCTGTCCTCGGTAGTAGCAGTAGTAGTAAACTAGAAAAATTTCTGAAGAAATTTAGCAAGGCGCCTGCCACTTGGTGCGTACCGTACCGACAGAAATAGCAACAGGAAGAAACACTGCGAATTTCAGCTTCTTACGGTCTTCACAGCCCCCACAGCGGCCGTCGAAAGGTGCCATGTTAAGTCAATGGACCTCCTAGGAGCCCCTTGTTAGCAGCGTTGTCATGGAGACTCACTGACAGCTGCAGCCCTATCTGTCTGTAAAGGCAGAACAACCCTGGCTAAGCAGAAGTGGGTAGGACCTTCCAAAAGCTACTTCTGGTTAGCAACATGCTAACGGTTAGCCGCTAGCATGGTTGTGTTCAGTATCAGCGGGTGATGTTACTCTGTTAGTTTGGTTGAAATCCTGTACTGAAAAGTGCCTAAAAAGGGAGAAAATCCTAAAATTCACCAAATCTGTCAAGCAGAAGTTTGTACAGGCTTCCTAGAGCTACTTCCGGTTAGCAACATGCTAACCATTAGCCGCTAGCATGGTTGTGTTTGGTATCACTGATTGAGTGTACTCTGTTAGTTTGGTCAAAATCCTGTACTGGGATGAGCCTCAAATAGGGAGAAAATATGTTGTTTATAACGTTGCCATGGTAACTCAAAATGGCGGGTGGTACAAAAAAATACTTAATGGGATCAGCACACATGTTTTAATATACACTGTGGGGATTATAACACAAAAATCTTTGTCACCCACGCCGGGTTTCGAACCCACGACCTCTTGCATGCAAAGCCTGCACTTTCCTTGTGAGCTATACTGTAGCGCCATATATGGGCATGCATCATTGGGAACATAAGGGGTTTGGTCCCCCATTGAAAAGCATTGGATTTTTGACACCTCATAGCTTTGAGATGCTTGATGCGACGTAACCCAAATTTCTTGTGGAGCTTTCTCTCTAAAGTAAGAACAGACTCTGTGAAGCAGAAGTTGGTGATACCTTCCAAGAGCTACTTCCGGTTAACAACATGCTAACCGTTAGCCGCTAACAAGGTTGTGTTCAGTATCACCGGGTGATTGTACTCTGTCAGTTTGGTCCAAATCCTGTACTGGGAAGTGCCTCAAATAGGGGTGCCAATACTTAATGTCACCAAACGTGACCAAAGTTCATGGGACAGATTGGCCTCCTTTAGCAACTCAGCCTCACCACATCTGGGCCCAGAACTCAACATTTGACCAAAATGGTGTGTAGTGCCATTTCCCACATGTGGGTGGTGCTGTATTGGCCAATTGGGTCGTGTCTGGGCATCATGCCAGGTCCTGTTGGAAGCAAAGGCCCAATAAGAAAGCATGTAAAATCAAAATGGGACAGAAAACTGACACATGGCTGAAAGTCACATGAAAATTTTAAAATGTTAGGAGGAAGTGACTGTGCGAATTTCAGATTCCTACATTAATCACAGCCGCTGCAGCGGGCGTCGAAAGTTGCCATTGTATCCTAATGGACCTTCTCTCTCTGGCCCTCAGAGTTCCGTTGTCATGGAAACTCACTCACACACCTGCAGCGGCCAACGTCTCTGCACCAAAGTGCAGAGACTTTGCTCACAAAAAGTCCCATTGGATTATAATGGAGAACTTTGCCCCGAACAACGCTTCATATCTCTTCATCCGTAAATGGTAGAGACGTAATTTTTTCTGCGTTTAGTTTGTAACGGATAGGGGAAGAAGAAAAGCTATCGTTTTTTGCTGGAAAAATTTTAATAAAGGCGTAAAAAATTATGATCTAAATGGCATTTTTATGGATTTTCAGAAATCCTCTAAAGAGGGTCCCGAACAAATCGCTGTAACTCAAAAAGTATAAGAGATATCAAGATAATTCTTTCACCATGAGTATCAGCAGGCTTTTGAGGACCATGAAGCTCATTTTTATGTTTGTACAAAAATCGGTGTAGACACAGCGACGATGTAAAAAAGTGGATGATGTGGGAAAATGCAGCTCCAAAGTTTTTTTAGGATTTTGCACATTCGCTACTCCCGAACAAATTGTTCCTGCGGAAAAACCGTAACAGTTATCCACAAAATTCCTTTTTTGTGAGTGCCAGAAGGGTTGGGACATTCATGTGTGAAAGTCTCATGTCTGTACATAAAACGGTTTAGGAGTAGCGACGATGCGAAAACATGTGATGTTTTGGATTTTTAGACGTCATTTTTCAAAACCGCTCCATAGGAAACGAATGGGGGAGGTTTCGGGTTTGTGTCGGTCTGAGGTGATTTGCGAAAAATCTATAAAAGCCACACCAATGAGGGTTACATTTCCCGAATCCTGACAAAAATACCTACGTTTTCATGTATAATTTGTCTGCGTAGAGCGAAAATTGAGCGAGTAAGGTCAAGTTGTTCGGAGTTTTGAAATCTTTAAAAAAGCTAGAGTGGCCCACTCTAGCGGTTGGAGAATTCCGTCATTGACTTTCATTATAAACGATGATTTCGCTGATTTTTGGACATGAGATTTGAGGAGTAACTGTGAAGAGACGATAAAAGATATCCACATCCCGTTTTCACTTCTGAGTAGGTCACAGATATATCTACAAACTGGAAGTTAAACGGTGTTCGTAGGTGAAAGCATGACGACACAGTACAGCGTTGAAAATGGTCATTTGGAGGCTTTTTTTAGGCTTTCTTTCTACCCGACTCCATTCATTCCTATGGGGTTTTTTGGGGGTGGTTTTTCGCTAATTTTGTTGCCATGGTAACTCGAAATCCCAATTAAAGTAGTAGCACACATCTCGTAATCGAGCCGCAGGTTTTGATACCTATGTTGTGGGGGTGCACGCTACAGTTCGGGCCGCATTAATCGTGACGGAAGAAGAAGTAAAGAATATTAACTAGAAAAATTTCTGAAGAAATTTAGTAAGGCGCCTGCCACTTGGTGCGTACTGTACCATCAGAAATAGCAAGAGGAAGCAACACTGCAAATTTCAGCTTCCTACGGTCTTCACAGCCCCCGCAGCGGCCGTTGAAAGGTGCCATGTTAAGTCAATGGACCTCCTAGGAGCCTCTTGCTAGCAGCGTTGTCATGGAGACTCACTGAGAGATGCAGCCCTCTCTGTCTGTAAAGGCAGAAGAACTCTGGCTAAGCAGAAGTTGGTAGGACCTTCCTAAAGCTATTTCTGGTTAGCAACATGCTAACGGTTAGCCGCTAGCAGGGTTGTGTTCAGTATCACCGGGTGATGTTACTCTGTTAGTTTGGTTGAAATCCTGTACTGAAAAGTGCCTAAAAAGGGAGAAAATCCTAAAATTCACCAAATCTGTCAAGCAGGAGTTTGTACAAGCTTGTTATAGCTACTTCCGGTTAGCAACATGCTAACTGTTAGCCGCTAACATGGTTGTGTTTGGTATCACTGGGTGAGTGTACTCTGTTAGTTTGGTCCAAATCCTGTACTGGGATGAGTCTCAAATAGGGAGAAAAAACGTTGTTTATAACGTTGCCATGGTAACTCAAAATGGCGGGTGGTACAAAAAAATACTTCATGGGATCAGCACACATGTTTTAATATACACACTGTGGGGATTATAATACAAAACTCTTAGTGTCCCACACCGGGAATCGATCCCACGACCTCTTGCATGCTAAGCCTGCACTCTCCCTCTGAGCTATACTGTAGCACCGTATATGGGCATGCATTATTGGGACCATAAGGGGTTTGGTCTCCCATTGAAAAGCATTGGATGTTTGACACCTCATAGCTTGGAGATGCTTTATGCCACGTAGCCCAAATTTCTTGTGGAGCTTTCTCTCTAAAGGAAGAACAGACTCTGTGAAGCAGAAGTTGGTGAGACCTTCCTAGAGCTACTTCCGGTTAGCAACATGCTAACCGTTAGCCGCTAGCATGGTTGTGTTTGGTATCACCGGGTGATTGTACTCTGTCAGTTTGGTCCAAATCCTGTACTGGGAAGTGCCTCAAATAGGGGTGCCAATACTTAATGTCACCAAACGTGACCAAAGTTCATTGGTCAGATTGGCCTCCTTTAGCAACTCAGCCTCACCACATCTGGGCCCAGAACTCAACATTTGACCAAAATGGTGTGTAGTGCCATTTCCCACAGGTGGGTGGTGCTGTATTGGCCAAGTGGGTCGTGTCTAGGCATCATGCCAGGTCCTGTTGGAAGCAAAGACCCAATAGGAAAGCATGTAAAATCCAAAATGGGACAGTAAACTGACACATGGCTGAAAGTCACATGAAAATTTTAAAATGTTAAGAGGAAGTGACTGTGCGAATTTCAGATTTCTACATTCATCACAGCCGCTGCAGCTGACGTCGAAAGTTGCCATTCTATCTCAATGGAACGTCTCCCACTGGCCCTCAGAGTTCCGTCGTCATGGAAACTCACTGACACAGCTGCAGCGGGCCAGTCTAAAAAAGTGCAGACACTTGGTGTCCAAGTCTGCCTATTGGATTATAATGGAGAACTTTGCCTCGAACAACGCACGATTTCTCCGGAACCGTAAATGGTAGAGACGTAATTTTTTCTGTGTTTATTTCGTAAAGGATAGGGGAAGAAGACTTGCTATCGGTTTTTGCTGGAAAAAGTTTAATAAAGGCGTAAAAAATTATGATCTAAAGGACATTTTTATGAAATTTCAGAAATCCTCTGAAAATGATCCCGAACAAATCGCTCTGGCTAAAAAAGTATAAGAGATATCAAAATAATTCTTTCACTGTGAGTATCAGCAGGCTTTTGATGACCATGTAGCTCATTTTCATATTTTTACAAAAATCGGTGTAGGCACAGCGACGATGTAAAAAAGTGGATGATGTGGGAAAATGCAGCTCCAAAGCGATTTCAGGATTTTGCACATTCGCTACTCCCGAACAAATTGTTCCTGTGGAAAAACCGTAACAGTTATCCACAAAATTCATTTTTCTTGAGTGCCAGAAGGGTTGGGACATTCATGTGTGAAAGTCTCATGTCTGTACATAAAACGGTTTAGGAGTAGCGACGATGCGAAAACATGTGATGTTTTGGATTTTTAGACGTCATTTTTCAAAACCGCTCCATAGGAAATGAATGGGGGAGGTTTCGGGTTTGTGTCGGTCTGAGGTGATTTGCGAAAAATCTATAAATGCCACACCAATGAGGGTTACATTTCCCGAATCCAGACAAAAATACCTACGTTTTGATGTATAATTTGTCTACATAGAGTGAAAATTGAGTGAGTAAGGTCAAGTTGTTCGGAGTTTTGAAATCTTTAAAAAAAGCTAGAGTGGCCCACTCTAGCGGTTGGAGAATTCCGTCATTGACTTTCATTGTAAACGATGATTTCGCTGATTTTTGGACATGAGCTTTGAGAAGTAACTGTGAAGAGACGATAAAAAATATCCACATGCCGTTTTCACTTCTGAGTAGTTCACAGATATATCTACAAACTGGAAGTTAAACGGTGTTCATAGGTGAAAGCATGGCGACACAGTACAGCGTTGAAAATGGTCATTTTGAGGCTTTTTTGAGGCTTTCTTTCTACCCGACTCCATTCATTCCTATGGGATTTTTGGGGGTGGTTTTTTGCTAATTTTGTTGCCATGGTAACTCGAAATCCCAATCAAAGTAGTAGCACACATCTCGTAATCGAGCCACAAGTTTTGATACCTATATCGTGGGGGTGCTCGCTACGGTTCGGGCCGCATTTATCGTGATGTAAGAAAAATAAAGAATAAGAAATAAGCCGTTTAGAGGTGAATAGTAATAGGTGCCTCCATGCATTTGCATGGGAGGCAGTGCTGTGCTTCGCACAGCACTGCCTCCTCATTGCAAATGCTATGGCAGGCGCCTAATTATCATAACCCAGTATCAGTATGATAATTTTAACATTGTTTCTCCTAAACATTTTTTATTGGTTACTGCAGAAGTTGATCTGAGGGAGTTTCCCGAGAATTCTGACATAATAAAATGACTGCCAAATTACATCATATCTGGAACAAGAGCTACGAAACTAATCTGACTGAATTCACACAGCTAAGTACTGGCATGTGTGGAAGAATTCCCAAAGACAGTAGAACCACTTACTCTGTTGGCATATTATTATTCACAGTATCTATTTTCTCAGTCTGTATTAAATTCCCAGTAGCAGATTGTGGATCACCTCCAGGCCAAACCACTTAGCTATAATTATACAAATAGTATTATAGGCCCCACTGTTATAGAATTATTATTAAAAATAAACATTTTCATTCAGCTTATGGCAGCACTCAGCTAACACCAGACCTCACTCTGTCTGAGGTGATGAAGAAGGAAATCGGATCTTTTAGCTTGGGCTTTGCCGTTATAATAAGCGAAGACTGTGAAGACAACACACACAAAAAAGTTGGCGTATAGGATTTGCTTTTCTAAAGTTAAAAAAAAATAAAAATTTGCATTTGTTCTTAAAAAGCCAACTAATAAAAACAATCTGTATATGACAAGAGTAAAAATTATTCATTGAAATGTTTTATTATCTTATGCTTTAGACTGTTCTCCCGCTGCTTGTAGTTGCTGCAGCATGAGTATGTGTTAAGTGTTTGTGTCTGGAATGAGACAAAAAAGGTAAATCATAGACGAATTATTAACATTTTCAGTATGGCCACAGGTAGTGCATGGGCACTTCTAATACTTCTGAGAATGGTGGAAATACAGTAGATTAATGACTGGAATTAGGCATGGGTTGGTATGTGATTCCTGTGGTATAATAACCTTGAGTAAACATACTACAGGTTTACAGCACTCACACAAAGATTTAGAAGAAGAAAAAACTACCAACAGATTTCAAAATCTTGATTTTATTTTAAATAGGAAATCAGTAATTTCCCTTGCTAACTAAAGCAGCAACAATGAGAATTAGTGATAGGGCAGCATAACTAGCTAAAATAATTGTACTAATGTCATCTAAATGATCTAATTATTGTTATTTTGATTATAGTACATGGACACATGGTGAATATTAAAAGTGGGTATTGTGTTGATGGTCACTATATTTAAAATCAGCCAATTTGTGTGCTTATGACAACGATTTACTTATCAGTTTCTTTATCGTCTGGGACTCAAGACTTCACTTAAACCCATGGTCTGGGACTTGACACTTGACCTAAACTAACACTCTAAAGACTCAAGAATGCACTCGCACTCACTATCTAAGACTCAACCTGACTGAGACTGATGGGCTCTGACTCTAGACTTGACTAGGCTCACTGTTTGAGAGTCAAGACTTTATTTAAAGTGTTGCTCTGAAACATCCTGACTTGACTTTGGCTTACCCAGTGGTGCCTTATGGGGGAGTGGGGTAAGTTAGAACAATTCAAAGGGTCCCTGACTGAAAGGGGACCCAAAAAGGAAAATTGTGTATATATATGTATGAGCTTTCAGTATGATTTAGATTATTTTGTTATAATGTCCAACATTCGTGGCGGCACCTCTGAGATCTGACTGAGACTCATGAGCTGTGACTTGAGGCTTGACTTGGGAATGTAGTCTGAAACTCAAGGATTGACTTAGGCTTGTGGTCTGGGACTCAAGTTTCAATAGCAGTATTTATCTAATTTATTCAGCAGTGAAGAGAAAATTGAGATGTAAGAAACAGACAGCTGCTTTGTCAGGTGATGCAACTGCATGAGTACATTTTCCTGTTTTTGATTCGATGATTTGACGGATTTTATTTAAGTGTCATGCTCCACTGGTGCCCAGCTGGTGCCCAGCCCGCATGGACTTATAGGACACTCCACATACAAAACATGACAGCCACATATAGATCACGTGCTCCACTTGAATATAATTTAATTTTTATGTTCAAACAGGGCACAACACTCTGTCTTCTTTTCCAGGATTTTCAAATGAAATCAACAAATGCAAATGTTTCCTTTTCATACGTCCATCTTAAAGGTATATAGCCGCGTAATATGTTTATAACAAAGACCAAAAACAGTTTGATAATGATAAAATTAGGGTATATACACAACAAGCCTCCATCTTGATAGTGTTTTGATAGTCCTTCTTGAGCCGAAAGATAATTCACGTTCGATATATGACCAGATATACACAAAAGTGGCAACATCTAGCGACAGTATCGCAGAACTATCATAATACGGGTTTACCTGATTTAGAAATGAACTGTAAACAATTCCAGACCAAGCCTGACCCTCTCGAATGCCTCACAATAAAGCGACAGGTCGCTGAGATCGAAGACCAACCGTTGTGTTAAGATATCAACTGTGTCAGTGGAACGGACCGCTTAACCCGGGAACTGCATGCCTCACCTAGATAGCACCGACACAAGGATATGACACAATCTGTGAGATAGCATCCCGGAGGTGACACAGTCTCTACACTGATGACACAGTTAGGAAGTGGAATGGGTGTGAACCTAAATTCCTTTACAATGCTTGTGAGATGAAAAGTCAGGGCTTCTTGCCGATCAAGAGCCCATCAGCTCTGATGCGTCTGTAACCGTTTCTGTCTTTAGTAGATCAAATAAGTTGAAGTATACTTTTTGGTTTCAAGTGTCTTGCATCCAAATACAGTAGTTTAAGTAGGGTTCACCTGAAGGGTAAAACGAGCTGGGTCCACCGTGGGGTTTCACCGCCGACAGGGTGTGGTAGCATAACAGTTGTTGATTAAATAAACTGATCTACAACAACTTTAAGAGCCTCATATCAGAACTTTTACTTACGTCAGTCAACTCTGCGGTCACATCTGAGCAATCGGCAGGTTTAGCCTCCGCTTCAGTGAACACCAACATCCATACTGCATTCCCAGCGCTATTCCAGTCTTTTCCCTCTTGGAATCATATTTTTTATGCTTTTCTTTCAGTGAATATCGGACCATTCTTCATTGTTTTACTGGGAGGTGCTAATAGCCGTTAGCTGCTTCCTTGTTTTAATCCCTGCTGTGCATGTGCAGTACGTACTTCTATTAAAATAATAAAGAAACAATAAAGGCTTTATTTACAAATTGATATATATATATATATATATATATATATATATATATATATATATATATATATATATATATATATATATATATATATATATATATATATATATATATATATATAACAAATTGAGCAAAAACAAAGTATAAAACATCAAAATAACTAATACGCCAGTAGGAAGTGATCATCTTTCATAAAAACGTTGTATACAACCAGAGTTGTGTATAATTGTATAATTTTAATTGTATTATTTGACTTTTATAAAAAGTCAAATAACGTGGCTATGCACCGTTAAGACTTCATCATCATGTAACCAAAACACATCTGAATTACCTCTTTTTATCCATTAAAATAAAAAAAGTCTTAAACCAGAGTGTAAAGGACAACAAAAAACAAAACGATATTCATATTCCACCACTTTTAGGTTGAATAAACACAAACGCTCTCCTCTTCAGGGAGACCGTTATCCCTACCCACTTCCACTGCCAGAGGTAGGCTACCACTTCTAATCAGGGCACAAAGGGACCGCTGTTTTTGGTAGACATTTTATTTTAAGTAGGGTTCAGTCTGATTCTTTTCCTTCAATTGTATATTGTTTTTCAGTTTTATTTACCCACAACCGTCCTGTTTCCATTTTTTTAAGGCATTTAAAAAAGTTTGTTCAAAAACAATTTAGATAACACTGTAGTTTTTGTATACGTGTTAAAAGATGTGCTTGTTTTTTTTTTCCAGTGATCTTTCTATGCCTGTGGGATGTTACTGGTTTGTAACAATCTGTTTGTGGTTGGTGTGGCATCACAATAGGGACCAAAGAAACTTAACTTAACTTAAAACTTGATTAAATTACTTTTACATTGTGTCAGAATAAAATAACCTTAACTTACCTTTTACATATTTTTCTCTAACACTTAAACATCTGATATCCTCTCTCATTTACAAACTACATTGTGCCTTGCTCATTGTTATTTGTAGCACACTACAGCACTCTTGTGCTGTTTAGACTGGACTGCAATGGTTTTAAATGCTGTTTTGGGACATGGTTTCCAAGTAATGTTGAAAATCTTGTGACTGTAAAGATAAGCCTCGAAATCCAGTATAGTCCAGTTAAACATGAAGGAGCGGACAATATTAACAGGTATTACCTAAGTCTTTACAAAAAAAAAAATTCATTCAGAAATGTATTACCAGGTATTAACTTTAGTGTTTTTCTTTTAACTTAAATCCTTATGTATTGTTGTGTATGTGGCAAACATTACATTTAAAGCTATAGTTGGTAATCCTGTTCAGAAACACTGTTTGTTATACTGGAGGAAATGGTTTTTTCCATCCTGAAAGTAGTCAATACAGTATGTATTCAGAAAAAGGAGGTTAAAATTTTTGATCTCTGTGAGAGCTGCAGGCCTGTAAAAGCTCTGAACAATCCTGTCATTCGGTCTGAATGGAAAGAACCAATCAGATGCCTTCATGTGTTGTCCTGCCCACGCCCCCCTCTGTCCCTCAAGTTCCGGGGGAATCATCTTATCTGTCGGTTGTGCCACATGCCAGTCATTCGGATGCGCTCACATAATGTCGCTTTGCATACACACTCCTTGTTAAGGCAGGTTCACATGGCAGGATTTTAAAATGGTCGGCTGATTTTCAAAGTCTGAGAGACACCACACGTTACGATAAAAGATCCTAGATAAAACAGGTTTGCTCAACACACGACACACAAACGGATTTAGCTTAAGATCATTCAGATGTCAAACCAGAAATCTTGCGAATCCTCTTAAGATCAAATGTGAGTTCAGCGTAAATAAACATGAACAATGGGGGAGAATAATGGCAATAGTTTGTAGACTGATTTTAACAAAGAAAAAACATAACATAACAACAAAAAAAGGCGTTGGTTAAAGAAGCGGAGACAAAGCGACCGGGGGGGCTCTACGCTTGCTGCACTATGATATGGAGGCGAGTTTTAGGGGAGGGAATGGGGTTTTCTCTGGGAATCCCTCACCGCGCTTTCCGATTGGCTACACGCCACGTTTAACAGGCTGCATGCTTGTTTGTCTTCGGGACACACCAAACATGGTTGGATATTGGATCTCAAGACAATATGCTGGTGAAGATTCTCAGTCATCCAGGTCATGGTCATTCCAAAAAAAAGTATTGCATGTTATCTAAGACATTACAAGGCCTTTGTTTGGCAGTAGTATAAAGCTTGTTACTCCACATTACTCCAGACTTTTTGAATTGAGAAAGCTTCCTGGAGAGGAAGTGAAACGTCTTCAACTACGGAAAACAAGTCCAGTTGCTTTGTTCTTTACTTTTTTTGGAATCTCAAGACAATCCAACATGTTGAATATCCCCGATCTGAGGTCGGAGCGGTCGCGACATTCCACCGAGCAAACCCGATTATTCTTAACACACCATACACGGCAGGGTATTCTCTCAATATAATTTCAAGAGACACACTGATAATTGCCAAATCTCGGAACGGGGAGATAGGGTCGAAAATTGGGCTAAAAATCCTCCTGTGTGGACCAGCCTTTAGTTATCACTTGCTAGCTGCGCATGTGCACTTCTAGGGTTTATGTATCCAGTTAGCTTCGGTGTTAGCCATTCATTGGACTGTAGCTCCACTGCTCTCGCCGTATACTTTGAAAGTCGCAAGAAGAAAACCATGTACAAGTTTTTGAGAAGAAGCGGAAAGCCTCAGTCGAAAGAAATAAAACCAGAGTTGATCTGGGAGATTTTTTTACGTGATCCCCACTGGAAGAGCAAGGTCAGACACTCTTACGCATGCGCAGTTACTCAAAAATGTACTTACTTACATTTCTGTAACGATCGGCAACTCTACCTTTTTAAATCAGCTTATAGTGGGTTTTTTTTCTTGTTAACTTACGTGTTAACAGTCTTATTACCATCTGATCTGCACAGACATGATTTAAATGGTAAATGACTCATACTTGTATAGCGCTTTATGAAGTCTGACGACCCCAAAGTGCTTTACGCTACAGTCAGTCATTGTTTGTAGCCACAGCTGCCCTGGGGCAGATTGACAGAGGCGAGGCTGCCATACACCGGCACCACCGGACCGTCTGACCACCTCTAGCAGGCCACATGGGTGAAGTGTCTTGCCCAAGGATACAACGACTGAGATGGCCGGAGCAGGGGATCGTACCAGCAACCCGCCGGTTACAGGACAGTCTCCCCAACTCTTCGCCCATTTAGGTTTTGTATAAATGTGGCCAAGTGGAAGAGACAGCGTTATTTATGTAGGCCACAAGGGGGTGAACAACACACAGGCTTCCATTTTAGGAGCAGTGCAGAGGAAGTAACCCGCCTCACTGCCTTCACCGTTTGCTGTGACTTTTAAGGAAACGTTGAACTTGCGGATTGCCGGTTGCGCTTACTGACGGTGACTTGCATATGTGCTGGAGGAAACGTGGGACTAATTTCCTGTTGTGGGTCAGCTGTTAACACCACAGTAGATCAGCTGTGGGTTCCAGTTATTTGCCTTATGTACAAAAAACAAGCCTGAATAGTGACAACAGAGAATTGAACCCACTGTACTGCGCCACTGCACTCTAGTTCTGTAGCATTCAGGATACAGTGTGATATATTTAGTGCACTCTACTCATGTTCAACTGTTATTATATCCCAATTATTAATGCGGGTCTCTTTTCAATTTATTGAGAGTACTCAAGAATTAAAGAACTCTTATTGTAATTTGGTGTGTGTGATCCTTCATATTTCACCAGTCTACATACAGTAATGAATTATTGAATGGTCATTTCTAAAAATAGGTCAAAGAACCAATAGCAGAGACAGCATAAATATAATTTAAAATTGTTTTGGTCATTAGAGACATTAAACTTTAACTTGGAAAAGGACTTTTGAACATTTCTGCTTTATCCTATAGATTTTTTTAAAGTTAAGGACTAATCTGTTGACTCACAAGCTGTGAGCGTATGTTGCCTAAAACAGCAGATCATTTAGCAAGACATGAGTTTTCTTCCATTTTTATGATGTGTAAAATGTATGAAATGGGGCAACGTACCACTAAATTTTGTAGCAAAACATTCTTGTTTCTTCCATTTCTGGTCTTTGTAGAACAACACCAGAAGTCTAACGAGCTGATATTAAATGGAAATCAGTCAGGGTGTCAGCTCAGGTAGCCTGTCAGCAGACGCACTAACTGCACTTCTAAAACAGGGTTACCTTATTAGGAGTGATAGGGGCTGCTCCTTTAGTTTTTACACCATTACTATCCAACCAGCTGACCTTGTCTCTCTTGTAAGAAGTGGCTGACATCAAACAAAAACAGGTGAGGGAGGGGGAGCGTAGTGTTGCTCTGCTGCCAGATCTCTGCTGTCTCATTAAAAGGACGTTAAATAATTGGAACAGTTTATTGGAAAATCTTTTGCGGATTTAAACCTTATCTTTTTAAAACCCTTATTTCCCTTCATACTGGTAACTGGCCCGTGCCTAACTGGAACTATTACTGCAGGTTTCGGGGGATCTGACGTTGACACCTGCTGGGAGTGGGACCACCCATAGCAGCCATAAATGCACCCATTAAAAATGTTCTTATAAGTGTGTTCTCCAAATTAGATGTGACGTTTTGTGTACATGTTGTTTATTCTTTCTCTTTTTGTGTACTTTTTTGTTGGACTGAGAGAACATGTTAATTGATAATTTTTTTCCTATACTGGTGGGGATTTATTGTGGGCCCAGCTTGCTTTATTCAAGACTGTCTTCTTTCTTAGAGAACATCTTCCATTTACAACCATACAGTTAATATTTCAGGTCATGAGTCGTAATTTGTGTCTGATCAACTGTTTTAAAATAACCCAAAAACATGTCACATGGTATAATCTCACATAGAAAAGAGAACTGTTGCCAAATCAAAGCATAATTTATTTCAGTGTACCAGTACAGTCGAAATATTTTAGTTGAATCGTTTTTTTGCGAATCATACAACATGCCCCACATCTGCCGAACTGTCCCTTATTGACAAAGTCAAGTTGATGGTAGACATTGGGAAATGGAAAATATTTGCAGATGAGGCAGACCCATTGTTTACATGATAAAATGTTCCCCAGGGTGGTTCATATTTCTTGTGACTGTTCTCAAAGCCATGCTGTAAAGGGGTTTTTAAATTAAAATACAGTCTGTGTTTGCACAATATACCATTTATTATTAACTCGTTTACTTGATTGTTCTCATCAGTGCAGTTCTGTCACTGGCACACTCCTCTCCAGATGGATGGAGGCTGTTAAAAAAGGAAAGGTTTATGAAAATGAAAGCCAAATTATACACACTAGTACAAACAAACACAAACTTGCATCCATTTGGCTCTCCCCTCATGCCCCACTCTGTGCCATGAGGCCATTTGTTTAGGGAAGACGAAAAGGGACTTAATGCGTACTTTACATTGACAATCAAATGAGGATTCAAATGACGGCCACTCACTGGACTCCATATTTGTTCTGTAACAAATTTCACTCCTTCTTCATCACCCAGTGGCTCCCCAGTCTGACCACACCCGGGAAATCTGTGGCCACCATTTGCATGAACATAGAGAGCCGAGGGAAGGGCTTTCCGTCTGACTAAAATAACTTAACACAGACAATACGAGTGATTCTGTTTTGTATTGTATTAAATAAACTTGCTAAGCTAAAATTATACATTTTTATTAACTCCCAACAGCCAATTTAAGATGCCACAATAAAAGATACGTATAAAAGTCTATTTTTACACATTCATAAGTTAAACTAGAGATTCAGTGTTCCCTTTATAGACATGGAACTGTTTATAAAAAAAATTGTTTTCACTTGGCACATCTTAGAGTTTTAAAACAATGTTTTAGGTAAATAAAGTTCTCCAAATTAGCTCAAAAATTGGATCAACACAAAGTCTTAATAATGGCGGCTAATCAGAAAATCATGTAAGAAATAAGCTTCTTGTAAACTTTTACTTGGTCTTACTTCTCGGCCCAGGACTTCCCAGCAGGAGAACATCATGTAGAAAGCTTTTTATGACACTTGTGAATTGATGTTTGTCTATGTATAAATGGCTATGTATACCACAGTGGGGCAAAAAAGTATTTAGTCAGCAACTGATTGTGCAAGTTCTCCTACATTTTCATCATTGGTACACAAAATGAGAAAAAAAATGGACATCTTATTTTAAGTTATGGTAGAAAATAAATATTTGGTCATTCACAAACAAGCAAGATGTCTTGCCCTCACAGACCTGTAACTTCTTCTTTAAGAACCGTTTCTGTCCTCCACTCGTTACCTGTATCAATGGCACCTGTTTGAACTTGTTATCTGTATAAAAGACACCCTTCCACAGCCTTAAACCGTCACACTCCACTCTCAACCATGGCCAAGATCAAAGAGTTGTCAAAAGACACGAGGACGAAAATTGTAGACCTGCACCAGGCTGGGAAGAGTGGCTCCACAATAGACAAGCAGGTGTGAATAAATTAACTGTGGGAGCAATTCCAAAAAAAATAGAAGACATACAAGACTTGACCTGGCTGCGGTCACCCCAGGTTCTTTTGCTGAATAATGTGGTGTTTCTATTGTAGACGTCTGTAATAATAAAAACCGAAACTATATTTTACCATATTTAAGCTAAAAGGCAGAGGGATGTTTACAGCTTCAGTACTGGGCTCTCATACACAACAACGCGATGGGCAGATTTCGGGACGCCAGAGAGAGAGCCCCGTTCATTCCCAACACAGACATTAAGTAGGACCCATTGTGTACACCCATTCAATGGCGTGGTGCCCAGTATGATATCAGTGTTCTGTTCATCACATTGGTGGAGAATATCGTACTATAATGTAGACTAATCAGTCATTCTGTGTGATATCAGTATGTCAGGCTCTGTGCCTCCAGTGACTGTTTATCTGTAATTCCCATGGTAACTGCCTTTGCAGTCCAGTATCCGTGATCTCATAATCCCTAACAAGACCATTAATGATCTTCCTCGATCTGGGGCCCCATGCAAGATCTCATCCAGTATGATCAACATGATCATCAGAACAGTGAGAAAAAAAATCCCAGAACTACACGGAGGGACCTGATGAATGACCTGCAGAGAGCTGGGACCAAAGTAACAAAGGCTACTACCAGGCATGTGTCCCCCCACCCCACTTCTGTCAGGACTCGTCCAGACCTGTCTGAAGTTTGCCAGAGAGCATATGGATGATCCAGAAGAGGTTTGGGAGAATAGCATGTGGTCAGATGAAACCAAAATAGAAGTTCTTAGCACAAACTCAACTAATTGAGTTTGGAGGAAGAAGAATGCTGAGTTGCATCCTAAGAACACAATACCTTCTTGGCAGCATAGGGGTGGAAACATCAGGCTGTGTATTCTGCGAAAGGGACAGGATGACTGATCCGTGTTAAGGATAGAATGAACGGGGCCATGTATGGTGATATTTTAAGCCATAATCTCCTTCCATCAGTGAGAGCGTTGAAGATGGAACGTAGCTGGGTTTTCCAGCATGACAATGGTCCCAAACACACCACATTGGCAACAAAGGAGTGACTTCGTAAAAAGCATTTCAAGGTCCTGGAATGGCCTAGCTAGTCTCCAAACCTCCACCCCATAGAATATTTGTGGAGGGAGGTGAAAGTCCGTATTTCCCAGTGACAGCCCCACAACATCACAGCTCTAGAAGAGATCTGCAGGGGGGAAAGGGCCAGAATAACAGCTACAGTGTGTGCAAACGCGGTGAAGACTCAGGGGTAGGGTTAGACATTGGCATTGTCGGCATTGCCAACAAAGGTCATGCTACAGAAACGTTTGTTATTGACCAAATATTTATTTTCCACCGTAATTCACAGATACATTCTTTAAAAATCCTACTATGTGATTTCCTGGACTTTTTTCTCATTTTGTCTCTCATAGTTGAAGTGTTCTTATGATGAAAATGACAGACGTTTCATCTTTCTTAGTAGGAGAACTTACACAATCAGTTAGCTGACTAAATATATATTTGTTTCCCCACTGTTTAAATATAGTGACTGTTCAATTTACAATGGCTTGCAAAACATTTTAGCATTTTGCCACATTAGAACCAAAAACTTTAAAATATTTTGTTGGAATGCTTTATTTCATTTGGATGTTATGTCATAGATCAGCATAGAGTAATGCATAAATGTGAAGTGAAAAAAAATTATACATGGGTTTTATTTTCTAATCAGCCCAATTGCCTTTAAAAGACAAAGATTTAGTAAATAAAGTGCACTTTGGAGTGCAATTTGTTCTAGGTGAAAGTGCAGCTGTCCTCTGATGGTCTGAACACCATCTACAGGCTCAGAAAAGCAAGGCCAAGCATGTCATATCGTATGCTGACTATTTCATGACCCAATCTTGACTCCGTACTGAAAGGTAGTTTAGTTTATTTGCATGTGCTGCACTGTATGAGGAACTGATAAAATGACAAGCTAGGTCTTCAGCTTCGACCAAGCATTGCATTTGGCACTCTGAGTGGATTTGCTGGCAGGGCAAGTAGCTACCGGCCTTTTTAATCAGCATATACACAGATCCCCATTCACTGAATAAGGAAGTTTTTTTGAGGATTTGTAAATTGTAGTTTTTCCTGATGAATACCCTCAACATGTGTATCTGTGCAGAACAAAGGTTTGTGGGGATCAACTGCTGATATTTTTACAAATATGAATTGCTGATTCAAAATATCTGCCAAAACTGTGATGATTTTTATCAAACCTTAATCAAAACGCCATGTGTGCACTTTACTTAGGCTTTGTGTACTCCTGCTAAAGTTCGTTGTAGTTGCGTACAACGTTAAGAATGATGTGTCACATTCTCCATCTAAAAATATCCTGGTTGGTTCTGCCACCTGACGACAAGTGTTTGTGATAATTAGTTGTGGTTCACTGCAGTTCATGGAAGGGGGCGGGTCTTTGTTGGAAATGTAATGGCCTTTCATTCTCAGGTTATATTGAGTGGAAATATGTGCAAGCAGCAAAAATATTTACACTTGTACCAGATCAGCCAAGATCATCTCTGGTGACTTGCAGAGAGTGTTGCCACAACAGAGCTAATGCAGCCTTTCACAGGATGTAGTCGGTCACGCCACGTTGTCCTCTATATCCACTGGCAATGATTATCTGCTAATATGTTCTTCTATGTCAGTTTACAAGAAAATTTAGCATATTTATTGCCACCTTTCAGCTTACTTAAGGTTCATTAGTGTGACAATTGGTAACATTAGTATATTAGTGGTTTTCATAACACTTCCTATAAATTAATTGTAAGTGAACAATTTTTGTAATCATACTTTACTTTTTGAAGTGGATTTCTTGACATTATGAACTCTTTTAAATACCAGGACATTTTAAATGAAAATATAATAACCTATGCCAGAAAATTATTATGTGGTGAGAGTTTTTTTTTTTTTTTTTTTGCATTTATAGGACATATGAAGTCCACTCCACAGCATCCAGTGAGATGAAGATCTGAGCTTAGACCAGGCTCAGGTCTTTCTCAGCTCTCAACCACTCGTTGGTTAAATTAGTGGGTTGATTTGGATCACTGTCATTTTGTGGGATCCATTTTTTATTTTTTTTTGGGTTGACCTATAGTTGTAGACTATTCTTCATACGATGGAATGGCTGATAATTTTTTTATGAGAGCTCTTTGAATCCCTTGGCAGACTCATAAGCTGCTACAGTCTTCTTTACGAAGCCCTCAGATACCTCTTTCTATCTTACCACAGAGTTAACTCGTACTTCAACAGTCAAGAGCGCGCCAAACTAAATGTCTTAGGTTTAAACTGGACAAACTTCCTTAAATTAGGCTTGTCGTAGAGCAGCAAATGTTCTAATTATGTTAATTAAGATGTTATAATTATGTTAAGATGTTATAATTATGTGTACCAAATATGATGCACATGTGATTTCAGCCATATTACAAAAGAAATATGTCTGGATGTCCTTATTTATCCCTCACCTGAAATGTTTTTTTACTTACAGTTTAATTCAATTTAAACATGTAGGCTGCCGTACAGTTTTCTGATATCTTCTCATCAAAGTGTATGTTGTTGTTTTTAACATACAAGCTGAGTTTTGGGGAATCTCTGGGAATCTGAGGCTGAAGAAAAAACTTTATTGTCATAACTCTACTAATAGCACAAATGTGTACACTCACCGGCCACTTTATTAGGTACACCTGTCCAACTGCTCGTTAACACTTAATTTCTAAGCAGCCAATCACATGGCGGCAACTCAGTGCATTTAGGCATGTAGACATGGTCAAGAGAATCTCCCGCAGTTCAAACCAAGCATCAGTATGTGGAAGAAAGGTGATTTGAGTGACTTTGAACGTGGCATGATTGTTGGTGCCAGAAGGGCTGGTCTGAGTATTTCAGAAACTGCTAATCTACTGGGATTTTCACGCACAACCATCTCTAGGGTTTACAGAGAATGGTCCGAAAAAGAAAAAAACATCCAGTGAGCGGCAGTTCTGTGGGCGGAAATGCCTTGTTGATGCCAGAGGTCAGAGGAGAATGGCCAGACTGGTTCGAGCTGATAGAAGGGCAACAGTGACTCAAATAACCACCCGTTACAACCAAGGTGGGCAGAAGAGCATCTCTGAACGCACAGTACGTCGAACTTTGAGGCAGATGGGCTACAGCAGCAGAAGACCACAACGGGTGCCACTCCTTTCAGCTAAGAACAGGAAACTGAGGCTACAATTTGCACAAGCTCATCGAAATTGGACAATAGAAGATTGGAAAAACGTTGCCTGGTCTGATGAGTCTAGATTTCTGCTGCGACAGTCGGATGGTAGGGTCAGAATTTGGCGTCTACAACATGAAAGCATGGATCCATCCTGCCTTGTATCAACGGTTCAGGCTGGTGGTGGTGGTGTCATGGTGTGGGGAATATTTTCTTGGCACTCTTTGGGCCCCTTGGTACCAATTGAGCATCGTTGCAACGCCACAGCCTACCTGAGTATTGTTGCTGACCATGTCCATCCCTTTATGACCACAATGTACCCAACTTCTGATGGCTACTTTCAGCAGGATAATGCGCCATGTCATAAAGCTGGAATCATCTCAGACTGGTTTCTTGAACATGACAATGAGTTCGCTGTACTCAAATGGCCTCCACAGTCACCAGATCTCAATCCAATAGAGCATCTTTGGGATGTGGTGGAACGGGAGATTCGCATCATGGATGTGCAGCTGACAAATCTGCGGCAACTGTGTGATGCCATCATGTCAATATGGACCAAACTCCCTGAGGAATGCTTCCAGCACCTTGTTGAATCTATGCCACGAAGAATTGAGGCAGTTCTAAAGGCAAAAGGGGGTCCAACCCGTTACTAGCATGGGGTACCTAATAAAGTGGCCGGTGAGTGTATATACCAATGGATGATGGTTTGTGGTTAATTTGGGCATTTCTGGGAAATGAGGTATTAAAACATCTGTTAGTAAATCTAGTAAGCATTTTTATCACAAGCAACAATGGTGCTTGTGATAAATTTTAAATTTTTTCAAAGGTAGCATACAAGTAACTCAAACGTACTCAGGAGGCTTTAAAAGGCTGCCGCTGAAATACAGGTTTGCCATTTTCCATGAATGGAATATCTGTCTGGCCATGGAAAAGGCTCCATTTACAAATATACAAGGAAGTGTTAGAATAAAAAAAGCTTTTGACAGCATGTTCCCGTGGAAACGCTCTTGTTTACTGTTTTTGCACTGATTATTTCCCACAGGTTCATTTAGGTTCATGTCAAACCATTCCATCTTTATCCAAAACAATCCATATATTTTAAACCTGCAAAGAAAGTCTTAGATTAGTCGATAGTCTTTTAAAATGCATAAGGGTTGTTTAAAGATTTGGACCTGTTGGACCTGTTTCATTTTGAGGCAATCCCCTTAAAACAACATTTAGACATGAGAGCAGGGAACAGGTAGTAGGCTGTTGCCAGTGACAGTTTATCAACACCGAACCCAATAATTAAAAATTCGAACATTAATCTTTGCTGTTTTGACACATTGGAGTTCAAGAAATTCCAACTGTCATGCTACAAGATGTTAGTTAATTTGAATAAATGTTGTATGTAAACATTACATTTAGGTACCTGTATCATACCATCAGTGTAGCCCCACTGCTGTAAACCTTACAAGTTCAAACATATGAACTATTCTACCCATGTTTTTACTAAATCCAAGGCTGTGGGAAACGCAAGCGTGTGCACTTCTGAATGTATACGAAACACCCTTTGTGCTCCTCGAGCAAAACAAAGCATTGTATTATCACCTGCAATGAATACCAAAAGGTGACTTATCATTTGTCTCCATGTACAGTCAGTGCATGACTAAAAATGACTTGAAGGCTTCTGAACAATCCAACTAGTTGTCTTCAAATGCTTCAACTTACTGTAAACTGATTCATTTCAAAATACAGCCAGTGTTATATTTTCTTCATTTTCTGGCTCAAAACACACTTTTTAATCAGTACTGACAAAGCTAAGATGGAATTATGACCCAAATTATATTGTTAACCACTTTTTAAAATGTCCAGTATATAATATTTTGAAAGTGCTCTTGACCCATTTCCTTGTCATACACCTGAAGATCTCCCTTACTTGGATTTGTGGTTTTGGAAAAATGTCTCAGTACTTGTGCTTCCAAACCGCCATAATTCACTTACCGTTCCTGTCTTGTTAGCTGGAGTCTAGAAGAAATGTAGTGTCCTCTGCGGCTGAAACCTGGTGTACAGTGGGGGAGGTTGGAAAAGTAGGATAAAATAACCCATGTTGTTTGTTTTAGAAAGCCGGTTTCTTTTCTTTTTTTTTACTTAATTTTGATGGTTTAATTGAAATCTCTGAATGGAGGGTCAAATATGGCATTAAGTTGGCTTGAAAATGTTCACTTTTCTGAAACACCGAAGTCTCCTCAGAGTTGAGGTGGATATCGCTGAGGACCTGCGAAAAGTCAGTACTTTCACTGAACTTATGATTATTAGAAGAAAATTGCAAATTCTATGAATTTTACCTTCCTATGGTGAAACAGATCTTACTCCATAAATGAAAAGGTTCTTGTTTTCTTTGTCATTCTTCACATCCAGAGCATAGTTGAACAAAATGTCATTTTGTGCAGAATCCTACACATAAAGTGACACCAGTCAGAACAAAACAACGTACAAGACAGAACAAACCAAAACAGTCCGGGGCTGTGAATAGGCCTGAGAACAAGGGGATTAGCTAGCACCAGAAACAAAAATGAGGTAGAATTAATCTATTCAGACTGTTGAGTTGGCTAAAGTTCAAAGAGAGGTGTGCGTTACTGTTGGGCTGAAGGCAAAAAGCTGTGTTTGTGAACGTTAAGGGCTCTGGCAATCTAAAGGAAGAAGCTGTTACACAGTCTAGCTCTTCTGGTCTTCAAACTCTGTAACCTCATGTCTGATGGGAGAAGGTTAAAGAGTCCATGAGTGGTGCGTGGGGTCTTTGAATATTGCTGGAGATCTGCACATGTAGTATGTGAGAAAAATATCCTGAATTGAGTGGAGAATGCACCCTACAATCCTTTCAGCTGTTCTTACAAAGCATTACAAGGACCTTCAAACCTGAGCACTGCAGTAGGCCTGGGCGATATAGCCTAGCATCAAAATCACGATGTATTGAGCAGTTCACCTCGTTAAATGGGCAATAATACCACCGCTGCCTCTCCAGGAAGTGAAGCTGTTGTTGGGCCCTCTTCACCCCAGAGTTGGTTGCTGCTGGTCCAGGTGAGGTTAGTTGAGATGTTCATGGCGAGGAACTTGGGGGCTCTGATTCAAAATCTGGGCACAAGGTTTTCTCTTAATTAAAGTTATCTGAAAAGCAAACTTTAGGGATAATCTAGGGCAGGGTTTCCAAAAGTGGTGCGCAAGCTGCCACTAGGGGGTGTGCGAGGCGAAAACTGTAATGGCGTCTGACCGTGTTTTTTTCCCCACACACAATAAAGATGTGTAAATAAGCATTTCTTTTATAAAGCTCAAAAAACTGTTAATTTAAAAGATAAATAAAAATGTATTGTAAGGATCCTTAATAGATTTTATTGCTAAATGCTGTTGCACACTTACTGTTCCTTTAAATCAGATCGCTTTGGGGTCATACCGGAAGAAATGTGTGGCTTCCGGGGAGAGGAGTCGTGATTCGGGGGACTGGCGGAGTGAAAGCTTTCCTGTCCAGTTCGTCCTAAAATAAAGTGTTAGCAGCAAAACCTCTGTCTGGTGCTTGGGTGTCATAACGGAACGATACATTATTAACACGAAAATGTTAATAAACTGTATTTATTTAGAAGAAATATTCTTCTACGCTTCATTTTAAGATGAAAAATTTGCATTATGCTGTATATGCTCATAAGGCTTGTGGTCTGTGCTTCAATAATTTTCGCAAATACGCTCAATAGGCTGAAATCAGGGGAAGAGGTGAAAGTTAGTCATTAAAGAGGAGAGGAAGAGAGTGAGAGAGAAATTGGAGGCAACAGAGGAGAGAATTGCAACGGATCTTTACGTCGTTTACATCAGCAGAGGAAACATTTAATTTGGGCCGAAAGTTTTCTATCTATCTATCTATCTATCTATCTATCTATCTATCTATCTATCTATCTATCTATCTATCTATCTATCTATCTATCTATCTATCTATCTATCTATCTATCTATCTATCTATCTATCTATCTATCTATCTATCTATCTATCTATCTATCTATCTATCTATCTATCTATCTATCTATCTATCTATCTATCTATCTATCTATCTATCTATCTATCTATCTATCTATCTATCTATCTATCTATCTATCTATCTATCTATCTATCTATCTATCTATCTATCTATCTATCTATCTA
The DNA here is from genome assembly GCF_011125445.2 of Fundulus heteroclitus. Lineage (NCBI taxonomy): Eukaryota > Metazoa > Chordata > Actinopteri > Cyprinodontiformes > Fundulidae > Fundulus > Fundulus heteroclitus. The sequence continues at coordinate 22,887,500 of NC_046379.1, forward strand.
TCTATCTATCTAATATAATAATTAATTAACCTTGGGGGTGCGTCAACCCGGCTGGGACATAAAAAGTTTGGGAACCCCTGATCTAGGGAATTGTGACATACCGATTTCTGCTACAAAACTGACATGCAAATAGCTTGTTCATCCTCCAAGCTATTTGCATGCCCTAAACTTGTGCAAATCAAAATGTGCGCGTCAGTTTCATCTACAAAGTGCCCATAAAACAAAATCAGCCTTTAAATTACAAAGTTGTGTAAAAAGGCAGGTCCTTTGGTGGCTGTAGTTCGGTGGGAAGAGTTGTCTTGCTGTGGAATATCTGAGAGCTAGCTTGCCCCAGCTTTGTCAGCGTTTCCATGCCCAGGCGCTTAATCTCACTGTATGAGCATATGAGCATTGTGAGTGTGGTGGGGTGAATGAGACTCGTAAAAGTGATAATTGAGAAGGCTATAAATCAGGTTTGACATGTCATTTTTAATTAAGAAGTAAATGAAAACAGATAAATTACTTTTTAAACTGATACTCTTTTACATTGTTTAGTTATCTTTTGAAAGATGCCTGACTAATTTCTTACTAAGCAAACTTCTTGTTTGAATGAAATCTAATTATTTCAGGAGTACAAAAATTGTTGGGCTTAATGATCTATTTATCATCACAAAGGTTGTCCATTTTTAAATGATACATGGTGCATATATTTAGCTTAGAATAAATCCATATTTCTATATACTGCATAATGTAATTACATCTATAGCTAAAGGCATCAGTTTCACAAAGATCAGTAACTTTTGCAACCTGCAGATTGCCTTCTTTTTTATTTTGTATGCATGTTTATTTTGAAACCTCATGGTAAATTTGATAGAAAAGAAAAGGTGAAAAATGTGATGTTCAGCGTTACAGGCATTGCTTGGTCAGGGGGAAAATCTACAGTGATTTAAGAACAATCCAACAAATTGTGGAGGTTGGCTCCACAATTGGCTTTAGCATTGTAGGTGAGAGGAAACTCTGTGCATATTCTGAGCCAGCACCCTGAGATAAAAACTGAACACTCATTTGAATTCATTACCCGACAGTAATGGGATATAATCATGTTCAACGAAGCATGATTACATTTTTTTTTTGGTCAGTAATGACAAATTTGAATGGCACATACCTGAAGGGGCTGTGTTTAAGAAGTTTCCTAACTAATAAAATGTAGCTTTAAAATTTTATCTTCAGCGACAAAGCTGCAATAGTTCAATGTTTTTTTCAATCAGACATTAAGATCACTTATTGATTTAGAAACCCTATCCTGAAGGTGCTTCCTAACTGATAGTTTTCTGTTTTTCTTGTACTCAGAACTTATCTTATTTCATCTGAAACCGGAGCTTGCTATGAGGAAATATTTGTTCACACATCATTGTTACTTCTGGTGGCTAAAATGTCATATGAAGGGGAAAACGGCTACCTTTAGCAGAAAGAGGTACAAACTACTTCCATATGCGGGAATTGATCAACGTTTTACGTCGCCATATGATCAATGCGGTCTGTATTGTGAATATAGTGCAGAGATGGAGCAGGTTAGCAGCTGAGAGAAGTATAATCCTTCAACTAGTTCCTTGTTGGAGCTAAAACAATATTTTTCTGGTTTCACTGTGTTGTATTTGGTCTTCTACATTTAACTGATGAATAAATTGTGTCTCATGACAGGCAGCTGGTAACAAAGTTCCTAAATATTACATTTAAAATAGGCTCTCTGAAAAGTTCTCTGTTGGTTTACAAACCTTTCGTGTGCCTGAATGATGAAGAGGTTTAGCAAACACAGCCGGTTCAGATGAAAATTAGGGGAAAATAGGTTAGCCACAAGAAAGGATTTCAAAGTATTTTATAAAGCCAATAGAAATATTGCCTAGCCTCACTCCCCTATCTTTAACAAAAGATTCAAAGAAAAGAAGCTAAACCAAAACTTGAGGTGCGTCTAGATGTTTAGACAGTAATGTAGTTCTCCTGTACAACCGTGTTTAAAATAAAAGTAGTCCAACATCACCACATCAGTCAGACAAAATAGAATAAATAATAAAAGCAATAAAAAATGTGTCTAATCTAGATATAAGTCAGTGCTCCTAAAAGCCTGTTTGTTGATGTGAAATTTAAAGTGAGTGTTCACTCGATACCCGCGGTCATAAATTAGTGGTGATTTACCTTTTATGCCTTTTCGATCTAAATACAACTCAACAGCTGACTGTTAAAGTAAAAGACACAACAACAATTAATTTTCTCTTCCTGCAGAATCTTTGGCTTCTACAAGGGAATCCTGCCTCCGATCCTGGCAGAGACACCGAAGAGAGCAGTGAAGGTAGGATAAAGGAAGCGTGTGTTTGTCTATTGAAAGCTGAAAAGCCTCTCAGGATGTCACGCAAGGCTCTGGATCTGGTTCCATTGTGCGCTGCTCTACTACCATATGAAAACACTCAAACTGCTCTTACTTGGTACGCACGTGTTGATTAAACACATAACGCCCTCAACCATGTCTGCCTTTTCAGACACTCCTGTTTGCTCTGTTCACCAACCAAATATTGACTTACAAGCATTTGCTGTAAGCCATCCCACGGGCGTCATCTTTTGATAGTCGTTAGAGAGCAGAATTACTCGTTGGAGGTTCAGTTTGGGATGGGGGGGGCTACTTGGCACTATGCTGCTCTGTAATGAGGTGCTGTAGACCAAGTGAACTTTATAAATAAGCACTCACACTGAGAAGATGTGGTAGCCGCTCACACGGCAAGCAGAACTGGCTGATGGCGAGGAATTACTGTACCCAAATATTAAAGCAAATTAAAGCTCTTGTTCAACCACCTCAACTAGTATTTGATACAGATGAACATATCAGGGTTTTCTGCCTACCTCTGACATTAGAAATCAAACTGGGTAGCAAAGAGTTGAAGTTCAATTTTCAAATCTGGAATCTGAGGTAGCTGCATCTAATGGTAAGTGCTTTAATGAAAATTTGTTAGCAGCACTGGTAAAGATGTGTCAAAAGCCTTCAAGAGTTAGTTTGGCATCAGTCCACAGCACCAGCTGATTTGGCGACTCAGTTTATTGTCGTTCTGCCCTCATAATTCTCAAACATCTACAAGTCCTGGAAAGGATACAGACCTACATCTTCTATGCAGTTGCACGACTGACGCAGTCTCTAAAAGTTTCTTCCATTCTTGGCAGAGCTAGACCCCACAGATGAGTTGCAGCTGATCTGGCAGATTGAGACAGCTAGCGGGCTCAACCAACAAAACCTCACATAGAAACACAGACTTTGTTTAGTTGAACACAACAGCACCAAACTAAACAATGATCTATTGCATTTATTGTTATTAGTATATTATAAATGCATTTTAATGTGGTTGTTTATTAATCCCAAAGGGAAATTAAAGTGTTTTAAATACAAACTGAATTGTAAAAGTGTAGACTGTTGATCCACCAACATATTCTGTCCCTTTTGATATGAACATTTTTTCAGTTTGAGTTGTTCCAAATTGCAGAAGCCTTCCTGAACAGACAGTGTACGTCTGACAGCCTCAGACGATTTATTTACTTCCCACTAGCTCACAGGGCTATCAAGAATCTTTATTGTCATTATGTAGCAACGGCTCAGAATTCACACATAAAACACAGACACAAAACAAGACATAATTGTTCAAATTGAATGCATCAACAACACTTCCTGAGATGCTAAAGAGCGTGGAAATAGTCCCTAGCGTCTGATAAGATTTAAATGTTCAAGTCAAAAAAGACAGATGACAACCACTTTACAGAACAATGTAAAACACGGTTCAATTGCATGAATGTATCAGTCAAACATTTTCGGAGAAGTTAAAAGGTGTGCAAATAGTTATTAGCAAAAACTGACGTGCTCAAGTTAATTGATGTTTAAGTCAAAAGACAAGTAGCTATCAGTTTACAGTCAATTTACTGGACGATATGCCAGCTTTCTACCACAGGATAGGGGACTATTACTGATACCAGCGTCAATAAACATAACTAAAATAAAATCTCAAATTATCCTTTAAAATAAAACTATGTTTTATTGCAGACGTACGTATAATCTAACACAGAAGCTTTTTGAAAAATGTGATTATTTAGCACGACCACAAGGTAATGGATCGACTTGTGGTCGCTTGTTGAGAAACTAAAGTTTTTAAAAGAATCCCCAGTGGAACAATTGTACCATACTTTCTACAACCTCCTTTTTCCAGCAGAACAACGCTGAGGTTTTGTGCAAGAAGGTACATGGTAAATGGACTGAATTTATATAACGCTCTCCTAGTCATACTGACCACTCAAAGCGCTGACATAGATCCTGGGTCCTTGATTTTGTGTCTGGCCAACCATTTCTGTCTTTACCTGGCTATATGTTTTGGATAATTATCCCGCTAGAAGACCCGAAGACATCTCTTTCCAGTTTACTGGTAGACTACACCAGTTCCCTTTGGAAGAGAAACAGGCACTCAACATCCCAGATCCTCCACCATATTTAACAGTGAGCATGAGGTGCTTTTTAAAAATGGCCTTCCTGTGTTGCAAAGCTAACCTACCTCAAATTTTTATCTGAACGCTCAATTGTTGTCTCTCTTTGTCTCACCAAAACACACACTTCCAGTTTAAGTCTAAGTAGAGTTGGCCAACTCCACATGTTAACCAGTTGTGTTAGGACGGAAAAGGCTTTTTCTCTACATGCCTCCCAAACAACTGGCTGGCATGTAGATGGCGTCCAGCCCAGAGAACCAGAAAGTCACGTTAGACAGGGGAAGTTCATGGAAACCGACAGAATAGGATAAAAATATAAGGTATAACTAAAAAAAAGGCTTCCGTTCTAATTAGTTTAAAAGCATTGTTTAGGATTTCGTTGAATACATTCCCCCCCCCCCACACACAGAATAAAAGTATTCAGATGTGTCCGTGTCTGTATGCGCACTCTTTGTGTGGATGCTGTTGCTTGCTACGCTACAGAGAGACTTTCTGACACGTCATTAATCCTGATCTTACCTCTGCAGTTTTTCACCTTTGAGCAGTACAAGAAGTTGCTCAGTCTCACCCCTTTGTCTCCTGGAGTGGTGAGTATGTCAGACAGAAGCACCTGAATACACTGTTGCTTAAAAAAATAATAAACACACACACACAGACACACACACACACACACACGCAAACAGCAAAGCGAGAACCAGGAAGAATAGTTCACCTGACGTCTCCTTAACTACAAATGTCAGTTGAAACAAACACAAACACCAAGAAGAATTTTACCAGGCAAATAACTTCATGTTGGTGCAAATATTCTTATCAACATTCAACCTTCAGTGCTGCTTGAACAATGAGTTATGCTTATCTACATTTAGAAGGGAAATTGCCGTGTCATTCAGTCTAGATTGTTGTTTTTTTAGTTAGGTTTTAGTTTTTTTTTCCAAGCCTTATGTCTGTTGACATGCTAACTCATCGCAGAGGCTCGGTAACTTAAACTTTAACATGTTTTTTTTTTATATATATATCAGTATGACAAATATAAAATACCTTTTCTTTTCAGGCATTAAAGACGCATCAGATGGCGCTGAATAAAAATACATATTTATGTAGGGATTAGCTGACAAAAGCAATATGGAATATCATCTTTGTTAAATGTTAAGCACATGTGAAAGCATCACATGTGCTTAACATTAGTGTTGATGACTGGCACGCTCAGAAATGACAGGCCTATCACTGATGTATAATAAAAACAGATAATAGCTTGTAAAAAAAAAAAAATGTAAGAGCCTTTCTACATAATAGTGATTTGTAAGATCAAACCTTTGAGGTTAATTGTTGTTTTAAATCAGGGTTTTATCATGTGTGATTGGTAAAATCAAAAGAAATCTGGAAGGTCTTGGAAAATAAATATATCACAAATATCACAAATATATTATTATTATTATTATTATTATTATTATTATTATTATTATTATTAATGGGTTGTTATTGCAACATGGTCCAATTAATTGTTCCCCTGCATTTACCCCCTTCAGGAGCAGTGGGCCCCCACTGTACGGAGTCCATGGAGCCTTCTGGGGCTAAGGGTCTTGTTTAGGGCACCCAGAGTGGTTATCTGTGGGATACCTAGTCGGGAACTTGCACCCTGCTCTATAATAGGCCACCATTCCTCCCTAGCTGGTCACCTTCATGACTGTCAACAGAGTACCAATGACAAAGTTTGAAAACTGCCTTTTTTCCACTAGCAATCTTTGGGTACATTTATTGATTGGCATTAATGTAATGAGTCCTAACAGCAGATTTAAATATTGTGTTTAGTACCTTGAAAACTATTCATAAATCTTAATTTTATTTAATTTTTTTCACTTTTGCCACAATACAGTCATTGTTGCTATTTTATCATGTGACAGACCAACACACAGCAGAGCAAACATGTTGAGTAAAGGTGTGACAGGCATTTGCGTTTAGCCACTTTTTGTCTGAGATCCCTAAATAAAATAAAAAGTGAATCCTTTTTCCTTTAGAAGTCAACTAATTGGTACACGGAGTTCCCGCGGGTGTAACTGAATCTGAGTATGAATGCAGCTGTTTTTTGATGACTTTAGAGGTTTGTTAGAAAGCATTAGTGAACAAACTGCATCCTGAAGACCAAGAAAATAAGCAGACAGGTCGTGGAGAAAGCTATGGAGAAGTTTAAAGCTGAGTTAGGTTTTTAAGAGGACATATCATGCGTTTTAGTGCCTTCCTTTTCACATTGAAATCATTTGGTTGTGGTCTAAATAAAGAGGAACAGCAATGCCTTGGTCTGAATTCCTCGTTACTGTTGCTCCACAGCTCGTCTTTTTCCCCCTGTTCTGAGGTTCATCTGAGAGCAACTGGTTTTGGTGCGGTCTCTTTAAATCTAAATGAGGCACTTCACACCCCGCCCCTCTAGAGGTCTTAGAGCGTTCCACTCCACCTCGTTCGGCCATTTTTGTAGTATAAACATTTTTGTAATAAACAATGGGACATTTTTGACTTATCCACTTGTAGCTTCGGCATCCTTGAGCTTGGACTACAAAATGGCGGATTCATGAAATCGGTTTGCCAGACGTCCAGGGCCGCTTCTCGATACCCAAGTACACAAGTCGTTATATGGCTCTCGTCATGCATTTTTTTGGGAAGTACAACAGAATGTACGTTCTGAGTACAGGAGTACAAAGAGGGCAATTGAAGCGGTCTGTACTCCGTCATGTCATGGAAACATCTGACAGGAAATTGTTGTTTGTTGATGCAAACCTAACACAACAGCTTAGAAGTGTGCTGTTTGAGGCGAGTGGTGGCCTAATGACTAGAGCCGTGCGCTTGCACTCTGAGAATGCTGAGAAGGCTGCAAGTGTCCGGTTCAAACCCCGCAGACTGCCCCTCTGGCTTCCAGAGCAAGACCCTTAGCCCCGGGCGCCGCACAGTGGCAGCCCACTGTTCCCTAAGGTATGAGTTATACGCAGAGGACACCATTGGAATATATGTGGAAATAAAGATGACTATGATTACAGCTCAGTTTATAGGAAATGGATAGTAAAATTTGAAAAAAATCTTAATTCCAGAAATATCAAATATAGGCTAGATGATTATGAAGAAGTGTCAGTACTAAGTGAAAACCATTTAAAATAATAAGTAAAGTTCGTTGTTTATCATAAAAAAAGCTTCACTAAGTAAATAATGTTAGTTTACCACCTTATATAACTTTTTCAGACTTCTGTTAACAGTGAAGCATGATTGTCCCCAAAAATGTATAACATGATTAATAATATTAGACGATGGCCAACTTTAGAGTTGTACAGTTGATTGATTTATTTCATTATTTCATAGGTTTGCATTGGATCCATAGGCAGGAACCGTTTTACTTTTTTTTTTTTTTTTCTTACCAGCCTCCATCTGGCGGGAGTTGTTACTTTACAACTGTATGACTCATTTACAATAACTACTGAATGCCGATTAACAAATTAGTTTTTCATTTATTGTTATCATGAGCTTAACTCTATAGACATCTTCAGTACAGATACAGACAGAAACAAAATTTTTAGTAAATAAAAATTATATTTCTCACAATAACAAAAAAATCAAACAAATAGATGGTCAGCCACCAAGTGCAATGAATTAATTACTTGACTATTGAGTCATAAGCAGATATTAATATAGTTAAAATATGTAAAAGAAGATGAGTACACAGTGGAGGAGGTTATGGCAGGACTTGAGGGGGAAGAGGATCACTGGATCACAGTAATCATCTTGCTGCCATATTCAGACAAAGTTTGAAACGGATAGATTTGAGTTGCTGGGGTGTGGTTATCACACACCACGAATTCAGGGGGTGGCCAATTGTCGGCCATGATGGATGGCTTACCTGTAAGTCTGAATCAAAGCCACCTCCACAGAGAGAACATCCCTTGCTAGTTTTAAGGCTAATGGTGGCAAAATGTTTACCTACCTCATCCATCATGCTCTTATTCCTCTTCTCCCACTCCTCCTCTTTACTGTCTTATTCCTGCAAGAGCTGCTAACCCTAAATCCCCCAAAGGTCTGTGCATATCAAGCGCTGTGATCACGTCAGATCATTAGTGCAATTTAATTACAGATTAGCGAGGCGGCTCTCCTTTTCCGTCTCCCATTCAGCATGGCACAGCTGAATGCCTTCACTCTGATTAATGAGGACACACACAGTAATAGCACAAATAAGGAATTAAAACGTGGCCGCCTGGCTGTGTAAACATCACAAGGCATGTCTGCGAGGATGCGTCCTGCGGCTCTGACAGCAGGATAAAGAAGCAGGAAGAATAATGAGTTATAGACACGTTCTCAACATGTTCCCATTACGCATCTTGCTGAGCATGCATTCGTGCACATTTGCAGGTGCAGAGGCACAAACGCAGAGAAATGCAAAGCCCAGTTTAAATACATCTGGTTGTGCAGGCTCTATTTTTTTTATTATTATTATATAGCAGGTATGTGAAATAATTATAACTGTAGTCGCCTTCTTTAGTACAAAATACTTGAAACAGCTTCCTGTTTTTATTCACCTTTTCTTTACTCTCAGAGATAATATCTAACACATTGTCAGCTAACACCCTCGGGTGTCTTCTGTGTTTTATGCAACTATTTGTCTAACAACAATCCTGACAGCTATGACAGATGCACATTTGCATTTCGAAAGAGAAAAGAACAAAAAGAAAACAACCTCAGAACAAGTTCTTAAAACAGCAGTTGCTGGTTGTGTTCTTGGAACTCATTTGCAGCTGTTGTTGTGTGTTACTCTGTTTGTACCCAAATGGTATCCTCTCACTCCTCGGTTTGAATCATGTCCATCTCCCCTCCAGGCGCTGTCTGCAGCAGGCCTCGGCTCAGGCTTGACTGAGGCTGTCGTTGTCAATCCGTTCGAAGTGGTGAAAGTCAGTCTCCAGGCCAACAGAGATTCCTTCAAAGAGGTTGTGTGGAATAAAATGCTCATCTAACTTTTTAAAACGCTGCTAAATGTTTACATTTAGCAGACAAGACCTTTTTTTAATTCTGTCTTCTGCAGCAACCCTCCGCTTTTGCCCAAGCACGACACATAATGAAGTCAGATGGCTTTGGACTGAGAGGTCTGAATAAGGGATTGACATCAACACTGGGACGCCATGGAGTTTTCAACATGATCTACTTTGGCTTCTACTTTAACGTCAAGGATGCCATTCCTACCAGCCCGGTAATATGCAAGTCAAAATGCTGCCCTGTTCGGAGTTTTGTCTGTGACACATTCCTGTTGCTGTGCTTCAGCGCTGCCTAACCTTTCCTGACTCTGCCTACTTTTGGCTAACCTCAGCCTCTGGGATCCTCACATGTCCTAGCCACAATGCTGCAGGAGAATAACAAGTGTTTAACGGTATGATTAGCTCGCACGGCACGGAGGAAGCAGAAATCAGAAAGAAGCTTCCAAGATCAGCTCAGCTAATACCTCGTCTGTTTGCTCTTCATAACATCCTCAAAGTTTCAAATTACACATCCGGCAGTGCCTGATGGCCCAAACAAAAGTTAATTTTGTTTAATGGAAACGTTACCATACGCCACTTCCACATGTACAAACCAGAGCATTAGATTAGAAGTCCAATGAACTAATTGGAAGCAGACAACCGTACTATTTTCGAGAGTAAGTTACAGTGGGAGGCCCGGCTCTCTTATATTTTCAACATTTTTCCAATGCTGCATAATGTACATCGCAGTGGTCATCCTCTGTGAATAACAATTATGTGGCTGGATGACTCACATAACTTCCTTCTTAGGTTATGGCCGTTACTTATAGGCTACATCAATTTGTATGCGCTATGCAGTATGTCTGTTTGTGAAAGGCTAAAGACAGACCCTGCACACTTTTAAATATACTATGACTTGTAAAAGTATTCATACCTCTTTGGCTTTTTGTCAGATCACAGCCACAAACTTTTATAGACCAGCACAAAGCACATCACAATTGTCAGTTCTAAGGAAAAGTATAATTGGTTTCAAAGGCTTTTGGGGTGTGTCTCATCTAGCTTTGGACATATAGAGAGTGAAACATTTCCCCTTTCTTCTTTGTAAACCAGCTCATTCTCACATTATATGGAGAGCCTCTGGGAACATAAAATTTCAAGTATTGCCACAGATTTTCCACTGGATTTAAGTTTGGACTTTGACTGGACCATTCACATCAATATGCTTTAAACCATTCAGTTTGTTGGTGGAGATTCTCAGTCATCCAGGTCAAAAATAGTAAAAAGAAAACAACTGGACTACTATTCTGAATCTAAGCTCTAACGAGGCCTCACCAGCAGGTCTATAAAGCTTGAAACTCCACACTACTCCAGACAATTTGAATTGAGAAAGCTTCCTGGATGGACATCTTCAGCTTCAGAATAGAAGTCCAGTTGTTTTATATTTTGAACCTTTTTTGGATTAAACTATTTTGTTGTTGCTCTGACTGTATGTTTAGGGTCGTTGTTGTAGACTTCCAGTGTTTTTGCAGAATCTAACAGGTTTTCTTTCAGTTCTGGTATTGAGCTTTATCCATTTTCTCATGAACTCAGAGCAGCTTACCTGTCTCAACTGAATAACAGCGTACCTACTGCATGATGCTGCCAACACAGTGTTTCACTATGGGTGATGTTCAGGGGGATGTGCTGTTTTGCTCTTCTGACTCACATCATTTTTGGGGGGCTTGTGTGCAAAACAGCATTTTACAAGTTGGCCCAAAAGTTATCTCATCTGATCTGAGCAGCTTCCACATGTTTGCTCTTTCTACTTTCTTTCGGCAATGGCTATCCTCACCAATTTTCCATAAAATTCAGATTTGTGAAGTGCACAACTAATAGTTGTCATTCAAGCATTTCTCCTGTCTGAATTGTAGCTCCTCCAGAATTACCAGGGGCTTCTAAGCTCCTTCTCTGACAAATGCTCTACTTGCCCAACACATCAGTTTAGGTGGACGTCCATGTCTTGGTAGGTTTGTAGTTGTGTCAAACACTTTCCATTTTCAGCAGATGAATTGAAAAGTACTCTGTGAGATGTCTAAAGCTTGGAATATGTTTTTATTCCCAAAGGCTGATTGAGACTTAACCTGACCTGTCTGTTAAATCTTATCTTCATGATGCTGTTTGTTCTCTAATAAACCTCTAAGGCTTCCACAGAACAGCTGGATTTAGAATGAGATCAAATTACTTAAAGGTGCTCTCTGTTTACCAATTAGGTCACTTCTGAAGGCAATTGGTTGCACTTGATTTTATTAAGCAGTATGAGAGGAAAAGGGGCTGAAAACATGTGCATAACACTTTCTTTCTTTTCGTTCTTTTTTCCCCTTTTGTTTTATTTCTATAAAGCCGTGTATCTTTTTGTGTTTGACCTAATGTAACCGGCCAAACACACAAATCCAGCACAACACAGAACAGAAGCGGTTACACTCACAATCATACACTAAGTTATGTTGGCTTTTCTAATACCATTTCTGTAAAATTCTGTGGTTGTAATGTGACAAAATGGAAGAAAAGAAATTTCACAGGGCTACGTAAATGTGCCTTATGTGTCTTTTAGCGACTGAGCTGATGTGTTCATTGCTAAAGCATGTCAGCAACATGAGCAATGAGCTTTCAAGTCAATCGTGTCAATAGTCAAATTTGGATTACCGAGCCCAGGCTTCTGTTGTACGGACATTTGAATAGCACATAGGAGGCAGATAGCACACTGCCATCATTCAGCAGGGGATGTGTGAGGAGATGTTTGCTTACGGCTGTTAGGAAGTGGGCTGATGGGTGTACTTAGGCCGTGGCTGTATTCCCCCCCACTTACCAGCATCCCACTTGAAAAAAACAGAAGAAGTGGGATTAGATGTTGATTTACCACAGCTCTCGGGGTGTCCAGCCGCTTGAGAAAGCCCTGGACCGGAGAGGCTGCTGTCATTTGTAAAAATATCCTGGCCAATTAGCTGTCAGAACTCTCCAAGTCTGGGCTTCTTTGGTACAGTAATACCCCTGTGCCGAGTCACAGCCCAATTACCCAAATTGTCCCCATATGCCTCCCTCGTCTGCCTGCATGAACCCTGTTTATAAATCCTCCGTCTTGGCTCCCCAAAGAACATGTGGTTCTGCTCAGCCAATCACAACGCTGCACCCCTTTCAGGAAGCACAAATCTGCCCCTCCAGCTCCCCCTCTCTACTACCATAAAATGATCAGGGCTTTCATGCCAGCTTTGCAATCATGCGCTCCAGTCCCATCATCTCTGTTTCACTTTCGCTCTTGTATAAAAATACAGTGTCAAATTACTATGTTGGTCAGCTTCCTGTCATTTCTATTTTTTTTTAAAACTCCTTCATCTTTCTTTTGTGACCAAATATATATCTAAGTGTATAATAATGTTTCTAGTGAATAAATGTTCTTATGAAATCCATAAGATTCAACTTCCTCTTTTAAACAGGATCCCACGTTAGAGTTCCTGAGGAAGTTTATGATCGGCCTGATGTCTGGGACCATCTCCTCATGTGTGAATATTCCCTTTGACGTTGCAAAGAGCCGCATCCAGGGCCCCCAGCCGATACCAGGAGAGATCAAGTACCGCACCTGCTTTCAGACCATGGCATTGGTGTCCCGCGAAGAGGGGTAAAAAAAAACAACAACACTAAAATATAATGTCAAGATAATTAAAGGATTTTGTTTGATTAGCAGTTAAGAGTTGATTATCAACCTCGGCTTTAGGTTAGCAGCCTGTTTTTATATGGTAGAAAATTTCCATAGTAGCCAGAACAGCAGATTGTTTAAACAGAAGCAGCAGTGGTGGAAGTGAGCAGCAAAAATTGTGGTTAAAGTTTTATATATCACGCTTTCTGTGACACAAATTTTACTTTTACGGTGCTTTGAGGCGGGAATGTAGCTGTGTAAAACTCAAATACCTGCTCAGCTGATCAAGATTTCCATTAATTGCAAAAGTGCTCCAACATTCCAGGGCATGTCCGTTGCCGCTGCGCTAATAACCAGCTTGTCTCGCCGGCTGTCGGCTGACCAGGCAGTCAAGGCCCTCTTTACACCGAGTTGAAGTCAAACACAGGAAATATTCAGTCAGATGATATCAATCAGCTCATGGTTTATTTCAGCGTTTTATTTGTCACTGAGCAAATCGTTTTGGCCGTGATTAAAGTTAACCTCCAAAACGGTATAGTTTTATTTAATTTTGATGTCTTACTGGAGAGCAGTAGAGTAAATTAGGAAATTATCAAGTTACTCATCTTTAACATAGGCCTGCAATGACAGTACAACTGCTGGAGTTCCTCAAGGATTAAATAAGTAAAACAGCAAAAGTTCAAGATCCTTTTTTATGGCTTTACAGCTCTGTGCATCACGCTGTCACGGTTGTTTGGTGACAGATGTTACATTGAGGTAAGAGCGGGAACAGCAAGGGATGCGTTAATTTTCTTATTACTGCCACCTGCTGGACTGGAGGTGTAGGGCTGTTTTCTTTGCAACTTCCCCATACGTCATTACACTGATTTAGATATATTTTCTGCTACCTTTTAAAAGCGGTGGAAACAGAAAGCACGCAAATTACCCAGGGGGAAATTCCAGGTATTTAAATTCTGGGAATTTCGGTGGAAAAGGAGTTAAGCAGTTTATATCTTACCTACTGTACATAACTCTCTTGGCAGCTTGGTTTACAATAAATTTAGATTGGTTCGTCCCAGAGGTTGAAGCTATTGGCCAGTTCAAGAGGGGACCAAAGTGGACTTTTGTTGTGGCTAAAAAAAAAAAACTACAGTCTCCAAAGCGTTAGAGCAGTTTATGTCAACGCTATTTTATTAACCTTATAACCAACATCATCTAAGTTCGATTTTTAAATATGACCCCAAATATTTAGGGGACATGAAATAGTTATGTTCATTAATTGGAAAAATTGGAAAATGTTTTTAATATTAAGTTGTTTTATTTAACTGTATTTCCTTGTAAATACCTACCTCACAGCAGTTTGAAAACGATGAAGTCATAGCTTTCACCTCTAACCTTAGCTTCGACCTCAGACATTTAAGCTGTAATGGCAGCAAGATTTAACCACTTGCTCTGCCCCCTCTTCTTTGTTTATCCAGTCAGTAATTGTCTCACATGAAAGTAAAACTTTATAAAAAGCTAAAATATTTTAGCACTTTAAGTAAATGATTTTTGCATTATTATTGCATTATCTTTGCATTATCAGATGCTCATGTTCCTGTCAGGCAGTTAGTTATTCTGACCAGAAGCTTCACATGTTACATTTCACGTACCACTGGTGTCGCTTGATCTTCTACTTTAATTTCCAGTCTAATTATCGGGTTCTGTTTAAATTACTCCCAATGCAAATGAAATTACAGTTTAAAGCAATGATTGTTTAAAGGAAATAGGATTCAATAAACAGCTTTTACATTTCTGAAACTGGAGTTGTTTTAAGACAATACAAGGCAGCAGTGGTCTTGGCACCTAATCGTTGGCTTCAGCCTACGGGATTAGTTTATCTGAATCTAACCTCATTCCTGTAGTCCATGAGTCTTGTGAATAAATTATGTGTGTGATTTCTGAGCCAGCATTCTTACATGTAAGCAAACTCTCTTACAGAGCAAGACCAAAAAACATGTAGAGACATCACCTTTTATACCTTAAATGGGATTATATATAATCATGAATATGCAATCTTTCAAAGATACTAACATAATTGGCTGCCTTGTAAGCTGCACTAATATGGACCACAACTCTATGAAAAGCTCTGATGTGACATCTATGGGTTAAGTTTGTGGTCTTAATCCATTTCATGTTAAGACCACAAACTTGTGTCCCAGCTTTTTAGATTTTATTTTATCAACCAAAACAAAAATAATGTAGAATTGACATCTATTTTTTAAACTGCTGAGAGCTCACAGCCCAACAACTATGTTGGGTAGTGATTTTCCCCCGTGGGCCATTAGTTGACAATATGAAAGGAGCAAACATGCAGAGTTTGTACTGGTCATTTCAAATTCTGAGTGTTCAGCCACATTGGACTTGGTTCCTCATCCTTTATTAACCAATGGAAACTCAACCACCAATCTTCGGAATAATTGTGTTTCACTTTGGGTGCATGTTTAGGATGCTACTCCTAAAGCCACAAGTAAAGCTTCATCTCTCACAGCACAACAAATACCAGAGCTTCGCAGGGATATATCTATGGGCACGTGATTATTGAAAGGTGAAAAATAAGAAATGTAGCTAAATTGCAAAACCTTCACCTAAAAAGTGCAGCTGCATATGATTATTATTGAAAGCAGACTGTTTTACTTCAACTTCCACTATCTTACCAAAAGTTGAAGCACCAATCAATCTTGCAGTCATACCGCCAGGAGTAAGGGTAGATGCTAAATGAAGTTGCCAAGAGAGCATTGCCCTGGAAGTAAGATATTAACTGCTTATAATATTTTTGATACAATCTTAACTCAAAAACTCTGAAACCTTTAATTCAAGGCCGTAAAACATGAAAGTTAAATCCCCATAAATTTAACTCAGAACCAGCTGGATTTCCCAGGTATGTGTATACATACAAGGAATCTGACTCTAGATCGCACAATGCTCACAATCTGCTTACTTATACAATAATACAACAACACAATAATGCAAATATCTCACAAATTACTGCAGATTTTTGTCAATTCTGTAGTAACTGTGAACATATATTCAAGTCTAAGAGAATCGCAACTCCAAATGGAGGCTTCAAGAAAAGGTGTATGTTATGGTAGCAGTTGCCCCAGGCTTTCTATTTTGCCCCCATACAGCTCGACGAGACAAGACCCCAAGAGATGTTTGTCGTTAGTGGATGTTGTTAGTTTGTAGACAGGGTGGGGGTAACGGCCTGAATGGCACTGAAACCTTGTCACAGGCATGCACAAACTGTGGCCCCTACGCCACATCCAGTCCCCTTCCCTTAACACAACACAGTCTCAGCTAATTAGTGGTCCCTATGGGAGACATCGTTAAGCAGACCCTAACGAGCCGCGCGGCGCTCCACGGGTCAATCTAATCAGACAGAGGGCCAGGGAGGAAGTGGGTCGAGCCTTATTAACGCCATCATTGGCGGGGGCAGGGAGCGGGACAGGGAGCACGAGGCAGAGGCAGGCAGCCACTGATCACCTTGAACGCATTAAGGGGCAGGTACTCGCCAGCGCTGCCTGTTAGTCCCCCGATGGGATGACAGGCATGCTAGCCAGCAGACTGATGGATAGCGGGGTGAGATCAATCATCAACATGAGCCCTATGGTCCTTCTCAGATTAATGCACCATATTCTATTCCAATTTTCATTATAGAATAAAAATGTTATTGATTTACTTTTTCAAAGTTGCATCTCGTAGAGATAGCCCTACTTTTATCAGAGTTGAAGCAATATAAATTGTTCATTATTTATTTGCTGATTATTTTGCTGTACTTATATTTGATATAAAAAAAAATTTATTTCCTTATCAATTTTAAAAGAGAAGAGTTACACATTTTTGTTATTTGGATTCTTTTACTCACATGTGTCTGTACTTTTTCCTGCAGCTACTTGGCTCTATACAAGGGGTTGGTTCCCAAGATAATGAGACTTGGACCAGGTAAAAACATTTCAATGATAGTTTACGCTTTTACCTATTGTCTTAGTAATATGTTAGAAAATGTTTTAAATGTTTGTACATCAACCTATACCTGTAAAGTTTACCATTTGAAGCAGCTTATTTAGGGATTTCATTGAACATTTCCAGTGATGTGAAGCCACAACAAGCTTGTTTATCTCTCCTTGCCATAATATCCAGCATTATAAATTTTATAACTAACCAAAGTTTTAAATAATAATTTTTGATTCTTGTATTACAGTACCTTCCAGAGATTTTTAAGCTCTTTGAAACTTTTTCACATTTCATGATGTTAAGCCCAGAAAACTTGATTCCCAGCTTCTTGGGATTTTTTTTTATTGACCAACACAAAATTAAAGGAGCAATAAGTAAGAAATCAACTACAAAATTAACCAAACTCATTCTTACTTGTCACCCAGGAAGAAGTAACAATCAGTTCTCTCCATCAACAATAACTTAGTCAGGTTTTTCTCCTTTCAAACCTAGAGGTACGGTCCGGAACTACTTCAGTTCAGAGTGTAGCCTGTGTTTACTTCCTGGTTCCTGAGCCAATCACATAAGAGTTCCCAGGGTTACCAAAACAGAGCACAGTATTTGGTATGTTATCTTGGCAAAAGAGCAGCAGCCTGCAAACATGGAAGAACAGAATACAACATAATATACCTATTCTGTGTTAGTAAAAATTCAGTGGGCGTTCACACCATTGAGAAACAGCTGTTCTCCGTGAAGGGGTTGTGTATGTGTTCTTCTGATTTGTAGCACTGGGTGTCAGTATTAGTTATTGCTCCTTTAATGTGTAATTGTGAAGTAGAACGAGAATTAACAAAGGTGGAGAGCATTAAAATACTTTGTAGAATCACAGTCTCTGAAAAGTCTGTCCTTTCTTGTTTAGGAGCTAGTTCAAGCTCAGTTAGACTGGATGGAGAGTGTCTGTAAACCTCAGACAGGAAACATCTAGCTAGTAGCTCTTATTGGTGTCAAGGATTGTTTAAGACCACAAACTTGAGTCCAAGCTTTTTGGATTTTATTTTATCGACCAAAACAGAAATAATGTAGAATTGTTAAATAGAAAGAGAATTATTAAAGGTTAGCAAAGTTTTTATGAATCAAAATCTGAAAACAGTTGACTGTTAAAATACTTTGTAGAATCACAAATTCTCGTTGCGTTTTGTACATTTAAAGACTGAAAAGTCTGCAAACATCTAGCTAGCAGCTCTTACTGGTGTCAAGGGTTGTTGTCTCAAGTCTTTTGCAGCCTCAAAGTTTTTCTTGCTGTATACCTCACTCCATCCATCCTCCCATCATCTCTTCCTTGTTCCTGCTAAAAAAAACAACAGCATCCCCTCAACACAATGCTGCCACTATTATGTTTCACAGTGCTGCAGATGTGCAGTGTTAGGTTTCTGGCACAAGGTTTTGCATGCAGACCGAAAGGTAAAATGTGGATAAATATTCCAGATCACCTTTTCCCACATGTTGACTTGTTGCAAACTGGAAAATGTATTTCTTATGACTTTATTTAAAAAAAAAAAAAATCAAAGTCTTACCATCGTTTAACAAATTTCATATTTTGTGGAGTGCTCAGTTATTGA
This sequence comes from Fundulus heteroclitus, assembly GCF_011125445.2. Lineage (NCBI taxonomy): Eukaryota > Metazoa > Chordata > Actinopteri > Cyprinodontiformes > Fundulidae > Fundulus > Fundulus heteroclitus. The sequence continues at coordinate 22,906,207 of NC_046379.1, forward strand.
GGGCTGTATGGTTGGTAGTACTGTTGTTTAGCAGGAAGAAGGTCCTGGGTTCAAATCCTAACCTGGGATCTTTCTGCATGGGTTCTCTTCGGGTATTCTGGCTTCCTGCCACACTTTTAAACCATGACTAGGTTAATTGGTCTCTCCAAATTGCCCTTAGGTATCAGTGTGTGTACATGCTTGTTTGTCCTGTGTGTCGGCGTTGCCCTATGATGGACTGTCCAACCTGTCCAGGGTGGACCCCGCCTCTCGCCCAATGACCGCAGGAGATAGGCACCAGCAAGACCAATAATGACCAAGAAATAGGCATCTGTGTTTCCTGGATCTTACTAATGATTGTTTAAATGCCATATTAAAAAACAGAATATTTGGTACATTTCTCATATCCACAAAGCATTGTTTCTCATGACTCTTTTGTCATATTTTGTTGCAGGTGGAGCGGTGATGCTGCTGGTCTATGAATATGTGTCTGCCTGGTTGCAGAAGAATTGGTAACGAGAAAAACGGAAAAGAGAAATGAAAGCCTTTAAGTTCTGCTCCTAAAGGAATCCTCATTCACAGAACTGGAGACGGATCACAAAGCCTTTTTTTAAAGAATTACCAATATACCAAATCAGCATTACCATATTTGGACAATAAATCCTCATCTTGCTCAGGACTAAAAGCTGGGTAAAACGTTTCAATGAAGTTGTATGGAAAACCAGCAACCACCATTCAATAGGAGTGGGGGTACAATAGATTTGAATTAGCACAGAATTAGTTTGATTTAATTTTAAAAAAATTGTTTTAGTTTTTTTTTGCTTTAGAATCAAGCCATCCAATGATAGATGAAGCAAATGCTGACTTTATAAAGTGTCTTTTGTAAATGGAGCTCTGAAGTTATTACATAAAAACAGGTTTAAACATCAGAGCCCTGTTAAAACATATAATTGCAGTTTCAAACTCTTTCTGTTGCCTTAGATATGATGTTTGTGTTTTCTGTGCCCTGCTCCTTGTCCCCCACTCGTTTGAAAGTGGTCAGAGTTTAATAAATTAAACTCATAAGTAGGCGACTGCCTTCCCGGTCCAGGACTCCCGTCACTCCCCTACAGGCAAGATGAAACTGTGGATGAGTCCAATTCTTTATGCTAAAACAAAGAAAAAAAATGTAAAGCTGTCTATTTTAAAATAATCCACAACACCAAAACAAGTTGTTTACATGACAACCCATTTTCTGTCTACAATAAATTAAGATGTAACTGACTTTGTAAACCGGACATGGTTTTTTACCTGCTTGGTTGTCCTGTCACTCCTGTTTAAACAGAAAGGGTTAAAGGTTGTTTTTTTTAAATGCACTTCAGATTTGGAATGACACAAACGCAGTTTACATCAAACAAAATGCTGGCGTAAAGCTTCTTGGAAAGGTTGTTCTCCCCAGCCTTTCATAATCGTCATCTTCTCTGGTGCGTCTTCACTGGAAAGAATTGCACATCATGGACGCTTCTCCCCTCTGAGGGCTTCATTGTGCTCTTTTTTTTCAGGCATGTAGGTAATTTCTGTCATCACAAACATGTGGTTGTTCTTATTTTAACAGATTCACGTTTGGACGTATCCCATCTGGGAATAGGTCCAAACTAATTAGGGAGTTTTATGGAAAAACCATTACGAACACACGGATGATGCAAATTAAGTTACTTGGGGACTAAAAGATTTCTACTTATACAAAGTATGACATTAATATGAGTCAAAGTACCCAAATCATACCAGCAACTTTCCCTGCATGGGAATTTATGTTTTTTTGCTTTTATTTGTAACCTATTCCTAATCATTTCAGCCTATGCAGTGCTTTACGAAAATATTTACACCAAGGTTTTTCACATTTACCGCATTACAGCCAGAAATGTTGCATTGCAGCCTGTAAATCTGTTTGTTTTTTGGGATTTTTAGGACATAGTGGTCCATAATTGTGACACTGAGAGAAAATAAAACAGGGGTTCTCAACATGTTCTACAAATAAAAGTCTGAAAACAAGGTGCATTTATATTTAACCCCAGTTGTCAACAATTTAAGCCTCTCACTGTAAATTACAGCGGCAAGTATTTTGGGTTATGTCTCTACTAGCTTTGCACACATAGAAAATGGACATTTCCTTGTAATCTAGACAAGGAATGAGTAACAATGTCAGCTTCTAAGTATTTCCACAGATTCTTTATTGAATTTAACTCTTAATTTCACTTTGCCTAGATCATTGATCTAAAAACCGTTCAAGCATAGCTTTGGTTGTATCTTTAGGGTCATTCATCCCAGTCTAAAGTCTTTTCCAGCCTTTAACAGGTTTCTTACAGGATTTCCCTGTATTTAGCTCCATCCATCCTGTCATAGTCAGTAATCAGTTTCCCTGTCTGTGTAATAGATATAACCACAGTATGAGGCTGACACAGGGCTTATTTGGGAATTAAATTACACACAGGTGTACTGTATGATTCTGTTTGATTTAAGGACATCGCATCAATGGGGGTTAAATATAAACACGCGTCAATGTTTTCCAGTTTTTACTTCTTAAAATATTTAGAAAACCATGTACCGTTTTCATTTCCCTTCAGCTATGCACTTTGTGTTGATCAATAACATAAAAACAAAACAAAATGTATTTAAATTTGTGGCTGTTCTGTTTAAAAAAAAATATGTGACAAAGTTTCAAAGAAACACTTTTGTAAGGGATTGTGTTTGTAATTGCAGATACATACTGTGATCTCCCGATTTCTAGAAAATTCTTATTTCAACTTTTCAATGAGCTTACGATGACTTATAAAATCACAAGAAATGAGGAATGCTGTTTTCATGTTTTGTTAAAAAGCATAAAATAAACAATGAACTCCTCATGTACTTGTGTGTGCTATGGTTGAGAAACATTCCTCCCTCTGCCCTAATGGCCGACTTCTGCTGTCACACATCCGTCTTCCCTGCTTGTGCTCCGGCTCGGCGCTGATATAAACGTATCGGCTTTCCTCAGTTTACCGCGCCATCACTCGCTTCTCGTCTCTCCGCCATCTTAGCCTTTTGTTATTTGACTAGCTGTCAGTCGTCCAGCTCGCGCTTGCCAACCGAGTGTCAGTCTCTTCCGTGTCTGAGCAAAGATTTAGGTCCAAGCTAAAACAACACGCCTTAAAAAACTCCAATGTGGCTGCAGGTTTCGATGCCCGCCGCCTATCTTTACCACAAATATGCAGTCTCACACACACCTGTCTGACAGCCGTAGGCGTAGTGGCTTCCCTCGAAAACACTGATCATTGCTTTATCTGGTAGCAGCCCGAACCGAACCACGATGGCATTTAACTGCTAACGTATACGTGGGAGTTTCCCTTTTGCGCCAAACTAGAACGGCTGCTGCTTTTCTGCCCAGGGGCATGTGGTGACAGATGAACAACTGTGGCTTGCAGACGGATGAAATCGTAAGCACTTAACCTGCCCTGTTTGTAATGAAGTGCTCGCCGTGGACGTTTGTTTCAGGCCTGGCGGCTTGCAACATGCGCGCCCAAATTGTTGGTAGCTAGGCAACAAAGCCACCCTTTGCCCCGAATTCCCTGCAAATCTCGAGCATCATAAATCAGCAGCCTTGATATGAAACGTTTCACCTCAGCGGCTCCACTTTGACAAACCTGCAATCTGCTCGCGGCTCTGCCTGCGTTTTCCAATGCAAACACTGTCGGTGATTAATGTGCATTAAAAATCTACCACAGAGAGGGTGGACGCATGCACAAAGACGTCCTGGGTTTGTCTCTGGTGAGTCTTTTTTTTTTTTTTTTTTTCCTTCTCCCCTGTTCGAGAGGTTTTGCTCACCTGTCGGCTCGACATTGTTGTTCTAAGACATTAGGAAAACACTCTGGCTGTCGTCAGCTTCTTTTAAAAGTGCTCACTGAGCACAAGCAAGTATGGAGCTCTGTGTTCAGCCAGTGTCAACATTCTCTGCTCTGTGTTACTCCGCAAAACGGGGCTGTCTTGTTTCTGATTGCATGTGGAGAAGTAAAGATAACCATATGACACTGAAGTCAGACTCAACATAATTAATTATAAACACGTGTCGGCCCCTATTTTCAAAACTACATCGTGTAGACCATAAAGCTGAGCAGCAAGGGTCTTTTGAAATCCTTATTTGTTTGTTTTTAAATGATTTCGCCGTACTTTCTGTTGTCTAGGTTGAATTCTAATGTTTTGGGTCAAGGAAGGCCACTTCTTGTTGATTTCTGCTCAAGTAAAAGACACGTTTGAGTTAAAAACGGCACGCAACTCTCTCCTACCAGCAAACAGAGCCATTTGCTGGTGGTAATAGATGGTCTTTGCTAAAAGGACGGCGGGCCTCTGCAATCGGCTTGTCCCCCATGTGATGTGGTTCACGTACGGTCAAACACTGCGACCGTGAGCAACGGTCCGTGACCACTGGATGCGGGGAGAGGTGCTTTCCAAGTCAAATCAGCTCCTGCATGGGGAGGACTGTTGACACTGCAACGCGGAGGGACTGTTTATGCTGCAACACAGGATGGATAGAGAGAGGGGGAAAAAAAAAAAACGAGATGCCTCCCGAGCAGCAACACGAGGGGAAGAGAAAGAGAGCAGGTGAGCAGCTTTATCAAGAGATCAATCTGCACCTCTACGCTGGAGCTCAGTTTGGTTAAATCCCTGGTTTCCACTGAAGGGCTAGACGGGGCTTGCCAGACTCGCCGAATAATTTATTACTCTACACTTTTCCCCTTTTGAAACTTGCAGACAGTGTTTCTTCTTCTTTTTTTCCGTCTTTTTTTTGTGTCTTTCTGCAAAACTGTACATTTGCAATCTATGTGCTAATGAACGTATTTGCCTCACACTGACATTTTAGTTTAGCGTTCACCAAGCACAAAAGCCCCAAAATTAATTCTGAGTCGCAAAAGGCTGAAAGTTATGTTATGAAATTAAATGAAAGTTCTAATATAACATGAGATTATAATCTGGAGCTTTATGGGTTTCCTCTTTTTTTTTTTTTTTAAGAAACTGAAAAGAAAAAAATGCTTATACGGGATTATTACTGTACGTTTAATATAAAATGTACAGTTGAGCCAAAATGCATTCATACCCCTGACAGGTTAATGTTTAAAATAATTTACTAATTTGACCAACATGCCTCTCTATCAGTCAGTAATGTTAACATTTTGGGGTAGTCCACCCAGAATCCAGGCTTGAAGCAGATAGAAAATGTGAGGGGAGCTAAAGATTAAAGTGGTGGCAAGGTTTGAGGTTTTTGTCAAAATACCAGTGGAAACATGCGAGAAGGAAAAACGGCTCAGCAATTATAAGAAGGGTGGGACTGCTTGTGATGCCAATAAGGATTGATTATCAAGGCCGTTTTATTAATTAAAATACTAATTAAAAACATTTTTACGCTTCAGCTGATATCTTTAAAGACTTCATAAAACAATGTGAAACTGACTTATTTATCAGAAATGAGCTTCTTGGGTGGATGAAAATTATTTTAAATATTTTAAAATAAATCATTTTTGTTTAGCTGTGTTTCCTATGGTTTTAATCTATTTTTTTTTTGTTTGTTTTTTGTTTTTTCTTGTCAGAATAATTGCTCTAATATAACCAGAATTCTTCATCTATTCTGCAAATCGGGCAGAATACAGATGTATCATTTCCTACCAAAACGAGAAGCATGAATAATGTAATGAGGTGAGCAAATACTCCTGGCCAGTGTGGCTCTATGTGGCGATGAACTCTGTGCACTCAAAGCCTGTCTGATGGACTGCCCAATGAGGCATGACACATGGAAATCAAAAACGAAGGCCTACTTGCTTTTTTTGCGTTTGTTTCGTTTTTGCTTATGCAAAGCAGCTTCCTAATCATGTAAAGCAGGCCAGAGTGCCGGAATACCCTGAATTTAGCAGAGATGGGGTAAATGGAGAGGAGCTAAAAAACACATTTCGCCGTGATGACGTGTACGGTACAACTTCCGTGTTTGTGATTCCCCCCCTCCCACCCAAAAACAACCAGGAAACCTCCGGGGAAAACCAGTAAACAGCCAAACAATTTAATAAGATACATTCAATTCCACTGTGCAACATTTGTCAATTGTTAATGCTCTGCAACGTAATTCCAATTCTGTCCAAATGTGCATGGAGACTGCCATGCATTCTGCAACGCTAATTGCACTTCATTCAACGTACCTTAATCTAATAAATAAGACTTCTGTGTGGAGCTCTTTCTTTGGCTTCACTTTTAGTGGAGTGGGAAAAGCACTGCTCCATCTTTTAAATCATAAACAACAAGAAGTATACAAAAATTTAAAAAAAAAAAGCAATAGTAATTAACAAGCACCCTGAAACACTTGTGCAAAGTGTTTTCCCTTAGGTTGATTGTATATGTCTGAAGTTGTACATTACCCCGTTTCTGCCCAAAGACTGTGCAGTTAAGGATCTGAGAGGAATTGTGTTGATGGGTGGAGTGGTGGTCACGCACCAGTCCCTTCAGAACACCTGTTCCACAAGTTCTTTTTAGACAACGAGTTTGTTGTATTGTCCGTTTACTCCCTGTGAGTCTTTGGTCTCGCCGTGTTGACCTTGAAGGGGAGTGGGGGAGTCGAGGGGGGGTTTGGGGGGGGAAAGCGGCCTGCTCTCGATGGACCGACTCATGGCTCTGAGTCCTTCATAGAAGGGTGGCAGAGGGAGAAAAACAACAAGACCTGAAGTCTCCTGTCCTGTCCACTCGCTCTCACCCCCCCACTCCTTCCACTGTTTCCCCCCATGTTCGTCTCCAGTCCTCAGAAGGGGACCTCAGAGCGCCGACGCAGCGACCGGGTGGAAGCCGTCACGGCTGGCCGCCATGCTCTTGAAGGCCAGAGGGGCGGCGATGTCACAGCTGTGGGGAGATAGAGCACTGCCACTGGCCGGCTGCCATGTGGGTCCGGTCACATAGGCCGACGTGGTGGCGCTGTACCCCATGTAGGGTGACACTTGGGTGGGAGGGTGGTAGGGAGGGATGCTGGGCGCTGTGACATAGCTGTTCACTGTGGGCAATCCACTCGGCGTCTGGAAATAGGAAGGAAAAGTCGAGATTAAATCTGCAATGTAGATCTAAAAAGCTCCAATTTAATTGTCCCAAAGGGATGATTTATCTTCTTTGATTAAATGAAACAGAAATGAGGTGCCAAACATTGTTATTAAGCTTTGAAAAATATTAAAGAGTCCCATCCCAGACAAATACACACACACACACACATACACACACACACTGTAGCTATAAAAGTAAGCAGCAGAAATAAGTGAAGGCGATGTTGGTTGAATTATATGCAGCAGACCTAAATCCTAACTTCACAACCACCACATAAAAATCCCATTTTGCCAATTTTGATGAAAGTATGAATGATCAATTATGCGCACTCACGCTCCTGGCTCACATTAAAGGAGTAGAACAACCATACATGCACGGTCGGCCTGTTTTTTCTACGCTGAAAATGGACGTTTCTCCGTCAGCGTCCACATACCGCGGCAGCTGATGGAGTACACGCTGGTTGGGGGAATGCCACAAAACAGATGTCATGATAGATTGAGGGCGCAAGGCAGGAGGAGAGGAAATATGATAGAAAATGAGGAAAGGGAGGGCCTCGGAGTAGGAACGGTCTCTGGCGCTCTGGCACAAGACCAGGATTTAACTGGAGGATTTCACATTTGGACCATGGAGGCAGAATTTTTTCTCAAGGGTGGTCCGCTAGTGATAGTACAAATATTTTATTATGAGGTTTTAGAACAATTCATTTTTTTCTCCTGCACTTACATGCTTGTCTGAAATGGTTAAAAATATATATTTATTATTAAAAATATATAATTTAGCATTATACATTGGTATGTTACATGCATGAAATTACGTGGGGATTTTTTTTAAATGGTTCTGTTTTGAAACTGATCATAGTTTCTATTATGCTTTTCCTAAGATTTAAAGTCCTTTTTTATTAGGATGCCAGCAAAAGTTTTGGGGAGACCAGAGTTTTCTCTGGCTGTATAGTTCAAAAAGTAAATTCCGTGCGCCTTGGGCAGCTGGCTGAACGAATGCTACTATTCTTTTGTCATGTTTAAAAAAAAAAGACTGTTGGCTGCTTAAAAACAATAGAAAAGCAGAAACAGTTGTGGTGTGAACATTAAACGAGTACACTCTGCCACTATTAATGATGTAACGCTGGAAAAGCGGGTATAAACATGGATGGATGTTAGAAAACTAAGCTAAAAGTGTCTGTTAAGCTGCATGCGAGCTACCTGAACAGATAACAGGACTTATTAACCAGCTAGTATCCACTTTTTATAATGATTAGATCTGCTAAAGGGTAAAATAGTCGGCGAACATACAAGCCTGAAAATGACCAAATATATGCTTTTGAATTAACTTTTTATAGCGAAATCCCAATTAATAAATGTTTTATAAAATTTTGAATGCATTAATCAACATTTTGTGGTTACATCAGTAAGAATAAATGTTTCTCTGTTTCAAATAAAAGCAGTAAAATCATATTATCCATCCACTGTCTTATGAGTGCAGAGTAACGTGTGTGTGTTACACGTTACCCTAAGGGGGGGCGACTATCTTCAGCGAATATAAATCATGTTTTGCTTTTTTTTCTCAGTTTTTGCGCACACGCTTCAAACCTGTGGTATATTTGGTATATCATAGTTATGCACATACCATGAGACTGTCACACAGACCAGTGGCTATTCAAAACAACTAATCATTGCAGGGCATAACGCCACTTGTCTTCTTTTTCTTTCTGTTTAACTGCAAAACTTCATCTCAGGAATTATGCCTGTTATATCTTATATCATTTTCACATAGTTTAGTTGCAATCACCTTCTCAAAAGTAAAGCACATCACAAACGCAGCTGCACATAAGCGCAGATTCTCATCAGATTGCATCATTTGCTGGCTGCGCATGATTTTTATTTTTGTATTTTTTTTGGTGGGTGACTAGCTCATTTTTAAACTGGATCGACTGTTGTATCTTGGCATGTGTAATATAATAAATACATTCCTTGATCTCTCTTTATTTTCTTCTATTTTTATTATATTGACATTGTGCTTGAAGCAGCAATTTGGATTTGAATGCAATTGCATTTTTGGAAATGTACTTAACATAATTGCTCAAATTTGCCTTTTAATAGACGCATGTGAACCCAAATTTGTGTGTTCTTTTTTTTTTTTATCCACTTCTTGATTTACATACAGATCCATAATGACCAATAAAAATTCAAACGTTTTGCTTTTAATCCCACTGTTTTCACTCTAAATCAGCTTTGATGCTTAAATACGTTTCGGTGTGTTGAGAACGTAGAACGATTGGCCTGTTTTTGCTCAGAGCAGCTCATCCATCCCCGACTCGTTCGGAACGAAGGCAGTTATCGCGGGATTTCTTAAATCTGACTCGGCGATGCTGCCGTTGTCTCCATGGAGACATCTGTCCCTCTCTGCTGTCGGAGCAGCGCCTGCAGGTTACGTGTTTCCTTACCGCGGCGCAGCCCTTTGGCCTTGCATACGCACGACCTGCTGGCCTCTACTGTGATTTTAGTTTAAAACGAACCTGCTGGATGTTCGGATGTTAAAAAAAAAAAATTGTTTTACTTTTGCTTTTCAGAACCAGGGGAATAAAATACAATAAAATAAAAAAAATCTGCAGGTTTAAAACATGGAGGGTGTTTGTTTGAAAACGTCGGAGCTGTCCGTGTTTGCATGGCACTCCACAATCTGCTGGTATTTTGCCATCTAAGGAGAATCCATAAACTATACTTTTTTCGCATATTAAGATTTTTTTTTTTTTCAGATTTTTTTTCTTTTTTTTTTTTTTTTTCAAAATTGGTATTTGTAATGGTTGTCTTTTAATTTCCTACATTAGCTTTTCTGGTTTTGTATAATAATTATCATTATTAATTATTATTATTTATTATTATTTTGAGTAACCGTCTATCAAACCCTGTTTTGGGGGCGCGCTGAAAGCGACAGCGCCAGCCAGATTTACTGCACACCGAGCCTGAAAATCTCCCCACTGATAAAGCGGGACCATCAATCATGCTTGATGGACATTTCTCAAGTTTGTGCGCGCCCTGTCAAATTAAGATAGGAAAAAACACACGCATGCGCACACGTCCACCCGCTGTCATCTAAACGAATTTAAATGTGAATTACTAGTTTAGGCTAAATTATTATTAGTGTAGCGTAATATAGAGGCTGTTTTTTTTTATTTTGTTTAAAGCAAATGTATGCCCCCCAAAAAAAGATATGATTCGGTTTTGTTCATGAGTGAAATAACAATCATCTGTATTAGTATCTTGACGCTTATTTCGCCTCTAGAAGTCTGTGTTAATTATGAATACACTGCTGTACGTAAGATCGGAATGGATAAATGATTTACCTGTTGACTCGAAATGACTGGGACAATAGCATTTATTGTAGACAATGAGTTTTGTTTGTTTTTCTTTGAAAAATATTGGATGAAAATCAAAAATATATAGAATGCTTCTGAAAACAATGAGCCCACCTTTATGGGCAGAGCTGCTGCATATCTTATATACATAATAGTTTGTAATGTTTTTTACAAAAATGAGAAAAACATTCCAAAAGTTCTGTGTGCTCGCATAATTAATAGGTGAATAAAAGATCTAATGAGTTTTGCTTCTTTTTTATAAGTGAAAATAAGTTGGAGGTTTTTTTTAAACCATAGCATTATTTTATGAAACCTATTTGACTTGAAAACGGCTAAATCACAATCCCCCAAAGAACTGATAAATAAGCAGAATCAACAAAAAAATGCTTGTGAAAAAAAAAAAAAAAAAATAAATAATAATAATAATAATAATAATAATAATAATAATAATAATAATAATAATAATAATAATATATATATATATATATATATATATATATATATATATATATATATATATATATATATATATATATATATGAAATAAATTAATATAAATATTCGATACTGCTATAATGGGTGGGAAATTTTTGAATAAAATCAGACGTGTCCACATTTTACCTGCGTGTATTTTGCTTCGTGGGGTTCTAAATGCGCCTTATCCATGCCATTGACTAGTGAAGAGCTTGCTGGTGGGAAATTACTCCTGTTTATAGCACTCCATTCCTCTAGTTTGGCGCTGGAAAAGGATGGACTGTCACTAACTGGGGGAAGTAAAAGAGAAAAAGAAAAACAGGAAAGTCAGGGGGAGCTTTTTAAAGGAAATTCTGGGTCGAAAGAAAGAGAAGAAGAACGGCAAGGGTCGCCGTTACTCATGCATTCATCAGCCGCAGGTTAGCCAGGTTGCAAAAGTCAATAAACCCTGTGACATTTTGCAGTGAAGCGTGCGCATTTGCCATTTCGACGCGCCGATACTACTATAAATCCTACGAGTTTTTGTGCGCACGATTTTCAGTTTTAATTTATAGCGTTTAATTAAACTTGGATTTTTTTTTGTCTTATAAATGAATATTCTTAAATAAATTCTAAATTTACTAAATATTACTTCTACATCCATCCATTTCACGTGATTTAGGTAATTTTAAACCTTGTTAATAAGAACAATTAAAAACGAAGTTCCTATTTCTTTTTTGTTTGTTTTTTTGTTTTGTTTTTCCTGTCGTGAAGTTCATGATTTTAATCTGGACTGTTTTTGGTTATTTGTAAAGGTCAGATGAAGATGAAAGTGGACTCTGGTGAGTCGGTTCATCCAATCCTAGTGGGCGAATTAAATTTACCTCCTCCCTTTCGTGCGTAATGGACAACACTGCCAGTGTTTACCGGTGGGAGGGCAACCCTATAAAACATTAAAACAAAAATTCACGCTGTAGATGCTGAAATAAAACGTCAACATTCATTCCAACCAGTCTCGGCAGTTTTGCATTTGTTGCTCACTGGTCGTTGTGTGTCGCTCACAATGCGCATTTTCAACCCGAGTGCATACAAACCAAATCACTGGTGCGTTTCTTTTAACCACCCTTTCAAATGTTCTAAACCCACTTTCAGAGTAGTTTGAATGCCGAAATCAGTGCAAAAACCTTTAAAAACCTGCAGCCACAGACATCTGCAAGTTATTTTGGAAATGCATAAATTGTTTAAAAAGGCGCCCCTTCCAAACACAATCCTCCCCCCTGTGAGTTCTCGCAGATATATCTGCCTCGCATCTGTGTCGTTCACGTCGCTTAAGTTACAGATATACATTGTTAATATGACGGTAGTGGAAGTGGAGAGGAGCCCGGAACCCTGACAGCACTTCCCCTCCTGCCCCTGGTAAACAAGCTGCTGAGCCCGAGCCCACCATTAACACTGATTTATGCCGGATCCTGTTTCACTGTTTCCAAAACATCTGCGGTCGTGTTGAGGAGGGAAGGGGGGGGGGCAAAGTCATCTGGGCCTATACCTGCATGTGTCACACAGGCTGGACTACAAACACGAGGCCTGGCTTTGCTGGGTAACGCCAAATAATACCCAACACACTTCACCTGAAAGCCGAATTCCACAGAACCGCGTGTCGAGCCGTGTGTTTCCTTGTGACTCCATTTAAAATATATATCAGCTTACTATATATATATATATATATATATATATATATATATATATATATATATATATATATATATAATTATTATTATTTTTTACTTTCAATAACTACTTTGGAGTTTACACACACACACACACACACACACACACACACAACCCCCCTTAAGCTTGTGCAAATGTGCCTTCATGAGTAACTGTAACAGGCCCGTGCGCAGCCTTGCTTACTTTGTTGCTCTGTGATAGATCGAATCCCCAGAATATCTGTGACTGAGTGCGAGGAGGGCCATATCCTGTGCATGGCCATGTGTCCGGGAAGAGTGGGCATGCCGGGCGGATTGGGCACTTTGGACGCCGAGTATGAGTACAAGTGGTTGTAGGGTAACGATGGCTGCGGCGGCGGGTGAGGCGCCTGCTTGCCCGACTCGTACTGGCTCTGCTGCGCCAGGTTCCCGATCTTGTTCCGCAGGATCCGGCTGATGGAGCTCACGGAGGGCAGGTTGAACTTGTCGCACACCCCGTCCGCCAGCAACCTGTCCCGGATCTCCCAGGCGAAAATCCCCGGGTCCCGTTGCTTGTAAGTCCGTATGTGCTTGACGACGGTGGGCGTGGTGACCCGCGGCTTGCTGCCGCCGATGGCCCCCGGCAGGATGGAGCCGGTCTCGTTGTAGCGGGCCAGGATCTTGCTCACGCAGCCGTGGGAGACGCGCAGCTGGCGGCTGATGTCGCACGGTCGGATCCCGAGCTGGGCCAGCTCCACGATGCGGAGGCGGATGGCGTTGGGGAGAGGCCGGCCGTTCACGAAGACACCGCCGAGCTGGTTCACCTCACCGAAGGCAGGTTCTGGTGTGGAAAACAAGCAGAGGAAAGAGCTGTGAGATACGACGTCAAGGCCCGGCGAGCGCGCGCACGCACACCCGCGCACACGCGCACACACACACATCTGACATGATGGAAGCGACTTCACGCAATCTGATTTCTGTGTGAACTAATGAAGCAGATGAGAGCTTTTTATTGCGCCTTCCTTCACTTTTAAGACATTTATAGCTGCTTAAAAAAAACCAACAAAGGAACATTTTATGACTTCTTAGAAAAGTTTTCGCTTTGATTTTTGAAGCTCATTACGAGTTACGCGAGATGTGTGCTGGAATTAACACGGTCTTAGCCCCACGCAGACGTTCACAATCTGTGCGTAACTGTCGCCCGATCACCACATTACGCCTTAAACAGCTAAAGTAATCTCGCTGGATTTTCTCACCTTCTCATAATAAGCGATCGCTGCATCCTCCCGTCAAGACGGGGGGAAAAAAGGGACACTTGAACTCACCCATCGTGTTGAAGCCGCAAAGGAAGTACACGGTGTCCGCACTGAACCGCCTCCGTGGATCCTGCCGCGCGTCCAGCGTGTCCACCCTCGAGAGAAAAATAAAATAACACTTCTTGCGCGACAAAATGAAGAAGAGGGGACAAAATTCTCTTTCTGTTTCCCGAAGGCGCCGGAGACAGGCTTACATTTCAATCTGTTGAAATTAGGGAGGCCGGGCTTCCCGAGGCGTTTGCGCCCGCTCATTGGCCCGCCTCCACAATCCCCGTTCGGGATCGCGCTGCGCCGCCTGCCATTGGTGAGGGTGAGACGTTTGACATGACAGATCCATCTCTCTCCTCCTCCCCATTGCTGCTCCACACCTCCAAAAAAAAAAAAAAAACTGGGGATGGCCAACATGAATGTGTTTGTTATCGAGACAGATATGTTGGGTTTTACGCAGAATCAAGATTCTGGATGAGATCCGTCACCTTCTGCAGAGTGATGGACAACAAAAGGGTGGCTCCTGTTGGTGATTATCGGGGAAATCTCATTTAAAAGAGGAGAACCGCTTCCATTTTAACTCGTCCGAAACTTTCATCATTTGCCCATTTAGTTTCCCATTAGTAATAAAAGTTATTTCAAAATAAAATTTAAAAATGGGTTACTTTGAGGCTATGTTCTAAAATATCAAAAAATATTTTTTTAATAATATGGTCAGAGGATTCTTGCAATATGTCGCCATCCTGTTACATTTTTTTAATTTTATTTTTTTTCACCCAAGTTTTTTCTTTTACGCACGAAAGCAATGCTGAAGTCTAGTTTTAGTGGACAAGGTCGCCAAAAGGCGCGCGTTGGAATTTTTTTGGGGAAAGAAAGTTATCCGAAGTTCAACTCAAGGTTAGAACTGACCATTTCACCCCATTTAAAACCTCAAAGCGCATAGTTCATGCGTAAAATTACGCCTGATGCTCTTAAATTTAAAGCGCACAATTTCCCTCCTCCACGATGCGATGTAAACCCGTCTTGTTTGGATCGTGGCTGCGCGCACAGGATAGGTCAAATGTTCCTAAAATATTCCAGTCACCCCTGGAATCATATATGTATGATAGCTCTCCTTTACAACAGTTATTGAGATTAGACGTTTTAATGCAAATGCATCAAGCAAAAGCTGTTTCTAGTCCTTTTTTTAACGCGCACTACCTGGATAGAAAGCCCTCGTGCAAGTAGTAAGATATTTGCTCCTTTCCTAAACGAGAAACAAACGCGTCATAACTTTGCACTTCTACTTTACCCGATTATAACACATGCGTTTGGTTATCTCGTGTCATACATATTTTTTTTTTCCTAAATAAAAGGTCTGACCTTCATCTCGCAGTCTAAAGGGATCAGCGTGCATAAACATCAAACGGCACAGCGCAATTAGGAATATTGTTGAGAAGCTCTGCAGACATTAAACAAGCTAGGCGGCTGTGAGGGGCCACAAGGTACACACAGATGATTCTACGGTATTTGTTTCAGCACGCACAGCCCTGAGTGTTAGTTGCGGGAGGGGAAGCGTTGTTGTGTTCTGTTTACCCTTTCCCACCTTGTGAGGAGGGCGTAATTCCCTGGAAGTGAATACAGACACCCGGTAAGATAAACCGTAAATTAGTGCGCATATAGTTTACCTAAACATGACCGAATAAGACTTTCCCCCCCCCTCTAAGACGCACCACTGCAGCACGCCTTGTGCCCACCTGCCCACCCTCCTCCGCGTCCAGGATCGTGTTTACGATTTGGTAAACGTGCTCGACTTGTTTCTATTTAGGAGCCTCTGTTGGCTGGAATAACAGAAGGTCAGCGGTGAGGGATCAGAGGTCTCTGCTGGCTGCTCCATCTTCAGCACTTTCACAGTGGACGGAAACGCACCTTCCTTTTTTTTTCTCTCTCTCTCTCTCTCTCCAGTCGCAAGATAAATGTCCAAGCTGCACATCCATGACGCTTCAAGCGGGTAACAAAGGTTAACGCTCATCTGATAAATGACTAATAACAGGACCTGATACTGTTTGTATTTTGTTCCCATTAGGTGATTAAGGCTTCTGTTATCTTTTGCATTTGTGACCGATACAAACGAACCAAAAGCAGTCCATAAAACAAAAAGCAACAAGATATAACTAAAATAAATAAATAAATAAAAACTTTATAATACAAATTGGGTGAATAATAACAGTATTGATAATAATAATAATAATAATAATAATAATAATAATAATAATAATAATAATAATAATTTGTCGTCCCTTAATATAAAATATATTTAATTGGATCAGACAAGTTGCGCGGCCCTGGACTTTGCAGCTGCCTTGTTTCCTCAACGGAGAAGGTGATCTGAAGTCTTCTCTCTGTTGTGCGTTTATTATTATGTTAACCACCACAGGAGCATCCATATATATATATATAATTTGTTCTATCCTATTTTTGTTGCTTTGTTTATAAATGAGAGTTGTGAATTAAAGGGTTCAATAATCTTGTCTTATTAATTTACTATATATAAGTACAGTTTTTCTTTGATTTGTGCTTCTGTACCTCAGAAGGATCTCTCCTCGTTCACTGCACATTCAGTTACCTTTTCTAACTTCCTCCCACATTATAGATCTATTCAGTTACTTTATCAGCGTAATTGGAGTCGGTTCACTTTTTTTCCTTGCTTCAGCTTTTTGCCCTTAAATATACAAGGCAGGAAACTGAATGCCTCTTTGATTCTTCTTCGCAAAGATGTGCGTTTTTCCCATGAGAGCCTGTCAAACTGTAATATATCGTGTAAACTATACCCTAACTGCTCTAATATTACCCCACTGGTCTTTAACAGAGCGGAGAAAACACACCAAAGCATTTATCGGGTTTTGTTTACCTGCAGGTTGCTGCCATTGCGCCCTCATTATAACAGAATATATGAAATAGATAAAGTGCACAATAACATTTTTATTATGATTTATTGCGTTTTGAACAGGTGAAGACATGAGAGGGTCGGGAGATGCATCAACATTCCCTTGTTCCGTGCTTTGGGGCTGTTTTTGTTATCAACCAAACCATAAAACTGCTCAAAACTATTTCCAACCCCCCTGCTTCATTTCGATCACTGCTTATCGAAACAGCTCCAAGAAATCCCATTCATCCCGCGCTGTTTGTAGATGTGGAGTTGGATCTGATAATATCATGGCTGCTGTAAAGAAAGAAAGTAATTAGATGAACTGCTTCATGGACCAAAAAAAAATAAAAAATAAATAAAAACTTTCTAAAGGGATTATTGTTTTGAGAGCCTAACATTGTAAGATGAAGCTCTCGGTGCGTTCCCTGCTAACTTTATATTCATCAGCATGTGCACGACCGGATGCATGCAAAAATCGGAGAAAGAAAGGAAATAAATAAATAAATAAATAAATAAAGAATGAAAGACAGAAAGAAAATACATAATAGTTTGCATCTATAAGAAGTGGGACTAAGAAAACTGTGATGATGATGCAAGGAGTTACATTCCGCGCGTTCTTTGTCTAATTAGGCAGTAATTAATCGCGCCTATGCGCCGAGGATTAAGAAACAGTTAACATGCCTTCACATGTCAATATTTTTTTTAAATTATGTCACCGGGCCATAAGTTTTTCTCCTTCTTTGTCAATCACAGTTCGACGTTATCTTTCAGGTGGCGAAGGCCACAAATAAATAAATAAATGGCTTAATTAATATATGAAAAAAGTGCTTAGGAGTATTACGTAGAAGTATTAAAAAACAACCCACGGAACGAAGTTATTATTATTATTATTGCTGTTTTTATTTTATTATTTTTAATATTAGTATTATTGTTTCATTATTATCTTTATTAGTAGTATCATCCATCGTCCCCAGGCGCTTATCCATGCAGGATCGCGCGGGTGTTTATTATTAATATTGTTGTAAATATAGTTTTCATCAGTAGTTTATTAAATCCGGACTCAATTATAAACGCTACTGATTTTTGAAATTAATTTTACTTTTGAGAGAACCAAAAAAAAAAAAAAAACATTTTGAATCTAAGGAAAAACTAATTAGTTTGTACAAATTACATCATGAAAGAGTTTGTTAATATTATTTATTTTATTCTTTGGAGTAGCGTTATTTTATTATTATGTAATTTGTACTACTCCATAATGCGATTTTTTTGTTACATACATTATCCTCTCAGTTATTCATACAATATGCTATATTTTCCCCACAATTTAGTTTATTCGGCATTAATAACCTCTACTCATTTATCGTATGACTTCAGGACGGCCTAAAACATTAATTTTCAATCGGAGATAAAATCGCTTGTTTGACGCAGACGCGGAGTCCACAGAGCCGCCGTGCTTCGACGTGGAGAAAATGACGGAAAGGGGGGAAATGGCTCCCAGTTGGCGGTTTAATGTTCCCAGTGTGATCCTGTGGGAAATCCAAGTCACCACTAATGGGTTATTATGGGGACGCGCAGTGATTTCTCATTGCAGAGGGACTGGAGGTCTGTCATCTCATACTAACTGTCCCCAAACTGACAGCTGTAACAGTGGAGCAATGTTTCAGTGTGAGGACTGCAGATTTGTACTTGTAAGCGTCACACATTAGTTTTTTTTTTTTTTTTTTTTTTTTAAAGAAGAGAATGTTGGTTTCACCCGTGGCTGTTTGGCAGAAGTAAAGCAGGCCTATATGGATGCTAAATGCGTGGACGCTGCTGCTGTTTGCAGATAAGTGCGCCTTTAGACTGATTCTGGCCTCTACAGCAAAGAGCAACTTTTAAAGTCTTTGTGCAGGTAGGCGCTCCTCTTGGCCCTAGCGGCCCGGTGACTTCAGTGCGGCCTTAATGAGGACGAACGCAGGTTAACGACCTGTGTAGTCCTGTTTCAGAGGCCGGGCCCCGGGTTCAGCGGAGAGGGCCCGAGAAGAAACAATATTTACGACACTTTTGCGCATACATCACTTTGACATCTGTTCGTCTGGCACCTGGCATCCATTAGTAATAAATATTTCATCCCGCTCTAATTTGGAGCCGAAGACACCGAGGGGGGAAAAAAAACGGAGAGCTCCTCGTTTACTGCGCTTTTACGCGGCGGCGCTTGTTTGCGCAGAAAAGTGCGAATGGGGTGTTGATACAGAACACCCCGCCGCCTCGTGAACTCAGGACAAGGGGAACCGGTGACTCATACCTGGACGGGACCTATATTAAATTTCCTCGTCCATTATGATCCCCGTTTAGGCGCAGAAATGTGCCAGCAATTAGTCACGTTCGGGCGCAGCGGCGTCAGATTTTTCACGCAGGCGTATTAGATTAGACGCTGAGTGGCCTGAGTGTTTAATATCCGCAAACAGAGGCCGAGTGGAGCACGTCAGAGAAGACTTTGACAAAGCGTCCTCTGAGAGGTCGT
Organism: Fundulus heteroclitus; assembly: GCF_011125445.2. Classification (NCBI taxonomy): domain Eukaryota; kingdom Metazoa; phylum Chordata; class Actinopteri; order Cyprinodontiformes; family Fundulidae; genus Fundulus; species Fundulus heteroclitus. The sequence goes on from NC_046379.1 coordinate 22,925,471, forward strand.
TTGTTCTACAGAGCCTCTGGAAAATTATTTTTCACCCTAATAAACATGTATAACTTTTATTCCTTCTAAAACAGCACACGGGGTGAAGTTCCAGAAGCGAATCTGCAGACTCCATGAGCAAATCGTCTCTAATTTCTTTACGACTAAAACTAAACGGGCTTCACATTTCTTCAGCTTTCTCTCGGTGTCCTGGTTGGTGTCGCTCTCTGCCGAGGGCCAACGATGCCACTGATTCACCGCCAACACGCGCAACAAAAACAACCGGTGTTGGCTTGTTTTTAAAGCACCGTGGCTCCATCTTGTGGACACCAATGAGCGATTTAAGGAGACCCGGGATGGGATCTGCACACGCTGTGGTCTGTTTTCAGTCGCCCAGAGAAAACGCCTTGTAGAACCACATTCTGATGCCATCCCAGCTGCGCGTCTCTGGGGTTATGTCTCTAACACCCTTACATACCCGCTGATTGAAATTGTCTGCCCAGTTTGCAAAATAACTCATATTCAGTCAGATTAGATAGAGTTTTTAATTCTTATTGCAAATTATCTACCGGATGTTTTCCCCCTGGCCTTTGACTGGGCCATTCTAACACATATAATCTATCTACATATTCACCGTCCTACTGGATGGTGAATCCCCATCCCACCCCAGTCCTTTAAAGCCATTTGCATGAACTTGGACCAGCTTCCCGCTCCCTGCAAAAGCACCCCCAACAGCATGATGCATCCACCACCACAAGTTGTGTTAGTTTATCTCTTCATCTAGCATCTACATTTGGGTCAGAAATTTTAATTTCGGTCTGATGTGACTGCAGCACCCTCTTTCACATGTTTGCTGTGTCCTTTTGCGATAAACTTCAGATGGGACTTCTGTTTGCTTTCCTTCAGCAATGCCCTTCTTCTTGCCATTCTGAAATAATGGCCAAATGTAGGGAGCGCAAAAGAGTTATATCGCTAGATCCTTCCACCTGAGCTGTGGATCTCTGCTGCTCCTCTAGAGTTCCCATGGTTCTCTGATTAACGTTGTCCTTGTGCAGCCTGTCAGTTGTAGATGACGGCCTTGTCTTGATAGCTTTGCAGTTGTGCTGTACTGTTTCCAGTTTTGGATAAAGCTTCGGATTGAATTGAGTAATTTAGCCCTGCTGTGAACATTTCCACAACTTAAACCCCTCCCCTGTGTGCTGTTTGCCTTGGTCTTCCTGAGGCTGTTTTCGCACCGCTGTTCCCCAACAGAACAGATGCAATTAAAACTGAAAGTGCATTAAACACGGCTGGACTGTTTGCTAATTAAATTACTCTGGAGGACAATTGGTTATACTGGATTTTATCCAGTGCCAGACATTGATGTAAATGGGGTGGAATTTAAATGTAAGCCACACTTTTCAGATTTTTATAAATAAATAAATAAATGTTGAAAATCATATGCCAAATCATATGCCATTTTCCTTCCACGTTAGAAATATATGATGTTAGTTGTTATAATGTTCTGTTCCAGGTTTGTGAATACTTTTGCAGGGTTTTGATTTTAAACTCAAATGTGACCTTATTCTGTCTTTTTGGCCAGTATGCATATTCATTTCAGAATTTATTTTTTATCAGAACCTGAACGGGTTCTGATAAAACTGACCGAGTGTCTCACTGACAAACGTGTAATATCCACGTTGGTCCACAGGGGGAGACGTAGTATTGTCACAATTTGGCACTTTACTTTTTATTGGGCTTATTCATTTGCATAGGCTTGCAACCAGGTCACGTGATTATGAAGCTGGGTTGCAGACCAATTCATTAAATCAGAATATTATTGAAATGTTTATTTCAGAACGTCAGTTCACTGACTGAAACATTAAATAGATGAATTACACATATCCTGATGTTTTCAAGCCTTTATTCCTTTTCAGTATTGTAATTTTCCATTTACAGCTAATCGAAATATGACATTGAAGATTAGAATATTACATCAGATCAAAAAGAAGAAAAAAAATCCAGAAATGTGGGCAATCTGTGAAGTATCTTTATTCCTGCTTAAAGTTTTTTTTGTAAGAAATGTACTTTTAATCTGACTAACAACCTTCATTGGAAAGCATAAATTATATGACTGCACTTGTCAGGCTGCACAGGTAAAACAAATCCGAATATCCTGCAGATATTGTAGACACAGAAGGACCGATCATTGTGTTTAAATTAACTCTGACTGAGCAACAGCAAGACTGAGTGTAGATTTTTTTTTTACTCCTAAATGCGGTGGTCTGAAAAGAAGCTGTGGGAGGAGAGGGTCTCTAAACATTTATCCTCTAGGGGGCGACAAAGTATGACACATGATCTGGAATAGAGAGGTTTTGGCGCTTGGTTTTGTTTTATTTTATTTATTTATTTTATTTTAAAACACCAGGTTGTCTTTTTGAACTCTTTGTTTCTAAAGATCCAACAATAATCTGATTATTAATTAAATAGATTAGCAGAGCACTGCAGGCAGCCCAGAGAATGACTTATAGTGCCTTTCAAAAGTTTTCACACCCTTCTCTTATGTTCCAAACTTCCAACCATAAACCTCAATGTACTTTACAGGGATTTTGTGTGATTGACCAATAATATTGTCAAATCAACCAAAAGTGGCAGTATTGAAAAGTCTGGCATGCATTTCTATCCACCTCACTTTAAGGTCCTTAAATAAATCCTGTGTCATCAGCTGCCATCAAAAGTCCCCCAATTGGTAATTCAGCATAACTGCAGCAGTTTCTGTGAAGGTGTTTAGTTTATTAGAAAATAGAGGATAATCAGCACCATAAAGACCAAGCAACATAGCAGAAAGGTTAGGGGATAAAGATTTTAAAGGTTTACTTAAACTGAGAGGCCATGAAATGACTTATCTCTGGAGGAGCTGCTGAGGTCCACAGCTCCGGTGGCAAAATCTGCCATTAGGGCGGCTATTAGTTGTGTACTCCACCGATCAAAGTGGCAAGACGCACCGTTCCCAAGGTAAAAGCTGGTGGTGGTAGAATCCTGCTGTGGTAAGGCATTTGTTCAGCAGGGGCAGGGCAGCCGCTCAGAGTTGATCAGAAAAACATGGCAATCCTGGAAGAAAACCCCATTAGAGGCTGCAAAAGAACTGTGGGGGGGAAATTAACTTTCAGCACAAAAGGAACACTAAAAACCCGACCAGAGCTACAATCAACATTCATGTCAAGGGTTTGACCTAAATCCATCTGGGGTGAGAGTTGAAAACTGATGTTCACAGATTCTCTCTCTCTCTCTCCAATCAAACCTGTTTTGCTAAAAAGAATCGGCAGATTTTTCTGTCTTTAGCTGCACAGAAGCTGGCGGAGACGTTGGAACAAAAATCTGCTACACAATTAAAGTCAACGTTGTTCAGCTCGCTTCCACTGCTTTCCTGCTTTCTTAGCTCCCTTTAGCAAAAAAGGAGAGGAGAAGGGGGGGAAAAAAATGCTGCAAACTCACAAAGGCCTTCTTGTGTGACTCTCCAGCGCTTAAACAAACCTGACTTTTTGACTCGCCCTCAGCGAGAGCCCCAACATGCAGCTGCTGCATGGTCAAGCGGCCTCACAAGACTTCAGTTTACCACAGCGAGAGTGATGTGGCTGCCAAGTAATTATCCCCCTCCCACCGCCACCATCACCACAACTTCAGCCCCCCCTCCAAAAAATGCTAATGGTAGATTTACAGGAGACAGAGAGGCCAGGGGACATCGGCGGCAGGTGCAGCTGCTGGAGCGAGATGCTGCACTGAGACGCCACAGTGTGCCCAGGGACTAACAGAGGGGACATTGAGGCTGTTTTACGTGATGGATACACCCTTAGACTGGAGTCGGATAAAGCTCTGCTGAAAGCATCTTATTAATCTGTATATTCTTGGGTCTCATTAGCCACGGAGGTCAGACACTTGAATAGTAACAGACAGCGCCAGGAGGTCACCTTGATTCAAACGGAGCTGAATGAACCTCGCAGTCACTGTCTGTTTGACTTGTAAGAAAATGCAGAGTGATGGTGAGGGATCTGATGGTGAGTTCTTAGACGGGCATTTAGAGCCCATACGCTGCTCTCTGACAAGTGACATCAGCACATCCAGGACAAAAACCGCTAGATCAAAGAAAATCATTGATATTCCTCCTGGTTGATTGCCTGGCTGTAATTTGACCATCTCACCTGTCCTCAAAAAACAGCCTGGAATATGATATTTATTTATTTTTAAGGTCATAAAAGTATAAAGATCTTGTTTTTATACCCTGTAAATGTAAAAAGAAAGTTCAGACGTTTTCCCTTTCTCCTACAGTTGGAGACTGATGTGCTTCTTTTTTTTTTTTTTTTTTTTACTGCAACTGTCTTTGGTCTCCTGCACTGATAAAAAAAAACAAAAAAAAAAAAAAAAACAGCGTGATTGTCTAACCAATATATCTGGTGTGACAATTTATATACAGTATAAAAGGAGTCAATGTAAGAGCTAAAAACAAGCAAAGCAAGTAAATCTGAACTATTTTGTTTTAAAATGCATCTAATCTACGATATTAACTAGATTCAAAATCATTTTAAAATGTATGGATTTAATCACCCAGTCACATTATTTAGGTTCTATCTATTCTGTTTTGAATTACTTTAGACTCTACAGGTGACATTTCTTTATTCAACTTACAGCATTCGCACAGTCAACAGTTCATAACTAACAGAACGAAGGGACGTAATCAAATTTCATCATCTTCCCTGACATACATTTAACACCTACTAATTAATAAAGATGTCCTGTCACTGCTGCTTCACAAAGATGCAGAGCATCTTCTAAATCACAACCTCTTGCTTGGTCCTCCTTGGCAGGAGAATCGTGACTAACAAGCCCCTTCGCTGCTTCTTTCATGAAGGCGTCTGGCTTGTCCTCGATGTTAACAAGAGCAGAAAAAGCAGGGTTTGTGATTTAGGGCATAAAAGATTTCGGGACAACCAAACTTTGAACCCAGTCTGGGTGGCATGTAAACCTTTTCCATGGCAACCACGGCTAAGATGTGCCGCTCTCAGGGTTAAGAGGCTCATCTTGGGAGCAAGTTTGACTTTAGCATTAGCGCTCTGGCTAAACTAGCTAGAATAACACTTGACTGAACAAACATTTTTGCTTCACTTCTAATGAAATGCTGAGATAGGGTTTGTTACCGGTGAAAATTCAGCAGGTGTTAAGCATTAGATTGAAAAACTGCCTAATATTTTATACCCCACTGTCTTGTTTTATAGTGCTTTAGTGAAATAACCTTTGATTAAAGAGTTTAACATAAACTTTCGGTTGAAACCTTCTGGGATTGTTTCAACCGAACACAATGAAGACCTTCTCCTCTGGCCGAACAATATGAAACATGCTGAGCACATCCATCATCCTGCAAGGTGAGGCGGGCGGTTTAAACAATAGCGTTTACGTTCAGAACTAAAACTGTTTCACATGATCCGCCTTCTCTTCCCAACTTTGGTTCTGTGTTGAGTTATGAGATCACAAAACCTTTCCCGAGCTGCAGGATGCCGAACCTGTCAGCCCATGCAGCAGCGGACTCCAGGGACTGTGTGAGAAAGATCTGCCTTCTGGCCCAGGAGGGATTGGGAATGGAGGGCCAAACAACAGAGTAAATATTTGGCAGTGGAGGGCTCTTGGAAGCGGCAGAGTGCCCACTTTGGCTGAAGCCTGTGGGTGTTAAATAGATTAAGGGGGCTGCTGGGTCATTGTGAAAAGAGAAATTCCCGCTCTTTGGACATGACTTTTTCTTTGCCTTTTGCGTGTTTTTGCTCTCCAATGGAGTGGCCTCTGTAAGCAATCCACTTCAGCTGACCCTGACAAAGCTACTGTATCCGGCTGCTATTTGCCAACCATGAGGTACGCCGATAAAAAAAAAAAAAAAAAAAAAATCTGGTTGAATAAAATTTAATGCATGTCATCTGGTCGTACTTTAGAACCTTTTTATGATCGGAATTTAAATACTTTTTTAAATTGTATTTACTAAATTAAATTAGTGAAATCCTCACTAACTAATGAGATCATTTTACTGGCCTGGTTTGTCCTGGAACAACAAATGAGAATTAGTTTTGGAATTCAGTCCTAAAATATGTCCAAAATGATAATAAAACTTTTAAATCTGTTCTTACGGGGCAGCAGGTAACGAGTTTCCCTGGCAAATACAGGTAAGATGTGCTGTTCATCAGCAATGACTTCCACAGGTCTGGCTTGCTTAACAGCAATAAAGCTCAAATCCAGCAAGTCGGCTTAACTTTATCACTCATGCTTAACTAATTAAACCGGGATATTAAAAAAAACTACAGGCCTACTTCCTGTTCCATAAAAGAAACTTTTTCAACATGTCAAGCTGAAGTATAACCTTATGCATTAATGCAATTTATGCAATGATTTCATCGATTACAATTTTATTGCATTGAATGGCTAACATTTAACCCCGTTCCTAATTCCTATTAATTGTGCAAGCATGCACAGATTGACTTATTGGCCCATTTAAGAGTTCTTCAAAGTTTTTTTAATCACTTTAGGTATTATGATGTAGGCCTACTTGCAGAACAGCAGCAAATATGAAAATTGTTTTACAAGCAGCTTGGAAAAAAAAAAAAAAAAAGTCACCGACTTCTCTGAGCCTTGAAATCTAAAGGGCATTTAATAGGGCCTTAATCGCGCACGTCATATTGGCCAGGCCTATAGACGGGGCGGCAGGAGACGCGGAGCACTAGATAGTGTCCCACATCCCATTGAGCGCCATTGAAAACCATGACAACACGGAACAAGCTCAGATTTATCCCGTGAAGTTAAAGCGCATTGTGTCGGGGCGTCAATCAGCCATTATAGCCGGACTGAACAAATGCAAAATCTTGACTGGAACAAATGCTTCCAACGGGTCTCGGACGCGGGGCTACATTTTCCCCCTTTGTTCCCCTCCTCTGGTTGGCATGTATTGGTGTTGCCCCTCCGCCACCACCCCCCGCTCCTAGCCCGACCACCCAGGACGCACGGGGAGGGCAGGTCCACCACCGCCGCTCCTCTCCACGGCCCTCATGGAGGCGACACCCTCGCTGGAGAGGATGAGGCTCGATGTCAGTGAAGTAGCGAGGATCCCCGCGTCCCATCAGGCTGGAGCCACTGATTAAAAAACACGCAAGCTAAGTTGTTTGGCAAATTCTTAGGCAAAATAAATAAATAAATGAGAGGACGCAACGGATGTTCTGCTCTGGCAGAATGATAAATTGCTGATGATTTGTTTGACCAATTAATAAAATCTTGCCAGGAGTGATCGATCACTGCCAAGAACAGGAAAACAGGCATGTTAGAATTTGGATGTATTTTGTATATATATATATATATATATATATATATATATATATATATATATATATATATATATATATATATATATATATATATATATATATATATATATATATATATGTTATGGCCTAGATGTTACATTGGTATATAAGCCCACTGTTGAATAGTTATGTCAGAAAGTGCGCGGTTAAAAATAGAAACACTGAAAATAAACGTGATGCCTAACAGTGGTTTAAAACCGATCAGGTGGACAAGACGAGTCTTGTTGTCAACGTCTAAGTTCCAGTTTTATTTAGAACATATCAGCCTAGTGTCCGATTTCATAAAGCCCAAGACTGTCCAACGTGAAAGAAGAATGTAAAAAGACGTCTATGGACGTGCCGCGCTTTGGCAGTTTAATCATTTTAACCCATTTTCAGCTTTAGGATTTATGATTGGAGGTCATAAACTTTGATCCAACCATATGCGTTTTCAAATGTTACATTCAATAATGGTTGAATTTTATTAACAAGAGTTGCTCTGTTTTTGTAACAAAGCCCAACTGAACATTTTGATTAGATTCTAATTTAAGATGTCGAGCAAGCCAGCTATCAGCCAGTTATTGTCGTTCATCCTGCAGAGTCCAGCACATGTGCTGTGTTTTGAGGTAGTATCGCAAATTAATCAAAGTTTAGAAGGAACATAAAGCCTGTGGGTAGGGAAAGACTTTTATTTCCTACCTCAGCTACTTAACTCAAGCCAGCATGCCTTTAAGCTGCAATTCCCCCCATTTGTGCTTCTTAAAATATCCTTTTTATGACTTGACTGGAACCTAATTCTTATTTTTTATTTTATTTTTTAAACACTGATGATAAACAAGAAGATGTTAAAGAATCCAGATGCTTGTTACGATTCTGCAGCCAACAAGATAGTATCTCTTGTGGGTGTAGGACAGATCCCCCCGCATGCGTAAAACTACGTCTCCAGCTGTGACTCTGTTCGGTTGGATGGATTTAGTATTGACCAAGCCGAGCTTCTAAATGTGGGCTCTGGAAGATTGTTCTGGATTGAGAAACTGGAGCTATGTTGGCGCAGATCTTTGGTCCCTCCTGTTAATTGTGAAATGCTGACGAACTTTCCCTGTTGAAATTTAAGCCAATGTGAACCGAGTTGGAACATAAATTGAGTAAATTGAGTAAAATCCTTTAAAAAATAAACGAGGTTTTGTCCGGTAACTGTATTTGATCAGTTTGTCTCGTCAGTGCAAAGACAAAACTTACGGATTAAAAAAAAAAGAAAAAAAAGAATCGGTATCTCAACATACTTTTCTGGGCCGAATTATTTAAAGACGCCCTGTGGATCAATTAGTCGCATTTTGCGTCTTATTTCAAACCGGTTGTACCACTGCCTGCAACCGACAGGCCTCAACAGCAGCCAAACGACACACATAATAGTAAAATAAGCGCATGTTCTCGCGTCGCACGATTGGATGAAAGCACACATTCTGACGGAGAGTCAGAAAAAAACCCAGAGAGGAAACTCCCGAGGGCGTCCACAAGGCTCTAAACTTCTCACGCCTTTGCAAGCGATCCGCACATTAGTGGCGCATTAGTTAAACCAACTCTGCGGGCGTCCCGCTAATTGCTCGCTTTGTATGCAAATATTGGACACGTAGTTTGGACAAGAGCGGGAGAGAGGGGGGTGTGACTGAAGGGGGGGGGGGGGGTATTTTGATGATGGGACAGGCTCTGTTGTCAGTTGCCACCCAAGACGTGATTCAGCTCCAACAATTACCATTATCTGTTTCTCCGTTGGACGATACGGGACGAATCTGTAATGATGACGAGTGTTTCCTTGGCCCTTTGTTAAGTTTTTCTTTTCTCCCTCTCCCTCTTTTTTTTTTTTTTTTCAAAGTACACACCCAGCCGTCATTGGTGACAGCACTCCAGCCATTCAGGTACCGAGCGGAGGAGGAGGCTTTATAAGCGAGCAGCGCATGGAGAGGGCTGTTTATGTAAACACTGCGCTCGACGCACGGATCGCTGTTTGGACGCCGCCGCAAAGTGGCACAGATTTACTTTGAGGGCTCGGTTCTTTTTAATCCAGAAAACAAACACCGGAATCTTGGCCGAGTTCGCGCGATGAGTGCGTCGAGCAGGTTCAGTTTTTCCGTCAGGAGCATCCTGGACTTGCCCGAGCGGGATGCGGAGGCTGCGCCGCGGTCCTCCTCGGTTTACTCCTCCTGCTCCTCCAGCTCGCCGTACACCTCCTGGATCGAGTGCGACCAGAGCCCCAGCATCTGTAAGCGCGTTGTTGATTGTATACAGGCAAAACGCATTCTAAGAGAAAGTGTTTATCTTTAATATAATGCAAAAATATAAAGGATGTCACCATCATTGAGAAGGGAATATGATCTATAAAAGTGCAGTTAGCAGACGTGATATTCAGCAACGTTTTCACTTTTTTTTTTAAATTGCTAATTTCTTCTTGATTTCCTCCAGCTTCTGATGAGGGCGGATTCGAGCCGTCCCCGGACTCAACCAAGCCGGATGACCCGACCCAAGATCTGGAGCCGGAGAGGATCAAGAAGAGCAAGAAGCGCCGCGTCCTGTTCTCCAAGGCGCAGACCCTGGAGCTGGAGAGACGCTTTCGCCAGCAGCGCTACCTGTCCGGACCGGAGAGGGAGCAGCTGGCCCGTCTCCTCAGCCTCACTCCGACCCAGGTGAAGATCTGGTTCCAGAACCACCGCTACAAAATGAAGAGAGGCCGGGCCGAAGGCGCGCTGCCGCCGGACGCGGACATACCGCAGCCTCCGCTGCTGCGCAGGGTGGTTGTTCCGATTCTGGTCCGGGACGGGAAGCCCTTCCACACCTGTTTCATCGAGACGGAGAAAGTCGGTTGCTCTGCTCCTCCTCATCATCCTCAAGCGATGCCCTTCCCCTTGGCCTTCCCTCCTCTCCAGCACCCATCCGCCGGATCTCTTCCTTCCCGGTACCAGCAGCACTTTCCAGCCGCGGCGGCCTCCAGATTCGCCTGGAGGGACTTTTGGAGCGACTCGGTCCCCTTTAATCCTCTGAAATGAGGTTCCTCATGTGAATGCACAAACTCATTTAGAATGACATCAAATGTTTTCTAAATGCTTGACACGTTTCTGAGCTACTTAAACATTTAGATTTCTACATTAGAACGAAGACTATTTTGCACATTTTATTTGGATATGTTCGGTGTTAATTTTATACAGCTTGATGAAGGCTCTGTGTGGTAATGCTTGTGTGTTTTTTTCCTCCTCCCCCCTTTTTTAAGTAAAAATAAAAATCTTTTTAATTATTTGTATAAATAACTTTACGTATTTAGACAAGGGGAGGTGTGTTAGAAGAAATCAGCCAGTAGCCTCAACCTGTAAAAGAAAATGTATTATTTAGTTATTTCTTGTCTTCCAGGAGACTCTTTTTTTAATAGCTTAAACTGTTTCATTATGTGGAAAGAATTATGAATAAAATCTCTTATTTTGGATAAATAATTTTTTAGAGTAATGTCTTTCTTTTACGTGTGACCCACTGCTGTTAGATGATGTAATTTGATCTCACTGACTGAGTACATTTAGCTTATTTTGTCAATTTATTCTTTTGTCACTAGGTGTTTATTTAAATAAAAAATAAACAGATGCTTAGTTTCAGAAAATTTGTTAATTTATGTTATACTGTATATCATTACATATATTTAATTTATTGAGATTTAGTTAAAGTACATTAGTAAGAAGGTCGTTTTAACATTTTTCATTCTTTTGTGTTCGTATTTAAGAAGAAAATAGATGCATATTTAAAAATAAATCTAATCAATTGAGCTTATTTATTTACAGTATATTATATAGTATTACATATCTTTTATTTATGTGTGTTAATTTCTTTTTCCAATAAAAATAAGATAGTCAATTCTAGAGATATGTTTCAAGAAGCTTTTATAATGTAAAATAAAGCTAATTATGCAGCCAAAAGCTGAGCAAACATGTCCTCTAAAAGGACTGGATTTGGTTAAGCCTGCAGATACCCAGCCTCTTTTATGAGAACACCATGGGGTCTGGGACCAGGAGGTGATTTGCTCATGCAGTTAAGTTTTGTTATTCTAATGAAAGTGCACTAAATTCAGTATTATTCTGGAAATGTCAGTACAGTATGTGTAGTACTGGTATGGAGAGAATGGGAACTTAGAAACAGAATGACGTAATTCAAAGGAAACCACATTTTTCGAGATCAGTTTATGTTCCTTCGATTGGGATTTGTTCTACAATTCCCAGCTTGAATTTTAAAAATTTCAACACTAAGTGTTGCGTAGGATCAGAAAAAAAAAGTGTCGGCGTTAATTTTGGACTGCTCAGAAATTTTAGGCCCCTACTGAAACCTTCCTCTGTCATCCCCAGCCCCATGGAAGCGGGACCACTCTGATCATTGGCCAGAAATGAAAAATATGTCTCTGTGTTTAAAATCGTGTCAATGCCTGGGGGGGCCGTTCACTTCCACGCCTCCTTTAATGTTGTTTGCTCGTCCTGTGACCCCTCAGCTCATCGTCCCTGTCACCTGGCCCTTTGTCCCCATCGCTGGGGCCACCTTGCATCACATATGGAGGGGACTGGCCGAACCCCTCAGCTCGCAGCATCTCCCCTTAAACGCTTTCTTTGTCTGGGTGTCTCCCCCTGAATGGACCATTGTACCTCCACCAAAGGGGACTGAGACAAAATCTTTAGTGTTTCAATTCTCGTGATGTTTAATCAGTCCCTCCGACAAATTTATGAGCTTTGACCGCACAATGGTGTTTTAGAGCATCTTGGGGGTTTAAGAGTGACAAAGACAGGCTTTTGGAGGTTGCCATTGGTTTTTTAAGTTAGTCAGAAGAATTGTCTGAATAGGATGGGCTTGTATTGGTCTGCCCATCCTATAGTTTTACTAGCTGGCCTGCCCTGGGGGCAGGGCCAGAGTGGGACTCATTTTCAGGCCTGGAGTTTCATGCCTGAGACCGACCCACTTAAAATAATGACCTATTATTATTTTTAAAAATTTAGATTTCTTTCATATTACATCCTATTCCCTTTCACTTGTAGGCTTTGTGTATTTACTATCTTTTAATGACTAAAAACATATATAACGGGACACTGATATTGTTTGGGTATAGAAAGCAGCTATAGAAGGCTTGTTTGTTCACGCTCTGGTACAACAGCTCACCTGTTTCTTCCATACTAACAGCAGCAATCCCCTCATCACTACTGGCTCTGCTTCTGACACTAAATCACACTCTGATATAGGGCTGGGCCTTTATCGTATAGTTTTATCGTTATCTTGAAAAATTCCTTATTGTGATAAGAATTTGGATTTATCTTGACAATAAAATCCCACTAGCATCTGAAAACCCACAAAACTGTCAGCACGGTCGGGATTGTTATTTTTGCTATTTCCTCCACTCTTGGTTTACCGAGAGCATCAATAAATATCCAAAAATTAAAAATATAATGAAATACAGTTACTTTGTGCAGTTTGGTAATAAAAACAATCACACTCAATGTAACTTGAGCCCTAATGAAACATATATAATGTAGAACAGATTACTGGATCATTGTGTGCTTCTGTGCTTTTTTGTCTCTCTTGTTGTGTCTCTGTTCTGTCTTCTGTAACCCCAGTCGGTCGAGGCAGATGACCGTTCATACTGAGCCCGGTTCTGCCGGAGGTTTTCCTTCCCGTTAATGGGGAGTTTTTCTTCCCACTGTCGCTTCATGCACACCCCTGGGTCTTTCTGCATGGAGTTTGCATGTTCTCCCTGTGCATGCGTGGGTTCTCTCCGGGTACTCCGGCTTCCTCCCACAGTCCAAAAAACATGACTGTTAGGTTAATTGGCTTCTCCAAATTGTCCTTAGGTGTGAGTGTGTGTGAGAATGGTTGTTTGTCTCTCTGTGTTGCCCTGCAACAGACTGGCGACCTGTCCAGGGTGTACCCTGCCTCTCGCCCAGTGAACGCTGGAGATAGGCACCAGCAACCCCCACGACCCCATGAGGAATAAGCGGTTTGGAAAATGGATGGATGGATGGATGTCGCTTCATGCTTGCTCAGTCTGAGGAATTGCTGCAAAGCCATGTACAATGCAGACGACTCTCCCTGTAGCTCTACGCTTCTCCAGGAGTGAATGCTGCTTGTCGGGACTTTGATGCAATCAACTGGTTTCCTTATATAGTACATTTTTGACCAATCTGTATAATCTGACCCAATCTGTATAATATGATTGAACTTGATTTTGTAAAGTGCCTTGAGATGACATGTTTCATGATTTGGCGCTATTGAATTGAATTGAAATTTAGAATTTTGTTTTAATATATTTTGTAAAGAATCCTGCTGGAGAAGCTGATATTCAGCCGGACACAGCTTTTTTTTAAAAACGTTTATTGCAGAATGTGAATTATAGCAGATGAGGCAGGGCTGAGCAGGAGACCAGAAGATGCAGGTATGGTTGAGAGCAGAACCAGGGCAGGAATGCCAGAACAGAAGGTGCATGCTGACGACCCACCAGAACGGGCAGAGCAAGCAGATGGATCTCAAAGAAAACAAGGCAGTACTGAGCAGCATGTTGAGCAGCTGAACACGAGCAGAGATTCAGAGTTTAAGTAGTGAGAGACACAGCCGATCCGAGCTCATGGCTGGTACTTGGTGCTGCTGGAACTTGCTTCTGACTCTGAGGGGCTTCAAGACAAAAACTCCCAATTATGTGGCGTTGCATCACACTATCATTTAAACTATATAACATTACATTATACACAACAACATAACAAAATTCAATTACTTGATAATTAATTTGTAAGAGGTTTTGCAGGCAAAGTTCAACATCTTTCCTTATTGTCCTCATCTGACATTTCAAACCGTGAGCTAATTTATTGAAAAAGCTGCAAATAATTGCACATTTTCAGCCTTTTCCTCTTTAATTGTAGCTTTCTGCGCCATGCCGCCCCTGCTCTTTCTACACCTTTCAAACACCGTTGACCGAGAGCACTGATGTGTTACATCAGGCTGTGCAAAGAGCGCTGCCGGTGGAGGCAGTCCAGGGATAGCAGCGTAGCATACGTGATCCATTTTACAATGTCATGACCGAATAGCCGCCCGAAAAACAAGAAAAAAACAGAACAGCAGCCCTTGCAGCCAAAATATCAGACCGGCCCACCGGTAATTGTCCCGGTCCTCACGATTAGCCACTCCGGGCCTGCCTGGGGGCCCCAAGAAAATTAGGAGCTGCAGATGAATGAGGCCACAGAAGAAGTTTTCCAAAGTTGCTCCAAACAATGTGTTTCTAAAACTTTTAATAATAGCCAGCATGGTTAGAACAAAAAGGATTTGGCTTTTCACATATAATGCAGATGAATTTTATTACAAGTTATATTCTTGAATAGTTTCATATCTACGCTCTATAACAGAGATCAAACCTGTTAATTATTATTGAACGTAGTGCCTGTTTTTGCTCATTTGGGCACCACTGTCCACTATGTTGTGCAATCAGCCATGGGGAATAAAATCAGCCTGTAAGTTTAAAGCCACTGAAATGTGAGACTTTTCCAGGCACCAAGGGACTGCCCATCACAGCAGGGGGTGCCAACACTGCCATGTACCAAGACCCTTCGGATTCATCTTCCTCTTGTCCATCGGCCCTCGAGGAGAGGAATCCTACACAGGAGAGACCCATGAACATATGTTCAAGCTGGAAGTGTGGCTAAGTCTGCAGTCTGTCCTGTGCTCAGTCAGACGCCGGAGTAACCTGCTTCTACCGAAACCAGCTTTTGTGAGATTTTAATCAGTTGTTGCCGGAAAATTCTTGCAGGAGTGCTGAGAAATAAAGTTTTGCTGATTTTGACTTGATTTTGTAAAGTGCCTTGAGATGACATGTTTCATGATTTGGCGCTATATAAATAAAATTGAATTGAATTGAATTGATACGTGTCACTGTGTTTTTACAGTAATAACAACCTTTATTTCGATAAGCACAGAGCTATTAGCCACCTGGATAACTTACGGCCCCCACCTCGAAAACGTAACTTCAGCGTTTAAACCTAATTCTGGTTTTCTTTTCGCTCTGCCATCGTTTCGATAATGCTGCGAGTGTTAGTGCGGCATTAATGGGGAGCATTGATGTTGATTTTATGGTGTTTCGTGTAACTTTAAGGTGAACTCAAGCTAATGTCAACAACGGCCACAAGAAGTGCCCCGACACGTCATTTCCAGTTCATCGTCCGCTTACACCGCCCTCTAGCTTCCTGAGTTACCAAATCGAGTCTTATTTTTTTTCCTGGAGAAATTGTTCTGTGGATGTTAATTTTATTTCTGTTAATAAATTCTTATACTTGAAGAAAAGTTTGCTGTTAAAAGAATGCCAGTGCTCGAATCACCCTGTCAAATATCAGCTGTTTGGGTTAATATTCACTGGACAATGCCTAACAGACCGAGAGTTATTTATTAAACATTAAATAACCTAAAACATGTGTAATGGCACAATACCTAATGCAACAACAACTACATAGGTATTCTGGTCCAGCTCCATTTCAGTCCTTTTAAAAGATATGATATTTGTTTTGTAATCTACAGAATCTAGTTCAAAAACAGTAGGCTGGACACATTGTGTTAAATTTAAAATGTGTTTAGATATCATAAAACATATATACTGGAATTAAGAATAACATTGAAAATCAGTGACAATACCAAAGAAATGGAGCTTTAAATTGTGCAAATGTCTGCATATGCAGCTCCCTCCACAATTATTGGCACAACTGCAACTGATTGGTAAAAACCATTTACATGAGTAAATGTTTTATTGTAGTTACATAATCTCACATTGAGAAACTTACTGCTGTTCTCCCACAGTGAGCTCTGGAGAATCTTGCACCCCTCCATTTTCACCCTCCTCACAGTGCGGGGTGACGGCATGCACTGAGCTCCTGATCCTGCCGTATTTCACACACAGCTTGAGTTGTTTCACACATTTAAATGACTTCTTTAGAGGCATTAAAGTATACTGTGACATATGGAACACATTTGACTTATGTACCTGAATGGCACATTCTCTTGTCTTTCCTATTTTGAACAGTGGATGAGAGAAATGACCCTCTGTGCCACATCATGTATGAAAAACAGTGATTTTAAATTGAGCATATATGGTGCACACATCAAATCCTTCTTTTATTGAAAATGTGAAGACAACTCTTATTGTGTCATGAGTTTGAGTTAGTTATGGTGGTTTACAGCTTGTGTTGAATGTCTCAGTGTTTTAATTATTAGCGTTCCATTCTTTTGCTGCTTCTACTGTTTTCCCACTTTCCATTTCTCTGTTTATGTCCCCAACCAGCTGCCTTAAGTTGTTTAAATCCTACTCGCCTGATCCATGTCCCAGTAATCACCCTCCTCTGTCTAAACGCTCCCTTTTCTCTCTTTCTTCTTGCCCAGCATGTTTCCATAGTTTCCTCATATTTCCCTCCAGGTTTTTCACGCTCCTTTAAAAGAATGAAAAATAAAAATAGAATCACTTTTGAAGTGACCCTGCTTTGTCCCTGCCATTATTTGATCCTCTACAACTTATCAACAGTCACATGTGTTTTTGGTACAAATAGACATCTTTACCTACTGCATAATATCAATATTCTATATATTAATTGATCATTTTATTTTTGTGACAGCATGGTGTGGACATATCAAAGTATATAGTGTTTAGAAACAGAAATTTGTTAAATTAGCAATTCAAAAACAAAGCATTGTGCATGCACCAGTTATTACCAAAGTATTTATTTACAGATAGAGAAACTAAAGAACAGGCTGATCTTTGGTTGCTAAAACCCTGTCAATGACTCAAGACTCATGGCTACAAGCACTTCTTTAAGTTTAGATTATTTTCAGTGTTTTTTTTTTAGTGTTTGTGCTTCTAAATACTGTAACTGCTTGTTTCGGGGTCCTGCAGTTGTGTTATATTGAACAAGTACATATAGGATGAGCATAAAGACTGTTCATACTTCCCATTCCGTGCACAATGAAGGCTTCCCAACATTAGCCACCTTGTTATACAACTCTTAGCTATCAAGGTAAATCAGCATTTGTGTGAGCTCATTTTATCACTGCTCTCTGTGTTTAGAAAGTTAGTACAGCACCTGAAAAAAAGGTCCTGGTCACATTGTGTACTTATTATACGTGCTTCTTGTGTATGGGTTTCCCCACATCATTTAAACGTGTTTTCATCCATTACAGATTTTGCTGTGAACAGTTTCACCTGTGTGTTGTCACTCATCATCATCATCACATGCAGGCAACCTATAAAGTTGACAGTTGCAACACTTAACTAACTTAGAGCATGCAGGGATCACCAACTTTTTAGAAGTTGGGAGCTACTTCATTGGTACTGTTTCATACAAAGGGCAACCTTTGACCTTGGACACAAAGAGTCAGAGATCACGTTAACATCATGTAATATTAACATGTTTTTAATTCTTTTAAATCTATGTAAATACAAGCATGATTAAAAGGAAGAGCAACTGAATAAAATAGCATTTTAAATGCAGCTCACTGGAGTGTTGTGCTCTTTTTTGAACAGGCTTGAGGGTAACCCCTGATTTAGAGATTAAATAGGGATGAAATTAGACAGAAGGGGGAATAAATTAGTATTTTAACTCGAATTTGACAGAAAATACTGGTTCAGAAAATTTTGGTTTGGGGTGAGGAGGTGAGAAGGCTGATAATTAAATATAAAAAAATTATATATATGGATGGATAGATGGAATGGATGGATGGATATTTATTATATATATATATATATATATATATTATTACCTTAGTGAAAGTTTGGGGACTTTCATGAGACTGGAGGTCTTAAAAAATAAATAAATTAAGTATCCAGAGCACAAGCGCTGAGGTCAACTTGGTGTTCGTACAGGAAAGTTTAACAGTTTTGTAAGATGAACTTCTTCATCCTGAGGCAGTCGCTGGCAATGAACGGTTCGTCTTAGCTGAGGCTGTCAGGGAAACCGTTCACTACGTGCCAACTTGTTAGAACTGAAAAAAGTTTTTTTTATTTTTTTGCTGTTTGTTTATTTCTTTATTTTGAATATTAGTTTAACCTATACCTTTAGTTGTTAAACATACATAAATGCTGCTCAGGAAGAGACAATCTACCCAAATAAAATGTGTGCAAACAGTTGCACTGGGTTTTATTGGTTGAATTCTGTTTGTTTTGTCAGTCTTTCAAGAAGTGGGAAGGAAGCAATCTGAATAATGAACAAAATAAATCAATAAATACTCATTCAATTATGGTGGTAACAATATTTCCTTCAAATTTTGTTACATTGATAGTATTCACGGACCTCTTTCTCGGTCAACCAAACTCTCCACTAGATGGCAGAATAACACACCGTTTAAAAAACTCGCGCTGAGTTCAACCGGTGGAGAGATTCGCTGATCCACAAGGGGGCGCCTTTCAGCCGAGAAGTCGCTGTGTTGTAGAATCAAGGCCCCCCCTGATACTGACTACATGATCATGACTGCGCGATGTGAGAGCATTTGCCCAAAGGTTCTGTGGCAGGATAATGAAAACGCCCTTGGTTTTAAATCTAGGCTTCAGAGTGATGGATGAGTTTTGAACCCTAAAATAGATCTTGGTAGGCATTATATCAGAAATCATTGAAGCTGACTTAAAAAAAAAAAAAAAAAAAAAAAAAAAAAAAGGACTGTGGCGCTTTTCCTATGCTGATTACTGAAGCAAGCAAATAACACGTTTAGACAATGTGAGTTTGACAGTGAAAGTCAGCAAGATCCAACCAGAAGTACAGAAAAACTAATAGTTTTGGAAGCTTTTTAGGCCTGCGTAACATTCGCATCATTGCTAGGATAGATCTGTAATTTAAAGTATTATGCATCCTGGCATTGTGGGTGCTGGTATTATTAATATTTACCATAAAACAATTAAAAAGAGTTTTTAAGATATCCAGTAATGAAAAGCGTTTCTTTTAAAATATCCTCGCGTTTAATTCCTTGCTCATGCAGGGGGTTATATCATGCACCAATCAGTTGAGCAACTACATCGTGTGGCCTCGATAACAAAGACTCGGTAGGCTCACATCCGCCACTTTTCTTAGTGTTCTCATTATTCCGAGAAAATTAGCGGGAACATTTGGAGTAATTGTCGCTAATTGGCCATAATGAGCGCGTAGTAGAGCGGGGGAAAGGTACTGATTTAGATGATTAAGAATGTCTTGCAGAATTCTTTAATTAAGGAATGCATATGCAAGCTTTAGCGTGGATGTATGAAGATGCTGTAATTTCATTTGCTGGCTGTTATTATGACCTGCGAGAGAAGCACCGGCGCTTTAGTTGCGATGGGGAAAAAATAAATAATAAGTTAAAAAAAAAAACGTGTAGCTATGATAGTGGATGCGCTCTGGTGTAATTGTGGGATTAAAAAAAACAGTGATTTGACCGTTTAAATTGGAGCGACAGGATGGGAGCATATATGAAACAAACACACAGTCGTCCGGAAAGCAGAGCAATGCACAGCCAAGCGGATCGGGCCTTTTCGGTGGCGGCACCCCACACCGGAACCAGCGTCCTTTGGACCTGCGTGTCATCACCGAACCGGGCCTTTTAAAAAAATCTAATTAAAGACGCATTTGTTCAGAAAGGCATTTGATTTCCCTTAGCACATTCCGTTTTTTTTAACTGAACGGTTTTGTTCCCTGTGATCTTTTTGAGTGCTATCATTTTCATGCGCTTTGGTCTCCTCATTTGGAGCGCTTTATGAATCAATAAATGGAATGAAATGGCTTCAGTTTCGCAGCTTGTTGCTTAGAGCCCATCCTCATGAGATGAGATTTTCAGGACGTAAAATGCAAAGATTGACCACCGCTTCGGGGTTAAGCGGGTCCCCGGGTGTCTGCTGTGAGAGGCAGCCTGCCGCCAGAAGACGCTGTACCGCTGATTCCTGTAAAAGGTGGTCGGATCAAACGGGAGTCTCAGTCGGAGGCTGTCAAATTTGCTCCTGTTGTGGTTGACCCAAGGATAAAAAGTTTCACAAGATCAAAATATTCCACATTTTTATTGCCTAAATTTCTTCCTGAAAATAAACTTTATTTTAATAGGTATTTAAGCATTCTTGATAACATAACTAATTACATTCAGGATTGAGGAACAGGAGGCAGTAAAACACTGCGGGTAAAATAATACACTGACAAAAGTAGAATGTAACCAATAAAAAATGGTGTCACTGATTGCAAAAAAA
This sequence comes from Fundulus heteroclitus, assembly GCF_011125445.2. Lineage (NCBI taxonomy): Eukaryota > Metazoa > Chordata > Actinopteri > Cyprinodontiformes > Fundulidae > Fundulus > Fundulus heteroclitus. The sequence goes on from NC_046379.1 coordinate 22,946,030, forward strand.
ATATGTATTTGGGTGTATTTCTAATAAATATTTATGATTAGAAAATACTGCAAGTCTAACGATAAAAAGACATAGTCACTGAGAAGGTGCCTTAAAACATTCAAAAGTGGAGACCAAAGCAAGCGTATAACAATAAAATCATAAAAACACTAAACAAGATCATAAGAAACAAACAAAAAAAAAAGACATGTAGCTTAAATTCCAATCAAATAAAACAAATCCTTTTTATTGCTTGTCTGACTGAAAGACATTTTTTTTTAATTTCATAAATTTTTTAAATCTATTTGCACAAGAAGGGATGCAAACCTTTCCCCTGACAATAGAGCTATGTTCATTAGCTATGGCTGCCTCAGGTTGGACAAGCTCACCTTGCTGCGGCTAAATAAAGCACCGTCACTATGCTAGCTAAAAATGGATGCAAGCTTCACCAAAAATCTCGAATGGAGCACTTATGATAATGTTTATTTTTTGAATTGTTAACATTTAACCCCTTAAAAAGTTAGTTTAACAATGTAAGGAGGGGAACTTTTATTTAGCAGGTTTGACTTTAGCGTTAGCATTGTTGCTAAATATGCTAAAGCTGGAAACAAACTTTAGCTCTTGCTCTAACAGAAAACCTTACCAACAAGTCAACTACCATTTTAATACCGTCCAAAAAGCAAAATTGTTGTGTATGAACGTTAATTCTTGTGCAACACAGAAGTTTTATAAGTATATCTTATAATAGTTCTTAACTTTCACTGAGTTAATGCATGCATCCATGATGGAGCCTGTAAACACAACCATTCACACAATAACAGCTGATAAAACCAGCACCTTTATTTAAATTCTGGTCAAAACATTTGGGCATGACTTGTAACCAAAATAAAGATGATGTTTATTGACTATTAGCTATCATTAAAATTTAAAGCTGCTAGCTGCATTTCCAATAAAAGCAATCTAACCAATTTTAGATTTTGTAACCAACAGAGCAAAAATAATCAGCTTTCTCTTTATCTAGTTTGCTGTAAATATCTTTTTTAATCAGGATATCATCTCCTTTAAAAAATATATAAGCACTCTCCTAAACATGCCTCTTTGTGACGTCACAGAAGGCAGAAGCCATTGAGGTCTTTTGAATATGCTGATTTGCAATTTTCTAGTTATTTTTTTTATCATCTTTGGCATTATTTCAATCAAAATCATCGTTTAACTGGATTTCGTTGTATATATGTTAAGGTTTGAGCTTGTTAAGGTTTGAAAACAGTAGATTTCTAGCAAAAATGTAGCAAACATGAAAACATGGAGCCTGAGAACCAGAGCAGACCTGGAATGGCCAGATTTTGTTATCAAAGATCTTTAGCAATCATTTCCATACTGGCTGTTACAAAAACGGATGCTCCTTTCAACGCTTTCAAACATGAATGTGCTAATTAAACTTCTACAGATGATCATTGTCACTGTTTTCTCCAGCTTTGCCTTCTGCAGTGTTGGCCAGATACAGCAGGTTAAGCCTCCTGGACCTCAAAGGTCAAGTAAATGCTACAGAATTTTAAAATTTAACAAAAACTCACAAGTCCACCACAGTGTCTGCTAATGCCAACTCATCATCCAGTTCTCGTGTTCTCAACCAAAACACACACAAACGCAGTAGGGTTATTTTCAATGTGCTTTAAATAAAAATGTATTTTGTGAAATCCATATACTTGAACCATGTGCCACTGATGCACCAATGCACTTTTTGCCCCTCTTCCATAAGGCATATGTTTCAGGAACATCAAATCCAAAACCAACAGACTCAAAAACAGCTTCTTCGCAAAAGCTGTGAGGGCTATCGCCCCCTGCTGAGAAGACTGAGTCTGTTACGCATCACAACACTACTGTGAATGCATATTTGCACAGTTTTAACCTATCAGGAATGTTTCGTTGCACAGTTCGGGCATGAATGTATCATAAAAGAGTAAATCACATTGTCTAAAAAGGACTGAATTTCGGAACTCGTTATGAGTCTTAGCAGACCCTAAAGAATATTTTGCATGCTTGGGCACGTGGTTGACCAGTGTAGCCAACTGACTAAAATCTCTATATTTAAAAAATGTCTATGTCTGTATTGTCTGTATATTATATGTGTGCATCCTGAGGTGGCGTCTGTCTAAAAAAAAAAAAAACACCACGGTATCATGCATGACAAAAAAATAAAATAAAAAAATTATTAAAAAAATATTGATTCTTGATGTGTGTTTTTATTGTCTATCTTAATTTAATACTAGTGGGAAATAAAAACACACAAGGCTTACATCTACAAAGGATGGATGCGTTATTATTGTTATTATTTTTGAAATTTCAGTTGGTATAATTTTATGTAAACTGAAACCATGTAAGTGCGTTTTTGCCAAGGGTTGCCTTTTTTAAAAAAAATCTTCCACTATATAAATATATAAATTACCACCGCATAGTGTGAACCTTTTAAAAAAAAATGAATAAAAGTCCTTTAAATGCTTTTTCGTTTGTTTCCTTGCCCCTGAGCCGAGATTAATAATAGTAGTAGTATATAATAGGAATAGTAGTAGCAATAATAGTAATACTATTAATCCCTTTGAGGTCATATTTTAATACAGAAGAAAACCCAACCGGTTCCCTATGCCTTTGTGTAAAATTTCGCAGATGATTGGGTTAAACTGTAATCGCTCCTTGAGCATTAAGGCAAGATGCTACTGAGGGCTACCTGGACTCGTGTTGCAGGAAAGCAGCTACTTGAACACCGTTAACTTCACATGAGAGCCTCTCCTTCCGCCAGACTAGATTTTTATCCCCCCTTTTTTTTTTCTTTTTTTTTTTTTTTACGATGGTGAGCATCTGAATTTAGGTAACACGCTGCTCTCGTCCAATGACATCAAACGTGAGTGGGGGTGGAGGATGGGGGGGGGGGGGGGGACCTAGTGGGGTTAATCATTTACGCAGCCACTTAACGCGCGGATGTATATTTATTTACTTATCAGTATCAGGTGTTTTTCCCTCCCCGCAAGTGCACTTTTGCATGTCTGAGTACGATAAGGCATAACACAAACAATCCTGTAATCACTGGAGGCCTCTCGTGGCCATTAAAAGTCAGTAGTTCAACCGAGGAGTGGTTCTCCAACTCTCAAGTCCATATAGGCCTCCTTCCTTCAAGAGGCCCTCGTAAACATCACTACAGTTAATAAAGTGCATTGTGGTCAGGAAGCAAAACAGCGGCAAGGCGCAAACTCCGCCATGCAGAAGCCGAGCGCCCCGGACACCGCCCCGCAGCAGCGCCGGGGATGAGCGTTTTATGATCATGTGCGGCGGCGCTTATGTTATTGTTAGTGGGAGGGGAGCACATGCCTTCTAAGTGAAATTACGCCAGGAGGCAAGAGCTGTTTTTTTGTATTGTTGCTGATGCCCCGCCTCTGATGGTAGCCTTAAACCTGGCACCCGGCTAAAACAAACCAAAGCCAGCACCGAGCTCCCCACTCAATCCAATTAAAGGCGCGACTTGAGGCGCTCTTCTACGTGTTCATCTACCAGGATCGACGTTGAGACAACAGGAACCAGAGGGGCTTTGGCCAAAAAAAAAAAAAAAAAAAAAAAAAAAAGGAGAGAAGGGGGAGAGAGAAGAGAAGGAGAGATTGCCTTGCCTTCTAATTTCTCCCTCTCCAAGCCACAGAACAATGTCGATGAGCCCTAAGCATACGACTCCTTTTTCTGTTTCCGATATCTTGAGTCCCCTTGAGGAGAGCTATAAGAAAGTAAGTATGGAGAATAACAACTTGGGGGCACCTCTCGCTTCTTACCGGCAGCCGCAGGTCTCTCAGGCGGCGATGCAGCAGCACCACATGGGCCACAACGGGACTGTGTCAGCGGCTTACCACATGACAGCTGCGGGTGTCTCCCAGCTGTCACACACCGCCATGGGAGGATACTGTAACGGCAACCTGGGCAACATGGGCGAGCTGCCGGCGTACCAGGACGGGATGCGGGGCAGCGCCACGGCCACCGGCTGGTACGGAGCCAACCCGGACCCGCGCTTCTCCACCAGTGAGTATCCAGATCCCTTGCTCTTACTGGGGCTTTTTATGTTTTAAATGTCGTTTTCACTCTCCGTTTTATTTTATGGGAGGGGGGAAAAACACATCGTGTAAATATATGATCCGGTTAGGATGTATATATTTTTTTACTTCACAAATTTAATTTGTATTATTTTCACATTGAGCGCAACAACTGGAGCGCGTAAAAGATTTCCACTCGGAGTCTAAAATAAAATGTTTGTAGTCGTTGCGCAATTTGCAGGAGGAAAACTAAAGGCTGTCGTAACAAATGTCAACAAAGCAGATAAGGAAAACCAGATAAACGGCGATTATAATTAGATGTCGCGCTCGTAATAATGGATTACAGTAAAAGGGCAACATTTAAATGGATTACGCAGGGCTGCACTATTGTTCGGCGTTCTGGTGGCCAATCGGAGGAAAGCGGATTTATTTCAACGCTGGTTTTACTTTTATCTAAAAGGAGCCACCTGAATTCTTTAAACCCCTTCGTTCGGTAAAAATAAAGTGAGACAAAACCAAATAATGAAAACAGTTACTAGATTTATTTGCATAACTGGAATCTGCTCAAATCATCTTGGCTTTCAAACCATATTACAATGCTGAACTGTCGTTTTATAAATACAGATAATTAGGAAGTATTTCCAAGTTAAAGGTAATATTTTTTATTATTCGTTTAAATGAAAGCCTGTGTTTAATTCAAGTTCAAATCTTCTACTTTCTCAGTTTCTCGCTTCATGGGCTCTTCGTCGGGCATGAACATGGGCAGCATGGGCAGCCTCAGCTCCCTGGCGGATGTGGGCAAAGGCATGGGCTCCCTGTCCAGCACCCCGAGGAGAAAACGACGGGTGCTTTTCTCCCAAGCGCAGGTCTACGAGCTGGAGCGCCGCTTCAAGCAGCAGAAATACCTGTCGGCGCCGGAGAGGGAGCACCTGGCCAGCATGATCCACCTCACCCCGACCCAGGTGAAGATCTGGTTCCAGAACCACCGCTACAAGATGAAGAGGCAGGCCAAAGACAAAGTGTCCCAGCAGCAGATGCAGCAGGAGAGCGGCTCCTGCCAGCAGCAACAGCAGCAGCAGCAGCAGCAGCAATCCCCGCGAAGGGTGGCCGTGCCGGTGTTGGTGAAGGACGGCAAGCCGTGTCAAGGCAGCGGCCACACGCCAACCTCCTCCGCGCAGACGCACCACCAGCAGGGAGGCAACGTGATGATCATGTCCAACAACGCCTCCGGGCTCGGGCAGCATCAGAGCCAGCAGGTGGGCAGCTCGGGTCACTCCCCAGACTTGGCGCAGCACTCCTCCAGCCCGCCGTCCCTGCAGAGCCAGGTGGCCGGCCTCTCCCACCTGAACTCCCCCGGAGCGGAATACGGCTCGGCCTTACAGTGCTCGGCCCTGTTGTACGGCAGGACGTGGTGACAAGACGCACCGGCTATGATTGAAAAATTCCCCCTGAAGTGAAAAAGAAGAAAAGGCAGGTTTCAGCATACATGCACGCATTGAACTAGAATAAAAAAAATAAAAATAAAAATAACTCGAGCAAAACCGGTGCAGATTTTTCCTCCAAGGGAACACACGCAGAAGAAACTTTCCTCATAAACTGTGGATGTGAACGTCCTGGGATTTATTTATGTAAATTATATAAAGGGGCAAGAGAAGATTGTTGCCGTAGACTAATAGTTGGAGGGACACCTGTCCGTGAACAGGGACGCATAAAGCCGTCTGGACTGCAGTGAAAGACGCGCGACTCTCCCTTCTAATAGAATTTAATGTCAGCCGTAGGTCTAGCTTGTACATTTCTGTAAAAGGTTTGAATTCTAGCTCTTTGTTGTACAAACTTTTGGACGCTATTGCTAGTTTGTCGTGGTTTCCCTGGTATTTGTACGTTTTATTTCTTTGTAACTTATATAGATATTTGACTTACAACAAAACAGTCCTATTAATAAATTATGGAAACGAGACAGCTAAACTATTCTCTTGTGAAATATGTTCGCAGCTGGGCTGTTGCGTTATGTGAACAATAATGGTGAAGAAAAGAACAGAGGTTAATAGATTATTATTATTATTATTATTATTATTATTATTATTATTATTATTATTATTATTATTATTATTATTATTATTATTATTATTCGTTTATTTCACCCCAAAAAAGAGATCAAAGTAAGGACGATCATTTCGTGTGAAAATTGCTACCTCGATATTAAATTCCAACAGCTTTTTTGTAACTGATATATATATTCTTTTTTGATGAATCATAGGGTTGCGCACGCATGCCCCGCAGAGTAAACGTCTATACATGCTGTTTTCTATGCTCCTTTTTTTTTTTTTTTTTTTTTTGTCTGAATGTGTGTTCACTGAGTCAGAGAGGCGAGGTCTCTCGGAGCTCCACATCAAACGCGAGCGCTGCTGAAAGGGCAGCTTATCGATGAAATCCCTGACCAAACAGCACGCGGAATTCTTCTGGAATGACGGCGCGAGCGCACATCAGCTGCTTCATCAATAATCAATCAGGGAGCTTGAAAGGAATGGGCGATCGGTTTGAAATTCAGTGGTGAACCCATTTCTATCAACGTCTGTTTCCTATTATCGTTAGCGTTATCATTACTGTCAATATAGATTGTATTTTTAGCACAAATTACCTAAAAATCCCTCGGCAACAACGAACTGAAATAGTAATTTATTGTACTCAAGCAGTGAGGCTGCCACAAGGTTAAAACAAGCTGTCTTTGGTTTAATGTATTAATGTTTTCTTTAGTATATATATATATATATATATATATATATATATATATATATATATATATATATATATATATATATATATATATATATATATATATATATATATATATGATCCACCTATATATATATATATATATATATATATTAAGGAATATATTTCCTTAATTTGCTTACTCGTTCAGTTTTCCAATTCTCCCCTGCTAATGAAATTGTATTTCTTTATGAGCGGATTTCTCTTTTGCTTCTGATTTCTGAAAACTATAGGATGTTTGTGTTCAGAGGCGGCACAAGGCACAAGTGAGTTTAGAGCCCCCATCTCCCCCCCCCCCCCCCGCCCCCCCCCCCCAACAACTCTCACACACTCCCAGGCCGGCAGGGGGGCTCAATGAGCACTGCAGCTTTCACATTTATCGTAGGTCTCAAAACGTCAAATTTGTTGTCAAGTTTAAAATAATTTAAAAAGAATTCATGTTTTAAACTTCAACTTATTTGGGGTTAACATAATCATAACCGAGGAAACATACCACGTGATTGTCATAGCAATCAAAATCAATGTGAGTAAGTCATTTCCACTGCCTGTGTCTGTGTTGCAGTCAGATTAGATGGAGAATGTAAGTGGAAACTAATCAATAAATTAATAACAACTCGTACTACCTTTCTGACTTTTACTAAGTTAACACTGAAGATTGTACTGAGGACACAGCTGTCAGGGGGGAAAAACGAGTAAGTCAGAAAAATAGCCTTGTCTCACAATTCAATTGTTGCTCTTTATTCAGCAGGCCCAATTCCAGTCCATATTATTATAATATGGACTGGAATTGGGCCCTTTGTTAAATTCTGCTTCTGGCCCCATACAAACTTGAGCCAGCTTTACTCATATTGGAAGAAAAGAAGGATCTGAAAAACAAAGAAAAAGTTTTTCAATGATTTGGCCTTTACAAACACAAAGTGGCAAATGTGCCCACATTTTTTCCAGAGCAGAAAACTCCCGTTACCGTGAAATGGAATAGCCTCGCTGAGTTTAATTTATAGAGGGATTTATAATTTTTTTGTCTTCTTTGTTTCATTTGATATTTTCATGCTTACTCGGAGCCTTCAACAAACAGTTTGTTAAAAACTAGCATATAGTTTAAATGTATTAATATTATAAATCTTTGACTTTTCATGCAATTTGAAAGACCATCAATTAATATTTATTTATGCATTTATTTGCAGCTAATAAAACACGTTTCACGGCGCTTTGTTCAGAAGATTGTTTTTAATGCAGCATTTTCTGCATAGCTGTTAAAGGTATTGTGCTTCCCCTTCAATCTGGGATTTCCACAGCACATACGGCTGCAGATTCGCACGTCTTCTGTCACGTTTATTCCAAAGGCAGCCTCCGTTTGAGGCCTCCCGCGATAAATAATAAAAAAGCCCTTCCAGAACACCTTGGAGTTAAATTCTCAAACCCAGCACCAGAAACTGTCTTCTATTAGGTATTTTTCAGAGCGGGTTTTGTTCGCGGAGAGAAGTGAGAACTTTGGGATTACATTAACATGTCTTTGGCGCTGTGTGTGGTCTTTGTGCGCAGCTTGTAGCTGTCGAGAATGACTTGTTGGAAGCGTGTGCGCTCTCATCGCTCTCCTTTGTGGAAAGCCCACAGTGCAGCTCCCCGAGTCCTCCTGGCTTTATGGTGGGCTGCCTCAATGAACCCCAAGCAATTAGTCTCTAATCTCAAGGTAATCATATTTGAGTTAGTGACTAACTGGTGAATTTTATTCGCTTCTTTAGCGCCGGGTTCCCTCCGCGTCAGAGCGAAGTGAAGTTTGAACGATATTAACTTTGTGCGTCTTAAAACTAAAAGTGAAGAATTAACGAGGAGGTGCTCCACAGATTTATCACTAAGTAGAAACAAATTGTAAAATGGGAAATAACCACTTTTGTCATTTGAATTATAATTATTATTATTGCTATCTTTAAAGAAGTAATCATCATGATACATAAATGTGTTAAACAACAAAACAGTCTTAAATCATCTAAAGGAGACTAACTTTGCATCAAAATGCTTTGGCTGCACAACGTAAAAAGTGATAATAAACAAAAGACTGGAGATCTACTGGACATATATGTCGGAATAAACTTATCCAAGTCAGTTAAAAACTAAGCATCTGAGATTGGAAAAAGGAATTTAAAGCAATAGAAAGATATGGATAATTGTTTGTGATTTAGCATGTGCGACCTTTAAATAGATTTTTTGCCTCAAGTATTGCATTTTTAATACATTACAAATAAATGTTTAAGATTCTGGTAATAAAATACAAAACATATCGTCGTTAAAATTGGTTTCTTATGAAAAAGCAGACGTACCAGCCAGGAGCTGCCCATGGTGCTGAAAAACTGGAGAAATAAAGGGAACAAAAGAAATGCAAAGGCTGCACTCCTAACTAAAACGTTTGTTTCACCAAATATTTCCTAACAGTTTTTTGGGTTGTTTTGATGTTATTAAAAATGACGCACTTTCTTCTTTGAAAACATTTCCACTTCCTGCCTCTTTTCAAAGTTCCGAAACATTTTATTGCAGCAGGCCCGAGCATTCACGTGAATTTCAAATGGGACAATTACACGGCAAACTGCAATCACCCCCCTTTGGTAAATGTTATTGTGAGCTAGCGGCAAAAAATCTTTAATTGTCCTGCGTTTATCTGCTTCTTCAAGCCATTGTGCAAAGAGCGCAAACGAGGGTCATTTGCGAACTGAAATACTTTGCATGCAAAGCGGAGCACAAGATGCTGTAATACTTGACCTTTCAGCATAATTGTTGCAGGCATGAAATGCAGCATTCAGGGCTCGCTGAGTGGAGTCTTTTCTCTCTCTCCCCTCACTGTGATGAACACAGCACATTTTTACATCTTAGGTGTTCATTTGGCTTTGTTTCTTTTGAAGATTTTTTTTCCTGGTCCTGGCTGCAATTTAACTTCATTTCGATAATACTGCTCGGCCAAAAAACAGCACAAATTTGACTATCAGATTTTTTTTCAACCGCAACACTAAATGGACTTCATTTTCAGCCTTAAGAGGCCAAAAATCTTGGGTAATTTTTCTTACACTGATTCTTACTTGGCAAGTTGAAAAGGTACAATTCCCCTTGAATAACTAAACTACTTAATCAGATGCAGACATGTTCTATACATATATATACTTCAATATATATATATATACTTCAATATATATATATATATATATATATATATATATATATATATATATATATATATATATATATATATATATATATATATATATATATATATATATACGTCTTTGTGTGACATGTTGTACCTGATATTTACATTAATCCATTAATCATAAAAACCCACATTTGATATAGAGCTGCTTTTTGACTTTTTTTGTTGACATTTTGGTCATCTTTCCTGAAGCTTTTAATGGTTTGCTGGAATTTTGGCCCATTCCTTTTGCCAGACCTCCTGCAACTCTATCAGGCTTGAAGGCTGTCTTGCTCATTAACATCTTTTCAGCTCTGCCTGGAAGTTTCTTGATCAGGGCTTTGTGATGGCTACTCTAGATGTTGTTTTAATATGTCCCCATAATGTTCTTTCTTCATGATGCAATCTGCTTTGCAAAGTGTATCAGTCCTACCTGCAGTAAAACACTACATATCAGTATTGTTCGGTCACCCTGTACTTTCACAGTTTGAATGTTGTTCTCAGTGTTTGTAAGCTCCAGATTTTTAAGGAAGTTACGAAGAAAATATCTGAAAAAACTAATTCTTATTATTCTGGAAGCTAGCTAATCTAAATCATTTTGGCAATACTAACCTAAAATAAGGAAAAAGGTTTTATCTAATTTAATGTCAGACAGTGAGTGAAAATATTAAATATCTTTTAATACACTGTACTGTATGATACAGGCTATATTTTGAAAGGATTACATCCATAAATGTGGTCTCCTCTTCTAACTGTTTTAAACCAACGGTTGTCTTGTTACTTTACTTTTATCAAAGGTTAAAGAAGGTTGAAGAAAATAAGTTTCAGAAAGAAGTAAGCTTTGCCGCTACAGATATATTTACAGTAAAGGAAATACAAGTAAAGCCAAAGCCTTAACAGCTGCAAATATTATCTTGCTGACAAATTTCTCTTTAAATTTGCTGACGACATATTTAAGGTAAAAAATGGACATCAAGTCTTGAAGCTTGAATTGAAAATAAAAATGATTTTTAAAAAAAATCGAGGGTATTTGTTGTGGTATTTGGCCATCCGATTAAAACCATACACCTTTAAATTACTTATATGTATTTTCTTCATTAGTTTAAAAACAGTGGGTCGTCGTCATAGAAGAGAGCCCACGAATGAACAAAAAAAGCAATAAAAACAAAATAGACCCACAGACGTTGTCTAGATTGAGTTAAACCACTGCGGTGTTTGAGATTTTGGGTCCGAGAAATTGGAGCAAGTCAGTTTTTCTTTTGCATTTGTACTATATGAGCTAATGAGCCTCCTCCCTACCTACCTGTAACCCAAGTTAGATCAAACTGACAATTTAATGTGCAGTTGGCTACAACTTTAATTTTGTATGCTATGAGCACATTTAGGTGTGTAGCTATTGTGGTTGGATATTTATTTCTGCATATAGATTCTGTTGTTCTTACAAGACATAAAGTCTTCTTTTAAAACGGCACTAAAACAAAACAAACTTGAGAAACTTGAAACAAACAATGGTGGATTGGGAAAGTCTGTATCAATAATAATGGTAAAATGTTGGAAGTTATCGCTGTTGTTTGAAGCAAATATAACCATTGCTGCACCAAAAAATAAACGATGGCTGGCAAAAAATAATCCTGTCTGACACCTTTAGAAATTCAATCACTCAAAGAGAAGGTTAGAGGACTGGAAAAGAGATTAGAACTAATTCCTTTTGAGAATATTAGGAGCGCCTCATTATGGTGACATAACAATGAAGTCTATTAAATCTGTCAAAACAAAGGCTGGACAAAGTGGATATTACAAATTATAAGTGATATTTGCAAACAAAACTGTTCCCTGACAAGAGACTTTGAAAAGAATGCAGAGTTAAGTGCAAAGAGTGGTAATTAAGTCTTTGTCCTTATAGGAAATAAATATTAATTTAGGATATTTTGGAATACTTTCCTTAACCCTGTTCACCAATTCTCATTCACAACAATCTAGTTGGATAAATTTAACAAACCAGGCATAACTTTTCCATAAAGAATAAACAGGAACGCCATTTCAGCATAGTTAACATGTTCCTATGTAAAACCAGTTCCAAGAATATTGTGTACAACATAACTAAGATAAGATTTCAAGTAACTGATTATGTCTTTACAGTTATTATTTATACATGTGTTGTATCATGTTCTGCTGTTTTCAGACCTTTGTGCTTAAGGATGATGCTTGCTATAGATTTCAAAGTGAGATACGCTCAGATTTTTCTGGAGATGGGTCTTCATTTAGGTTTTGGTTCTTTAATGCTTCAAATGGTTGATGTTGGGGACAGGATTGGACTGCTACAAAAACCAACCAGGAAACTCTATCGTCTGGCAGCATGCTGTTGGAAAATCTGAGTAGCTCTAATGGTGCCTTTCCTGATGTCCAAGTTGGCCAGGCCGTGTGCATTAATGCAATTCCCAAATGCTGGCTTTTGAACCAGCTTTTTGAACTTACTCAATGGCCTTTCTCCTTTTTAGCTCTGAGGAAGGAGCATCTATAATTTCTCAGAAGAATTTCAATTCCCACAGTATGTCTTTTTTTTTAATACTCCGTCTCTAATAAGCTTTCAATCCAGACAGATTTTTAGTGTTTCTTTGTCTTGTTCACTCTGTATTTTCATGTATTATCTTTGTTCACTGATCAGGATTTTTTGTGTGAGCTCGTTTCTAAGCCTGTAAATTGATTCCAACTTCTGAATCAGTTGTGCAGCTCTGCATAATTGCCTTCAGATTATTGGTATTGGTCATTGACAAATGTGTTTGTGGATTATTTGAGTTGTGTCTGTATCAGCTTTAAACATATAGAGCAGGAACCGTTTGCTCATTCTTATTGGCACAGGAGTCTCTGCAAACATCAGTTTTCAGATCTTACCACAGATTCTCAACTGAATCGAGCTCTGGACTTCACTCAAAGCTTGAACTTTATGTGTAGGGTCATTGTCCTGCAAGAAGGTGAACCTCTCCCTCAAATTTCAAGTCCTTTACAGCCTGTAACAGGCTTTCTTCTGGGTAAATCCCGTATTTAGCTTCATCCATGTTTTGAGCAATTCTGACCAGCATCTCGGTTACTATGTGAGTTTTTCAGCATGTGCTGTGTTTTGCACGGAGGCCCAAAAGGTTTAATTTTGGTTTCATCTGACCAACGCACCTTCTTTAACACATGGCTTTTGCCAAACAGCAAAAGAAACTCTGTTCCTTTCTTTCTACAATTGCTTACTTCTCCCGACTCTTCCATGAAGGCCAGTATTGTGGAGTACAAGCCCAGAGATGTTGTGTCAACAGACTCTCCCTCCCTGAGCTTCTGATCTCTGCAGCTTCTCCAGAGAGGTGGCAGGCTTTTGAGGTGGGCCACGTGGGCAGTTGCCAAGGGCAGTCATAGAAAACGGGCACACAAGCATCCAGATGATAAAATATGTCTCTCGGTTGTGCCCTGAACAAGTTTTCTATCGCTTTATGCATGTCAAGTCATGGGGCAAGTCCAAGACTGCTGGGAATAGGGGGAGTGGGTCAATATATTGTGAGCAGTGTGTGATTTATTTTTGCACACCCTGGATTCTCAGATAATTTGTTGGAATTTAATTGATTGGGCGAGGGCTGCAAAAAGACGGGCTCACCCAGGGCGCCAATCATGCGGGAACCGCCACTGCTCCAGCGGTACCGTGGACGTCTTGGCTCTTCCCTGATTAATGCTCCCCTTGCCCAGCCTCTCAGTTAAAATATAAGGTCATATCTTGGTGGGTTGTGCCATGCTCTTTCCATTTTCAGATGCTACACGCTCTGTGAGGTGTTCAAAGCTTGGGATATTGTTTTACAAACACCTACATATTTGTATCGGACCAGAACATAAAATTCCAGTGAAATAGATAAAAGTTTGTGGTTGTAACACAATAAAAAGAAAATAAATTCAAATGGTATTAACCCTTTTTGCATGCCATTATGTGAGTCTATTGGAATTTAAAGATATATGTTTTTTTTTGTCTTCGCTATAGAATGGTGGCTTGCTTACATTTAAACTTTCCACCTTAAAGCCTCCAACTTTTGTTAATAGCAAGGTCCTTCTGAGGATATTAACTCCCGAATGTGTCAGTGTGTGTGGTCATTATGCGTGCTCCTCTCTTTCTCCATGCCTGCAGTGCTCCTATTAAACATGCCAATTAAATGAAGCCAGTCTAAAGCAGGGTTGTCCTGTCTGTGTACAGTACCAGCAGGAGTCCTTTAGAAGGCAGCGAGCCATCACTAACCCCGTTAACACCAGACCCTCCACACAGACCCGGGGGCCGCAGCTCGCTCTATGGGCCTGCGGGAATAACTGCTCCATTTAATGGCAGGTTGAATAGTCCAATGTTATTCCTTTCAAACGGTCAACCTTAAAGTTCATTTATACTGCATGCCAAAGTGAGCACTTATGATTCCCAAAATAAATCTTTACTGGAATGAATCTGGGGGGAAAAAAGTTAATTAAAGGTTGTGGGTTTTGTTGAATAGTGTTTCATTGGACAAGTTTGTTGTTCTCAGACTTTGAGGTACTTCTACTTTATCTGGACTCATGCTTCGTGGTCACTGAATATTTTTTAGTCAACTTTCAACACGCTACTAATATCTGAAAAGTCTAAGACTTTTTTAATCAGTTTATAACAATAAATTACAATATTATAGTTTTCTTAAATGAATTTGGATTGCACCTGGTCATCTCTTGCTCAGATTCTGAAATGACCAGAAACTACAAACCTGAACACAGGTTTCTATTTAAGCTCATTGGGAAGTTTATTTAAACCTTTATTCCTGTTGTTAACGCATAGAAAATAAGACTTCCCAAGCTTTTTTGATCTACGGACCAACAATACACAGAATGGTCAAACCTGGAATTAATTTTTGAAATAAACTCTGAAATACGCATGCAGCAAGTGGAGCCTGAACAGGGGTAAAGCGTTTGGTTTATGGGTACTTACAGTGGCATGATGAACCAGACATTGTGCACATTATACTACATCCACTGTGGTAATATTAAGGAGATGAAATTAATGCATGGACCACATAAAAATACTTTGGTCTAAACCATTCCACTGAAGCTCTGACTGGATGTTTAGGGTCGCTGTCCTGCAGCCCCTACCTAGTTTTTTTTTCCAGGATTGTCTTGTATTTATCTCCATTCATCTTTCTATCCTGCTTGCTGAATAAAAGCGTCCTCCCAGCATGATGCTGCCACCACTATGTTTCACTGTAAGGATGATATCTCCGTGTAGTCAGAGAAAACACTGTCGTCAGTAGCATCTTTGTACGTTTATTTAAAACAGTTTTTATCAACTGTATATGGATTTTGGTGGGATTGCAGAGGCACAAATGGAGGGACAAGCCCAGGTCATTATAGAACCGCCAGTGGCTGGATCGTCCTCAACCCAACGGTCCATCAGTGAGCCATTTCCCCATGTGAGTGAATATTACATCTCTTTCACAGGGTAAAAAGAAAAAAAAAATTCCTTGAATGTTGCAACACAATAAGCAATCAAGATCCCAAAGCCAGACATTTGACAGCTTAATGAGTTCAGGCTGCAATCACTTTAAGAAAAGCCCTGGTCCATTTTAACGCGCGCACAGTCTGCACGAGCCGAGCTGAGAAACAACCGCGGCTCGTCCATTTAACTCACAGCAAAGACGCACATAACTACAGGTTGATAAAAACACAGGCTGGAGGTGAATGTAAATAGGTCCCGTATATTAGGACCTGTTGAGACTTGTGCTGTTTTGTTCAGCACCCGGGAGGAGGGGGTGATATTTGCCCCCCTAATGAAATATGTCATTACGAGGAATTCATGTGACACAAAAGGGGCGACAGTCAAAAATTGCCCCACTGCTGTTCAGTAATTATATAGTTTGCCCTGGCAGCGCCTTCAGGCAGGTGGCTGGTCCATCATGCAAATGGCTTGGCTGTGCTGACATAATTAGCCGCTGCGAGCAGCTTAAATTAACAATTAGCTAACATGCAATTCTGCTCACAACTCAATAGTTTTCCCTTTTTTGGGGCCAGTCATCACTGTATGTAATTCCGGTTTCTGAATTGCACAGTAGGATATAGCCTATATAATTCTTTCTTTTTTTTTTCTTACATGGTCAATTCACTGGCTAAATAAACGGAAATAAGCAGAATAAGGGGCTTATATCCTAATCCCCAAAGAGTAGCTGCATGGAGGCACGTTTATGTTAAACATCTGTCAAAAAGCCTGAAACACAACTCTCAGGGTGACGGGCAGCTCAGAGTGTTCAGTGGGGCCATCAAAAAGAGATTGGGTGGGATGGGGGGGGGGGGGGGTGGGTTCCATTGCCCAGTGGTCCTCTTGGCCAGGTTGTCTGATATGCATTATATAATTTTTTTTATGAATGTGAATTCTCGGACATTAGTGAAAAAACGTCAATGATTTGCAACATGTATTTATTTATGTCCTTTTCTGCCAGCCTGGGAAAGCTGTGGTGAGGCCGGTTGCCCTGTAGTGTCTGGGGGAGAGTTGCTCTGTAAAAGGAAGCAAACACAGTTGACTTTACTTAATCAGTAGCACGACATGATGGTTCTGGTATCAAATTGAACAGACAAACATAAAGGTGGCGATAACTTATTGGTTCTTTTCATTTATATCCCTTTTTATCCTTGAAAAGAGGGCTCTTTCTCCTGCCCCCTTGTCCATATGTATAACAAAACCATGATGAAACTTTGCCAATTCTCCTTTGGAATAGGTGTACCACCCCTTTCTGAAGTTACTAGGAGCGCCCCTGTTGACGCTCATAAAGTGCAGCTTCACTGAGACACAGTGGTGTAAGTGGGACTGAATCAGAGCCAGGGGGCCACATGCTGAGCTTGAGCCAGTCCCAAAGGTTCTGCTTTGCTAACCTCTCCACTGATCCCCTTTGCAGCCGATGTCCTGAACCCTATTGCCTTACTGCGCAGCCAATCATGGCCCACCCACTTGCACATTATTCTCGCTGCCCTCCGCCATGACACAGGAACAAAGTAGACATTAAGCAACATTAAACCCGGGGATGGGAGTAATCAGGAAGCCGTTATTTCTTAATGAAGGAAAACACATGCAGAGCGATACACATGTTGAGTGATCAATAGAGGCGCCTGACAAAAGGGCGAATCGGAGAGCGCCCCCCCCCACCCCTCCCCTAAAAAAGAGAAATGCAAATCAATTAGAGTCGTTGTTTGCTTTGAAACCCGTTCAGTCTATTTACATTAATTACATGTTCATTAAAAGTAATTCGTGTGGGCTACACAGCAATAACTGTTGCCTCACCCCCGGTTCTTCGCTGATCCGTGACGGACAGCACACTGGCTGGGCTCCAACTCTTCTTAGGGTTTAATCTAATCGCTTAATGTTTTTTTTTTTTTTTTTTTAGATTTGAACTTTTTATGAATAAAACACAATCAGGTGAGACGGCTGATTAAGGGGACAGACAAACTGAAACAACTGAGAACAGGAAAACCTGAAACATTTGAGCATCACAATAAAAGAAAGAAGCTGTGAAATTAACATTTACAAGTAAATAGCTAAGAAATAAATGCCCAGCCTCAGGAATCAAGCTTCAGTAAGGAGTGATCTTTTCAGTCCAGTTTTGAAGGAGCCAGCAGGTTCTCCGTATCTTAGGTTAAATTTTATTGGAAAGCCTTAGTGAACAGGTCTCTGATAAACTTCTTTCTCTGAAAATACTTAGATTCAAGATCAGACAACACTTTAAATACCAATAACAGCATTTTAAAATGTATGTATTAATCATCAGGGTCCCAAAGCAGCGACACAAGGACTGGTCTGTTGTAATCTGTTTTCCTGCTTTTGGTCAGGCTTCCTGATTGGATTTACTAATTAAAACCCTTTATTCTGGCAATGTCTTTAAGATGGTAGAAGGCTGGTTTAATCATAAACGGGGATTATCTGGATGTCAAAATTTAGATCTGAGCTCATGAAGACACCAAGGCTTGTTTTGTCAACCTCGGTGTCATTTGGTCTGGTTTTGAATGCTGATCTTTACCTTTGTATCTTTAGGCCCAAACAATACACCTCTCTTTCCTGCGCTGAGACAGAGGATGTTGTAACCCTTGCATTTATTTGTATTATGGAGAGATTGACTCACGGACACATTGGACTGTGGTCATGTGGTGACAAGGAAGCTGGAAACTGTTATCATGAGCATACTTATAGAAATAGATTTTGTAATACCCATAATCTGAGCTATGAGGAGCATGTAGACATTACACAAAAGTAGATTGAGAATAACGCCTTAGAGAACCCCCATGTGATGTTTTATACTGTTTGCTCAGTTTTGCTAAGATGTTGAAAATTAAACCGTGCACCAGTTTTTTCTTAATCTGTTTAGACTGGTAAACTTTTAATTTGGCAATGTTTAAAAGATATTTGAGCTCATATATTCCCCTTCAATGTTTTTTGCATGCTCTTAGCCACATGGAGCCTAGCTGAGTGGAGCAATGACGTTCTCGATGGGAGGAAGTTTTTGAACCGCCAACTCATTGATATGGATTCATCATCTCAGTGAATGTAAGGCAGTGGCTCCCCTCTTGTGGTCATGCAACAACAAAGTGGACTGCTGAGATCCTTTTTAGAAATTAAACTAAGTAATACAACTAATCAAGTTATAGCGTTTATTAATGTAAATGTTTGGGGGCAAATTGAAAACAGTATTGACAATTAGATGAAAGCAACATGTTGGCTGTTGATGCTCTTTGAGATGTCACTGAACACCTGCAACTGATCTAGTAGAAATAATGAGAATTTATGTACTCATCCAATAGTTTCCTTAGGTCATGTGGCGACACACAAATACAAAGATGTGAGGCTTGAGGAAACCCAGATATGATGTCCGACGGCCAAATAACTATAACCCAGTCAGTCCCACCTGACTTTGTTTACGTCTATGATCAATTAAATCAAAGCTCAAGGAAGGACCAAAAAGAGATTAAATAAAACCTGTTCCAAAAATACTGAAAATTAGAGGTTTTCAAGGTTGTTTAATCTGAAACGATGCACATAAAATGTAAGAAGATTTAACCATTGCACCTGGTTATTAAGTAAACTGCCGTTTGCTTTGAAATAATGAATTACCACCAAGTTGTCCTCAAATATCCATGAGCCAAAGGAGACTTTTCCTCAACGTTTCTGAAAAGCATATTTAACATCGTTTGACATAAAAAGCGGTGTTTGCAATGAATGTTATTCACATTAACTCAGACTGCCTACTTGCTATAAGAACAAAAATGATCTGTTGTTTAACAGAGTGCTGTTAAAATGTCAGGCTTCATCCTCCCAGTCCCTATGCTATCTTATCTTTCTCTCTCTCTCTCCTTTTTTTTAACAAAACCAGAGTTGCTTTTACCAAAGGCTCACAACCTCTTGTTGGTTGCTATAGTATTTTCAAGCACCATTCTCCCAGTTCCCAGCCCCCACATAGAACCTGCTCTGCACACTTGTAATAAATTATCTTCAAGTGAAAACTACTAAAAACGAGCTGCATGACCAAAGCTGGACAGAGCCACTTTACTGAATCACACCTCATAAACATTTTCATTTTTTTTTTTTTTTTGTGAGACTTGAACCCCGAAGCTTTTAAACAGTCAATGCATTTGTCTGAGTCTGGCAAAGCGCGTGGTTTGAACCTCGCCAACTCCATTGGCCCGCTGTTATTGCAGCTCTTATCCACCTTGTGATGGCTGATGTTATGCAATCACAGACATAATAATCTGTAGGCGGCTGGATGCATCTCACGCGCAGCGTCCTGCTTGTCTTGCTGCTTCAAGTGCAAACATATGGGCCTGGGGATGCAAAGCAGAAGAGGGTTGATTTGGTGATTAATCAAACTCCAAATAAAAAAATGCCCCCCCACCCCTCCCCAACCCAAAAAAAAAAAGCAAATGTTCATAACGCCACCAAGTTCAGCAGCAAACAAGTGGGAATCTGAATCAGCCTCTTTACTCTATGAGCCCCATCTTTGCCAAATTGAATGCAGATTGAAAATAATTTTTCAGCTCTTGACTCCAGCTATTCATGACTCTGAATTGGTTTTGCCACTGTCATATTGCCACACAAACGTAAATAAAAGGATTTAAGCAGCGAGCAAGTCCTTTAAACTTCTCTGCGGCTGTTATTTGAAGTGTTCTTTCACATTTGCAAGGAGAAATAAGAAAGAAATGACACTCAAATTCCTAGAAATAGACTGTAAATGAATTTAAATAGTGAAAAAAATACTGCGAGGTTTTGTGCAGAATAAAATCTGCATTTACACACACACAAAAAAAAGAAAAAAATAATAAACCACCAGCACTGCTACACGCAAGCTTTTTGATTTTATTTTCCATTTTTATACTTAACTTGTTATATGTACAAATCAATGTCAGCAGCTAACACCCTCCGTGTTCACCTCCTCTTGTGGATTTCCAGTGCAGGACCAGTGCCTGCTGTGTTTTGGCAGGAAATCAATACGGGGGAAAATCTGTTCTAATCATCTGTACATTTACCATCACAATCAACAATCAAAGCTAAGTCCTGGATCTTTATTTGTAGGCCTGAACTGAACAATTTTCCCACTGTGAAAGGCAAGCTAAATTAGAACCCTTGGTTCCCGTTAGTAGCTCTTAATGGCTCTGATTTGTGAACTGCTAAATGAGGTTATGTAAATTGATCCTGAATGTAGGCAGGGGCCCCCAGGTGACAGGTGCAGCTGAAGGTGGGGGCTGGGGTGCCGACATCAAGTGTGAAGGGGAGCAGTATATGTTGCGATTTGTTTCTGGGGACAGGTTTTGAGACTGAGTTGGATGGATTATCTGGGAACTGGAGGGTAAAATATTCACATTCTTTGAAATATGCTGCGCACTGTTTTCATGTCGCAGCATTAGTGCACTTTTAAGGTTTTAAAAGGATTTATTCATAGAAGAGGTAATAGAGGTGAAAAATAGCTTTTGCTTAAGAGCCAGGACTTTTTTCTTTCTTTCATTGTTTATTTCCTATCTGCGCCTTGTGGTGATAATGTTTCAGGCGTCAAGAAAAACACAAATCTGGGCTTCAAAAAAAGAGTTAAACATATTTCGTAAATCCTCAGCGGATTCGAATAGAAACAAAGTCCAAGTGCAATCCTGATTTGAGTGTAATGGATCTTTGATGAATGTACTTGTACACATCTCTGCTTGTTAGACAGCTTCAATACGTGCCCAGCAGAAACAAATTCCAATGACACATATGGAACATCTTTTATTGTAATTCTTTTCTTGTTGTTTACCAAAGTGTTGCTGTGCCTTGTCAAAGGGTTCCCATCGTCTCTCAGAACAGTCAAAAGCATCAGAGTTGTTTGTTGTGATATTAAGAAAGTGGCCAACACAAAGTAATGCATAATTGTAAAAGCAGGAGGAAAATTATACATAGTTTTTAAATTATTGTACAAATGAAAAGCCGAGAAAGCAAGGTGTGCATATGTGTTAAACCTTTTTAATCTGATACCCCTAAATGAAATACTTCAGAAGTCACCTAACTAATGAATGATGCATTAATGAGTAATTGAATCTTAGTATAAAGGCAGCTGTTCTGTGAAGTTCACAGAAGTTTTTTAGAGAACATTCGCGAACAAACGGCATCATGGAAATCAAAGATCACAGCAAACGAGTCAGGAGTAACTCTGTGGTGACTTTTTAAGGCAGGGTAGGTCATTAAACAATATTCACAGTTTTAAACATCTCTTCAATCCTCTATGGCCCAACTTCAAACCTTCCAAGAAATAACTGTGCACCTGTACTTACAGGATGGACAAGGAAGGCGTTAATCAGCAAACCAGCCAAGATCCCCGTGGCAATTAGGGAGGAGGTGCAGAGATCTGCACCTCTTTCCGCAGGAGGAGGGAGAATCAATTGAAAGGACAACTATTCATCATGCACTCTACAAATCTGGACTTTATGGAAGAATGGAAAGGAAAATGACACAAAGTCCCATTCAAGCCTTACAAGCAAGCATATGGAAGATGGTGCTCTGGTCAGAGGATACCTAAGTGTAGTTACAGTGCCTTGCAAAAATTCACCCTGTTGCACATGGGTGTATTTTGTTACATATTTTTCAATCTTTGTTTATGTGTTTTTTTGCATGAAGTAGTCTTGGTTGCTAAAGTGAAATAAGAAATATTTTGATAAAAAAGGAAAATAAAATTAAAAACCCTAAGTATTGACTTGTGCATATGTGTCCACCCCCTGAAGATTCTAAAAAGTTCTAGTGCAACCTAATACATTTTAACAACTTATCCATCCATCCATCCATCCATCCATCTTCTTCCGCTTGTCGGGTCGCGGGGGCAGCAGCTTCAGTAGGGAGGCCCAGACGTCCCTCTCCCCAGCCACTTGGGCCAGCTCCTCAGGAGGAATCCCAAGGCGTTCCCAGGCCAGCCGAGAGACATAGTCCCTCCAGCGTGTCCTGGGTCTCCCTCTGGGCCTCCTCCTGGTGGGCATGCCCGGAACACCTCACCAGGGAGGCGTCCAGGAGGCATCCTGACCAGATACCCGAGCCACCTCAACTGGCTCCTCTCGACGTGGAGGAGCAGCGGCTCTACTCTGAGTCCTCTCCAGATGACGAGAGCTTCACCTTTTGACTCAACTCTCTCTTCACCACACAACAGACCGGTACAGCGACTGCTTCACTGCAGACGCAGCAGGAATCCGCCTATCCATCTTTCCCTCATTCGTGAGCTAAACCCATGAAACTTAAACTCCTCCACTTGGGCAGGACATTCTCCTCCGACCCGAAGAAGGCACTCTACCCTTTTCTGGCTCAAGACCATGACCATTAACCTGACCCTTGCCAGACGAATGTCGCTTCGCCTAGCTCGAGTGGAGCTAGGCGGAGCAACATCCGTCTGGCAAGGGTCAGGTTACATGACCATGGCTCCTTATGTGATTTTTTATTAAATCTACCTGTGTGCGCTCTTAGTGTCACATGATCTACCAGTATAAACACATCTTTTCTGAAAACGGAAGGTATGAAAGGCAGCAGCACCACTAAGCAAGAGGCATCACAACATGAAGACCAAGGAGCTCTCCAAACAAGTCAGGAGCAAAGTTGTTGAGAAGCACAAGTCAGGGTGGAGTAATAAAAAAATATCTAAATCTTTGGTGTTCCCCTGGAGCACCATCAGATCCGTCATCTTCAACCGAAAAGCACGCGGTACCACAACAAACCTGAGCTAAGATGAAGTTTTCTGTTAATTTGTCTTATTTGTTGTTGGCTTCACAATAAATTAAAAAAAATATACATCTTCAGAAATGTTTAGGCATGTTCTGTATATGAAATGGTGCAAACTCTCAAACTATCAATTTCGATTTCCGCTTTTGAGGTAACAAAACATGAAAAGGTTAGGGTGAATACTTTTTCAAGGCACTGTATTTGGCATATGTACAAATTGCTATTTGTGGTGGAACACCTAAAATGTATCTGTGTCATCAATGTCATCTTCACCACGCCATCCTCACAGCAGCACATGGTGGTGGCAGCGTCATGCTGTGGGAATGCTTCTCTTCAGTACAGGGGAAGGGAAGTTGATCAGAGTTGACAAGAAGGTACCTTGACTTGAAGAAACCCTGATAAAGATAAAAAAGAATTTAGACTATGATGGAGGTTCACCTTTCCGTAGGACAACAGGCCTAAATAAAGAGCCAATGGAATTATGATACCATGGTGTACAAAAAAAGCATATTTACGTCCAGTCAAAGTCAAGACCTAAATCCAGTTGAAAATCAGTTGTAAGACTTGAAAATTGATGTGAACAGATGCCTTCCATCCAATAAGACCAAGCCATTGTGTAAAGAAAAATGGGTCATACCCTCAAAAGATTTACAACTGTAATAGGGCCAAAAGATGGTTCTAGAAAAGTTTAACTCGAGGAGTCTGTTAGTAAGCTGTGCTGGGTCCAGGCTGTGTCAACACAAGGTCAAGAAGGAAAGACATCAGCAGTGCACTTAGAGGTCCTACTGTTTCTATCCATCCGTTCGGGAACATCTCCTGATGAAAGTGTGGAAGTGTGACATATTTTAGTGAAGCATGATCTGAATGATCCACTGGACATGTGAAAAATGTCTTTTGGATATATGACATTAAAATAGAGATGTTTGACATTAATGCGAACACATAGCATAAAAACATGAATTTAACAGCTGAAATGCTTTAGTATTACAGATTAATTCAAATTATTTCAAGCTAAATAAGATTATGGATAAATTACTTCCAGTGAAAAACTTTGACTAGAAAAAGAACTGATAGATTTGTTTAATTTCACCAGAATTGAACTGGACCTCATTACACTGTGGTCTTAATACTTTACTTTTGGGGCAGCTGGAAAACAAGTGCTGCTCCTATTGGCTGTTCCCTTTTTTTTGTCATTTATTGCTTGTTTACCTTCATGCATTACAGATTTCTCCTATGTTGTGGTGCATGTCTGGTGCTTGGCAGACAGCCATGACTCCAATGGGTCTCTATAGTTCTGACTGAAGATGTAATAAAAAGGAAACTATCAACATAGAGCCTCTCAGGGAAAGACTGCTGAGTGATTGGAGCACTCTGAGTCACTGCACTTCACTGCAGCCATTTAGGCTCCACTGAGTACCATCTCAGCTGCTTGGAGGACAACATTCGCAGACTGAAACATGTCATATGGCAACCTGGTCATTCCTCACTTAAAACATTGGACCTGGGCAGTGGAGGAATGCCATTTGTAGTGGATTCACATTAAAGATGTTTTTGAAACACTGTGTAGATTCACATGAGTACTTCCAATTCCCCTGCTTTTAGCTACTATGAAGGGACAGGCTGTGGTTTTGATTATCTTAAAATGTGGATTGATGACATAAAAAAAAATTTCATTTACTCTCACATACTTCTAGCCTCTATTAGTACAAGATCTTTCTTTCTCTGTCATGATTAGAGCGGCTCTAGAGAGGGGTTTCCTGGGTGGAAACCACTATTAATCTTTTTCCAATTTTTAGAAAATAAATTCAACTACATTAAAAAACTTTTGACATATGTTGCTACAAATGTAACCTAAACTATCCAATTATTCTGTTAGTTAATGTTTTCAATTACATCTACCAAGCTCAACTGATTTCAAAAGTCACCACAAACTTCTTTAGGCCGTGATGCTGTTTTTTTTCCTAGTGGTGTAATTCTCCCAATTTTTTTGCCAAGATACTTGATCCTGGTATTGTTTGAAAATCCATTTTCAAATGACATGATCTCTCTTTTGACATAAAACTGTTCTGGATATTTTGCTAACATGTCTGGTTTTATCCTATGGGGCTGAGTGACGATCTAAGAAGCACACCAATATGTGACACAAGCATATTTAAACAGGCAAAAAGGTAAATAAAAAAAAATTAAACAGATACAGCTTTTAAAACTTTTTACAAATAACAATCATGAATGTAGGACACGCATTTGTATTCCTCTGAATAAATACCTGCTACCAGAAACACTTTTTTGTGTAGCCTGTCTCTCTACCAGATTTGCACATCTATAGACATCCAGAGTTTTTGTTCATTCTTCTTTGCACACTAGCTCAAACCCAGTCAGACTACTTGGATATCATCCTTGAACCAAAAATTAAATTATTGCCACAGATATTCAGTTGGACTCAGCAATGAACTTTGCACCATTCTAATAAACTGATATGCTTCCATCTAAACCGTTCTATTGTATCTCTGGTTGTATGTTTAGGGTTGTTGTCTTGCTGAAATGGGATTTTCTTGCCCAGTTTTTAGTCTTTTGCAGCCGCAAACAGGTTTTCTTCAAGCAATTGCCCTGTATTTAGCTCCATCCATCTTCAAATCAGCTCTGACAGCTTTTCCCAGTGCCTGCCGAAGAGAAGCATCAGCACATCATTAGGCTGCCATCACCATGTTTCACGTGATGCGCAGGGTTAGTTTTCTTTCATACATGGTGATTTGCATGCAGGTAGAAATAATAGCATTTTGGTTTCATCTGATCAGAAGTTCTTTCACGTGTTTGCTGTCTCTCCTAAATGGATTTGTGGCAAACTGAAAACAGAATGTCTTATCTCTGTCTGTCAATAATGGCTTTCTTCTTGCCATTCTTCCATAAAGACTTTCATGGTTGTCTTGTGTACAGATTCTGCAACCTGAGCTGCAGATCTCTGGAGCTCCTCAAGAGTTACCATTTGCCTTTTGGTTGGTTCTCTGATTAAATCTCCTTTTCTGGCCTCTCAAGTGAATGACTCAGTCTTTGTAGATATATATTTGTACCATTTTCTATTTTTTTTGGACGATGCACTGAACTGTATTCTGCAAGATGTTTACAGTTTGGGAAATTGTTTTATAACCTAAGGGAGGCTTTAAACTTTTCCATGATTGTCTGACAAACATTTGAATCACACAGGTGGACTCTATTTACCAATAAGGGGACTTCTGAAGGCCTCTGGTTACACTGGAATTGTTTAAAGGTTTAAAAGTAAGTGGGATAAATGAAAATGAAAGCCAAACTTTCTAGACTGTTCTTAGCTAGAATTTCTCTTAGCAATGTATTATTTCCCTTCCCCTTTAACATTATGCACTAGTTTGTTGGTTTATCACATAAAATACCAAGAAATTACATTGAGTCTTGTGGTGATGGTATATTAAAAGGGATTTTTTTTTTTTTTTTGCACAAAACAGCAAAAAAAAAAAGTTTAAGTTGATGATCTCATTAATTGTCCCACGTGTGAAACCAACCCAGGGCTATAATAAAAGTGTTGCTTTTTCCTCCATCTGGTTGGAAAGGCAGCAGGGATAGATGTGTGCAGGAATGTAAAGCAGGTTAATAACATGAGGATCTTTAGCACTTTGTTCATATTATTAACGCTCTTGACAGTCAGAAGTGGTTTAAAGCAATCACCTGCCTACCACCTATTAAAGTTAACGTTCAGTGGAGGATGTACGGCAGCACTGAGAGTCTTGTGTTCCTTTCCACATTAACTCATTCATTGTAGATGAATGGGTTTGCCTCTGTTCAAATAGAAAATACTGGAACAATTGTTATTTGTAGCTTTGTTTATAGTGTTGGAGGTTAAAAAATGCAAAAGTCTTAAAACCTCATTTCTCTTTTCTTGTAGTGGTCTTTAGGGTCAAATTATGTCACATGATAATGACATTTTATAGATTTGATTCAGAACACCTTTAATATACTATCCTGTGATAATGAACTATTATATAGGATACATAAAATGAAAGGTCTGGAGCTCTTTTATCAAACTGAATTATATCGAGCATATCTGACCAGTGATGACATGTTTAGCCGCATGTCATCATTCAACCGCTGGTTGTCTAGGTGGTGTCCAGAAAACGACGTGGGCTACATTGATAACTGGAGAACTTTCTGGGGAAAACCTGGTCTGATCCGGAGAGACGGCATCCATCCTACTTTGGATGGTGCAGCTCTTCTTTCTAGGAATCTGGCCGGATTTATTAGTTCTCCTAAATGCTGACAACCCAGGGTCCAGACCAGGAAGCAGAGCCGTAGTTTAACACACCTCTCTGCAGCTTCTGTACTGTTACCCACCCATTATCCTATTGAGACGGTGTCTTTCCCACGGCCAAAACTTAACAGATCAAAAACTGATCTAAAAGGAACAAATCATAAAAACCTAATAAAAATCAATATGGTTTACCTTGAACCTAAAAATAAAATAATAAAATGTGGTCTATTAAATATAAGGTCTCTCCCTCCAAAGACTTTGTTAGTTAATGAATTGATTTCTGATAATCAGATTGATTTGTTTTGTCTCACAGAAACCTGGCTACAAGAGGACTATGTTAGTATAAATGAGTCAACCCCCTCCAGTTATTCAAATTTCCACATTCCCAGATCTGTGGGAAGAGGAGGAGGAGTGGCAACTATCTTTCAGTCTGATTTATTAATTAGTCCCAGGCCAACTAATAATTACAGTTCTTTTGAACATTTAACCCTCAGTTTCCCTCATCCAAACTGCAAAGCAATAAAACCTCTTCTGTTTGTTGTTTTGTATCGTCCACCAGGCCCTTACACTCAGTTTTTGGATGAGTTGTCAGATTTCTTATCTGATTTGGTGTTAAATACTGATAAGGTTATTATAGTGGGTGATTTTAACATCCATGTTGACACTGAATGTGATAACCTTAGTGTAGCCTTTAAAACTATCCTAGATTCAATTGGTTTTGCTCAAAATGTGCATGAACTGACGCACTCTCGGCTCCATACTTTAGACCTTGTGCTGACATATGGCATTGATTGTGAAGAATTAACAGTATTTCCTCACAACCCTGTCCTGTCTGATCATTTTTTAATAACATTTGAGTTTAATCTAACTGAATTCTCCACCCCCAAAAGAGGGTTCCATTATAGTAGATTTTTATCGGATAATGCTGTATCAAAACTTAAAGAGTCTGTCCCCTTCTTAATATCCTCAGTATTGCAGAAATGCCCTGTAGATGGCAGCATTGCTGTTTCTTCCCATTCACAAATCGATACCTTTGCTAACAATGTGACTTCCTCATTGCGTTCTGCATTAGACAATGTAGCTCCCTTGAAAAAGAAGGTGATTATTCACAGGAAGCTGGCTCCTTGGTTTAATTCAGAGCTGCGTTCCTTGAAGCACAATGTTAGGAAATTGGAGAGAAAATGGCGCTCTACACACCAAGAGGAATCCTACTTAATCTGGAGGGACAGACTATTGTTGTATAACAAGACCCTCCGCAGAGTTAGAGCAGCATATTTTTCATCATTAATTGAAGAGAATAAAAATAATCCTAGATTTCTCTTTAGTACAGTTGCCAAACTTACCCAGAGCCACAGTTTTGTTGATCCATCCATTCCCTTAGCTCTCAGTAGTAATGATTTTATGGGATTCTTCATAAATAAAATTGATGCCATTAAAAATAAAATAATTGGCATCCTCCCAAACATGATTACCTCGTCCTCAGTAAGTGAGGCAGCATTGGAGGAATCTTTAGAATCTGCGCAGTGTTTGAACTGTTTAGAAGCAGTAGAGCTTTCTGAGCTATCTAAAATTTTAGCTTCATCTAAACCTTCTACCTGTATGTTAGACCCAATCCCAACCAAGTTGTTTAAGGACATATTCCCTTTGATCAGTGGCACTATTTTAGACATGATTAATCTATCCTTAGTAAATGGATATGTACCACAGGTTTTGAAAGTAGCTGTTATTAAACCTTTACTTAAGAAACCTTCTCTTGATCAAGATGAGTTAGTAAATTACAGACCTATATCTAATCTTCTTTTCTTATCTAAAATTCTTGAGAAAGTAGTTGCTAATCAACTTTGTGAACATTTACAAAGTAATGACCTACTTGAGGAGTTTCAGTCAGGCTTCAGAGCTCATCATAGCACTGAAACAGCTCTGGTGAAGGTCACTAATGATATTCTCATGGCCTCAGATAATGGACTTGTGTCTATACTTGTCCTGTTAGATCTCAGTGCTGCGTTTGATACAGTTGATCACAAAATTCTCCTACAAAGACTTGAACATACTGTAGGGATTAAGGGGAAAGCATTAGGCTGGTTTAAATCTTATCTGTCAGACAGATTCCAATTTGTTCATGTTAATAATAAATCTTCCTCAAACTCAAGGGTCACCTGTGGAGTACCACAGGGTTCAGTCCTTGGACCAATTCTCTTTACTATATATGCTTCCGATAGGCAAAATTATCAGACAGCATGGGATTAATTTCCACTGTTATGCTGATGATACTCAGCTATATTTATCCATAAATCCTGATGAATCCAATCAATTACTTCGACTGCAGTCATGTCTTGATGACATCAAAAGCTGGATGACTTTAAATTTCCTGCATCTAAATTCTGACAAGACCGAAGTTTTAATCTTTGGGCCAGAGTCCTCAAAAAATAAACTTCTTAACCAATCACTTAATCTGGGTGGCATTAACCTGGCCTCTGGTAATAAAGTAAAAAATCTTGGTGTTATTTTTGACCAAGACATGTCATTTAAATCCCATATTAAACAGGTTTCCAGAGTTTCCTTTTTTCACCTCCGGAATATCGCCAAAATTAGAAACATTCTGTCCAGGAGTGATGCTGAAAAACTGGTCCATGCATTTGTTACTTCAAGGCTGGACTATTGTAATTCTTTACTATCAGGAATTCCACAAAATGCAGTTCAAAGCCTTCAGCTGATCCAAAATGCTGCAGCAAGAGTTCTGATGAAAATCAACAAGAGGGATCATATTTCTCCAATTTTAGCTTCCCTTCATTGGCTTCCTGTTAAATCAAGAATAGAATTTAAAATTCTTCTTCTAACGTATAAAGCCCTTCATAATCAAACTCCATCATATATCAGAGCTCTGATTACCCCGTATGTTCCTAACAGAGCACTTCGCTCTCAGACCGCAGGTCTGCTGGTGGTTCCTAGAGTCTCTAAAAGTAGAATGGGAGGCAGATCCTTTAGCTATCAGGCTCCTCTCCTGTGGAACCAACTCCCAGTTTTGGTCCGTGAGGCAGACACCCTGTCTACTTTTAAGACTAGGCTTAAAACTTTTCTTTTTGACAAAAATTATAACTAGTGACTCATGTTACTCTCAGCTACCTTTATAGTTTTACTGCTATAGGCTTAGGTTACTGGAGTATATCAGGATCTAATTTTCTCACTATATTGAGTTCTACTGTTCTTCAATTATGCATTATGTGTTGTCATTTCTGCTTTAACTTTCTGTTCTCTCTCTTTTTTCTTCATAGTAGGTACACCTGGTCTGGCGTTCTGTTAACTGTGACATCATCCAGAGAAGACGGCTCACCCGCTACTACCATCTAATGTAGAACAGATTACTAGATCAATGTGTGCTTCTGTGCTTTTTTGTTTCTCTTGTTGTGTCTCTGTTCTGTCTTCTGTAACCCCAGTCGGTCGAGGCAGATGACTGTTCATACTGAGCCCGGTTCTGCCGGAGGTTTTTTTTCCCGTTAATGGGTGGTTTTTCTTCCCACTGTCGCTTCATGCTTGCTCAGTATGAGGGATTGCAGCAAAGCCATGTACAATGCAGATGACTCTTCCTGTGGCTCTACGGTTCCCCAGGAGTGAATGCTGCTTGTCGGGACTTTGATGCAATCAACTGGTTTCCTTATATAGGACATTTTTGACCAATCTGTACAATCTGACCCAATCTGTATAATATGATTGAACTTGACTTTGTAAAGTGCCTTGAGATGACATGTTTCATGATTTGGCGCTATATAAATAAAATTGAATTGAAATTGAATTGAATAAGGTTGTGTTTGTGACTTTCTGATTAACATCACTGCATCTGTTTTATTACAAAATGTGCTATCATGATCCATTAAAGCCTTCTCTCCTGGTGTATCATAGTTTATTTTAAAACAATTATTAAAAATCGTTGAATGCCATACTTAAAAAAAAAACATGAACTCAAGTTGACTTTTGGGACCAAATGTTAGGATGACGACCAAAATCAGACCAAAATCAGACCAAAATTAAACCTATGAGGTTCCCGGCTTTTCTCATGCTTTAACTGTGAATCAGTTGAGTTGTCAGAATTCTAACTATGCTTTCTAAAAATAATGAACACGTCTTCACTGCAAACATGTTTACAAGTATCACTGTGACAAGCTCTGTCTCATAAAGTTAGTTGTATGACTTATGAAACGAATGAACTTAAAGAACTGTATGACTATTCAGGGGGGATAGCTCTTTCACAAACCTTTTGTCAGTAGAGTAGTCAGACTCAACCCCATAAGAAAATAATATTAATCATCCTCCTCCGAGTAAAACAAGGCAAAAGTTTTTTTTTTAAAACAGAAATTTTGTATTGCTTCATTGGTTGTTCTGCCTTTTGGTTAGATTTACCGTTTTGATCGATTGGTCTTTTCTTGTCCTTTTCTCTGGATAACATGAAAATACATTTCAACAGATAAAAACAAGAGATCATTGCATCTATTTTTTTAGACGACAAACCGATCACAATACTATCTTTTTTTTTTTTAACCCTAAGTGAACATCTGCTAATAGCTTTCTACATTTTCCTTCAGGTCGTTTCACTGGTTGAAACTTTGCATATAAAAAAACATAACTAATAATGAATTGTTATAAAGTAAGTGGAAAGCGTGAGATGGGGAGGGGCTTTTGCACAGATGTTTATTAGGCACCAAATTGATTGCTTTACCTCAGATGGCTTTAATATTTGTCTGACAGGGGTACAAATCTTGTTATATATTCTCTATTTTAAACATCCTTTGTCTAATATTGGTTCATGTCATGATTTAGGTTTTTGTGTGTTTACTTTGGACTTTTCTGGGATCAGCCTTCACCTCTCAGCCACTATCCAATCAGTTCAGTCTCCTTCCAGCCAACACCTTATTCTTACATTATCAAGCTGAGTTATGGAAAACAAAGCCATATGTTTTAGATCCCTTTATATATTCCTTATTCAAAACAGTACATGAGCCTTTTGTCCAACTGTTTGGGAAATGAAGATGTTCTGTAACCGGCACTCATCAATGATGTAGCAAATCATTAGAACAACTTGTCGACATGAGATTTACATCGTTTTACAAGTTCACTCAAAATCAAATTTGAAAGCCTCAGTTTTGTAATGACTAACACGTTTTGCATTTCTTTCTCAAACATTGGGTTACGCAGAATAGAGAAACTGTATTTTTAAATATCACTTTAAACTCAGTTGCTCAGATGGTGGCTTGCATTAATGTAATTGTGTCTTTAACTGTCAGAAAAGAAAATATATATTGAGTGTTGCAAGCAGAAAGGTAAAAGCAAAAGGGTTCACATATGATTCAAAGGAATTAAATGTCTCTTAAAATCTTAATAATTACATATTTAAAGCACTATATCAGCTATATGTTGAAACATCAGTAAACTAGAAAGTATGTTTAAAGAGGACTTGTGATTAAAAAGGACTGGTATGTCAAGTGGTACATAATGACATAAATATTACTGTTTTCCCTATTTATAACCAGATAAGATCATGAGGTGAAAGCCCTAGCTTGCAAATGCCTGCAATTTGGTTTTAAATGTTAAAAAATAAGTACAGCATATCAATTCATTCTTTAGGCTGCAGATGCACCTTAAATACCAGGTCTAGGAAAAAGAAAATCCAGCTCTTGGTTCTGCCACCAGGCAAATTAAAAGAACATTTTCTCTCTTTTTTTTTATTTCAGAGCTCCTTGCTGTGTGGGAACATTTAGCAACTGCTCAGCATGTCAAACCATGTCAAGTGTTACAGTTCCTTTCCTGTTTTGGGGTGAAAAAATATCACCCTGCAAATGAATTAACCGAAAAAGGGCTTATCGTCAGACCCCTTCCTGAAATGATTAACCCTTCTAAAAGAGCATTATTGAGTTTTGAGTGCATGTGCTGTGCCGTCTCTTTGCCTGTAATTGTTCTTTTTCTGTTGTTTCCTTCATCAGTCTCTCTCCCCATTATATGAAAAGAAGGGAAAAATGTCTGAATAGGGGAGGGAGATTTTCCCACAGTCACTCAACTCAGAGAAATACACCATTGTGGCCAGGTTCCCATCCCACTGCCCTGCTGCTCAGTCCACCGTTGTCAGAGGCACAATGTTCTTATAATTAAGTACTCATTCTTTCGCGTCCTTGAAAAGTATGTGATGGAGAATATAGTAAAATGCAGCAAGAAAAATTCTTTGTGGTCCAGTTAACAAGGAGCCAAGGAGTACATATATAATGTTGGGTGAAGATCATGAGCAGCTGTTTTCCTCATTGTACTGGCATAACAAATGTATTATTGCAGCTACCACATAAACCCTGAGGTAATTTTTTTAATCAAATTGGGATTAAAGTACCTTCTATTTTACTTATAATAAAACATTAGATTTTATTTCAATTGCTTTAGCGATCAAAGCTAACTAGTTAACGTGACAAATCTCTTAAAAAGTTATGCTATCATTTCAACTGGGCTCAGTTTTATTTGGCTTTTTTCATCATTGAATGTTTAAAAATATTTAAGCCAAACTGAAACATTATATGGTCATATTCATTACATTTTAATATTCTTCAAAAGTTCATTTATTTCAGTCACCCAATTCACTGAGGGAATCACATTATTAAGATTAACACAGACTGATGATGATTTAAAGCCTTTATTTGGGTTAATTGTGATTTATTTTATCCACCTCCAGCTAATAAAAACACATCCTTTAAGATTAGAATATTGCGTCAGACAAATAAAACAGCAACCTTTTTCCATGCAGAAATGGGGGCTTAATGAAAATAATGTTTAATACTAGCTTGAAACAAGCCTCTTAGAAATGCATATTCTAATTTATTTAATAGGACTATACAACATTTCTTGAGTAAAAAGTTGTAGCAAGAGGAATGCGTCTTACATGACATGGTTCTTTTAAACTGCAACAAAACAAGTACAGGTAGCGTATTTAAATATGTTTACAAAATCAACTTAAAAGGAAACATTTGCATACATTACCATTTTACATTACCATCTTGCTCAAGTAGTGTTATTCCTTAAGAATTAATAAACCAACAGGAGTTTGAAAATAGAACAACAGATAAACTTTTTTAAATAGTTTTCAAGATTTTTGCATAGTTTCACTCCATAAACTGATGTACACATCTAATTTAATGTAGATTACAGATACACACTTTTTGTTGATTTCTATCATTGGATGTTACAGAGATTCAACAAAATGTTGGGCAAAACTTTCAAACTTTTTGCCAACTATATGCCATAACTGAGAAAATATTACGTTTCCTCTTTCCTTTAAAGACTAATATATGTGACTTAATTAAATAGGCTTTTGTTAAGTTGTCTTACATCTACAATTTTCTTATCTGTAGATAAAATAAATTGTAGTTTTCTACTGCACAAAGATAATTAAAATATAACTGAAAAATATTTTGTACCAACACTGAGCCTTGTGGAACTCCACATTTATTGTCCTTCAGCTGCAGTACTTCACCATTAAACATTAGAAACATGGTCTTTATAGTTGTTGTTTACAATTTGTGTACATATTAAATGTTGTGTGTTTTATAATCATATCAAAAAGGCCAACCTTGTCATGTCTTGCAAAATTATCATACTAAAATAATGCATCCCTTAAACTAAACATAAAGCTTGCATGTATAGTTAAGCTATTACAGCACTTTTATATAGGCTTAATGTTTTTAAGTGTGCAATTCTGATAAACCAGAACCACGAGTAAGAGACAAAAGAATGGCTTTGTGTATTCTGGAAAGTACAAAAATAAAAGAGATATTAATGATAAAGTTGAAAGGAGAACCGGCATTATTTTCAAAAAGAACATCCAATA
Organism: Fundulus heteroclitus; assembly: GCF_011125445.2. Taxonomy (NCBI): domain Eukaryota; kingdom Metazoa; phylum Chordata; class Actinopteri; order Cyprinodontiformes; family Fundulidae; genus Fundulus; species Fundulus heteroclitus. The sequence continues at coordinate 22,981,388 of NC_046379.1, forward strand.
AACATCTGTGATTCTTTTTTAATAGAAAGACGATAAAGGAGCTTAAATTGTCATCATTGTGCATCTTTTCTCTTATACACATTCTGTGCTCTATTGTTAATTTTGACGTTTCTGATACTTTTCACGTGAGGATGTTTTAAAGCATTTGTCATATTTAAAATTCATTCTGTTTTAATTACAACACAACCAACAAATAAATAAATAAATAGCTAAACAAATTCTGCCGAGTAGCCTACTCAAACGGTGTCTAGTTTTCAAGTAGAGTTCGCTCAGGATTTTTGCAAAGGGCATTTTGAAAGGCCTTGTCTATCGCGTCATTGGCTTGATTTCATCTCCGTATAAATGAAGTATAACACATGATGCTGTTAATTTCCATTTACGCCAAAAAATGACAGCTTTAGAAATATCCTATTATCAGCAAGTGCTCATTCTTTCCCAGCTGTGGAGCTCTGACCAACGGGGCCATCCGTCACGTGACCAGTTTCGTGCTCTTCCAACCAATCAGCGCATCGTAGTTTGAGCTCCTCGAACAGCAATGGCGGAAACAACAAAGCTAAGTGGAAATGACGCTCCTCCCAAAGAGCGCACCGAAATGTCCAGCTACAGGGACTGCGTGGATGTGATGCTGAGGCTCCTTTCAGACTTTGGAAAACAGGTTGGTTAACAAGGTTTAAGTTGAGCTCACTCCGAATAGTGGGCCTTTCAGTACTAGCCGTTAGTTAGCCTCATGCTAATGCTTTTAGCAACCTGACGCTAGCCTCGCTTAGCCACCCCGTTCATTCATTGTTTTGATGCTGTTAACATGGTTGTTGCTTGGTTCTCCGTTGCCATCAGGAGTGTGGATTTTAATACTTGTAAATACTTGCAGTTAGATTTGTGTTAAAGATTTCTACACAAATACTGTCACTCAATTTTGTTGTGTTTTTTTCCCCAGACAGTCAACTTTGTAATAAGTACTCACATAATCGTAACCAGTTTTATCTGGAGCCGATTCTGAAACTCTTACTTTGTCTCACATACTGTAGGAATACTTGATTTTCGTTTTTGAAAAGGCGTATAAATCTTTTTTACTGGATTCCCGCAACATCGTCCGTCCAAACAACTTTGTCTTTCGCATTTTAAATTACTGGAGATTTTAATATTTTAAACAGTGAGTAAGAGGAATGTACACACATAGTACCTATTTTCAGGTAACCTGTCGTTTTTAGGTCATTCATCAGGTTGTTTGATTTTAGTGATGTAAAAGAATTGGCCATAAAATGATCAACGGGACACCATGTGTTAGATGAAAAAATCCGCATTGCAAACATACTTGTTTTTTATATTTTAAAGGAAAAATGCAATACACATGAAATCAAATGTTATATTACATAAAGTCTTATTTTTCTGTATACATTTAATACATTTTGTTAAGGATATGAGAAAACTATTTTGTTATTAAAGAAAGCTTGTGACTGGAGCAGTAAAAAAGGTTACCAGCAATCTAAGTGGCTATCTAAATGTATGCAGGGTACTTTTCTTTCAAGCAATTTTTATTCTGAACCGATCAATTTACAAACGATCAGATTATTACTAATGTTAAATAGAGTCAATTTTTTTTAGTGATGTTTAAAAAATGTTGTGTTGATACACCAATCAGCCAGATATTTGAAAAGGCCGATATTTACCTTGATCAGCAGGTCCTGCCCGGGAAAGGATTTTTTTTTTTCATTTATTTATTTTGCTTTTGTATTTGCATAAAAACTAGGAGTTCACTGTATTTTCGTATGATAAAAGCATCAATATGCCCCTTTTAATTAATATATATATTATGTGAGAGACATGGGGATGATCTTTTAATTCTTGCGCTTTCGGAATAAATCAAAACTACTGGCATTGTGTTTGCTCTGTAGTCTTAAAACAAAATTGGAATCAGCATGTCGGTCTTCAAAGAGAACTAGAAATCAGTATTGGCCAAAGAAACCATAAGAATTGTATGAATACAGTCTGCATGGATTTTTTTTTTGGTAAATGAGTGCTGTACATCTTTCGTTAAACTTGTGTTTGTCATTTGTTTTCAAATGAAGATCAGATTAGGGGATGCTGCTTTGAGGATAGAAGTCAACCACGACGCTGTGAATCTGTCGTCATCTTCAGAGGCTCATGTTCACAGCTGCTTGCAAGAGCACATTGCTAAATTACAGGTAAAACGGATGTGTGTCTGCAAGTTTGTGTAATGATACAACTCCGGATAAGTTGTCTCAGTTGTCTGTCTGCTGGATGAAAGCGTTTGCACAAATTGTTTTGAGCTGATAACTACGAAATGGTTATTTGGAGTGATGAAGGGTTATTTTAATATTCCATGGTGGGATTCTTTTCTGTGTTTAAAAGATACATGCATTTGGTTATATGTCAAAGTCATTTATTTGTAGTTAGATTGGATGTTATTTCTGTTTTACTTTAGGCTGTTTCAGAAAGCCTGAGGTCGCTCATGGAGTCTGAGGGTGTTACATCTTGGAAGGAAAGCACATCGGATAAAGCTGTCACGTCACCCTCACCCAAAGAGCAGACAGCTGCGTTGTCGGAGCACCGTCGGCCCGACTCGGAGCCTGCGGAGAGCAAGACTCCCACTGATGACGTCATGGTCCAGATCCGAGCCGGAAAGTCGGAGGTTGGTCCGTGTCAGCGGATCTGTCAGCTGTTCTGGCTGTGACATTTTAGAGCCCTTAACACTCTGTCAAGCCAAATGAATAATCATAAGTAATTGCTCCCGAGGATGTGAGCATGACGTGCAGCGAGCGCTCGATGGAGACCTGATAGACCGGGTTCGACAGAGAATGAGGGGCGCTTTAGTGCTGTGCTGGGGTAGAACAGACCACATTGCTGGAGGGTTTTGAGAGAGGGCCAGGTCCTTGATGGATTATGAAGTGGATGCTCATTACTCTGAGATTGCATGTGGATGAAGGACAAGAGGCGGCATTCTGTTGTGCATTTATTTTGGTAGCCAAGCAAACCGTATTCATATTCCATCATGTAACGACGGAAGAAATCAAATTTTGTTTCCAGCTGCCGGGATTAATTTATTACGCTGCATTTCTCATTCTATGTAATATAAATCACCACATCACCCTGTTCCACAACATTAAGTAGGAGAAAAAAAAACATTGCATTCTTCAAACCGATCAGTACCTCATCAATCTATTGTGTCCTATTATCTTTGTTGTGTCTCCAGATTGAGCGAAGAATATCTGCATTTATGGAACGCAAGCAGATGGAGATCAATGAAAACAATGTGCGCGAGTTTTGCAACGTGATCGACTGCAATCAGGGTGAGAACGGAGGAGAGGTTGGGGGTGGGGGGGGGGAGAGGTTTGGGGGCAGGGTGGAGAGGGAGCCTGCACACAGATTGCCAATGTTTGGGAGAGAGCTGATTTCCACAGGCGAGAGGTCAGGCTGAACTGCTCCAAGAGTGGGCCTGAAGTAGCTAACACGCTCGGCCTTAAAAATGCAACCCGTTCTGTGCAGAAAAACATGAGACGGGGGACCTGCTTGAAATTCAAAGCCTGTCTGAGACACCAGTAACACAAAATCAGGAGAAGCTGCAGTTCTTCTGTGATATATACTATTTCAAAAGAGATTTCATTAAAATTGGAAAATCTGAATGCCAGTTTTGTGGAATCTTATCCTCTGTAGAAAACAGCTGCGCGAGGACAGATGCAGTCTTCACTCCCTACCCAGGTTTTAAAAGCCATGTAAAAGGTAAGAACGTCTGAAATTTGGCTGGCACCACTTCCACTTAACAGAATATTAACGCATGCAGTATTTCTACATGAATGGTAAAGGTACGTCCAGCTGGCTAGATGTATCACTTGCATGCAGAGCGTTCGTGCATGTCTATCGATGTATTGCCGCCTACCAAATGTTGCGTTCGAGCTGTCGTTTGCGAAATTGCACACACTGATATGTGATAGCAATTGTGATTCGATATAGTGCGATATAGTTTGCTCTCCTGAAATTGTTCACCTCCCACCAACTTGCCCTGAGTTGCAGCCTTATTTTTCTGTTTCTTGGGTGGGCAGTCACACGAGTAGTAAACACTTATGGGCCTCAGACTCGTACCATCGGGGGCCAAGGAGAGGCCGGGGAGCATCAGAAGGGGCCAACGGTCAGAGACTGTGGAAATGCAGCCACAGAGGAGCGGCTTCAAAACATCGAGGCTCACCTCAAACTGCCGTCAGGTGAGAGAACCATAAGAAACTTTAATTTATATATATATATATATATATATATATATATATATATATATATATATATATATATATATATATATATATACACACAATAACAGACATACAGGTTTTAAAAAGTGAATTGAAAACTAGTAGTTGTACTGTCATAAAAAGTAGAAGTTTAGACAGCAAGTTTATATAGCAACAATGAAATATTTCTTGTGCTGAAATTGCCAAATTAAAGCTGTGATGCAAAATATCAAGTATATAAAGGTATTCCTCATGTTTTTCTTTTTGCTGTTTTCTCTTTTTCAGTGGGGCCAGTTCCTTTAAATGTTTACCAGAGGCTCAAAAAGCTGGAGGATCGCATCCTAGAGTTAGAAGGACTCTCGCCCGAGTACTTTCAGTCCACAGTGAGTCTTTAGGATATTTTTGAAGAGAAAGCCTTTTCCAATTAATTCTTCCTATTAGGGCTGGGCGATGTGGCCTAAAATCAATATGTTGGCAGCTTTAACTATGTCAGACAGCATAACCAAAACAAGACAACAACTTTTAATTATTTTAATTTTTTTTAAACACAAAAAATGCCAACACTTTTCAGTTTATTGCCCAGGTCTACTTACTATTAGTACACAGAGAGTAAATATTTATTTCGGGGACAGAAAGAAAATGTATTTAATTAACTTAATGTATAAAATGTAGTTTCCCATGAATACAGGTTTTCTAAAGTTTGTGGAGAAGGTACAGTTTTAGACCCATCTGTGTCTGTTGCACACAAACTTAAAAGACAAATCTGTGAACTGAACAACAACAGATTTGGCCTCTATTAAATGGCAGCAAAGTGTCTTAAGAAGCCTTGTTTTCACTGTGCCAAAAGCCATGTAGAAGCAGACATGTGGAAGGTGTGCTGCTCAGATGAGTCCAAACCTTCTTGTGCATGTGTCATGGAAAAAACCATGAGCATACAATCCCACCATGGAACATGGCGGCATCATCATCATGTTGGGGGGGGGGGGGGGGGGGCAAATGGACAGAGCTATATACAGAGCAATCCTTGAAGAAAACCTGCCAGCAAAATCCAGAACGGGGGCAAAAACGACGTACAGCCAGATTTTCAGTGGAGTGGCCTAGTCAAAGTCCTAAATCAGACCTAAATCTAACTTTGAATCTTGTTGCTCACAAATTCTCCCCATTTTGTCTTGAGCTGTTCCACAAATTATAGGCAACAAGTTTAGCTTCTGAAAACATGCAAACCCATCCTCAAAAGACTTTGACTGAACACAAATGTGCACGACGCATATCATTCTCCTTCAAAATGCAGAACCACTCTCTGTTGGTCAGTCACATGAAGTACGCTGAAGCTTGTGGCTGTAATGAGACAAGACCGGAAAACGTTTAACGGCTATGAATACTTTTGCAGGAGCAGTAAACGTAAGGGACTGTGACCTATTTTCCCCATTTAGCGGCAGCGTTTAAATCACACATAGCACATTCAGATGTACCTTCCAGCAGCCACTCCACGTTCCCAACACTTAACCGTCCTCCTTTAGGAGCCCAGGTGTCTATACCGTTTCATGCAATTAGCACAGCTTGTAGTGTCGCATCTTGTGTTTGAGCTGAGGGTCTTTGCAATAGATCATCATAGTGTCACTATATATGTGTATATTACTGCGATTTTTTTCACCTCCATGTTCTTTTTTTTTTTTTTTTTTTTTTTTCTGAGCCCATTTAGCCCACTTCAGTCTCCGCTATTGTCGAGCGACAGTCACATGGCTGCTCGGATTTAAGTAGTCAGCCGGTACATTTCACCTGAGAAACACGCTCACTAAGCTAAAGTGATGTCGCTTTGCATCAACTTTTACCTAACATAGTTGTTTACCTGACATGTAGTAAGGAGAAACTTGGAGATTTAGCGAACAGCTAAGCTGGGCATTTAGATTTTGTATTGACAGTGTGCCGTTGTGTGTGAATGGAAAATGACAGCATATGCAAAACTAGGCAAGGACAGAGATTCACTGCGTTGAAAAGATGCTTTTAAAGAACATTTCCAAAAGCGTGTGATGCCCAAATTACTATGTGGAGTAGTGGTTCACATTTGTTTCAATCCGAAATCTACTCACTGAGAGGAGTTTGTGTGAGACGCTAATGGAGTTTACTCTTTTATCCTTTATTACTTCAACACATTTCAGGGCTTAAGTTGTGCTTAGGTGGATTACAAACAAAAGGCGTTTGCTTTATTTCGATGTACTCAAACATTAAGGCCAATGGCAAGTCAAGTCAGCTTTATTTGTTCATGTGTCAATCATAAAGTAGTGTTTTTAAAAGAAAGTAAAAAAAAAAAAAGAAGTAAAGTACAAATCCAAAACAACAAATGAGGACTATTAAACAAGTAAATGTTTTTTTTTAAAACGCAAGAAACATCACATAAAAAATCCAGAGAGTAAAAAGATTAAAAAAAATACAGCAAAAATAAATACAATTTACTAAAATATAATAAAATGAAATAAAAACTTTCATTCAGTGAACTTTCCTGGTGACGGAGTCCGATTTTGAGTTGATTCCCTGTATAAGGAAGAAGCAGCGAGTTCAAGTGAGGTTAAATAAAACCTTTCAGGTTACCAGAAAAATGCAAGAAGAATCTCTGTTTTGACCTCTGTTCAACTTCAGGAAGATCCTGGACAGTCAACCCTGTTACTTCTGAAAGTAAATGTGCAGAGTTACTCGAAGTCAATTGGTTCTTTTGATGCTTTTCAGTGAATGTTATTCAGTAGAACCAGATGTGACCAATGGCGTTGGTCTGTGAAGGGCAAAATGGGTATAAAAGGTTTATATCCAACAGCAACATGGCGAATAGAAGAGAGCTAATAACTCAGCCATGGTGAACTCCATGAGCGACAATAATTTGATCAAAATTACCAATAAAAGCTGAAAATCTTCTCCTAATTTGCTACTAAGATAGCCAACATAAGTAAAATTAAAGACGCTGACATGCAAAACATCAGCCTTTGTTTTTGGTGCAGATTCTCAGCTGATTTATACATCATATTAAACCTGTGAGAGTCCATCAAACTTTGATTTCCTAAGCTAAAGGAGTCCATCCAGCGCATTAGTTATCCAAGTGTGCTTGAGATGCTGCATGTCTTCTTACAGTAGTATTTCTCGGCACAGCATGCTGCTTCTGTGCAAGTGCTGCTCTCCATCTGCTTTTGACTCGCTGCATGTTTGTGTGAGCGGAGCAAGAGATGTCGAGTGTCTATGAATAAATGGCTGAAGATGGGGAGCTTTTATTTTCAAAGTCTCCTCCCCCATCCCTCCTCTTGTTTTTTTCCCTGCTGTAGTTTGGTGTTTAGTGAAAAGCGGCACACAGTTGGCCCATGATTTTAGGAACAACATTCTGATACTCGGCATGGAGCAGGCTCCATAAGCAATTCTAAAGGATTTTATAGACGAAACGAAGCAGAAACCAATTGCTATGAGCAGTAGGATATCTTTTTTTTTTTCTTTTTTTTTCTCGACTGTAACTAAGGATGCTAATATTCCCCAAACTCAGCCTATGTTTTTAACTCCCTCTATGGTTGAAAAATCCAATAAAAATAAAATATCATGGGGGGTTTTCTCATACATCACATGCTGTGCCTGTTTTCTTTAAATAAATCCCTCCTTTTTGTTTCGTCAAGTAGCTTAAAGTTTGGATTCTGTTTAGAAGTTGCACAAATCAACAAGTTTCAATGTTTGCTTGCATTTGCAGACTCATCTCCACAAGCGGGCGAAGACGTCCCCGGCCCAGGTTAGTACGTTTCTGCTTTCTTCTCAACTGCAGTATATTTGTTAGTGAGCACATTTAAGCGTCTGCCTTGCTCTCGTCTTTCAGGCCTGCACTCTGACAGAGCTGGACGAGAAGATTAGTGAAGTGAAAGCAGCGCTCCTCAAGAGGGTTTCAGAATTTGGGCCGGGATACGGGACGGATTGTCCACTCTGATGCATGTCCAACCGCAATAAAACCATCGTCGTCCATTTAACATAAGCGTTGTGTGCCTTTTTGTTAATGCTCGCCAAGCCCTCAGTATTGTTACCATCACGTCAAAAACATTCCAGTTTGTCCTGCTGACTCTCAGCCCCCAGGGAACGGCGCGTTTATTGGCCTACTGTTAGATTTCATTCACTGAGTTCAACTCTGAGGTTTGTATTGGTCCAGAGCACAAATAGATAGATATATAGAATCAGATCCAATTTCAGTACATTACAATTGTATCTTGAGGTTCTGATCCAAATATACACAGTCCAACTTAATTCTAAATTATGATCAAACTCAAAGATCAGTTGAGCATACAATTAATCTGTAGAAAGTAAGCTTTCTGAGGAAGCCCAGCTGATTGCATTGAGTCACTGACTTTGCAGCAATCCCTCACCTTAAGAAACCATGTGGTAGTAGAATTGCTGGCTCTTTTTTTTAATGTTCGGATTTCTGGTGTTTAAGTTAAGTTTGTGATGGCCCTAAACTGGATCCACATACTTTTTATTTGTGCCATTATGTACCAGGTGTGATGTTGATGTCTTGCCTTTTGATTCATACTTTTTGTGCCTTTTTAGTTTTTATTTCTGAAAATAAAATAAAGTTATGAATACAGTTGTCATCAGTTGGGGCTCAAACCTGAAAAAAAATTACATTTTTGCTTTTTTTAATTTTTAATATAAACTATTGCATTTTATTAAATAGTTTAGTTGCTAAAATACACTCCTCAAAAAAAAATAATGAGGCACTTTTTAGTTGGAGTATTGCCAAGCCAACTTTATTTATAAGCACTTTTTGGTCAGCCGTGCTGTTTTTAGTGCTGCACAGAGATATGTAGAGCACAAAAGATGTTATAAGCAACTACAGTAAAACACAATAGATGCTTTAAATAACTCGAATACAATGCTGTGTCAAGAGCTAATGAGAAAAGGTGGATTTTCAGAGCAGGTTTAAAAATGCAACAGTGAAGAAGCCTGTCTGCGTGTGATGGCAGTAAGTTCCAAAGCCTTGGAGCTGCTGCTCACCTGAGTCAATGCCCTTGCAAAAGCTCAGAGAGGTAGGGCGGGGCCAGAACATTTAAAAACATAATATAGTCTTAAAATTAACCCTAAACTGAACTGGCAGTCAGTGCAATGAGGCTAAAACATGAGTTTTGTGCTCTCTGATGTACCAGTGAAGAAGCGGGCAGCTGCGTTCTGCACCAGCTGGAGTTCAGACAGGGTTGTCTGTGAGACTCCATAGTGTAGAGAGTTGCAGTAATCGAGGCATGTTGTGATTAAAAACATGGATTCCAGTTTCAGTCCTGTTTTAAAAGAATATGTTTCAGCTTCGATAAGTTGTCTCAGTTGATTAAAACTGGATTTCACCCCTGAATTGATCTTCCTGGCAAGATTATAATCAAGCATCAAGCCAATTAATCTTCTGGGGTATTGATCTAGTCAGTTAAGATACAGATTGGTTATCGGTATCAATGAAACTAACAACAGGTGTACTAAGTGCTACAATGGGGGGGGGAAATCCTTTTACTGGTGGAGACGAATGGCATTTTTCTTTCTCCATCTTCTTTGATTGTTTTACATCTGCCAAAAGTAAATGTCACGTCATGAGGGAACCCCTGGATCCTACTGAGGTTGCACAGGTAGTCCACCAGGATGCCACGTACGCCATTGCCAGAAGGTTCCCTGTGTATCCCAGCATTGTCTAAAGGTCAATGAGAAGTTAACTTTAGGAGGGTTGGACAGGGATATAGGTGGTTTTTAAGCTTACATCATGACTGGTATCTGTCTGTAGAGCATTGTAAGAGCCCCTATGAACTGCTCTGACCAAATAATCAGTCCTCCAGTGGGCCCTGTCCTCACTGTCCACAACCTCTGGGATTTGCTAACAAATATATATAAAAAAAAAAAAAAAGATTTTGAGAAGTGACATCAGTTCCACCCTGAGCACACATACAGACATGAAAAAGTCTGGAGAACACAACCAAACATGCAGCAACTACAGCAGCATGTTTGATGTTTGGTGGTGAGTCAGTGATGGGTGCTCTGGGAAGGTACGTCCATGGAAGGAAGTGAGGACTTCTAAAGGTTGAGGTATCGGGATGGAATCCTTTCACCCATTAACGGACTCAACGCTGGTGCAGCAGGTCTTGGGTTTCACCTGGAGTACAGCAATAACCAGTTTTAAGAGAGAGCGTGCAGATGGGTCCTGGAAGATAAATGAATTGATACTATTGTCTGGCCCCGTGATCTAAATGGAGCACCTGTGGGACATTATGTTTTCGTTCATCCCGAACCCCCAGATTGCACTTTAGACTGTCCAGGAGCTGAGTGATCTCCTGGTTAATATCAGGAAAGAGAGCCCTCTGGCTTTTATTATTAGTAGTATCAGTAGTAGTAATAGTATTATTATTAGGGTATGGTAGGGTCTCAATAAGAGCATGTCTCAACACTCTCAGGCCTTTAGACAAGCCATTGAGCATATTACTGAGTACCATTTGGAGTTGTGTTGATTAAATCTGTTAAAATGGTCTGTTCTGACCTGCCCTATCAATATCATTGGGATGTTTTTTTTAATTCAGTCCTCTGTTGCAGGATAATTTTCATTTCCATCAAACAACACGGCATCACTGCCCTCCAAACACATTAGTCTATATTACTGTAGATACACCACTTGATTTTTTTTTTTTCATTAATCAGGTCAGATGCATTTTGAAAGGGTTCCTTTAATTTAATTGAACAGTGTAATTGTTAAGTAATGTTTTTAGTTTGTCGTTTTTCTTCTTTTTTTTTTTTTTTTTTTTTCTTTTTTTTGCTTAATACCTGGAACATCTAATTTAATCACGATTTAGGAATAACGACTGAATAATTTAATTTATTCAGTCGTAAAATAATTAATTTAACTTTGTTCTTATTTTTCCTTTTAGCCATGTTGCCCAGAAACTATTTGGAAATGGTTAGAAGGCCATCAATGTTCAAATTAACACAGTCAAGTGCATTATTAATATTATTGCTATTATAATTATTATTTTTATTATTATGTAATAGATGCAAAACCACTCAATATTTAGCGTGCTGTATAATTCATATTAAAAGCCTCAGGTTTGGTTTTCAGTATTAAGCATCAGTTGCTTCAAATTAAGTAATTTTGTTAGTTTAAAGAGAAACTGTAACAAACCAAATTAAAACACACCCTTAAATAATTCTGAAAATGCTTTTTTAAAAGCAAAGGCTTGGTAATTTAATCTTCAGTAATGATGGGAAGGTTGTGTGTATGTGTGCGCGTGTGTAATCGAGATGAACCTCTGTGAGAGAGCACCTGATTTATCTTCCCGACCGCTGTGTGACGATGATCACCCCTAATGGTTGTCATTATAACAAATGACCTGATTACTGCAACTCTGTTTGGAAAGCATACTGGAGACCCAACAAACCAGCATTAAATGGGACGCCGCTGCGTTTGACACTGTGACATGTACATAAAAGGCTTGCGCGCAGAGTTTTGACTGAGCAAGTCGCTGAAGGAATAATTATGCATTTCCTCTTCATGAGAGAACCTGAAGAGCTGCTGTATGTGTGGCCATAAAACTTTCTAACCCTGACTGAAGCTCAGTTCTGATGATTATTTTTAGGTTATTTTACTTGTTCATTCCCAGCCAGAACATTCACTTCGCTAAAGTGTCACATAATGATTTCTAAGAAATTGAAGAGAGTTGAAGGTTCATCATGAACCATTTTACCGCTTTAATGAGGTAATTCTTTGGTGGAAGTACTAATGGTCTACATACAGTACCCTCCACAATCACTGGAAGCTCGGCTATTTGTCAAAAATATCAGTGGCAGGCTGACTTGGTTGGAGACCAAAATACATTGGCATAGCATCCGATACATAGAAAGTCAATGTTAAAATTAGATTACGCTCTTCTTTACTCTGTGTGATGGGAAGATGAACCTTAATCTTCATCCAGTCATGTTTGTTCCGGTTCCAGTTCTTTTGACTACAGGGGCAAAGTAAGGCGAGTAGCTGTTTTTGTAATTGGCCATTTCCTGATTTATGAAGGTCAACTCTCTACTTAAGTGTCATGCTCTCTTGTTTTTTTCCCATTTTAAAGAGCAAGTAGCAAGGAATTGTGTATCTGTGCCACAGAGGGAAGAGGGAAGCATTGGGGGGCATTAATTAAGTTAATATACATTGTGATGAACTTAAAAGGGTGCTCGTAGCTGAGGCAAATTCAACATAGTCTCAATGTTGTAGTTTTCCAAAAAAAAAAAAAAAATCAGGGTGAAAATATGTTACTGCAGTAAAAGATAAAAAAAAAAAAGTTTTACCAGTGATCCCAAAATCAATCAAATCAATAGAGTAGCCATGGAGCAGGTTAAAAGAAGTTTGCTAGAGACCACTCTGCAGTACATTAGGAGTAGACCTACTCAATTTAAAGGTTTGGTCTCTGTACAGTTTTGAGTTTCCTATTGCACAACTGCATCTTTACCAGGGATTCAAATAGTGCAGATTTAAACCCAACATTGCTATTTTGGGTAATACCATATTCCAAACTAATTGTCTCTACAAAGCATTTTGTGACAGTTTACTCAGCTTTAAACAGATCAAGACAGGCATCTTTTACTCATAAATTAAACTCAAACCTGCATAACCTTTAGGTAACACATGACTCATGTCTACTTGTATATTTTCAAGCGGTTGTCATCTAATTTCCCCTTTGTCCTTTGGTTTTTCTGTATGTTAGTCACCATTCTTGGAATTGGGGGAAGTGGGATTTATTTAAAACATGTATTTTCTCTTTATAATTTATCAGAGTTAGAATAATAACAGCTTGTACAAGTACTCAAAGTACATTAACGCATGGGGCTTAATCACTACACCCCAGAATATTTTTTATTGAGCAGACATAATAAAGGCAAACCTGCCTTCTCCCTGAACAACATAAAGTTGTCGTTGATGGTCAAAAAGATATATCTACATACAATCACTACTGATGTGTGATTATCAAAGGGTGGTTGGAGTTGATCAAATTAACTACTCAAACCTGGCTTTTATCAATATTGTTTGACCCAATTGTTTTTTAAGAATTGCACATTTTCATTGTATTTTGGGGTTATGGCTGTGGGAGGCAAGGAAAAACCTCATGTTTTATGTCAAATGCATATGCTGCCAGCTGATTCATTATAACAACAGAAAAAGTAATTTGAAACATATTAATCAGTTTACAGTTGACAACCAGAAGCCTGGCTTCAGGCAATAACTTTGACTCTTCTTGGAAGTTAGTTGTACTTCATTAAAACTAGTTAAACTGTTTCTAGTAATAAAATGTACTTTTTTTAAACGAATGATGCTGCAGGTGTGGCAAACTGACAAGTACAGAGAAGTCCACCCTCCTCACGTCTTTGGAAATTACTGTAACTCCCCTTCCTCTTCTTTGTCTTTGCTCTTTTTACATCCTGTCAGGATTTATTTCAGACTTGATTGATGGAGTGACCTGAATAAAACAGAGGATCTTGCATTGTGATTTTTTTTTTTTTTTTGGGAAGATATTTCATTCTTGAAGCGGAAATGGGGACGTTTCTTTTCACCCCGTCTTTCAGGTGTACCCCGCTTGTTGACGGCTCTGTCCGTCTCTTGCTCATAGAGCTGGAACCCTTGGAGCAACAAGGGGGCCACATTGTGGGGAGAAAGGGGGGGGGAACACTTGAGCTCTGTCGATGTGAACGTGGGGAGAGGGTTGGGTATTCTCATTGTTCCCTGGAAGCTTTTGTCTCAGACACAGCCCCCTTATGAGGGTTAATGAGGACAAATTGGTCTGAGTGTAACAAATGGATTATGGTGCGGCACAAAAGCTTGTATTTGGTGTGCTGCTTTTGTTGGGATCCACCCATCATCTGCCTACTGAGCCAAATGTGCAGACAGGAGCCTGCAACGACATGGATTGCGAAAAATCCTATTACCTTTATCCGGGCATATTATGGAGGATGCATGTTGCATGAGACTTTTTGAGGTAGATTTCATTAAAGTGTAATTTAAACAACAACAATATAGTGTGTTTCCTCAGATTTTTACCTATGTTACTGATTTCCCAAAGTCAATATGTCGACATTAGTGTCAGTGGTTAGTGCTCCAGGGTTGGATGTGCATGGGGTATCCTTTTAAATCCACAATGAGCCACTCACTTCGTATTGACTCTATGTAATTCCTGTCTGTCAATCAGTCCCTCTTCTGCTCCGTGTCTTGAAATGTACTTGGGAAGCTCAGTGAAAAGACACAGAGGTGTTCCTTGTCTTCTGTCCGTCCAGTTGTATTTTTTTTTTTTTTGTGGGGTCGAAGGAGAGGTTTCATATCCATTCATATCTCACAAACTCTTAATGGGCTCCAAGCCCTCCAAAAAGAAAGCTCTTTCCTGTGACTAGTCAGCTCCAGTCTTTATTCATCTGTGGCTCCGTGTCAAAAAAGACTGTTGCTCGTTTGTGCCCCGAACAATGAGGAACAAGGCTGAATCTCTGGCTGGGAACAAAAGACGGAAAACAGGCTTTTCACTCTGCAGAACATTAGATTCTGACACATTTTGCCATGGCAGTTTTTTTTTTTTCCCTCCCCATCCTGAGTGCTCTGGCTCCAGTCTTATAAAGAGACCACCTGTTGGCAACAAGCCTGTTCTTCATTACTGACAGGCCTATTATCGCAGGATGAGGAGCACCACAGGCTAACTTTTTTAAGTTAACCCTGATGCAGTTTCTAAACCTCGCCAATTGGGAAGCACAGATTACGTGTTAGCACTGGAAAGTCTATTTCTGCTCATAATTTTGTATTTCGCGCATGAGTAAGGGCTGGGAGGGAAGTACTTCATTCATGTCCTTGTTAGTCACAAATGTTACAAACAGTGGGGCTCGGATGTGGACGGATTAAATCGACCACAGAAAGATATTTTGAACCACGTTCAGGGATTTTGGGTGATTCTTTTCCCCTTTACAGCTATTAAAAACAAAGGAAACATCATCACTTAGCTACTGTTTCAGTATGCTAAAGAGTCCTTATGCTTATGACTTTTTCACAGTCTATTAGATTACAACAACAAACATAAGTTTGTTTTTTGAGGATTTTATCGTATGTGATGGACCAACACAAAATAGTCCCTCCCCTCTATCCCTCAGGGCACAAAGCAGAAAGGACTTCTTATGTTGTTGTTTTTGATTCTTTCTAATAATCTTCCTGTCAAAAGATTTTCCCACCTGAGCTGTGAATCGCTGCTGCTCCTCCAGAGTTACCATGGGCCTCTTGGCTGCTTCTCTAATAATCATCTTACATGTGATAGCATCATTTTCTCCCTGCCCAGTCAGGAAGGCGCCGAATACAAATGTGTGCCACATTTTTTTTTTTATTGACTTGTTTATAAAAATGGAAAATTATATTTTCTTTCCACCTCACAATAATTTGCTACTTTTTGTGGGCTTATCACATAAAATCTTATTAAAAGACAGTTTGTGTGGGAAAAAAAAGTTTGAGGGGTTTGAATACTTTTACAAGTCCCTGAATGTACAATGACAAACACTGCGATGGATATAGGACGCAATCAAGCATGTAGTTGTTTTGAACTGATTCTCATAAATACATTTTGGTGGAAAGAAAGACATTATTTCTTTGTCTGATTGTGTGAAGGTTTCAGGGTTAAATTATTTGTTTTTACAGAGCTCTGAAAAACCAAAGACTTTTATTGGGTGACGCATCGAATTCGAGTCTGGTTGTGGCATCAAGGAAACCCAGGGAACTGTTTATTCCCTGAAAGGCACCGTTAAAAACACTGAACACCTTTGTCATGCTCATGTCAAAGCACATCCAGCCCAGTTGTTGCTTTTTCACTAATATCCAGAAGAACGCGGGCGTTTGCACCTGTGAGCATCCCCCAAAACGCAGACAACACAAGAGAGGATCCCCCTGCAGCCCACAGGCTTACAACAAGAGGCAGTCAGCTGTGCGCTGTGGCCCTGCTGCATGGTCTCCAGGCACTCTGGAGTTAAATGTTCCTGTGATATTGCCAGGAGGGAGCAGCGGGAGTTGAATTCAGGCAATTACAATCAAGTCAGGGCATAGTTAGTGCGTGGGCCCTGGCAGCACCTGAGCTGGATGCTGATGAGACACTTAGCCCTAAACCCTCATGCATTGGCCCAGGCACTGCGTCGAGCAAGCCCCCCCCACCCCCAGCTTCCCCTTCTCTCGCTCTCCTCCCACAGCAGCAGACCCCCTACTGGACACTTCCACTTCCCTTCACCTCATTTAGGCCTCTAGAGCTCTCTCACCCTCTCCCTCTCTGGCCCTCACATTGCAATACTTCTGCTTTATATAGGTGGCGTGGAGTACTGCACTCAATCACTCTTCATTCATTCACACTGTACAATAATAGACTACTACTTCGATATTGTCCTTCAAGCACCTGTGCATAGCAGAGCTTCAAACCTGTGCTGTGTCATTGCACGTTCTTGAGAAACCCTGTATGTGAAGAGTTACTTCTCTTAACTGTGCATAAAGCAGCAGGAAAATGTAGAAAGGAGGAGCCTCTGATCATTTCAGTTTTACCACAGGGCGCACGAGAAAAGACCTTCCTGGAGATTATCCCTGCCCGACCCTGTTATTTTTCCTCGCCAAGATGTGATACGCAGGACCCGTCACACATTGTATTAATTTGCAGGTGCCGGGTACAGATCTGCGCACCCCACCTGATGTGCTGCAGCAGCAGAAACAGGGAGAACAGGGCGATGCTCCTTGAAGGTTCAGCATGCTGTCATAATACAATTGCAAACTTCATTGTATTTAATTAAGATTTTTGGCATACACCCACACTAATTCTTGCGCAATTATGAAGTGAAAGGAAAATGTTGTCCTTCACAGTGAACTAGGATGTTTTTAATCATCCTAGTTCACTGTGAAGGGCAACATTTTGGTGTCATTGTAGCTACAACTCTTTTGAATTATGTCTCTATCACCTTTGCATATCTAGAAATTGAAAATTTTTCCATATTTGACTTTGCAAATTATCTCCAGTTCAGATAAATTGGATGAAAGGCACCTAGGCACTGCAGTTTTTAAAGCAATTGGATTGGATTCATGTCTGCATTTGGATTTGGCCCTCCTGTCACGGGGATCTTTTAAAAATCTAAACAATTCCCGTCGTAACGCTGACTGTACGTTAAAGGTCTTGCTTCCAGCAAAAAGCCCATCCCAGTTTCTGTTTTTTTGCAGCCTCTAAAGGTGTGTTCACACCAAACGCAAACAAAGTGAACGGAGCGAGTGATTTACATGTTATCCCTATGTAAAGGCACATAAGGAGCAAGTTAACGGTTGGCGATGTGAACGATGCATTTCGAATGATGCACAAATTGGGTGAATACAGTGAAGGAAAACTGTTAACGGTGCAGTGGACGCACAACTAGAGCGGAGCTAAATTTCACTTGAGTTCAACAATCTGAACTTTACTGTGAATTCTCATCATGTTAAGGGTCCACCTCATCCATTTGTTCATGGGCGAACATTTTATTTATATGTTACAGTTTAATTAGGCTATATTTGAACGCTGATCAAATATAGCCTCCTGGCAGGTGCTCTCCAGCGGGGATAGAGCATCTGTAGTTTGTGTCCCAGAGGGTCCCGTCCCCCCACGTGGGGAAGCAGGTCCTCATTCTGGGTCCTGGACAGACGGAAGTACCGCTGGAGGCAACCGTCATCCAGATGCAACTCTTGGAGCAGGTTGACACTCGCCAAACCGGGTGCATCTCTGGAGGATCGGGCGGACCCCGGTCGCTGGAGCCAATGCGCCACATTACATGCAGCACCGTGACTCGCTCGCAGTATGTACATGTGTATATTTTTACCTAACTTGTAATGTTTGTATCCTGTAAAGAGAAAAAAAAAACAGAGGTTGTGATAAATATTTTGTGTCACAGCTCTTTAGCTGACTACTTCCCACAACTTCCCTGTCTCTGCTGAAGAAAGGCATCTCCACATCATTATGATGTTAGTCTTCTGCCACATAAAGTATGGCATTTTGCATGTAGGTCAAATAATTAAATTTTAGTCTCATCTGACCAGAGTTCTTTTCTGCACATATATTTGCTGTGACCCCTACATGGATTGTAACAAACTACAAACCAAACCCAGTGATGCCCTTCCTCTTCTCAGTCTTACATAAATACCTGATTTATGGATTGCATGACTAAAAGTCGCCCTGTCAACAGATCATCCCACCTAAGAGGAAAATCTCTGCTGCTCCTACAGATTCACCATTGGCCCGTTGGCTGCTTTTTTATTATTATTACCGTTCAGTGGTCACGTAGCTTTGTAGTTGTGCCATTCTCTTTCCATTTACAGATGATGGATATGCTCTGTGAGACGTTCCAAACTTTGAATATTGCTTTTATACCTCAGCCCTGTTTTAAACTTCTCCACAACCTGACTTGTCTGGCATGTTTCTTGGTCTTTATTGTTTGATCACTAATTACTGAATTTTATTTATGGATATCAGAATAAAGTGGGGGGGGGGGCATTACAAAAGCACACTAGACTCTTCTACATAAAACAAAAATCTAACATGTTTACTATCCAACCATTTCACACTCATGCACTACTTAGTGTTGATGTTTCATATAAAATCCCACCTAAGTACACTGGTTTGTCATTGCAATAGGAACATATATGAAAGGTTCAATGGTATACATACTTGCGCAAAGCACTGTGTCTTCATTTAAAGGTGTCGGATACAGAACTGCATGTCTCACCTGAGCAGTTCTTGAAAATCAACGAACCAACAATATGGAATCAGGTACTGCAACAGCCACACTCTTAGCCCCCTTTTCCCCCCTGATAAGATGCTCTCAGCTCTTTCTGAGGGAAAGCCTCCCGGTTCCCGCCCTCTCCCTGCCACCACACTTTGCTGAAGTGTCATTAGGATTGTAAAGGACAGGCTTACACAGAACTTGGATCGCTACAAATGTATGGATTCATAGATAAAACACAAGATATTTTGTATGGGGAGATCTAAAGGTGGTCTCTGAAATGAGGGACCAAAGGAGATATTTCACTCACTGCTTCTTCATCTATTCTTACTGTGTACATGCATCTTTCATGTGTCACTTTAGTGCTGTTTCTCGTGAGATTGCTAGCTTTGCTCCTCAATCTACTACCATTGCCCATGTGCGGCAGTGCTTGTTAGTTAGAACTGGACGTAGTATTTGGCAGATCCGAGGGGAAAGGTTGGACACCCCTTTCACAAATTTTGTCACAATGGCTGTCTTTTGATTTTTCCTGGACTTTGATGACTAGCAGGGATTGTCTGTTTGAAATTATTACATTTTGGCCGTGAAAAAAGAAAATGGATTGTGCCGATCCTGTTTTGTTCCTGCGGGAGGGGACGGGAACAGGGGTGGGGGGAAGGCTGCAGTATTATCCCGAGCTGACATGGGTGGCGAAGAGGCAATCACAGTGGGCCCTCGCTCTGACAAAAACACTCCATCTGCAAGGAGAGGAGGAAATCATACCACAATGATGTCTGACTCTTCTGCCACACTCTGGCAGCTGGGCCCTGGGACCCATGGACTGGCAACCGCCTCCACAACGGCTTCTATACAAACACACAAACACCACACCACTAAATCAGCAGCTGTAACATACAAAGGCAATGCACCTGCCTTTACACAACAACAAGAGCAGAGCCCATCTTTGGTCTAAAAGTTTCTTTCATTAGTCAAACTAGTTAGAATAGTCATTTCATTAGTGATACATACAATATATTGTTAAAGCTCTGCTTAAATGTGTGTCATAGTAGAGCTGAAGGGTCATATAGTCTCCATTCAAATCTTTAAAACTCACACTGACAAAATTATCTTTTAGAATTTAGCTAAGAAATTGGTGGAGCAATGTGCATTTTTTACTGGGGTAAATTGTAATCAATATTTTTTTAGCAGAAATGATGTATGTTCCACAACTACAGCACATGCAACAAGTTAAGTTTTAGGATAGAATATCTTACTCTATTAATTTTGGCTACAACATAGCCAGGTTCCTGCAATTCGGTTTTATATTGACTTATACTTTTACCACAAGGATTTTTTTGTCCTATTTTTATCTGTCCAAAAAAAAAAATATATATATATATATATATATATATATATATATATATATATATATATATATATATATATATATATATATATATATAATATTATATAAATATAAATATATAAAAATATAAAATGTGGTGTAGTTTAACCTTTTCCATGAAAACCTCAGCTAATATGTGCTATTTATCAGAGACGACTGCCTCTGAGTTAAGAAGCCCAGCTAGTTAGCAACTTTGATTTTAGCATTAGCATTGTGGCTAAGCTATCGAAAGCTGGATAAGTTAAATTCTTGCTCTAATTCAGAAACTTTCTTAACAGCAACTCCTCTAACAGCTCTTAGCTTTTTCTTAAGTGATACATAGATTAAAAGTTCAGCCAACATGACATAGGCAGAGAAAAACATAAAGATAAGTATTTGTCAGGAATGTTGCAGCAAACCAAAAAAAAGATATTTTAAAAGTACAGAATAGCTGTGTAAGACAATATGAGCAATGGAAGTATATGTAGCAACAGGATGTATTGCACCAATAAACCATTCATCAACATGTTCAGTTAAATTCTAATCAGGGTGTGTAGGTAAGATTTCTTACCAAAAAAAACTTTGTTTGTGTTAGAATTTAACCAATGTTAAATATGACATTTAGGAGTGTAAAGACGCCTCCAGCTCATAAAGCAAAATGATTTATGATAGGCTAGACAATTCACAAGAATAAAATTAGACAAGAGTTTAACAATGTTTTGCAAAACAACAGTTATGACCCTTGTTATGGTTGTTTTTATACCCATACAGCATTTTTCCCCCATAGATCATGTACTGTGTGTTTTAAAGAATCTATTCATGGGGGAAAAAATGTCATTTCAAGTTTCACTTGTTTACATATTGTGATATTTATGCTCACCTAATTCTACGGTTGTCCTAATACCAAAGAAACATTTAATTTTTTGACCCTCTGTTTTGGCAAAAATAAAAAATCAAATCTGGTCTGAGTAAAATCAGCTATGTAACGGCTGACCAAAGTGTTTAGTAAAATTTTAGACCACAGCTGATCAATTGCTCTCCAAACTCATTAAACCGTAATATAGCTATTTAGCTTAGCACTGATTGGAAGCTTCCGATGCTAACTTTAGCATTGTTAGTCCGTTCCTGGTAACCAGAAAGCTGCTAGATAAGTGTTTATGTAATAAGCTGTTTTTGCCAAACCTGCAATGTCTTTTTAGCTAATTCTGCCAACACAGAAGGGGACAACTCAAGAACGACTACCTTGTAATTCAAAATAAGAGCCCCATACATAAATAAAGGGGTCAAACTTTGATAATTTGGCTTCAAATCTAAGGCGTAGAATATATTTAAGCTCTGTTAACAGAACCCTTTTGAAAGTTTGGTTGCAATTCTTCTGTTCAGGTACACCACAACTGTTCGTGCTTTATTTGAAAATGGCACAATTTGAAAACGGGTTATAGAACGTTTTGAAAACATGCCGGTCTCTGTTGCTGTTTACCAAGAAAAATGTAATCTTTCTGTATGGGGAAGCCCTGGCACATGCGCAGGATGACTTAGTGGCTGCGCCTTTTCAAACAGGAAGTGTTTGTTCGCATGCACATGATGTAGAGTTTAAAGAAAATACCACCCACTAGTGGCGTGGCAGGAACATTGCATCGTTTTTAATGATTTTACTAGTATTATGTGCACCTAATGTTTCTACTAGTGCCTTGTAGATGAGTTAACAGAACCAGAAAACAATGCCGTTTTAATGGATGGTTGAATGGATTGTGTAAACAGGCTTTTAGCTGCTCTCACTATTATGTGAGGACAGAAAATAGGTTGCGCCTCAAGTGACAAGCTTAACTTTAACGTTTTCCTTTTTCAAATGTGTTTAAACTGGGGCAAGAAATAAAACAATGTTAAATTTAAAGGGAGAAAAATCCTTTCTTTGGCCCTTCAGCCAAAGTCTAATTAAGTATATTAAGTGATATTTTGCAAGTTACAAGTTGTTACAAGTGAATAATAGTTATTACTCAGAATTTTTGTCACGTAAATGTCTTATATTTGATACAATCCTACGTTCCTTTTTTTAAAATGCTGTTTATTTGTTTGTGGATCACCAAGATCATTTGGATGTGAAGGGCACAGACGCAGCAAGAACAATAAGCATGTTGCACGACCTGTTAGCATTCTGTAGTGTCATCTCCTTCCCTCTGTGGCCCGTACCTGGGGATCAAACGCACCTCTTTGTGAATAAGGCCTGACCCCCCGCTATTAGCAAACAGAGAAGAGCCCAGCTGACACCACTCTTGAGATGTGCCATGTAGACGGAGGCCTGTGATTACGGCACAATCCTGAGGAGACTGCCCTCCAGCGCGCTCCAGCCCCACCCTCAAACCACACACACGTAAAATTCACCTGCCCCCACCCCCTCCTCTAATACAGACTCACCCACCTCTAGAATAAATGTTAATCCCTTTCCCAACTGGCTGCTCGTGAGCGCTCACTCGTTGACACATATAGAGCCATCCCTTAGCCATGAATAATCAATGAACGTATTGCCAGAGCCGGTAATTTCTGGTCGCTATTACAGCAGCAGATTAGAGATTGGATGTTGTGAGATCTGTGGGGGGGAGGGGGGGGGGGGGAGGAGGGTGTGCTACATATGGTTTGTTTTTGCTTCGGGTTTTTTTTTATTTTCTGTGTGTATTTTTGAGTATGGATGGAGAAGCTCTCTAAAATACAACGTGGCACAGAGGAATATGGGGGCTCTCGGGTGCCTTCATAGTGCCACATGAAAACCAATGAAGGTAAAGCAAGAGTGGGGATTAATTTGTTGTGTGAGAGGCACAGGCTCAAGTGGGTCTTCCAATAGCAAATTAGCGAACCCTCATTTCAAAAACCCTCATACATGCTAGAGAAGAGTAATGCACAAAAACAAACAGCATGCACATGCATTCAGTGTCTTTCTTCAAGGTGAAAGACTAACAGCTTGTGCACACAACCTTTTTTTTTTTTTTTTTTTAGTTTTTGGAAAAATGTTTCCTGTTTTCTCTTTTCTACACCAATGTGCACAGACACACACACACACACACACACGCTCACATGCGCACGCAGGGACACATGCACGGAAAAGCAAACTTCAATTTTATCTGCGGGGGCAGAAATCAATCTCACATCTCTTTAGTTAATCCGCAATGACTCTCTACAGATTCTGACACTAATAAGGTATTGAGCAGGTGAGGCCAGGGTCTGAGGAGGAGAACAGAAGGAGAGGCCTGGAGTCTGGGGCCCCGACTTGGCGGCTGGCACCGTTCCAGCGCAATTATGGGAGTTGTGTATGGGAGAGAGGCAGCAGAGATAGAAGGCAGAGAGGGAGGCACAGAGAAAGAGGGAGATAGAGGAGGTGGTGGGGGGAGTGGGGTGGGGGGGGGGGGGGGGGGAGGAGGAAAAAAAATCGATCCCATCTGTGGTATGATGGTTAATTAAAGCAGCTCTTGAGCAGCCCAAGGATGAGAGGCTTGGCTGGGCTCCTGGAGGCACAGCTCTGATTACTCACACAGAATGGATGGTTTCTTAGCAAAGAAAGGAGGAGGCCAAGAGCTGCCTGGTGGGGTGCACAGACAACGTCAAGGAGGAGAGACATGTGCACACGTGCAAATGGACCCATGCACAAACTCATGCATGTATGTTTTCACTTGCAAATGCTGTGAAAATATCCCTCACAAACATTGGTGCAGGCCCTGTCGATGTAAACCTAAATGTTTTAGGACAAACAGGGACGGAAATGAAACAAACAAGCTAAAACAGATTCTTTAAATTAACGTTTAAACTTCATGCGGCGGTGGCTCTGTGCGGTCGTCTCTTACAACTTTTAAGCCTAGCAGATCAGTCAAACGGGAAAGCTGTAATATTTTAATAGAAGTCTGGATTAGCTACCGTTTCATTTTCATCTCCTCGCCATAAAGACTCTGAATATTATATTTAGATAACCCCAAAGCCAATTACACCCTCCTCGTTGACTTTCAAGGCTCTCTCATATTAAGAGGGCATGAGTGACAGCGGTACCACTTTGGTGTGACCCCACCCCCCTATGGTGAGATTTGGTATTGCATAACATGACACAAAAAAAAAAACGTCTGCCTTTTGGGTCCATCAAGAGTAAGAGGAGGACACTAACATTCACGTGTGGAGAGATTTTAATGGACGATAGGGAGATTATAAGTCTCACAATCACACATTTTACACAAGTAACAATCGGCGTGACCATATAAAAAAAAAAAAAAAAAGGGTTCTTGAAAGATGTTATGTAGATATCAGGAAAAGAGTTGAAGCTGACATATAATCATACTCTCACACTCAGAGATGGCTTATAATAAACCGGCAAATCTCAGGTGTATGAATTATGTATATGGCAATGATTTAATGGGAGCAAAACAGAAAAGGAGCATGCGAGCTGATTGAGGCGTGCCACGTGGCGCATCACTCAGCGGCGTGTCTCATGGTACAGACGTCTGAGGTCAGGGCCCTGTGCTAATTGGTGTCGGGCCAAACGCTTGTGAGCTAAATGAGAAAATTACACGTTCCCGGAGGAATCAGCTGCAGTTGTTGGGGTGCCTTTTTACAGTACGGCTGCAGTCTGCATCTGTGTGGCAGAGACAGCGTCTGGCTGTGTTTGCAAGAGACGGGGGTGGGGGGGGGGGGGTGGGGGTGCTGATTAGAGAGTAAACTTTAGTGTTTTAAAGGTCTATCTGGAGGGTAAAGTTTAACAACCCAGCCACACCCATCGGATATGTGAGGAATAAGCCGACCTGACCAACGTTACTTAATTAGTTACGTTTAGTGCAAATACAGAAATAAAAAAATACATTATTATTGGCCGTAACACTTAGACTTCTTTGAAAATCCAAACCGGAATTGTATCAAGTCCGAGTGTTAAAGTTATTCATCTTTAGCATTTACAAATTGTTGAAGTGTAACATCTTGAGACTTTAAGTACAGTTTAGTTGTTTACTGATGAAGGTTGCAGACTGAGTGGATTAAAATAGATAAAAAATAATAGTTTAAATATGCTGTAGTATAACAACTCTTTTACAGTTTGCCTCCAACTAGTAAGGCTTTCTTTTAAGTCACTAACAATTTGGTTTTAAAAAGATGTCAACAGAAAGCCTGCTATAATGTAGATCAAGGCTTCTCAAACTTTATGTTAGAGGTGAAAATCCCATTTCTTAATAAGGTAAAGGCCTGATGAGTGGATGAGGTCAATTTTTTTATATTTGCATACAAATGATGCGCAAAAGAACCTTAAAACTAGATTAACAATCACTTTGTGTACCTCAAAAATAAAGTTGTCAGCAACCAAACAAGAGAATATCAACTTTTGTTTTATTTTTTTCCTTGTTTTTTAGGGTTCAGAGTTATAAGAACCTTATTTAAAAAGCAACGCACCAATATTTTGTCCCGAAACCCCCCAGAGTTTCTGGACAGACTTTTCAGATCCGATGAAGGGATTCATTTAGTTTGAGATGGAGGACACAATTCCTCAGCATGTTGCAAGACCATTTCACCTCAAGTATGTGTAACATTTTCATTTATTTCCAGAGGACTATCTGACTTGGGAAGGAAAAGCTTTTAGTAAATGCACATCTCGCTCTGCTGAGGATCTTTGCACCGGGGAATGTTTGCGAAGATGCTAGGCTAATGTT
Organism: Fundulus heteroclitus; assembly: GCF_011125445.2. Taxonomy (NCBI): domain Eukaryota; kingdom Metazoa; phylum Chordata; class Actinopteri; order Cyprinodontiformes; family Fundulidae; genus Fundulus; species Fundulus heteroclitus. The sequence goes on from NC_046379.1 coordinate 23,007,409, forward strand.
AATGCCGACTCTGTTTTGATATTACTCATCGACAATTTGGCTCATAGCATGTTTTGAATGAGGCTTCAGGTAATTATGTTTAGACAAAACTTTAAATATTTCTTCTCCAGCTGTGAGCAAGATCAAGTGTTTTGAATACAACTTTTAAAATTGCCGATTGTTGTGTTATGTTAGCATGCTACGCTGTGTTAAAGTCCGAGAAAGCTGTCGGTTGAGCCTTAGATGAGCCTGCCCCTAAAACAAGATGTGGACCGGGTCCAGATCTGGATAGAAGTCCTGCCACAGCAAAGCCTTGCTGGAGTTTTCTTCGTCTCTTCTTAAAAGACGCAAATTATTTTTTTTATTTTTTTTGTAATGGTGGGGCGGGGGATGTGTTATCTGCTATTAATTGGGTTTTAGGCTTGACACCTCTTCTTTTGCCCTCTAAGTGTCCACTCTTCTCATTTTAAGCACACAATACTGCACAGTGTGCCACCATAGTTGTGCACAAGGACTGCAAAGGAGTGAAAAAGCTGCCAAATTCCTCTCAGAAAACTTTTGACCAACACAAATTTAAAGAGTTCAAGCAAGTTTGGTGATTTTCAAGCAAAACATGAACATGTTATTATGACGCACAACAGGGAAGTTGACCTGAGGCAAGAAAGTTGGAAATCTTACTTGCAGGTTTATTTAGTTCTGTTTGCCAAGGCCAGGGAGAGAAGTGTTAATGTTGATTTTTTTTTTTTATTAATTTTTTTTTTTTTTTGCATAAACACCTCTGCTTAATGTTAAACGCACCAAACAGTTACCGGCGTTATTGTTTCTGTCCTTTTCTGTTCTTCAGGAAACACAATCAAGATGATTCGTGTAGCATGAACCGCAATATTCTTTGTTTATATCTGAGTCATAAATAACAGCTGGAGCGATACTGTTTTATTCCACTCAAACCAGGTTTTTTCTTTATCCTTTCCGTCTGTCTTTGTGTCCAGGTAGAGGTGTACCTACACGTGTCATTCAGAGCCTGGGCAAATTATTCACTTCTCAGCATAGCATTCCTCCACTCCCCAGGCACACCCAACAAACAGACCAACAACAATGTGGACCAAATGATTTAAGTGTTAAATAGCCTTCCTTTTGTTCTTCCCCTTATTTCTCCTTTCTGCTTGCTCTTTCTCTTTCTAGCGCAGGCTCCTTTGGTGGTGAGCCCTGTTGATCTTAAGTAAACGCCATTAACTGTTTGTTCATATCGCCCAAAGAAAGTATGCTGCAGCCTCCTTTGTCTCCCTATCAGTTGTTTTAAAGAAGGTTTGTGCCAAAACGGCGTGGTAGGTCGGGCCAGAGGCTTTGATGTGCCGTCTCATGTGAAAAATTAACTGCTGTGACCCCTGAAATCTGACCCTGAAGTTGCAATTTCAGGAGCTAAAGTGGCAAAATAACTTAAAAAGCACTATTTTGAATTTCGAGGCTTTATCATCAATAGATGGTGTAATTACTTCTGGATGACTTAGCTGTTTGAAGCTTAAATAATGTTTTAGGCCCTATAGGGCAAACAGGTGCAACTGCAGGATATTAAAGAACAGTTTTATATTTGTGTAATTGCATAAAATCACCTTATTTCTGCAAAGATTATTGTAAAATGATGCTGTTTTTCCTTTCCCTTCGAGACAAAACACAACCAAAGGTGTGCATCATTGGTCACCTTATAGTCTATTTATCAATACAAACCATTGACGTCAGAGAAGCAGTGTTAAGTGGACAAGTTTTAATGATGACTGTTTAGAGGTTTATTAACTAAATCTACTCATTCCTCTGACTTGCAGAATCTCATGCAACATTTTAATCATACTCTGAAAATGGATGAAATAGAGTGATTTTCCTCACCGTTTTATTGCCAGTTTAAAAACTTAGACGTGTATTCTTTAGGTGTGCTATTTGTCATAGTGTTTCGTTACATAGACTGGATGGTAGATCATATTACTAGTCAATGGTAAACAAGTCTATTAAAAAAAGTTGATCTTCTTAAAATTGTCAAGGACTTTGTTTGGATTTTTTTGAGAAAACTAAAAAATTTGTACCGGAGAATTTAGGAAACTAGCAGTTGAGATATTAGCAAAAAAAACAAATAAAAAAAAAACAGCTGATATGATAAACTACGTTCAGACTTTTTTTCTTCTCTTTTTTTTAGCAGTAACCCATATTTATTCACAATGTAAAAAACATTGGTCTTCATAAACAAGAATATTAAAAAAAAAAAGGTTATCACAGAAGTAAAAGCTTGGTTGTAACTTTACATATTTATTCAACAGGAAAAAAAACACTGTGGTGTATGAGAAAATGCTCAGAATCTTATTTATAAGCACCGCAAAATGAAAAATAGAGAATTAAGAGAAAGTCCTTAAACAATGCTCATATATTTTCATTTATGTCAAACACTTACACATCCAAAAACTCACCCCATCCCCCACCCTTCCCTTTGAACAACTAAAATAAAGGACACATTTTTTTCTGTAACAAAAATATCCAATAGAAAAATGTTTAATTGTCAATAAATCACATTGAATATTGAAATAAAAAAATGTCTTTCCTGAAAAAGGGCTGCTCAATGACAAAATTAGCATTATTGTTGCCTTTCTGCGAGAAGGTCCTGGGTTCTAATCCTGGCTTTGGGACTTGATGCATGGATTTTGCATGTTCTTCCCCATGCATGGATGGGTTTTCTCTGTGTAAACAAGCTTTCTCCCACAGTCTAAAATATGCCGGTGGGATGAATTAGTCCTTCTAGATTGGCTTTAAGTAATCTTTCAGCCCCAACAGAGAAAACTGAATACAGATTTCTTTAAGTGCCACAATAGAAGTTGAAGTGCAAATACTTCTTAATTATACTTAAGTAAATTAATTAAGAATTTGGATTTTACTTCAATAATTATCACTTGTCTTCCTTTTTTAAAACTTTTTACTAAGGATTTATAATCATGGGAATCTTCACTTTAAACATCAGTACTAATTATATATTTTAGCACCTTTTGAAGCTCTTGCACAGCGACCTTTGCTCTTGCTCACTGCTTGCAAACACAGCCCGTCAGTGCAACCTTACATCTCCTTGCTGACACTGACGGTTAAAGTGGTGTTTGCAGTGCTCACAGCGACCTTATTTCCCTCTATAATTCGCAGCTTTTATGTTCCCAAGCCGCACACAAAAACATCCACACCTCTGCACACCTCCACATGATCCCATTTCTCTGTCAAAGGCCCCGTGCGTCATATTTACAGAGCAGATTGGCAACCTCCCTGAATGTCACTTGACATTCAGGCATAAGAGACAGACAGTCCAACAGCCGAGCGAGGGGTGGATGAAAAAAGAAGCGAGGAAAGCTACAGTGCTGCAGCTAGATACTAGGGGATATCTGTCTGGTTTTAATGTAAATAATGGATGCTGCTGAATATTTCATAATTTCCACCATTGTACACTCCGCAAACATTGATACCGATTTCATATGTAGGAAACTAACTTTTATAAGTTACAGTCACCTCCACAAAAGGTTGACCTCCCAGTGAATGCATTGGCTTATGGCAGATCTAACAGCATAATGCCATAACTAAGCAGACATTGAGAGGCTATTAAATATGTCCATGACAGAAAAAAAAAAAAAAAAAAAAAAAAAAAACCAGGGGCTGATTACACGGATGAAAGGCAACCAGACGACACCGACTTATTCGAGGGAATCGTTTGAAAATCAAACACCGTGAGAATAGCTGGAGGGAAACTACTTTGTCAGTGCTGATTGTTTTCCGAGCCATACATGTAATTTGTAATATTTACATCCAGAACATTCCTTCATTTCGAGCAGTTAGCTTTGTATTCACACAGCAGGCGGCATTTTGCACTCATACCTGAAAGTAAGCGTAACTGGTGTTACTTTTGTTTTACTGCTGTTTGTATAAGTATAACGCATCTACACATGGCAGAGACATTTACTTTCAAATAGTAAAATAGCTTGTGTACTTTTGCTAGATTTGGGCTACATGCTTGGCAAAGGTATCTCTGAATTTTCTCCCTTTTTTTTTGTTATATCCATAAACTTTGACGCATTTCACTGGGGTTTTGTGTGACAGACGAATGCAAAGTAGCAGATAAAAGTGAAGTTGGGGTGGAACTGATTTGTATTGAGCTGTGGATGAGTGCAGCTCCTCCAGAGTTAGCATGAGCTGCAGTGTCTTTCCAGGTTTGCAGCTCCACCAAAAACTCTCAGATGGGAGTACCGATCAGTGCTTTGTCAGAGGTTTGGTTGTTGTCATTTTGTTTAGTAACCTAACACTGCTTCAAACATCAAGTTTACCCTGCAATGAAAAACAGTTCAGGGTATGTTTGACTTTTAAAAGGCGCTGTAGAGATTGCATTTTGTTTCCTAAGGAATTATCAATACAGAGCTTGGAAACTGAAAAGGCGATTGTTCTAAACTTAGATGTGAATAGAATTTGTATGTCATCTAAATCCTAAAACAGAGCTCATCTTTATCAGGTGTAACCTTAACTTTATATCATCGGGAGCTGTGCGACCAAAAAAACAATACTTTATTCAGAAGAGAATATGGATCATTCAACATTTAACATCCTTTACATTTAACACGCAAACAGTATATCATCATGCTTATGTCATCTAGATGTTTTTTAAGGATGAAAAAAAAAAAATCCATAAGTTAGACCCAAAAATGCACTCTTCTAGAGATGTTTGATCTCCATTTTCCTGAAATTGCACTAAGTTGATGCCCCAGCCATGGACCCATTATACCAGGGATTTTGGTGACCTGGGTGAGTAATGGCAGCAGTGCATTAGGAGAGAAAGGGAGAGAGAGATGTGTGATAGGCTGAGTTGTGAGTCAACATCAGAGGCCACAGGCTGACCCCACGGGGGATTACACACTCTGATTTAAGAGCATCTCTCTCCAGCTCCTCTCCTAGCTGTAGCTACCACCTCGGCGCATACGACGCCCACAAGATACAGCCTAATGTCCCAGATCACGTACACACACACACACACACACACACACACACACACACACACACGCACGCACAGAGTAGTGTGTGGGTTCATTCTCGTTATACCCTCATTCTTAGTCCCGCTCTATCTTGTGTTATCGGGCCGGGGCAGAGTAGGATCATATCAGGGTTCGTTTCCTGAGAAAGAGGGAGAGAGATCAGAGCCCCTGCCGTGGTAAGTAAATACAGCCTAATGGCCTCTGATTAATTCTACATTGCTCTCATCGGGCCAGTAAAAAGAGATGTAATGACCTGCATCTCTCTCCGTCTCCTTCCTTCTCCCTCCCTCCCTCCCTCCCCCTTCTCTCAGTCTTTCTCAATTTCTCCCTCATTTGCTCAGCTTTTGATTATGAATTAAAAGGGATTGCAAATGGTATGCTGTTGGTTGGCCCCCTGATTGCCATATTTGATTAAGAAATGTCAGTGTGCATGTTTCCCATGCCCGTCTTTTCTTAGCCTTTCTGGTCGGTGTAACATTCACACATCCGCCAGAATCACAATAGCGAACTCAAGATTAAGCAAACTTGCTCTAATCAAACACATTCTTCCCTCTCCAATTTCTTTTTCTTTTTCTTAGCCTCTCTTCTCTCTCTCTCTCTCTCTCTCTCTCTCTCTCGTTGCCTTTTTCAATACTCACTGGGTTTTTTTTTTCTATTTGTTGCATGAGACACATCAACAAGGGAGAAATCACAGACAATTAAAGAATATTGAAAAAGGCAGGTATATGGAGAACAGAAACTATGAGAACAGTTCGTAAAGATCCTCGGTCTTTCTTTTTTTTTAGCAATAGTTAATCTGTTACTGTATAATGTAGTCACAGTGTGTTACATGGTAGGATTTTGATTCATTTCCTCAAACTATACATCAGTTATTAGATTTATACATTATCTAGAGCCCATGACACCCGGTAAAAAAAATTAAATATGCTGGTTTGAGAAAATATTCTTTCTGTATTTAGTATTTCTTGTGAAATAGGTTTTTGCTCATTTTAACCATGTCTAAGGCCTTAGGCCATCTTAGTTAGTTATTATTTATATGATAGGCACACATAGAAAAGAAACTCAGATCACTGTCACAAAAGCAATCTGATGCCAACATCATAGTGTTCACAGCCAGAGGCTAATTTGCAAAACACCCATCCCTAGAATTACTTTTAAAAGCCAAATTAAGCGTTAAGCGATGAATAACAGTAAATACATTAAAAATAACCAGATAGAGTGATAAAATAAAGTTTTTAAAAAAGCTTATCTACTAACAAGGTAAGTAACATATTTAAAAATGGGTACAGTTCTGTTCTGTGTTTCATCAATTCTTAAGTCTGAAAGTGGACGTTTTTACATCAATTATTGTCTTAATGTCCAACGGCAATGAGTTCCAGATCTCACAACTCTGAACAGCTTAACTCTTGTTAACGCTGGTGACAGGGATCGGAGGATTTTTCACTTGATCGGCCCCGATCAGTAATTGGTTGGTTGACAACTACTGCAGGCAGGTCATTCTGTGTTTATTCTCTTTCTTGGAAGACACATTTCCTGAGTTCCCAGCCAGACAAGAACACCCAATAATATCAGTATTCCTATCAGGAAAGTAAGCACTCACCAAGCAACCTCTAGTGTTGTAGCCAACATGGCTGTTGTGCATTTAGAGTGTAATAAGTTGCTGCTATTGACTATTTATCCACATTTCTGGGGGATTATATGTCTGTAAACCAGTGGCCCACATTGTGCTGTAATATATTTATTTAAAATATGGTTTCCTTTTCTGTGTCCTTATGTAAAGTGAAGAGAAATATAGTGTCATGAGTATGTTTTACTCATAGTAGTCAGTCAGCTCCAAAAATGGCATATACAACTGTTTTGTAAATTGCAACCAGAACGCTCGATATTACGTCGTTATCAGCCCTGATGTCCAACTTCCACGACAAAGCGGACGTAGCACATAGCTGCTGTATAACCTAAACAAGCAGGATAAATTTAACAAAGACTATTTTGACAAAAAATACTTTAACAAGGACACCAGGAGGGTACATGACGGTAAAACAATAAATAAAAGCTTTTAAAAGATGAAACTCTTGGATACTTTTTGTCCCTTAATATAGATTTGAATCTGTGCAAAGTTGGAACCCAAATTTACACTAATTGCTGAATTTGCAAAACCATTTTTGGATATTTGCATGAAATGTTCAGCAAAGTGTTTGGTGATCGTTCTACATTTTTATAGGTTAGATAAAAGTCAACTACTTGAATTGTAAAACAGATATTATTCAGTCAAAACGCCCTGTTTCTTACAGTAGCTTATGTTGTTTTCTAGCTTAGAAGAAGAGTAAGAGAGGATTCTGCCTTAAAACAACAGAATAAAAAAAAATCAAACCTCACAGGTAAATTCTAAAATGAAGGTATACATTATTTTTGGAGGCAAATTAAGCGAGTGTGGGTGAATCACAAAATGTGATTTTTCTGTATATAAATAATTGAAAACATTAACTGCCTATAAGATTGTCTTGTTGAACCAAAACCTCAGCAATAAACTCTGGCTATGTCGTGGAAAAAAAAAAAGACAGGTGATGATCTGGGTATGTTTAGTTACGTTTGAAGCATTGCCTCTGTAGTTATATTGTCTTTGTTTTAAAAGAATTGTAAAATCCTGTTTACCTGCAAAGATGTGTGTTAAACTCACCTCTTCCACACTCACTATGACATCACCTCTGCTGCTAACATAACTAACTCACTATGGATAAGAGAAAAGCATTGGTGTTATTACAATAAACTAATGGAGGAATTATTCAACAATCTAACGCATACAAATCCAACCTTTTTACTCTGACATTCAGTAGGACTACAGGACATCCTAACGTCTTTTTTCACTGCAACTAAATGTTAGGTTGTCGAGTATCTAGAAAACTGCTCAAACAGATGCATCATTAGCAGCAGTTTCCTTGCATGCGATGCTGTTTTGATGCAAAGCAATGATGAGAGCACAAATAGACAATAAATTGCACCACATCTCCTCTGGCTTTGTAGGAATCTATCAATGCTTATTTATGTGTTGCGCTTTCAAAGCTTTATCTGCACTCATGATATTATTGCTAACTGATCATTTTTGAACGCAGCAAAAGTGCAGCGAACATGGGTCGTTGACATGATTTTATCTTTTTACCTTAATAAAATGCATTGACAAGCATTTGATGGCTGTGCACGTAAACAATGTGATTTGTCACCGCGGACCAATAATCTGCAATGTCTCTGTCGCTGTGAAAACCTTTGGCCGTGACTGCAAATGTGTGAGGAGTTCAACTTTCAGCATCAAGGTCTTTGATCCAATTTTCCAGTGACATGAGCAGATCACCTGGCAGCGGTCTTTCCCATCCCAGGTGCGCACAGCAAAAGTACCATCACAAACACTTTCAGACAAATGCATCTGTTTGGAAATCTGGAAAAGTTTAGGAGAAACAGACCACATTCAGTAAGCAACAAAAAGAGCATAGTTGAGATCACATATTTACAAGCACTATAAAGAGACATAACCATTTGTTCCTCACATTATCAGAATAAACCTTTCCGGTTTTGGGCCAGTTAAGATTACCAAAATGATGTCTTTTTGTTAAAAGGCAGACCAAACAGAGAGAGATGTTTTTAGAACTGTTGTATTTCTTGCTTCAAAGTAAGACATTTGGTGAGATTGCTTTGCCTGGACCAGATAACAGTGACATGGTTTTGTAACCTTCTAATTAATGTAATTTAATTAGAGGCACACGTTTGAATGTATTTGAAGGGAACACTTCAAACACGCAACTTCCTTGTGTGACAACTTGGAAAAATAGGAAAAAAATCAGATGAGGAATCAGCAATGGAGAAATAAAGATCCACTTAAATCAGGTTCATCCTGTGGTTATAGGTAATTTTCAGATGTCTAAACTTGGAATACTTGTTTCGTCAAAGTATGCCAATATACAATAACTTGGTCACTAGAAAATATATTGCCATGTTGTTAATTATTCATCATGCCACAATACTGACAATTGTCAGATTTATTGTGTTGATTTTTTTTTCAGATCTCAACCAGTTGCCTTCAGAAGTCATCTAATTAGCAAACAGAGTGCATCTGCAATCTTAGTAAAAATGCTGTCCACCTGACAAGGCTGGGTAAGGAGTGCATTAATCTACAAAGCAAACTAGTATCCCCCTGGCGACTCTGGAGGAGCTGCAGAGATCAACAGCTCAGCTATGACCATTTGTTGACAAGATAACAATGACTTGTATGCTCCACAAATCAGGCCTTGATATAGGAGTAACAAAATAGTTGAAGTCTTGAAAGAAAGCCACAAGAAGGTCCCTCTTCAGTTTGCTGGCAGCTATTTAAGGAAAATCAGCAACATGTGAAAGAAAGTGGTGATGATGGTGGCATCATGCTGTAAGGACGCTTTACTTCAGCACGGACAGGGGTGCTGGTCAGGGTAGGTAGGGGGATGGATAGAGCTAAATACAGGGCGTTCATGTCAGAAAAGCTGTAGACTAAGCTTTAAACCGGGATAGAAGGTTTAATTTTTAGCATGGAAACAACAACTGGATGGTTTAGAACACTGTATGTTCATGTGTTAGAGCGGCCTAGTCAAAGTCCAGACCCAAATCAAATTGCCAATCTATGGGGAAAAAAAATGAAAGCAGCTGTTTATAGACACTCTTCATCCAATCTGACTAAGCTTTTGTTATTTTACAAAGAAGAATGGGCTAAAACGTCAGTGTCTCAGTGGAAAACCAGAGTATGAAGTTGTTGTAAGTACCAACTCACTCTCTTTACTACGTTTGAAAACCCTGTATCAGTTTCACTCAAAATCCCTGTATTCATATCCACTAAAGGCACTCTACCTTGAAATCAACTGAGAATTGGAGAGCTTGGACCTCATTTAGGCATTTATACAACTGAACTGGATTAATAATAATATTCGAGTGCCACTTGTTCAGATGGATTTTGTTTATATACCTTTAAGGCTGGTTTAGATGCTGATGTTTAGGAGAACCAGAGGTAATCTGAACGCTTCATACATATTTCTAAGTGTAACTATGTTTGGCAACTTTAAATAACTCCACAAAAAAAACAAAAAAAGAACAAAGGGAACAAAAAAAAAAAACTCCACATTTTTGCTTTTGTTCCTGTATTAATCTCATTACCTCTTTTCCAAATTTCCCCCCAGCTTAGGTCTCTCCTGACTGAAACAGTTCTGTACTGTAATCATTTCCGGCCTCTCACAGCTTCTGCCTCAGTCACAACAGTCCTCACTTGTATTCTGCACACATTTCACAGTCATTACATTTAAGTCCCTGTATGCATGCACTTACATATATTTAAGGAAAATGTGTATTCACGGCAACATGTCTATTAACCCGCCCTGGTGTCCCTGTGGCAGCATTTGCGCATGAAGGACCATGTGAACAAATGCACATATTGTATGAGGACATGTGTGTGAGCCTGTGTGATAATGGGCTGCGTCCATCAGCACACAGAGCACGAGGCCTCCGTGTTGGGCTGGAGACACTTAATGCCTGTCACAGGGTTAGATCAAGTGTGCACAAACGAGAATTGATTCCTTTGAAAAACAGAATCCAACCAAGGACAGTTTTCCCATTTGCCAAGGTGTACGAATGAGTAAAGAGTGGAGAAAGAAAATGGGAGAGAGAGAGCGAGAGAGAGAGAGAGAGGCAGAAGGTGCACGCGGGAGAGAAATGTGTTGATCTTTGGAGATGAAAAGCTCTACTTTCACAAGCTGCAAAATGGAATGGTGGACATAAAGTCCAAGGCTTTGAGAGGCGGATATCAGAGGATGGCTGAAGGTGACCATATATAAACCTTTTCTACATTAGCAAGAAATGAGCCTCCCCTGATACAACTAAAGACGCACATACAATGCCTCGCAAAAGCATTCACACGCCTTCTTTTGCATGTTTTTCCTGTTACAATAGAAAACATAGTCCGTGTTGTTGGGACTTTTTGTGATAGAGCAACACCTAGTTGTTGTGGGAAGAAACGATACGTAGCCATGATCTGATATGAAGCTCCCCCTGTGTTTGAAACAGTTGGTGGTGCATCTCTTTGCCCTTTCTACTCAGTGAGTTCGCTGAAACGGAGCAGGATTGAACAGAGAGCGTCTGTAAATAGCACTTTTCAAGTCTTGCGACAGATTCTAAATTGGATTTAAGCTTGCTCTCTGACACGGAGCTGCCTCACCCCTGAATATGTTTTTATCTAAACCATTCGGTTGTTATTCTGGCTGCATGTTCCGGGTTAGCTGTGCTGCTGAGAGGTGAACCTGCACTTCAGCTTTAAGTCTTTTGCAGCCTCTGAGGGGTTTTATTCCAAGGTTAGTCCTGCGTTTATCCCCATTCATCTTCCCGTCAACTCTGACCATCTTTCTTAGTGGCGAAGAAAAGCGTTCACCCAGCATGATGTAGCCTTTGTCATGTTTAACCGTAGGAGTGTTCTGGCCTCATCTGACCAAGGGCAGCTTTTATAGTCCCCTAAACGGCTCATGGGTGTCTTGAAAACAAGAGGTTGGTTCTGGCCTCTCTTTTCCAAAGGCCGGTATTAAAGAGTGCATTACTGGTAACAGATTCTTCCGTCTGAGCTGTGGTTCTCTGCAGCTCCTCCAGAGTTAACATGGGCCTCTTGGCTGCTTCTCTGTTTATCTCATTTGAGATTAGACACAGCTGGACACTATTTACTAATCTGGTGGCTTCTGGAGGCAAGTGGTGGCACTGGATTTTCATAAAGTGGGCTAAAGGCAGATGCATGTAGTACTTTTCAGAATTTTATTTGCAAGACGTTTTGAACACCCCGTCTCGTTTTCCTTCCGCCCCACGGCCATGCGGCACTCTGTCTTGGTGTATCTCGTAAAAATTGCAACATGATTCATTGCGGTTTGTGGCTGAGATGTGTCAAAATGTGGAAACGTTCAACGTGCATGAATACTTTTACAAGGTACTGAATGTGACAAAAGAGCAGAGGTGGGGGTGGAACTGCAGTTTGAAACCAACATATAGAAGCAGAGACTGTTAATAAAAGGACTCCGCAGGATCCGCTGCGCTCTTTTTCTGGAAGGTGGCCCCTTTCGCATTATATTCTTGACTTGCCTCCAGAAGGGCCTAATGACGCTCCCCTAGGATGGAGAAATGGTAGAAGAGGAGGAGGGGGGGGGGAGGATGACACAGTTCGAAGACGTGCCCTAAAAGCCACAGAGGAGCCGGCCAGGAAAAGAAAGAGAGTACCATGTCCCCACTAGAGAGACAAGCGAGAAGGAGCTCTTTTTCTCAAGACTCTTCATCTGCCCATCTCCCTCTCACTTCAACCTCTCTCTTCTTCTCCGAGTCACCTCTCCACCTCCACCCATCCTCCCGTTTCTTACTCCTCTGTCCTGCGGAACAGGTTGGTAATTGTCCCGGGCAGCCGCACGATTTTCCATTAACTTAAGTATGTACAAGGAGCTGATCTCTAACTGAGCTAAATGTGGATTTAGTTGTGCTTTTGAGCTCCGTCGCAGGGAGGAAGTGGGACCGTTAGAGGCTGCTGCGGAGCGTAGTGGTACAAGTCAAAAAATTTACAAGAATCTTTCCAACAGGTTTATTAGCCCCATCCAAAACAAATCCGTAGCCCCACACCCATCTACTCCTTCCTTTCCTCAAAGATGGTGTGAGTATCCATAAACAAAATCAGAGGGTACAGTAAGGTCCCTAATCAAGGCAATCAGGGCTGTTTTCAGTGGTGTACAGCAGAGCCACAGCGCTGGTCTCATCTTTGTCTGCGGTTTAATTACTTGCTTTTGCGTTTTGATGGAGGGGGGTGACGGGGTGATTGTGCCTTATCACCTATCTCCAAGGATAAAAGACTACCCAATTACTTTGTTTGGATGCTAATGATTGCATTTCATTAGTAGCCGCTCTTAGCCCTCCTCACCCAGTAAATGAATGAATATGCAGTAATTTCAATTATTGAAATTATGAAAATTGCTTTTAAAAAGACGGCACGGGTATCATCAGCTTTCCACTGTGACATAATGCCATTTTAATTTCTATAATAGTTTTAATTGTCAGTGTGCCCGCTGTGCATTAATCATTTAATTGTATTGTCTTTTTCCGCGCCAAACACCTACACGCCCACGAACACCCACTCGCTTTTCCCGCCCCGGCTTTGAAAATACGAATCCCAATCAGCACTATCATCTTGAGAGTGATGAGCCACGGAGGAGACAAAACCAAGTTGATTCGAAGTTCGGCGATTGTGGCCAAAAGTTCTGCTTTGTTGGAGGGTTTTATAAAGGGGGATGAAGATCTGAACCACACGTAACCTTGGAGAGCTGACATTCTGGTCAAGAACTTAATGACAAAATTAAAGAGACTTTGAAGAATGGGAAAATTAAGGGAAATGAGACGGTTATTTTAGTTCTGGTTTTCGTAGCTGTAAATTGTCTGTTGTCATATGAAAATTGGATATATTTGAAGATAAAATGTTAACTGTGCAATGTTCCACACTTTAAACAAAACCATTCGATCATTCACTTTTAAGCATTTGCATTGTTACCTAAAAGAACAACTCTATCATCGGAGACAGCATTTTGTTTAGTGGTATGTTTAATTTAATTTCTCCATGTATGCATAATAAATATTTTTTACAGAGAAACTATCAAAACTTTTTAAATGTGCTCAACCAAATTAAATTAAACCAATTTGGAAAGCAATTTCCTAAACTTTAAACACAAGCAGAAGTGTGAAACCCCTGCTCAGTAAACAATAAAGACAAGATGATAGGATGTATAAAGCAAAATATACATTAACACCCACAAGCTCAGATCATTTCATGCCAAATGGCTGCAGGCAGTTATTCTCACAAACAAAATGTGTGAGTGGCAACACATTTGGGCAGATAATTGTCACAATTTTAAATATCTTTACACTCAGCAGCTCAACAACGCCACCCTGGGAATTTCACCAAGGGAATATTAGCCTTTTTCTTAAAGGGACAGTGTGTAACTTATTTGGATTTTAGATAGCAAAAATCAAGTGTTGCTTTCGTAAATACATATTCTGGCAAAGTCTAATAACCTCACATAAAAAAATGAACACGTTCTCATAACTTAGAATTAGTAGTTTATAAATACATAGGTGTTGGTGCACCCACTGGGAGGTGCCATGTTGCGTCGCTATTTCTGATTTCAGAAGCCGAAAGGGAACAATCTGTCACCCTCACGCGTTTTTCCCTATCTGTCTTCTATATGAGGACGTTCTGTCGGTGGAGAAGGAAAATAAACACGTAAAGATGACCGTGGATCATTCTATTTGCCGTTTTTCTGTTGAAATGGAGGACTACCCATACTCTTTGCCCAGCGAGAGGGAAGAGAAAGCAACCAAAAAAATAAAAAGTAAGGGGGAAAGAAACGAGAGTCTATATTAGCGTAGCTATTATTACCAGGTGGAGTGGAGATAATTCTGAGGGAACGCAGACTTAGAACTTATACGGAGGTTGTAGGCTTTCTGCTGGACAGGTAAGTGAATTTAATATAACAGTGAAGTTTTCATCCATCCATCCATCCATCCATCCATTTTCTGATCCGCTTAATCCCTCATGGGGTAGCGGGGGGTGCTGGTGCCTATGTCCAGTGTTCACTGGGCGAGAGGCGGGGAACACCCTGGACAGGTCGCCAGTCTGTCGCAGGGCAACACAGAGAGACAAACAGGACAAACAACCATCCATGCACACACTCACACCTAAGGACAATTTAGAGAGACCAATTAACCTAACAGTCATGTTTTTGGACTGTGAGAGGAAGCCGGAGTAACAGTGAAGTTTATTTTTGGTATTATGATAGAAACAGGGCAGTGTAGTCCAGCAACTACTCTGTTCTTTCGGCAGAAAGGGGTCGTTTTGTTTGAACTTCTCTCTCCCTCTCAGGGACACAAACAGTGTGCAAAGTAAAGCATGGAGCATCCTATTTAAGCACTCACATTGGCCATTCCGTCTTGGGTGATATAGGGTGACTTTACAATGCCAAACAAGTTACGCAACTGCTTGATAAGCAAACTTTCAAAGTTATGGCCCTGGTCAGAATGCAACCGGGCAGGAATACCAACTCCCAGAACCACTCATACACCAGAACCTTAGCTACAGTGGCAGTGCACTGATCCTGAGTAGGGACAGCAACTATATATTTACAGTAAGACGTTTTCCACACCATTCTGAGTAGGCTCTAGAGTAGTCTAATCAATGGCCAAAACTTCATTGGGGCATCATGCCAGTAGATAGCCCATGTAGCAATGAGCTTTTGATCTACGTCCTTGACTGCCTGGCACTTGTTACAGGCCTGGCTAGATTGGCCTACATCTAAGGCCATATTCGGTCAGTAACACCAAGACCTCAGGAGCACCAAAGTTCACTCCACTCCCTGGTGCCCATGTTCCTGATGGACTTGGGTCAGAGCCTCCTTAACACATTTGGCCAGCACACCATCAGCACCATCTGACCAGAGTACCTTTCGATACAGAACTCCATCTCTATCAGAAAACTGTCCCACTGCCGAAACAAAGCCAACCTAGGCTGGGACAATTGAGCTCGTTCCTCTCGACTGGGATGCTGGCCTTTTCCCAGAACCCCAGTAGTTCTTGTAAAACAGGATCAACCAGCTGAAATGCACAAAACCCATTGGTGGTATGCTGTGGCATAACTGCAACAACAGCTTGGGTCGCCCAATGAGGTGCTGCCCAGCAGACCAGGGAATGTGCGGGCAGGCGGGGGTGGGGCTATTTGAACAAGGAAAAAAATTTAATAAATGCAAAGCTAATAAAGCACCAACCTGGAAAAAATTAGAAAAATCACAAAGCTCACTATTCCAGCTCAAACTTGCTGCTGAGCCATGAATGAGATGGAGCTGCTTTCATACACCACAGCGGCAGAGCTACTGTCAGTTTTTCCCGGTGATGTCACTCTTATGAACCAATATTCAAAATGAAAATGCCTTTACACCCTCCAGACATGGAGGGCGCCACACAGGCAGTTTTAGAAGCAAAAGTAGGATTTCAACAAATTTCCAGTAATATGTCAAAAATAATGACCTGTAAATACATTTTATTTACAACAAAAAATCTATTTGGGGATGAGTTACCCTTTAATATTGATCGGATATATTATGTGGCTAAATAATCACGTCATCAGAGTGTGATCAGACGCCGACAGGAGCAATGCAATGGAGTTGGCAATAGAGAAAGCCACGCACATATGCAGGCAGCGGTTGCCATGTTTGATTTTTCCATTGTGACTCTGAATGCAACAAACATGGAGGCAAGAGAGCAGTACAGAGTTTATTGATGCGTAGTGAAACTGATGGCAGGGACGATCGGGAGGGCTCTGGTCGCTGACTGTGGAGAGGAAAGCAAACAGGACTGAGCACCAACAGCAGGTAGGATAGTGGAATACAGCTGGTGGAGGCTGACCAGTGGTTAGAGTGAATAGTGGGGTCCAGGGGAATGGTGAAGCGGCACACAGAGAGCTGCAGTTGACAGACTGACGGATGGCTCATGGTGAACTGCTGATGGTGGAGTAGGTCGGAGGATGGACATGCAGACAGTAGTTCAGCAGAGCGCTGGGAGCATCTTCAATGTTTCAGGAGCAGTGGATGGCAGGAGTTCAACAGAAGGCTACTGTGGTCACGGTTAGGAACCAAAACTGGAGTTCTTTCACAGAGGACAACAGCGAAAAAGGTCCAGGTCAGGATCCAGATCTGAGTCGACACCTTGAGGAAGGAAACAGACTTGGATGAGTCACAGAACATGAGGTCAGGAAGTAACAGGAACAAGGTACAGTCAGGTTACCGCTCTGGGTGAGCTAATACTATGATGCCTTCGGCCTCCTTAAATGCTCCTCTTTTTTGGTGCCGATGGAAAACACCTGTGGCTGCCATCCACCTGTCACACCCCACTGGAGAGAGGTGAGAGGTACATCACGCAAACCAGCAGACAGATCTGAGTACCTGACGATGGCACGCGTCTTTAAACAGCAGAAATCAGGACACAAGACAGCAGCTGGCCCCGAATCAGCTGGCTAGATGTTATGTGACCTAAGGAATTTAACCAACTTGTCACTGTTATATCAAAAGAAATGGAGGATCGCCTCTATCACAACAGACGCATGAAGTCATGTGGCTTAGCCTTCATGTTGAAAACAAAAGAAAGCTAAGAACTCATTTGTGATTAAGGCATAAAATGCTACAGAAACATAAATACACTTTTAAAATCAATGGCTTCCTCAGGGTTAAAGAAGCTGAGCTTGCTAGCTTATGCACAATTTGTTAAGAAAGAAAATTAAGGTTACAATAGACTGCAACCATTAGGAACATCATATCTACCAATGTGGATTATAAAGGTAAATGATTTTAATGGCTAATATTATCACTCTTCTAAATTCATCGTATAGTGTACTTATCCAGTTCAATGTCTTAATTGTTTTGTTTTTTTATTGCACAACAATATTTATGTTCCCTCCTTTGTTAGCGGCCAGTATAATGTTGGATTCTGCTTTGGGGTTTTACACTTCTTTCAGAACAAGCTGATACTTAAAATAGCTCGAATTAATGTAAAACATTCCAGGGTCCCATAAACTCACAGTGGAAATAGCCGAGTGTCGCTAACTTCTATGTGTCAGAAAATGCTGTTTTAATGTAGTGCTGGCTTTTTTAATTGCTGGTGTACAAAATGAAACTTAATATATAAACTTTGCTTCTGTTTCCTCTATTGCCGGTACATGCATTCTATGTAACTGCTAATTCTAGTCCTAAATATGTAAAAGTATAGAACCATGTAATTAAGAAAGAAAGCCTCAGGTAAGTACATCCAGGAAACCTCCAAACCATAAAAAATCTAAAAGTTAATATGACAATTTATTTTCTGCTGTAGCTGTGAGCGTCGGTACAATTGAAAGAAAAATAATTAAACACAACTATGAGGAGCTGGCGATTGTCTCGTTGACAGGGAGAAGCTCGAGTGCAGCATCTACAACAGACCTGTGGATGCCTATGCAGAATGCGTTTCTAGGTCTTTCAGTCACCGACGGTGTCATGAGAAAAAGCTCAGAAGTCCATCAGGGGTGAACTTTAGAAGACAAAATTGATGGTTGGGACATTTAACTTCCCAATCTTCAATTAGTGTTTGCTCTTTGTGTCTTCAAAGCAAAATTGTGAGAAACAGATAGCACAATCACACAGCGATGTTTCTTAGCATGGTATTCAAGATGTTTGGAGAAATTTTCTTTAATCATATTAAGTCAAATATTTTACTCTTTAATATATTAACGTATGTTTAAGTGAGAGGTAGCACTCAGGGAATAAAATGGATATTTAGTCCCATACAAATCACAGCATAGGGCATGAATCAGAATGATAAAGTAGACCTGCACGCTTGTGTAAGAAATCTTTAACAGGTTATTACTTCATGCATTGACTGTATGTTGCTGCCAGTTAAAAATGGTACTACAGGCCCACTTGAGATCAGCTGGTGAGAAAAAAAAAGCATAAATCCCTTTCTCCACAAACTGGAAGCTGTTTTCTTAAAGTAAAAGTTGGAAGCAAACATCTAAAATATTGTCGACTTCACGTCCTTTGCTGCTGTTAGGTTGTGAAACAGGGGGTTTAAATACACCTTAAGTGTAAGCTCAAGGTTTATTTAATTTTTTTCAACTTTGATACTTTGACAAAATGCTTTTAGTTAGGGATGGGAACCAAAAACCGGTTCCTGTTCAGAACCGGTTCCGTGTGTTCCAATTCCATGGCACCGTTTGGCAGCTCGCTTAACGATTCTCTTATCAATTCCAGGCAGCACCATAGCCAGGCAGCACAACTTCAGTCACGTTTTTTATGCAAGTTATGCATACACCATTCAGTACGCAAGTACGACGTGACCAGGCGTAAGTCTAGAGAAGCAAAACAAATAAAATGGCGCCCCATTGGGTAAAGCGATCGAAAGTTTGGCTTCATTTTAAAGGAGAAGTCCGATTGACAAGGAAAAATCAGTGGATCATTAGCTATACCTAAAACGAATACGTCCATGGTGATTTAAGGAATTTAGCGTTAATCAATAAGAAAATAAAAGCATAAATTGTCGTCTCAATCACTGTGTATGGGGGCGGTCATTATTCCCATCACATTCTGTGACGTAATGTCACGGTAAGGCTCTACAACAACAATTATCTCGGATTTACAGAGAACTTCACCATTGAAATTCGTGAAAGCTATTGTTGAAGCAACAATGCTCACGTGCATGGCCGTTGGATGTAACAGTACATCGGGTAAAAGTGGAAAAAACATTAGTTTTTTCACCTTTCCGAGTCATGATCCACCACAGTTTCATTTGTCGGATTGCCTACTTGCCATCGAACTTCTGGCCAGAGAGAAAAAACGTCGTCTGTAGCCAACATTTAGAAGAAGAATGTCTTCAAGATCACATGAGAGCGAAACTTTTTGGTAGGTTTTTCTTTTTCATAATGTAGAATTTGCCAAAACGTTTGTTTACCCGATCAGACCGGCGGAGTGATATGACACACTCTGAAAGGATGCTCACTGTTGCGAATCCCACTTATTTTATGCGACTTTGGTCTTCTTTCTAAAGTCGCTTGTAAATTTCATGAGTTGTGGGGTTGCAGTTTTTTGGGCCTGTTTCTGAAAGTGAAGTCGCTTGTTTGGGCTCTAAACTAAGTGACGCTGAAATATCCCTCCACCACATAACACACTGCAGCTCATTCTGACAGGAGGAGAGTAAAGTCAGAAGGAGGCGCTCTGCCCATATTTTCTGCAGTTCACGGTTGCAATAACCGGTGATAACTGCTGAAAGTAGATTAGGTGGTGCAGATCACCATTTTAAGCAGACATTGGTTCCAAAGATGAGTTTTATACTCATCTTATAACATTGCAGAACCCAACCTATAAACCGTACTTTAATGTTTATTTGTTGTCTTTTTATGTCTCCAAAATGTTAAATTAGTATTACTTTAAATTTAAATGCTTAATACCATGTCTATCTTTGTTTAAGAGGTAAAAAATGTCCCCAAATTGGAATCGATAAGAGAATCGATAAGGAATCTTATCGTTTCACAGAATCGATAAGGGAATCGGAATCGTGAAAGTCTTTTCAATTCCCAACCCTACTTTTAGTACAAATAAAAATTAATTAGTAATGGAGACTAAGGGTAACAGCTGGTACAACAGCAGCTAATACCAAAGTGGACATCTAAAATGTTAGAAATAACTCTAGTCTATAACTAATTGACCTAATATATGGAATTTGGCAGCATTTTATCACAACTAGAATGAAATTGGAAAGTGTGAAATTTAATTTGTATTTGTCTACTTGACGGGAATGATTTGATATGATATTTCTGTATATAAATCAAATTTGTTTGTCTCATATTTTCCTGATGTTACACTTGCTGTGAAATGATCGAAAACATTGTCATTGGTGACGCGCCGCCACCTTGCTCCATTTTTTATGTAAACTTGCATTAACCACTGTGCAAACATGGCGACGGTGTAAATGTTCATTAAATAGCATTTAGCCACGGTGAGTTGTTTTGTTTTTTTCTTAAATTGGAGTTGTAGGTGTTGATTAGTTACTTAAGTGAGCATAAAAGGTCAGTTAAGAACAAGGAAACACCAAGTTTGTGTGTGCAAGGAAGAATTTGAATGAAAATACATTTAAAAAGCGTCCAGATTTACACAATCACACAATATGATTCAGTAAAAGAACCACTGTTTTTCCTTTTTTGCTCGAGGCCGTGACATTTTGCAAACTAGTTGTCACCCTCCTGGGGTCAAGAAGTCTTTTATACCATGCAGTGAAAAAAAGAAGCTGGTTCTGTTTTATACAACCATTTGAGGAGCAAGACCTTGGTTACAGAGTGTCTGTAGAGCACTTAGGCACCGTGGTCCACGGCTGGCCTGTGTCCAGTTCCTACACAATTGTGCCACCTTCTGGAGTAAATGGTAAACTTTAGCAGGGGCAAGGAAGAATTCAGGAGCCACTTAGGTTGAGAGTTTCTTTGTGCTCTAAGTCCCTTCTTTTTGTTTCTTTGGTCCTATTGGTTGAATGCCAGGGAGCACAGGATAAAAAGTTTTATTTTTATTTATCAGTCCGTTCCCCTTTCTACCATTAACCATGTTTTTTTATTAGTCATTGGGAACAATTGTCATTTATTTTTTGAGCCCATGTCAGACTTTAATTCTATACATGAACAAGTTGTAAATTCGTAACATGGATTATCTTTCAACCATCAAGGCTGTAAGCTTCGTAAAATCAAAGATTGCTCCAGTTTTAAGTCTAAGAATAACATTTTGCCAAGAAATTTATAAAAGCGCCTTGTTAAAGAGATAATTACCAGAGAATATCAGTGCATTGTAAACAGCCTGAATCCCTTTTAGCACGGTTTGATATTGCCCCGGTTACCCTCATGTTTTGCCGGGACGGAGGTTTCTCTGCTTCTATTTTATCATAATTGAGGTTTGCAGAACTGTCACAGAGAGGCTGTGCTGTTTCGCCTGCATGTTGTTGGTGCACTACAGTGAAAGGAGGCTGTACACAGACGCGTATTTGGGGGCTGGGGGACGAAAAGAGAAGATTGGGGAGTGATTCAATCGCCACACAAATGGATTTGGCTAATAGAGGCAGCCTCTGATCCTGACTGGTACACAGCTGGAGCCCCCCTAATTGGAGAGGGTGAAGAGTGGAGAAGAGAGTGGATAGGGAAGAGAAAGAGAGAATATGGCCCCAAGAGAAAATGCACCTCTGCTGTAATACTGCTGAGTCGACGTGGCTCATGGCAAACGTTTGTGTCCAAGGAAGAGGAAACATTAAAAAAAAAAAAAAAAAAGGCATGCGTAGGCTCATCATAGCTCATTTTTAGCATTCTCACCCCTAAAAGCAGCTTTGTGTAATCATTTCTGGTATTCTAAATATCTGATGAAGGGTGGTCTAATAGCAAAAAGTGGCCCACTTCACTGCAGTAAGGACCATTAGAGAAATGCTACAACTATTTATCAGCTCTGAGTACTCTTCCGTTTTTTCTAAATTGGAGTCATTGTAAAATGTGTTTCTCTGGAATAGTTGGATGTAAAAAATGCAAAGCAGATGGAGGAGAGTGAAATGATGCTTCTCGTAAAAAGGAGTGAAAGTCAAATTCCTCCAGTTATTTTTTTGCGATGTGGTACTTCTCCCAGGTTTTTTAAATTGTATTTCTGCATAATTTTGTCTGAGCCAAGAAAAATGGCATAAAATTTGAAAAGTTTGAGTATTTTGGGTGAATTAGAAATCCACCCCCTTCCTTTCAGGTCTTTCATGAAGGGTAATCAGTGATCCTTCACCTGTTTTGTGCCACTGACTCACATTCAAAATGCATTAAAAATGCATGCTAACATTGTAATATTTTTTTTCCCATTGTGCCAACTTTAATTCTTTTCAAAATGTCATGTTTAATTGTCCAACAATGTAAGGATATTTGTTCATATAAATCCATTTACATGTAAAGGGATGGAAATGGAACAACATTTTATTGATTCTGCACAGAAAACAAAAAGGGACTTTAACTTCTTATATTGGCATTTAAGGAGGTACAAAATTTAGAAAATTGATTAATATGTGTTATGTATGGTAATATATGGTAATATTTAGTGTATACTGGTATTCATAAAACAAATGAAAAAATATTGTACGTTTATACGCAATGTTTCTATGGCAATCTTATCGTTTTGTTTTAGTTTCTAAGGTTTATGCAGGTATGTGAGATGGAGAAAAAACTATGTTGTCCTTTTTAAAAAGAAATAATAAGGAGGTTTAAGTGGTTTAAAAAGAACAGTAATTCTTATTTATTATTGCTCGATCTGAGCTTGTAGGGTTTAAATCTGTGTTAAAGACGATTATTCTCGATTGGGAAATTGATCCTCCAGTGTGGAACGTGCGTAGAATGGTAAAAAAAGAAAAATGTAAAGTATTTCCACTAAGTTAACAGGCTGATATAGAAAATTAAGGTAATTAAAAGATTAATAACATTGTGTTCAATTACACTGGTATAATATTTGGTGGGAGGTTCACAGCTTTTACAACTTTCATTTCCTATCTAAAAGATCATCGGCTTCTCTATAAAATGTAAATGTATTAATGGAAAAAACGTTAATTAAGTAACATTCACATAAGCCACTATGACAGTTTTGAGATTGCCGTTGTTCTAAGATGCTAAATGTCCTTAGCTTCAAAATAATCTGAATTTATAATAAACGAAGACACCAAAAGAAGTATCTACTGCAAATAAGATATGAACTACTTGGGAACCTTTTAACAGAATTCATGAATCCTGAACCACTTCTTTAAGAAATAGGAGCACAGTCAAAGGAAGAAACACTAAAACTTGCAAAAAAAGTAATTAATAATAATAAAAAGATAAGCAAGCTGTAACCCACTACTGACAGGCCATAAACATACCTTACTTACTGTATGTTTCAATATTTATTCTTTTAACCAAAATTTTTGCATTGTTGAAAAATACCGTGAGAAACATTGCACCTGAAGGGACATCTTTTAAGTAAAAAGACAAGCAATAGAAAATGTTTTTACATTGTTTATAAAATACTATCTGACATTCAGGTCTGTTAGCATTCAAACTTGTTTAGTTTAACTTTAACCTTGTTCAAAAGGTGTTTAGGTCTGTTGACAATGAGACTGCAAAAAATCTATGAAAATGCTAAATCTGCATGAAAAAGTTCAAAATAAATTAAATCATCTAATTTCATGACACCATTTCTTGATTCAAAATTAGGGTATCATGTAAAGGTGAACACTTTAAACAAGACACATTATCCAACATTTTTAAAGTTAAGTTTTTTATTTTTGTAAGGACAAAATAATTTGCTGTTTTGCGAAGAAAAAACAATTACAGGCATCTCACATTTCCTTTGCCATAAGAAGAAGACGACGAGATTTAAACTGTGTTCCTGAGAATGTACGTGTGTGTGTGTGTGTGTGTGTGTGTGTGTGTGTGTGTGTGTGTGTGTGTGTGTGTGTGTGTGTGTGTGTGTGTGTGTGTGTGTGTGTGCGTGTGTGCGTGCCTGCGACTGGACAGAGTGCAAAGTGGGAGAGCTCTTGTGTGTATTCTAAAAGTAGGAGGTCTCCTCCAATCGCTGTAAAACACAAAGAGCTGCGGAGCAAGAACTCACCAGGGAGGCTCTTAGGAAGGCCATCAGCTCACAGGGAAGGGGCAAAGGAAAGGGTTACATGTAGGAAACAGGCTGTAAAGGAGAAGGATTTTACGCACACACGATCTGGCACTTATCTCCTCATGAGGGCATTTAATTGTCCCAGATATAGAACCAGCTGTTCTATAAAGGCCTCAGAGGTCTGCTGGAGAACATTAGTGAACAAGTAGCGTCATGAAGACAAGGTATAGAGCATCCATTGACGGGCAAATGTGAGATATGCACTAAACAATTCTGCACCTTATATATATATGTGTGTAAAAAAGTAGCGAGGAGTATTTTATTTCTGAGCGAGATGCAGAAGAAGTCTCATTTGAAAAGGCTTTGGTCAGAAGAGATAAAGACTGTATCTTTTGACCTACATGCAAAACACTGTGTGGCTGAAAAAAAGCTGCATATCAACACACCAGGCCCATCAGGAAACATGGCTGTGGCAGCAGCATGCTCTGGGGAAGCTTTTTTTTTTTCAGCAAGTGCATGGAAGCTGGTCAGAGTTGATGGGAAGATGGATTGAGCTAAAGACAGGACCATATTAGAGGAAAATGTGTTTAGGACTCCAAAGGTCTTGAGACCGGGGAGGAGCTTCACCTTCCATCAGCACAATAAGCTCAACATGCAGCCAGTTGTCAGTCTGCATCTAAATCAAATTGAAACTCTGTGGTAGCAGTGGGGACGGAGTACAAACGCACGGCATACTTAAAAAGCATGTACGTGGCATTTATGTACTGCTTTGTGTTGGTCAAGCCTTTGCCCTGATACAATCATTGAAAATGCCCTAATTCCATTTTTTCTGAGTCCAGTCCAACAGGCAGATCAGAAGTACAAACATGTCCTCCAATTTTGCCTGAATTCAAAGAGTGGAGGGGGGAAAAAGACAAACGATAAACTCTACGCCTCATTTGTTTGTTTTTTCAAAAGCACACACCTTCACGTTCTGCGGGATGAGACACAAAGGCAAGTGTTTACGGGCCGACGCGCAAAAGGAAATAATTGGCTTCGCGCTCTTTGCACTCTACATCCGATAATCCCCCCGATCGCCGACGTGTTAATGTACAAACACAGACAAATTGTCAGATCCTGCGGGTCCACGTACGCACAGAGGCGAGCCGACTAACCCTCCCACCGTGTTTCCTTTGTGCAGACCATTGTAACAGTTTTGTCTGAGCCATATGGGCTGGTTAAGGGATGTGGACCCCCAGCAGCTGAGGCTTTGTCCTCATGTCATAGAGGTCAGTGGGATTGTGTTCCCCGCTAATTCCTTCTTTCAGGGACTACAGATCAGAGTCTATAATGATCTGGGCGGCCTAGGCGGGGATTACCGCTGCTGGCAGACATCAACAGGCCTGTGTGTGTGTGCGTTTGTGTATGTGTGTATGTGTGTGTGTGTGTGTGTGTGTGTGTGTGTGTGTGTGTGTGTGTGGGTTGGGGGTGTTTTGGGGGTGAAAAACAGAGAAGATAGAGAGGGAGAGATGACATCTTAGATGAAACACTGTTGCTACCCTCTCAGCAGGAATCAATTGATTCCTCCTCTTGCTGGAAACCCACCCACCGCACCGATATGGATCCACCCCACCTCCCAAACACACACACACACACACACACACACACACACACACACAGACACACACACACACACTCCGTGTTTTCCACCTCATTTCCTCCAATCCAGTTTAGGCAAACAATATTAGCAGAGAAAGTGAAACCAGTGAAGGGGACGTAATGGCTTCTGTTGTCTTCCCTGACCCATTGTTGCCATGTGGATTACACTTTACAAAGTACTGTCTGCCCCCCCCCCCCCCCCCCCTCCCTCCTCCATATTGTTTTAACATTCATTATATAACAGTATTTTACCAAGGATAAAACAAAAAAAAAAGTTTTGCAGACCCCATAGATTTTACCTCAGTGGAAACTGGGACTGGACAGTCGGGTAATTCTGGAGGATAGACCTGAACAACACTGATTTAAACCCAGTTCATAAGCCTGAAGCCATTTGTTTTTTATTCTTTTGTAAGTAAAACTTTTCTTTATATGTATCATACCATGACCAAGACTAAAATTCTTATAGACTGCAATTTAAGCTCTCTGATCACCCATTTTCAACTCCACTTGGGGAATTTTCATATAGTGTTTCCAGTCCCTTAGGGAACCAGTGCAGGTCAATTTATCTACTCCATCAATAATTATTATTCTCATTTCATCTATAGCTCTGAACATGTTGTTGACATATATTTGTTTCTCTCAATCTTAATAAACTTCCAGCTTAAAAAAAAACTCCTTAGAGAACATTTTGAATATTCCCACAGCTCCTTCAGTGTTGCATTTTGGCAGCCGACCAGTTTCACTGTCCCATTTTCATCAAGTCTACAGAAACGAGTGTTGTTCGTTTTTGTGTTTGTAATGTCACTGCTGTGGCATATTCCACATAACACTGTGAGTGTTTTTTGACCCTTCTCTCAAATTCAATTCAATTCAATTCCATTTTATTGATATAGCGCCAATTCATGAAACATGTCATCTCAAGGCACTTTACATAGTCAAATTCAATCATATTATACAGATTAGATCAGATTATACAGATTGGTAAAAATGTTCTATATTAGGGAACCAGTTGATTGCATCAAAGTCCCGACAAGCAGCATTCACTCCTGGGGAACCGTAGAGCCACAGGGACAGTCGTCTGCATTGTCCATGGCTTTGCAGCAATCCCTCATACTGAGGGACTGCCATTGTTTAAAGATTGTTTACATCTTTAAACAATGGCATGTTTGTGATCTTTTGCAACCTGTCTGCAAATGGTGGTTTTAGCTAGATAGGACAAGAACAAGCAAATGTGAGAAAAAAATCCAACTAGAGCAGCTGAATTTTGTTTCAGCTTCATATCAGACTCTCATGAATTGATGGCTGGTGTGAACCGAAAACGACTAGAATGTGAAAGTGAATCAACAGGTGCTACAACAAAATATTAGTTTAAGGGTGTTTGTGATTTTGATATATTAGAAAAAAAATAGATTTAGCAGTAGTTTTCAGGGGCTTGTTGAGTAGGATGTCATTCACTTTTCCTAATTTTAGGTTTGGAAATTTTTACCGTTTTTGTGAGGCGCTTTGAGGCATTAATGCAGAATGGGGGGGGGGGGGGGTACCACTGTGTTACTCTATGCTCCATACAGGTGGATGGCACCTGTTTAACTCCAGCAGTGATCGGCAAGTTTGGTTTTTTTTAGAGATGTTTCTCTTTTGACCCAGATCACTTAGGAGAACTGGCTCTTTCAGGTCCAAAGTGGCTCTCCATTCGGCATCTCTAGAGCCTTCTATTTTAGCTTAATTTAGGTATCATCAATGGTTTGTGTGTTGGTAACTTCCTTCCTTCCTTCATTCCTTCCTTACTCATTTACTTCCTTAAACCTTAAAAGGACCAAGTCACATATTTTGGCCATAAGACACAAAGCACACATATTTTTATCTTTAAATTAAGCAATATTTGCCAAGAGTTGATGCTGCTACTGTTACTTACATAGTCCTTTTTGAGCCTGAAAAGAACTTTGCACGATCACTATATCTACACATAAACATTGTTGGGTACCATCTGCCGGCAGTACCACGGAGCTTTCAGAAACCAAGATGGCAACGATTGACACAGCAATGCCAAGAGCCACAGACCGTCCTGCAATGCCTGACAGTAAAGTGACAGTAAAGTGACAGTAAAGTGACAGCTCAGCAGCGTCGAAGACCAACCTGATCTACACGGTTAGGGTTACTTAACCTCTTTCTTTTCACACCTCCGCTGGACGTTGATGACTCACTCCTCTCCATCACAGACGTATATATGTAGACGTCTCATTGAGTGTCGAATCTCACGTCGACGCTATATAGTAAGTGGCAAAGTGGAGCAATTCGGAGAAGATGGCTCATTGGTGTGCTGCGTGGATTTGTACCACCCGATTCATAGTACAAACCAGATCAACTGGCATCATCTTTCACAGGTAAGAATGAACATATACTTCTGAGTGTATTTATCATATAATTTACAGAGCAAGCAAAATGTTTATTTATCATCAATTATGTAGATCAATTCATTTTGTTCTTGCCCAGGGTGCATCCTGTCTTTTGCCCAATGACCGACCTCTAGAGATGGCCATCAGACACTCAGGTATAGATAATGGATGACAGGAATCTATATTGTCAATTACAGCCAACTACTTCATTGCAACATTAGTGATTAGTAATGATAAAATCTAGTAAATGTTTTATTTTTCAATTATTTAGGGTTAGAAATGGATAGAAATAATATCATAACGACCATTTTGCTAAACTGATCTGAAGACTATAACTAAAGTGTAAATACTGGTGGAGCAGAGGCCAAAAAAAGGAATCTCTAGATAACATTAAGTGGAACTTATCTTACAAAATACAATACTCAATGTGAACAATTCACATTTGTTTCTTATAAAAAGTATTTTTGCCTAAACCACATAAGAAAATACTGAGAATAAGATGTGGCATAAAATATAGTATGAATGAAATGAAAGTCAGTCCTTTCAAACACAAACTGCAACTTTCATTGAGATCAAGAGCAGGAAATCCAGTGTAGATGAAAGGCATACAGCAACAAGAGCCTTTCAGGAAGAAAAAAACAACGTTGTCACTGTACGGGACTTTAATAAACAGCGCTGGTCTCTCAACCTTACTAATAAGATACGTGTTCTTCAGAAGAAAGACGTCTGCATCCTAAATGAAGAGTAGGAGAGCAAACGCGGTCCAAAAATGAAGCATTGCTTAAAATAACTAGTTTTAACAGAGCAGCTGGGAAAAAAAAAACCTAGGCTATTTTCCTTCATCCCACTTTTTATTTTCTGCCCTAATTTGTTTCTGTTGACATTGCTTCGTAGTCGTTCCTCTTCCTTCTTCCCTCTTGTGAAAGGGACTTTCGTTGTAATTCATTCTCTCAAGGACCGGTCCCCATGCAAGGCCAGGCAATAATAGGGCGACCCATTTAGCCGGCAGTTTTATTTTGTGTGTGTGTGTGTGTGTGTGTTTTTTTTTCCCCCCTTCCTTTTCCCCCTTGGCTTCGGACAGATCACGGTTTCTGTGAGATGACAGCTGTCTCTGTGGCATTAGCATTGCAAATTGATTAATTAATGGAGGGGGGGAAAGGGGAACCTCCGTTTGTTGGGCCACAGGTCTTTAGGCTGCTGGTTTAGGACAGAATGGACGGGAGTCCTGGCCAGATGCTTGTGAGAAACGGTGGGATGAGGAGCAGCTGAGAGAGCTGCAGCCTGGAGACACAAGGACAATTTGCAGCTTTTAGAAATTACATTGTTTTGCTTTGGTCCCTGTAAATTTCACAGATGACTCAATATATTTTGTCAGTCATAATTAGGCATGAAAGATGAAATAAAACATATACTTTAAAAAAAAAGGTATGTCCTCTCAGGTGGACATCTTTCATTTAGACGTATAAATAAATACATGTAACATAAGGAAATGCATGAAAACTGATCTTAAACATACTTATTTTTACTCGCTTGTAAACCCTACATCCTTTAGAGAAGTATTCACCCTCTTTTTCGTGTGTTGTTGCCTCACAACCTGGAATTAAAATGGATTATTTGAGAGTTTTCACCATTTCATTTACAGAACGGACCTACAACTTTAAATATGTATTTTTCTTTTTATTGTAAAACAATCAACAAATAGGATCATATAAAGAAAAAACATGTCCTTTGCAGTCCTACAGTAGGGAAAGTTGTCTCTGCGTTTAACCCCTCCCTTAGGGAGCAGTGTGCTGCCACAATGAGCGGCACATGGGGAACAATCTGTGGCCAAGGATCTTGCTCAGGGACCCATACTGACAGAATGGGTTTCGAACCGCCAACATTTGGGGCCCCAGCTTTCTCTAACCATTAGTCCACCTTTCCCACTTCAGCGTGCATGACTGTTCACCCCCCCCCCTGAAGTCAGTACTTTGTAGAACCATCTCGAGCAGCAATTTCAGCGTTCAGTTGCTTTGTGTCAGTCTGCATGATTTCGTCGCATCTGAACTCTGGGATTTTTGCCCATTTCTCAGGGCAAAAAAAGTCTTTCTCCTTGATGTGATAAGGGATAATGTCCGACGAGGTATCCATTATCAGAAATGAATGGACTGAGTGGCGTGAACTATCCGAGGAGAAATGGAGGTAGGTTGCTTTCACAAAGTTCATTCATTTCTGATAATGGACACCTCGAAGGGCATTATCCAGCTCATACCATGGTCACTTACAGAATAAATAAATATTAAATCACCTGTTAATACTTTAATGTTTTTTTCACAATAAAATTGTACAATTTTTCACAAGAAGTGGCTGAGAGAACTATTTAATGTCTTTGTGAAGCATTTCCAAGGTAACTTGTCTTACCGTTACCAGCTAACGTTTCAGCCAACGCAATAGTTTAGAACTATCAAGCTATTTGACATGAACTTTTTGATTGATTTTTATAAGAATCGAGTATTCACCCAGACCATGGTATAAAAAAAATGTATAACCCCACCCTGACTTGTACTCCTAAAAAACTTTGTCCCTGACTTGTCTGGAGAGCTCCTCGGTCTTCATGGTGTGACGCCTCCTGCTTAGTGGCGCTGCAGCTTCTGGGGCCTTTCAGAAAAGGTGTGTTTATACTGACAGATCACGTCACACTTAGGTTGCACACTTAGGTTGTACTTCATTTCACTAAGTATGTGACTTTTCAAGGTAATTGGTTGCAACGAAACTTTTTAGGTGCTTCATAGCCCATGCCAATTTTCTGTTCATTTTTAATTAAATTCTTGTTTTATGCGTATTTTTTTCTCATTTCCATTAACCAACTCTTTTGTGCAGATCCATCACATAAAGTAAGATTTAAAAACATTTAAGTAGGATGAAATGTAATAAACGGAAAAAATACATACGGTGAGTGAATACTTTTGCAAGGCACTGTAAATCTTGCTGTAAGTAAATTGAACGGATGAATGCTATCTATGGCCAGTCCCGTCCTTTTAGTATATTGACCTTAACTAAGGCAAGGGTTGCTTACAATATTTTAGACGCAGTTCTGAGGTCTTTTGTGACTAACTGAATAAGTTGCCATTATGCTCTTGGAGTAATTTTGGGTAATCTGGCAGGTCAGCCTCTCCTGGGAAGGTTCAGTACTGTTCCATGCTTTCTCCATTTGTGGATAATGACTTCGCTGCCATTTTTCCTAATTGATAGCATCTAATAATCACAGTCCGACTGGAATAACAGTGGACTCCAATTTAAATGTCATGTCACAAAAACAGTTTAGCGGCGGCTCTCTCAGTAGAAGCCCACTCTCCTCTCAGATTTGTGTTCCACTGCATTCATGTCTGCGCTCACCTCTGAAGAAACTGGAAGCTTGAGGCTCACTGTTTTCCATGACAACCCATCTCTCCAGGGTTCTGGAAGAATCACGTTACTCTATTGCTTTTTTTTTTTTTTTTTGTTATAAAGACAGCATCAATAAGATTTGTCCTTGGCAACTTGACACGTTTTGGACATAGATGACAGTGTGAATGACAAGCTCGAGAAGCCATAGTAATCAATTCAGCTTTTTAATAACTGCATTCATTACAGGGCAAATGTAAACACCATTCCCCTCTGTATCTGAGGCTCTTTACACTCAGTATGTGCAGCATCCTTTTCATGCTGCCTTTTTGTCAATAAGACTAAACAATGATCCATTGACTGAGTACCTGACCGAAGAGTAATGCTGAATAAATAACCATCATGCAAGCTTGCAATGTGCATCATAGTGAAGAACCTGTGAAATATTAAGTATTTTAATGATCACCATTAGTCAAAAACAGGAAATGGAATAACATTTTAAACACAGCAAATTAATCATTTCCACTCCCTGAAAATCAGTAGATGTTAACCCTACTGCTCCAAGTCTGTAAAAGAGTAGGTTTGCTGACCTATGCTGACTTCTTAACTAAACATCTAACATCCAGCCCAAAGGCAAGTTTGAACTACTTTTAGAAAAGGTTGAACATGGGTGTTGTCCTTTGGGATCTGGTACCGGGCCTGTCGGGCTTAAGGGGTGGACATCATTCATCACCTGAATGTCAATTTTACCTAAAAATTTTATCTGGTTTGTTCTTGAAAACATTTGCACAGGAGTAAAGTTTTTGCCTTACTGAAAATAAATGATTCTAGACAATTAGTTACACTGTTTTGAAAACAAAAGAATATTTCTACAGGTAAGGTCAGTTGTGTGAAGTACAGTTAACGTATTTTTTGTTTTGTAACACTGAAGGGTAGTGCATGACATCTAGATCTGCAAATTAGCCAGGTGAGGGGGTGACAATCACTGTGCTTATGAATCTCTCATTAAAGAAAGTATGGGGACATAGTAGAGGCAGTGACAGCAGATCTGAAAATGCTGAGAGAGCTACGGACGCTGAAGTAACTAAAGATGCAAAGGAAGAAGAAAGCAAAGTATCAGAAACAAGGAATCTAAAAAATATGTTTCAGTCAGATTGTCATTTGTACTGACAAAGTTGTTGATATATGTAATTTTCTTGTGCTGTGTCTTTTTCTTTGTATTGTTTCAAAGTTTTTTTATATATATTATGAAGTTGTTTGGCACATACTGTGAGACAGAGATTAGTTGGATAACTGCCTACCAACTAAAGAGCACATGATGCAATAGGAAACACCTATTAAGAAGACATATCAGTCTCATTATATATAACATCCTTTTCATAAGCGAAATATTTGAAAATCTTTTTTTTTTCTGAAGTCTGGGGTAAACTCTCTTTTCCAGGGTGCCAAAAATCCATCAAAGTAATGACAGGAATAGCTCCTGGAAATGCATTTAGTTTCAGAATCCCAGTACTAACATTCAATTCTGAAATGATTTTGAAAGACCCAATTGTATCTAGCCACAAAACAAATCATAATCATACTAACAATGATTAATTAACGAACAAGGCATAAACAAGCAATTGTGAAACATTAATACTTATAGCAAATTCTTAACGAGTTAAGTAATTAATAATTCAGGTTTTCTTTTGGAAATGAAGGGTTTAACCTTATCTAAAGGCTCCTCTTAGAATAAAAACACACAGTTTAATTGAATAATTTGGATTTCTAAATACCTGTCCTGAGTCTGGGGGAAAGTCTGGAGGAATTAAAAAGAGGAGTCCCCTAGGTCAGGTGTCAGACAACGCATAAAAGGATAAAGAGTTCTTCCATTGTTCATTTTCTCAGAAGCCGCTTGGGTGTCCTGCTCCAGGTTCTGTCAGGTCTCTGGTAGCTTTGCCTCTTTTGGCTGACAAGGTTCATCAGCAGTGGCAAACACCTGTGCTGTCTGTCCAGAGAGTTGATTCTGAGACTGGAAGGTTCTTCCTGTGCTAATATTCAGAAACATAAGCAAAGGGGAAAACTATATTGCTTAAATAATCTTCTGGTGGAAAAAAAAAAGAAGGACAGAGGTTAAGCAAGTGGATCAAACTTGTTTGTTGACTCAAATCTGGGTTTGTGCATGTCGGTGGTCAGAGGTGGATCATTGGGTTTGTCTCTTTGTCTCTGTTGGCTATCTTTCCATCAATCACTCTTCACCACTTCATTGCACTTCACTAAATCAGCTCTCAGAAGCGCATGCAACTCAGACTTTTTACCGAGCCCACATTCGATAGCCATTAAGGAAAGACATTTCTCCTATTTTTTTTTTTAACACCTACTTGTTTTCCTCTTGAAACAAAGAGTTTGTAGCATGCTGAATCACCATGTGGAGCCAGTGCATTATTTAAAGGTCTGAGACATGCACAAAGATATTCTCGGCAAAACGGTAACGAGGTTACATTCTACTGAGAGTTTTAAGTTTAGCAGAAAAATATTAAAGATTATTTAATAAAATCACTGTTGACAGGTATTAACATTCATTTGAATTATACAGTAGTGAGATTTTTTTTAACATTTTATGAACACATCTCATCACTCCATGAAGACCAAGGAGCTCTCCAAAGAAGTCAAAAAGGGGTTAAAGAAAATAATATCAAAATCGGTTATTTAATTTTTCTTATAGCAGGTTGCAAAGACGCCACCGAAAAGGTGCTGGCAAAATTTGGGCTTAATTTTTGACATTGTCAAAGTGTTACAACTGATTTAAGTTGGTTGATTACTAGACACGTCTTTTGAGCATAGTTTGTACATTTTCAGTGGGGATGAGGTGCAGCTCATTCCAGAAGCGTAATGCTAGCTTGATTGTATTCAGCATTTGGGGTTGTTGTTCTGTTGGTATATCCACGGTCATTCTCCTGAAACAAGCCTTCACCCCGAAATGAAAGAAAATTCATTAGCATGTTCACCAACAACTCAGACACCACCAAAGCTCAAGCCTAACAAAAACTGGAAGCCATTGAACGACCCTGTTCACAGTGAAGTCAGAATGGCACCAGAGTGTGCTGACCAAGACAGACATATTTTTTTTACAAAATGAACAATTTCAAAGTGTCCACACGGAGAAACCAAAGGCCGTATGGAATAAAGATTGAGCTTTTTTTCATCACGATAACCAGAAATGCTTTGAGTCGTCAAGATGAAGTTTTGAAACCTTAGAAGATTGAGACAACTCTTGGTGGTAGCAGCATGGTGGTAGCAGCATCATATTTGGGCTCTGTTTCACTGTAACCCCAATTCTGTCCAAGATATACGGTCTACGAACAAAAGCAGCCACTGCCACGCAACCGACCAATTTAAACTAGTTTCAACATTTCTGATAGGAACGATGGTCAAATAATCAAACTCAAACTATGCCAGAAGCTTGTTGCTAGCTGCAAAAAAAACTTGCTATGGAATATTTGATGAAATATATGAGGTTGAGACTACACAGTATGCATAATTTTGATCACATGGAAAAATCGTGAAGAATTCAAACTTGTGCACTCAACTAATGTTTTTAGAAAGATTTAAGTTGTGCATTTTAATATCAGCCTACATGGAAAAAAGAACAGCTCAAATAAATCATTGCATGTCCAAGATAAATATGAAGTTCAAGCTAATGATTACATATGTTCACCTTTGGCTGGAACTGTAGATGATTTTTGGGTAAGCATTTACAAAAGTCGGTTGTTTGAACTTAATCTTAATCTCTTATATATTTTTTTCTGCAAATTGATTTATTAATGTGAAAGTAAATCTGTTTCACCCTTTTTGGTGCTAAGAAAACTTTTTTTGGCTTGGAATCTTTTCTTCTGATATAATTAGTTTTGTTTGCTGTAGATTATTTTTTCATTGCCAGACTGGTATTTTTTGCTTATGTAATTGAACGGAATAACTTCCCGCCAAATTATTCAGCTTTATGTGACAGAAATTAGTCATGTGGCATTACTGCTGGAGCAACCATTAAGAAGCAACAGGCCAGAGAGAGGAAGGCCGACTGTCTGGGTCCTTTACAAATACTAGAGTGGCCGTCCTCCTACTGCCAGTCCTTGCACAGGGCCACA
This sequence comes from Fundulus heteroclitus, assembly GCF_011125445.2. Classification (NCBI taxonomy): domain Eukaryota; kingdom Metazoa; phylum Chordata; class Actinopteri; order Cyprinodontiformes; family Fundulidae; genus Fundulus; species Fundulus heteroclitus. Next base: position 23,043,168 of record NC_046379.1, read on the forward strand.
ATTAAATTCTTCACCCACTTGTTCTCCTCTTTTCTGTCTCTTGAGGAGACACCTCTGTTCAGAAACGACTGAGGCTGCTTTTTAAAGGTGCCTGTGTGGCACGGTGACAGAGGACACCACTCTCTGTCTTTTCTCTAATTTGGAAAGACCAACCGAAATTGAAAAGGGGTTCTCAGCTCCCTTCCCAAAGGCCCTCACTGCTCCTGCCCCCTACCCAGCAACACCCCACCATTTCAGCCGTGTTCGTGGAGTGCTACCCTGCTCGGTTCTCAGATGCCCCCCCCCCACCCGTCCTTCTGTGTGATACCAGCGGCATTGTGAGGGGCAGACAAAGAACAGGAAGCCTGGGGGTCGGCAGGGCATGCCTGAAGGTCAGCTCAATCAGTCTCTGTGTGATGGATGTGGCACGAAGGCCAGGTCGCCTGAAAATGCAGCAAAAAGGAGAGCCAAATGTGAGCTTTACTTTATTCAGTCCCCAATGCAGTCCACACATGATCCATTTTATTTCCACATATATATGTAGATAGATAGATAGATAGATAGATAGATAGATAGATAGATAGATAGATAGATAGATAGATAGATAGATAGATAGATAGATAGATAGATAGATAGATAGATAGATAGATAGATAGATAGATAGATAGATAGATAGATAGATAGATAGATAGATAGATAGATATGAACTTACCTTCCTTCGGTGAACCGTCATTTGTATATCTGAACTCAACCAAACCCAAAGAAACTAAACTGAGCTGCACTGAATCTGCTGTACTTTCACCAAGTACAACTATATAGACTGTTGCAGCTGTCGCTAAAGAGCTAACCCATGAAAGAGATTTATCACGTTTGCAAATGATGGGCAGCTTCAGGGAATTGGTTCATAAATTCATGGCGGTATGAATGGCACCGTGGTCGTTGGGTGGGAGGTTGGTTAAGGATGTTTGTGTGTCCACAGTCGTCAGGGAGACCCCCGGCTGTGGGAAGCATCCCAAACATGACGGAGCTGACTTTACTGACTCAAGGTGACTGGGACAGGGCCACAACGGCGCACAACATCGGGACAATGGCCCATCCATTAGCGCTAATGGGGGACACATGTAACTGGATTAGGGTGAGGACACCTGGGGGGGGGGACCACATGGGGAGATGGTACCCCCAACACACACATCCCCACTCCATCAAGCCTTCATAGGGGCAACTACCTGCAGGGAGACGCTGGAAGCATTCAGACATAAAACGCACAGAAAATATACATTTGATATTATAACTGTGCCTGGACTGATGGTGCAACGTCAGATCTTTTTCAATCTGCACTCAACCTTAACTTAGAAAGCACAGGGTACATACAGGTGATATGTACACCAGGCAAAACAAATTCAACCTTTTCACAAGAACAACATATTTATTATCTTAGGTCAAATTAGAGCACATTTTCCTCAGCTTTGCATTTAGCGTCACACAGGTAAAACCTCAACAGAGTATTTTCAAATCGTCCACCGCTTTCCGTAACTTTTGCCCGCCCGGAACAAAACCAAATGGAAATGAATCCAACATTTAGGTTGGTGTACCTCTGTGTCTGTTTGCTCAGCCTGCACCCTCCATCCAACCCTCTTGGCTCATCTCTCGTCCCACTTTTTCCGTCTCCCGCTTGTGCAAATTCCTGCACCCTGCTCAAGACGCCCAGTCAATTAATAAGACATTGTCTCCACCCCTTGGAGCTTGTGCACAAGAGGCCACCCAGGAGCGGGCGGGCCTTTCCTCTAAAGCTGCTTCACTGGTGGCCCCCAGGAATGCCAGTGGCTTTGGGAAAAGGCCGAGCAGGGTGGGGTTGGAGGTCCGAGGGGGGTGAAGTGGGGATGGAAGGGCATAGGGGGGCATGGGGTTGGTTGGGAAGCTGGATAATGGAGGCAGCCCCATCATGCTGATGTGCTGGGCCAAGCCGGTTAGAAATTGGAGGGCAACAAAAGGAAATGCTTTCCCCACTTCTTAAGGATGGAAGGCACTTCACCCTTCAGCAGTCCAACTTAAATCCTGGCCTGTGAGCAGCCAAATCAAAAACACACACACTTTTTTTTTGGTTTGGCCATACTAAAAACAGTTTGAGCTGGCTTACATTCAGGCCCTGCTGGTGTTTCTGAACCCAATGCTCACATTTAAAACAATATTATTACCCAAGTTTTATGAGGCTTTCAGAAGAAATGTGTCTTCTGGCGTCTGCTCAAAAACACGGCGAACCTTTCACTGTGTGTTGGCATCTGGCATCATCTTCTGGTTTGGAAATGCGTTTTATCCTTTTCTAAACTATCTTTTTTTATTTAAATTTTTTTTTGGTGTTGGTTGCACCAATCTATTTCATTTGTTATTGCAGCCAAAAGGCAAAGACAAGAAATGTGAAAAGAAGAAGAAAAAAAATACTTTGCCAAAGTTTAAGCGTGATTAATTATGAAAATGATATAAGCATTGTTGCTTAAAAAACTTCATGTCTTCTATAATGGAGCACAGGTTGCTAACTTTATAAAAGGAATGGTATGAATATATCCTGGAAATATATTATCCTCACAAAACCAGATGATAAGCTAGCAACTGGAAATTGAATAATTATATTGGATTGTTAAGTAATAAATTAAATAAAGAAGTGCAAGCATTTAAAACAAATATAAAACCAACATGAAAAAAGAATGAATGTTACAAGAATGTACGGGAATAAAGATTGAACTTTCGTTGTCTCCCTCTCTCTAAAATCAGACTTTTTGTGCATAAATTGGATGAATGTTGGAAAATCTGTAAAGAGCGTTTGTAAGAAGTTAGGGGTGTAGTTCAAACAGACATTCAGGTTCCTGTCCATCCACACGCCAGAAAACTCGTCACAGGAGTACATGTAGTTGAGTGAAATGCTTTTACGCTTTCAGAACTCTCTCTCTCTCTCTCTCTCTCTCTCTCTCTCTCTCTCTCTCTCTCTCTCTCTCACTCTCACTCTCACTCTCACACACACACACACAGACACACACACACGATGCAGGTTCATCTCACTCCCTCACTGGGAGGTCATTCTGAGGTCCGAAGGCTGTTGGATGTTTTGGGTTTTTCTCTCTCTCTCTCGGAAGCCTAACCAATCTGAAAAACAACAAGTGGAGGATTAAAGAACATTACAGTGAATGAAAAGCAATGCACCTGAATTTTGCAGACGTGATCAGAGTCGTCTGTGGGCGTCAGCGGTCAGTCCATCAAATGCCGTGTTTCCATCCGATTGTCGGGCGAATTTTGAGCAAACTTTTAAAATGTAAAAAAAGAAAAGAACGAAGCAGACTGAAAGGATGTTATCTTGTATCCTCTTTTTCCTCTGCTCTATTTTTGTCACCTTCTCTCCCGTTTAACGTTTTGCCTCACCTTTCTCCCTTCCTGTTTTTACCTTTTACCTTTCTCCTTCTGTGGCCATTGAATTTTTAAATAGTCCCAAAATAATGGCCAAGAAAGTTTTTTTGCATGAGTATCAAGCAGAGCACTATAGCAGAAGCAGTAATGGTCCACCTGTAAAAGTCAATCTGTTTCACCCTCTTTGGTGCTAAGAAAGCAATTGTGAGTGCTACACTATCAGACAGGTCACATTAAAAAAAGGGAAAAGTTAAGCACTTTTCTATCAAGTGGTTAGGAGTGAATTAACCAGGCTAGGCAAAGCGCCATTTGGTCAGAAGCTGACATTATGCGTGGTTGTAACAAACAGGAAGTAGTGATTACAAACTAACATAGACCAAACATAGTTGGAAAAATAGAGAGAGGTTTTCAGTAATATTTTTTGCTATTGGCTACGTTGTTATTCTTCTGTCATGTCAACTAGCATTGGAGACGACATGTCTTCACGTCTTATCGGAATATCTGGGAAAATGCCAACAGCAGGACCAGCTGATCAGTCATGTGAAGTAAATGTTTGCTCCTTCAGAACTTATTCACTAAATATGTTTCCATTTCTAATTTAATGCTCTTTTTTTTTTTTTTTGGAAACTCCAAAACGCCACCTTAAGCTTGCGTAAAAACTTCTTTGAAAACTTTGAGAAGGTTGTTTGAAATGCGGCAAAATAGTATCAGTCTGACTGTTTTCTCGACCTGACTCAGCACTCAGCGGCACGTGTAAACCTCATGCCCTGTACATATTTGACTTAATATACTAGCTCTGATTAAATAAATGCCTAGGAGATGGTGAAGCAGAAGGCTTTTTCATAACAACAAATGTAGAAATGCAGTTGTATGTCGTTTGGAAAACTGACTGAAGTGATGTAGGTTAGCTGTAGATCAGCGATTGTGCCTGCCGGGTAAATTATAATGATCATAACTGTCTTGTATAAAACAGAGGAGCAGCTTTTCCTCTGGGGGACTGAGACCATCAGAGCATGATCATGAATCATACTGTTATCAACGAGTGAGTGAGTAGATGATTGATGTACACTAAGAGGAGGATTGTTAGACCATAACAGACATGGGATCTGGAGGCCCTGTAAAGCTGTCTGAGAGCTATCCTTGGTGGAGGTTGTGTCATCTTGTCATCAGACAGAGTTGCTTTAAATCCAGTCTGAAAGATTTGACGGTGACAAAGATAATCTGGACCTGGATCCTTGACCCAAACTTACCAGAACTAAAGAGCCTCTGAAACGTTCAACCAGCCCGATTTACTGCTCTCTGAGAAGTACGTTGCCGTTGTGCAAAGACTGCCGATGAAAACATCTCGTAGCAGCAGTAAATCACATATTGTAATGTAATGCTGTAGCTGCAAAAGCCATCCCTTTCACTATTTAAAACTATATTTTTGCTTAAAATATGTTCCTGTTCCTATACCTCTAATTTGTATGACAGCTCCCTCTCCAAGCTGTACTGGTGACTAATTATTAGGTCTCCAGGTCTCACTGGCAAAAGAGATTTTTAATCTCAATGGGTATTACCTGGTTAAATAAAGGATAAATAAATAAAATAAATAAAAATATTAATTGGCCCAATAATAAATGTACAATAGTATCAAATTTATTGTGATGCTTCTACTCAGATTCATCATAAATCGGATTCCTTGTCAGGATACAGCCTGTAGAATGCATCCTGAACATTTCCTGCCTCCTCCCTTCCCTGAACCTCATCCAGCCTTATGTTTCCACTAGGAAACATATCTACACAGTGTGCAGATATTAACAACATACAGAAAAAAGTTCTGTATGTTGTTTTAATTTATTTTTTATAAACTTGTGCAGCACTTTGTGACCCTGGTCTGTGAAAAGTGCTATAGAAATAAAGTTTACTTACTTACTTACTTACTCCTGTCCTCCCGTCTTGGTTCCCGTCTCATCAGTGTAGTTTCTGTTTTGCTGCGCTGCTGGTTTCTGATCCAACGTCTTCGTCTTCAAGGTCTCTGGTAACCACTCCTGGTTCTGCATCAGCCCAGCTCCCCTCTGCGTCATGGACTATTGCTCCTCCGTTTCATGGACTCTGTATCTCCGTTCACGTCTTCATGGACTCTGACTTCACTCCCGTTTCCTGGTCAGTCTCTCCGCTCTCCTCCTGCCAGCCAGCTCCTGCATCCTACATCTCCGTCTGTTAACTGACTCTGGTTCGTGTCATCGCCATCATCCACTGCCTACAATAAACTCTCTTAAACCAGCTCTGTGTGTGCGTGCTCTGTCCGGGTTCATCCATAGACAAAAATCATGACAATCCTCAAGAAAAGATTTACGATAAAATCAATATTTGTTGTCATTGTCACTTTTGGATTAGTCAGAATGAGGTCTGAGGTCTAAATCAGGTGAGCCAACCCTAAGGTGAGTACTCTGCAAATAGGGTCATCTTCAACGAATTACAATATAATTTTAAAAGTTTATTTATTTCAGTAACTCATTTGATCAAGTGAAACACTATGTAGATTATAGAGACTGATTATTTTAAGCCTTTATTTCTGTTCATTGAGATAATTTTCCACTTACAGCTAATGGACACATGACATTTAAGATTACATTACATTAAACCAATACAATCATTTTAATACAGACATTTGAGCTTAATGAAAAGTATGTCTAATACAATTTTAAAGGTTGTTACCTTAATATTATACATTTGGTCTAACAAACGGGTATCATGAGACATCATATTTTAATTAACTGACCATGACTGTAGATCAGAAGGAAAATTATGGTGAGTAATGGAAGAAGAGCTGCGGGACCCGTGTGTTTTATTAAAGACGGCATGTCTTTATTGTGTGCTGTTTTAGCTCTGTGTTCTTTAATGGCCACAAGACGCTAATATACATGTTGAAATGCAGTGGAAAGGTAAACCTGTTCTGTTTAAATGTATAAAATGGCAAAGTGTATAATTCTGTTGTTCCTGTTTCAGAAATGAAACACAAATGTATTCAACTTCTTCATTTCTTGTCACTTCACAACCATAAACTCAATGTATTTCATAAAGATTTTATAATATCTTGTCATGATTTGGGTTTTGTTATGGTTTATGTCTGTTATTTGATTATTAGTTCTCTCTCCTGTCTTTAGTATTAGCTCTGGTTTTTATTATTTGCTTGTGTCTTAGTTTGGTTTTCTAGCTTAGGTTTGATCTTTATGGTTATTTTGTTTCTGGATTAGTCTAAATTAAGTTTCTATTTTGGTTTAGTGATTTTCTTCATTTAACCAATTCTGTCATAGGTTTAGTTTCTGTTTTTTTTAGGTTGGGTTTGTCTTGATTTATCCTGAACCTGTTTTAGTTTATCTGTTTTTCACCTGCCAGTCAATCAGTTTCAGTCTCAGTAACATCCTGTCTGTTTGCCTGTCACTCCCCTTCACCAGTCACCATCCAATCAGCTTCAGTTTACTTCCAGCCACTTTTTCCCTCCTGATCATCTTTCACTCCGTTCACCTGCTCACTCCTCTACTTATACCTGCCTCTGTCTCCTGCACTCTACCAGATCATTATCTTAACGACCCCTTGGTGAGTTTAGTCCAGCGGTCCTTGTTGTCTGTTCTGTTGACGTGACCCAATTGCCTCCTTTTTGACTTTTGAGCCAGCCTGAGTCCTGGACCTGTTTTTCCTGCCCTGTCGGACTGCTTATCCGTTTTTGCCGCCCTGGTTCTGCCACTGGATTATCTGAGCTTGCCTGATCCCTGTGTGTATTCCTGCCTATTTCAGACTGCTATTTTGTGTACTATTTTTTTTGGATTGCCATTCTGACCACTGAGTTCTGCCTGCCTCTGTATTGTCAAGGTCGCTTTATTAAACCCTCTGGATAATACCTCCTACTTGTCTGGCTTGAATACTGGGTCCTTCTATCCCCTTCATGACATTATCTAACCTAACTTTGTGTTAGTTCAACACAAAGTTTAATATATTTGCGAAGTGGAAGGAAAAGTAATAGTTTTCAAAAATGTTTACAACCTTAAAAGTGTGGCTTGCCTTTGTATTTAGCCCCCCTGAGTCAATTCTTTGCAGAACCACTTTTTGCTGAAATGTTAGCTACAGGCCTTCTGGGGAACATCTCTGCTAGTTTTGAACAGAGACTGACATTTTTAGCCCTTCTTCTTTGCAAATCAGCACCACGCCACACAAGCTTTTTCGATGGACAATAACAAACTACAAAGTACTAAAACTGACCCAAACACACTAAAATATAATGTGATTCAGTTGTATTTAACTCAAGGAGCATAAAACAAACGTTTCTTCACGGGTTTGAGTTTGTCTGGTTTAAACCCGTATGAAATGGAATCCCATTAAACCCTATACAACAAAGTAACGCACCTCAAACACTTATGGAAACAGCCTCAGTCAGATGTAAACTGTAAATATTCCTCCGTTTTGTCACGTGTAGATGTCAATGGGCATCGGTTCATGTTCTGAGAACCATAAAATACACGGTAATGATCATTGTGCCCCTTTCATTGTCACTGAAAGTAAAACGGGGTCAGAACAGCAGATTGATTCCTAACAAGTCAGGTGTGATGATTTCTAAGGTGGAGACAATCACATATGTCCATAAATAGCTGCGTAAAGTTGCACATAATTGTAGAACGATGGCAGCGTTTGACCACATCGCTGATGGGAGAACGCAGATGGTGCGTGTGTTCTGAGATCCTGCTGCTGCTGCTGCTGCTGATGATGATGATGATGATGATGATGATGACTTATTAGCCGATTTAGGCTTTATTTTTTAACTGGCCCCAGCAGTAGAGAGGGACACCAGGAGGAACCGTGGGTCACCGGTGCTGTTTCAGGTTCTAACTCCGCTGCGGTCTTTGCAGCCGGAGCTTTCAGAGGGAGACGACTGACAGGTCGGGTATTTCACAGTCATCCCTAAGGCATTTTGGCTCATTTGGGAAACAGCGTGGCTACCATTCCACCTCGGCAGCACCACAGGCTGATCGCCTCCATGCTACTTTGCATTGATGCAGTAATCCATGGACAAGGAGCCCCGACCAAGTATTAAGTGTGGAGAAATGAACTTTGAGAAGCCGGACATCTTTGTTTAAAATATCCTTCTTTTTTTTTAAATAGATCTTATAATAGATTCTGTTTTCTGATTGACTGAATTCAGGCTTTCTTAAGCTGAGTTTTCACTTTTTGAACTCAGTGACAAAAAGAAATATCAACATTTTTCACCATATCCAAATATCTTGAGCTGTACCTGTAGCCCCATTATTCCCTTCAGCTTTGTCAGCATTAGGTTAAAAAAAAAACGCAAAGGGATTTTTTTTTACGGTATTAAAATATGAAATAGTTTTACTGATGTGTGAAAAGAGGGACAGACATTCTGACTCGCAGCAGACCAAAGTCTACTCAGGTGTGTTGTGACTGTGAGCGAAAAGTTTTCCCTCTCCCACAGCAGCTTTTCATACCTTTAAAATGGGAGTTTTGTTATCAGTGGCTCACTGCCAGTCCCTCATGTATTTGCAAACATATATGACTGTTTAAATCAACCAACCATATCTCGCATGTGTGCGTGTTCTTCATTCAGTGGTAAGTAGTTCTCTTCTGTCTGTTTCCTTGTCTTTTCTTTTTTTTTTTTTTTCGATGCATCAGCCCCCAGTTTTCATTAAGAGTCTCTGTGATGGGTTTTAGAGTGTATCTCCCATCTACATACTCACTCAGAGTATACAACACATTGTCTAGTAATGGATAGCATGTTAGTGCAGGGGAGATTTCAAAGAGGAGACATCTTGCAGAGAGAGAGAGAGAGAGAGTGTACAAGCAGTGTAATGAGTTTCTGCTGCTGAACATCCATGTTGCAAAATTAGCCGGAGGAAAGTGCCCTTTAAGTGCACCGTCTGTATCCTTGCATATATGGCGGCAAGTGGGGTGAAACCACAGCAGAGGGATTCAAAGCCACCAACAGACAACTCTGCTTTGTTTTTCAAATATTTTGCAGCTGGATCAATCTGGCTCCGGCAGAAATCCTCCCGACAATCGAAAACATGAACCGCTCTCCTATACAAAAGCAGTCATATATACCGGCCTTATGAAATATAATAGTCCTTGAAGCTTTTTACAATTTAGTCACATTTCAAATATCAAACTTTGACATATATTTAGGGTATTGTATGTGATAAACCAATAAAAGAAGCTCCTGATTACGACTAATCTGAAAAGTGTGGCTTGCCTTTGTATTCCATCCCCTGAGACCCCTAAATAAAATCCAGCAGTCTTGTCACCTGATCAGGTAACAGGACCTGCCTGTGTGGAATTTAATGTAAACATGAACAGAGTTGCTGTGTGAAAGCATAGAGAGTCAAGGTAGTAGGAGGCCCTAAGCAGAATTTAGTTCAGGGGCATTGGAGGTTTTTCAAAGGATGACCGCAATTCCTAGACGTTCATTTTTACGCCATTCAGAGGTGGGCTCGCTGGGGTGCTTTGGATCACTGTCCTGCTGCATTACACAGAGCGCAGTGGAGGTCAAGGTCAGGAAGTAATGGCCAGATGCTGCCCTTCAGGATTTCCTGGTAGAGAGCAGGTTTCATTGAGGATGAGTTTCCTGGGTCCTGATGAATCAAAGAAAATCCTGACCATCATACTACTACCTTCATGTTTGACTGTTGTTGGGATTCGTTTTTTTGTATTTTTCTCGGCAGCAATCAGACCCGGTTGTGGCTTAAGAGCTGAACCAAAAAAACGAGAGTTAATCCATTATTGAAGACAGGGACAATCATATCTTCAGCAGATGCCAGGTTTTAAGGAAATGCCCCGGTTCAAAGAGCGCCCTCTTACGTTGCCATGTGTTACTACTACCCCCCCCCCCCCCCACACACACACACACAAAATATAGGGTGAGACTTTAACCCTAATTAGTACAGTGCAGAATTATTCAGTCATTTTATTAATGATGCAGCTATAAGCTGTTAATGTGGGATTTCATCAGTTATCCCTATATGCTTGTGTATTATTTTATTTTTATTTTTTTTTTGGGGGGGGGGGGGTAAATTAATTAAAAAAATGTATAAAGATATTCAAGAATAGGTATTTAATAAGGAGTTCATTAAGTGAGCTTTCTAGAAAACTGGGGAGAAAATGTCGTAATTAGATTAAACTGCACATTGATTTCGTTCATCCCCACCATCCAGATGACCTATAAATTCTTGTAGAAAATGATATTTTGCTGTTTTATTCGCCAAATGCCTTAACACTGTGCAGATAGATCTAGGAGTCACCATTTAGGTGTGACAACTTCAGAGGCAATTAAAAGTATTATTCTCCTGGAAGCAATAAATTACAAATAAATAAGTACCACGATTTTTTGTTTGCTTTTCTCAAACATATTAAACCAAACTTTCTGAGACGTAGATCTCAGGCTCATGTACTACTGTTCACCGCAGATTCTTTGATAAACACCGCCACCTAGGGGCCACTCCCTCACATGTCATTTAGCCAGGGGTTCTGCGTGCTGTATTGCTAACTAGAAAATTATATGTATAGCAAAATGTGTTATGTCTGCCCCAAAAATGAAGGAAATAATGAAAACACAATGATGCAAACTCGGGTTGCGGATGTGGTCAGCCATTATAAAGCATTTTATTGAAGAAAATTACGTTTTTTCCCCCCCTTCAATCAGTACAAAGTAACCGATGTGACCTGAAATAAAAAGGATCTCCACAGTGCTCTACAAAGCAGGTAAGCACAAAGTATATTCTTGTCTTAGGTAAAAAGTACTGTCTTATTGAGGTTTATATTACAGAACAACAGCCATGAACATGAACAGACGGATAAACGAGCAAAATATATTAATCAAACGTCTCGACAGGGGATCATTTCTTATTGTTGTATAAAAAAATAAATAACTGAATGCACATTTTTGCCCTTAAAGCTTAATTTTGTTTTTCCTTATGTCACACATTTGCTCAATTTCAAAGGGATCTGCTGCTACAGTACTTTATTGACCCAATGAGACTGAAAAAAAACAAAAACAGAATCAAGCGGCAGCACATGCAATATGACACAGTGGTGACAATGTCTCCCATTCTTCCAAACTACACATGCAGAACTAGATTCTCTTTAAAACACACACACACACGCACAATTCATGTCACAATAATGTCCTGGAAGAGGTCAGTGTGTAGTAACCACTTCTCATATGGCTGCTTTTGCATTGAGTTATGACACGAGTCTGCCGCACACCCAGGATTTATAGTCATTTTAAGCCAACTTTGTAAGAAAAAAAATTAATCAAAGTACCCATTAAGAAGCATCTGTTGAACTCTACATCGACAGCTTAATAAAAAACACACCCACACACATACATTTTGACTATGTTACCATGTCAGTTCAACAAATGTGAACGTTACATATTTTCAGTATGCTGACATAAACACGCATTTTATTGAGAATATTTTTGATAAATTTCAGTCAAAGAAGTTGCAACATACCCAGGCTGATGAAAGTGGTTCCCTCATTATAGACTATAACAATAAATACACACAAAATAAGCCTCTTTCCATTCTGAAATCCCCCCTTTTTTTTTTAATTCCTGAGGCAGAAATACTACGGCAGTCTTTCTAGGTGTCCTCAAGTAATCCCGGCAGGAGAATCGCTTCATTAAAGGGCCATGTCGTTTTAAAAACATCAAAAAAAAAAAATCGCTTTGGGCACTTCAGCACCATGATCAGCTCTGTGTATAATCATCGCTTACCCTGTTCAAAGAAACGCGATAAAAGGGCTTGACCAACGATCTACACAGAGGCGCAGTGCGTTCAGCGCTCAGAAAACTCAACTCTAAGCCTGTTTCTTTAACACCAAAAGCGTGCAACGCGACGTTGCTTTGCTTTGCAAAAGACAAAGTTCGAAACAATTCACCAAGAGAGCTTGGACTTTAAAACGGGGCGATATAAAAAAGGATTAGCTCTGTCAGGTGGGATGCTTTTACCTTTAAAAGAGAGGAAGCACTGGAGGAGGAGGGAGAAATTTCATTAAACCTTCACGCGTATCTAACACTAAGTCCTTCGTCCATCTTTCTCTCTTTTTTCATAGCAGGACAGCAGCAAACAAGCTGCTTGTCAAAAGCAGGGGTGGGGACCACAAACTATCCCTTTTTAATGTGATGCACTGTTCTGCTCCCTGCAAAGAAAGTGAAGCTCGGCCCCACAGAGACACAGAGAGGAGGACGGTATTTTTCTTTGGAACAAACAGCAGCGCAGCACATCAGTTAATAGAGCACGGCTCCCAGAGGAGAGCTCAATATAGGACACTCTTCCTCTTCCTCCACTTGAGCTATTAATACACCCAAACAAAAGAAGAGGCTTAATGAGGCAGCAACGGGGGAACTCATGCGAGCTAACTTAGACGAGAGCTTTGTAGTGTTTAGTTTCAAGGATTCCAGCTCTTTTTAGAAGGGCAACGGATCCCCACTTTGCTTCTTCTTTTATGGTTGACGCTATCAGATGAAAAACGAAAGAGGGGAAAAAAAAAAAAAAAAAGCACCGTACATGTACATTGTGCTACGCCCTTTTATGTTTGAACCCATTTGATTCGATCTCTTTTTCTTTTTTCTTTTTTTTTTTTTTACAAAGGGACAAAAGCAACACAACAGCAAAAAAGAGATGCATAGTTTCAGCCATGAGGGTGTGTGCTGGATGTGGATCTTAAGAAGAAGAAAAATAACAGGTTGGTTGCTTTAAAAAAAAAAAAAAAGTAATAAACAGTAATCTTGAACATTTTGAACAAAACTAAACACAGTATGTGAAGCACTACTTTGCATATCTGCATAACAGGAAACCTTTTTGTTTTCATGCAGCTTAAAGCAGCTACCTTAAAGTTAATGCTTTGGTTCAGATTCAGAGTGCATTGAAATGGCAGATGGCGAGAGCGTGTTTGAAAGGACACAAAAACAGACAAGCTCAGGAATTACATTTCACATCTGATCTCCAGTACCCCTTTATAGAAAAAAAATAATTAAATACAGTATTTCAGTTTTTAGAAAGAGACACATATTAACTAGAACAACATGGCGTTAAAAACCATACTGACTAAAACACTGGGACAATATAATATTTAGGCTAGAGTGAAAAGTAGAGGTGCACCGAGTGATCAAGCGGTTACCGGAATCGGACCATTTTTCACTTTGTGGGGGGGGGGTGAGAATCTCAAAAACCCCACCGTTTCCCCCCCGATCAGTGAACGTACCCTAAGCGCTACCGGGTCAAGACGACAACAACACTCTTTGGTGCGGGTGTGGGTTATCAGAGAGGGGAGAAGACTCAAAGCTGGCTGTTTTCGGTAGCAGTAAGGTGTTGAAACTGAAGGCAGAGGAAGCACAGAGATGTAAGAGGCCGTTCCAAAGACACAAAAAAACATTTTTAATGACATGTCGAGACACGTCTGCAGTCTGACTCCTCAAAGGCTAAATCCGCCTCTTTTTCTATACCGTCCCGCTCAATTTCTGCCTCTCCCTTCTTTCTCCTAATGCCACGATAGTCTGTCTGGCGATGGGTCACCAAGAGGAAAGGTCCACCTCTGCTCTGCCTGTATGGAGTAACAGCTGAGCCGGGCAGCTGTTCTTCAACGAGGCGGCTGTTCTCATTCCCAACAACGCCCGGGCTCGATCACTTCCACGGTTCAATCACGCTGCAGCAAAGCGAGCGAGAGCAAAGCTTTCGCAGAGTAGCAGGAAGGCTGACCGGAGCACAGCAAACTTGCTCTGTTTGATCCTCAGGAGCGTTTAACCTTTTGGCTGTAATGGAAATGTCAGCGTTCCTGTAAAGGTCTACATTCTCTAGGAAATACAGCTAGAGACTGCTGTTTTTGAATGGCTGACCACGCTAACCGCTAATATAAGAGGCTAACAAGAGTTTAGCTGAAATCAGTCATTATTTTGTTGTTCTTTTAAAATAATAGTAAAACCTTGATGACCCCCCTCACGACAACAAAGCTACAAAAACACGTATTTCCACTGCTGTTTTCATAGTTTAGCTCTTAAAGGGAAATCGGAGTTGGCTAAAACTGGCCTTGGCAGGTCAAAGCTTTACAAAAATCAGAGATGGTAAATCAGCCACACTTCTCTTCTCAGGGCATCTCCAGTTTAAGGGGGGGGGGGGGTTGGTACATTTATAACGAATCAACGAGTAAAACTCCAATGTCCCAAACTGAATCAGGACCTTCAACATGTGCAAGTAAACAAACTCACACCGAATCAAGTAGGAATCTGCCTTTAAGGCCATAAATACAAAAGGATAAAAGTTGCCAATGATTCAGTTCACATTATATCATGCACCGGAAACTTAGCACTGACCGAATATCTGCACAGTTCCTTATTTCAGACATGCAACGGGACATGGTAGACGGAGAAAGGACAGCATCAAAGATGGCGAACGAGCTGACTTCTGTCAGATATAAAAGAGTTTTCCCATTTTTTTTAAAACGCAACATGTTTTTGTTTTTTTTTTACTCCATGGTGCCCCGCAGTCTCCTGAAATATCACCACCTCTACACTCGTAGCTGGAAACCGGACATTACTTGATTCAGCTGCAATTTTGGCACGCACAAACAAGCTTCCTGTTACCAAGTAATTGCATTTCGTTATTTCTGAACAGGAGACCACTTGAAGCTGCCCCCTTTCAATCGTCAATCAGAGAAAGCTCTACTTCATCTCACATTGAGCGGATCTGAATTTTTCATCTGGGCCACCGAAGATCTAATTGGCTGTAGTGGGAAGGACACAATTAAGTCTTACGCGTTGCGGCCGAAGAATAGTCCACTGCTGCGCTAAATGCTGCTGACCTGAGGACAGCGCCTCGTAGATAAGCAGCCATGCTAAGTTTTGAAGTACTCCCACATCGGAGGAAACAACTCGAAATAAGCCCTGCTCTCAGGGTCGCATCCCTGCAGGCTGCAGAGTCCTCAAGACGACAATAAACGCTTGGATTTGGCAGAAACTACAAAACACGTTGGCTTGTTTCTTAAAATGTTTACATTTCTGCTTATTTAAAAAATATTTAACAACTGACAACAACGTTGGCTATTTTCTTTTGTCCATAATATCAATGTCTATATGACTGTCTTAATAACCTGCTAATAAAGAACTGTACGTACACAAAAATATGTTTTTTTTTTTTAAAAGACTCTCTGTATCCACTATTTCTATTCGGGCTCATTTGGAGCCATAAATAAGTTAACAATATAGCTTATCATAAATACATTACAGTCTAAAATTCACATATAAATAAACGCTCCATCTCTCAGAGACTTCTCAAAGAAGCAATTTGACCCACGGTTTTGTTACATATCTTCTCTCCTTTTGACGAAAAATACAAAGCCTCCATGGTTTAAATACTACAAGTTTCCCTTTAAAAAACGCCTAGAGACGTGGACAGATACAGAGAACGAGGAGCGGACCGAGCTTCTTCTTCTTTCTTTTTTTTTTTTTGAATGACGAGAATAAAAATCTCTCTCCCTTCTATCTTCCTGGACCGGGGGCAGCGGGAGCAGCCCTTAAGACAACAACGACAACTTCTGCCTGGTCCAGTCCCTGATTGATACAGAGAAGGTGTGAAAGCTGGAGAAAAATAAAAAAGGAAAGAGAGGCTATTGCTAGTGATGACTGATTGAGTGATATTACGGCGCAAGCTGCTGCTCCTGCTGCATGCTCGGTTCTGGTGACATGCAGACGTCCATGCAATAGAGCTGGAGGCAGGAAGCTATCAGGGGCGCAGACAAAGAAGAGAGTCGGCTCCACGGTCCGTCAATGAGGCTGAATCTGGACTTGTCTCCTGCTGTCTCACTGTCCCTCTGAAAAGTGGAAGGCTGAAAGTGCCGTCTGCTCTCCGCAGTCTGTTTCTTCAGGCCCTGATGTGTTGACATGGGGGCTGTTGGAAGGCGGCGGAATGGGTTCGCCCTCTGTTGATGTCTTCTCTTGAGACTGGGAGGAGGAGGAAGAGGAATGGGTGCTCTCACTGGAACTGCTGCGGGTCTCTGTGCTGGTACTTGTCTTTTTCATTTTCCTCCTCTTGGCTAGTGGCGCCTTGTCCACTGTTTGCAGGCGGAAACCTTCCCGTTTACATTTGTTAAATGCCTAAGAAGGAATAGAAGGCTAGATTAGTACAAGTTCTGTCAATTAGTTCTTTTCTAACCAATCTCTTGGTTTAATATTTGTCGGCAGAGACACTGCTCCTCTTGGTCCAACATTTTTACATCAATATATAATTAAAAGTTGCTGCTGTCTTTATTAAAGCTGCTATTTTAACAACAAAATGTGCTTTGTAAACTTCTCTGTGTGACAGAGAACTAACTCGGCACATCACCCTGAACACCATCCTCTCTCTGGAACAGGGTGGTGGCAGCATCATGTTTTCTGGATGACTTTCTTTGCTATTAACAGGGAAGTTATTTCAAAGTTAATGTGAAAATGTAACTAAATAAAAGGCAATTCTACAAGAAAAACCTGGAACTTTAAACAGATCAAACGGTTTAGATCGAAGCATTGCAGCCAAAGATGGTTTACAAAGCGTTGACTCAGAAAGGACTGAATATACCAAGCTTCAAACGTCTCCATAGCTGTAACCCTGACCTTACAGCTGTGCCCCTTGGTCTTCATGATGCCGTTTCTCCACTTCTTCTTCTTTCTGCTTTTCTTTTTCAGGGGTCGCCACAGCGAGTCATCTGTCTCCATCTAAACCTGTCATTTGCATCTTTCTCTCACACCAGCTGCCTTCATGTCTTCTCTCCCTCAGTGCTTAAATCTCAAGGCCTCACACCTGGCAGTTCCAGCCTCAGCATCCTTCTACAGATGCTCTCACTACTCCTTCTCTACATGTCCAAACCATCTCAGTCTGGCTTCTCTGGTTTTATCTCCAAACCATCTAACATGAGCCGTCCCTCTGATTTATCCATCCTCGTGACTGCCAAAGACAACCTCGACATCTTCATCTCTGCTACCTCCAGCTCCGCCTCCTGTCTCTTTCTCAGTGCCACTGTCTCTAAACCAGACGACATCGCTGATCCTTTTTTAATCACACAACATACCTGACACTTTCCTCCAACCGTTCCAACCTGCTTGGACACGTTTCTTTACTTCTTTTTCACACTCACTGTTTTCGCTGCACTGTTGACCTTAAGTAGCTAAAATCCTCCCCTTTTTTATCTGTGCTTCCTGTAACCTCATGACTCCACCCGAGTCCCTCTCATTCACACACATGTATTTTGCGCTGCTACGGCTACACTGCAAAAACAGAACTAAAAATAAGTAAAATTTTCTTTAAATGAGTGTATTTGTACTTGATTTGAGCAGCTAAATGAGATTATCTGCCAATGGAATGAGTATTATTACCCCTAAAATAAGATATTTAGATAAACTGCACTTAAAATAAGACGATGGAGATGAGTTGTTTCTATTTTAAGTGCAAAAATCTTATTTTATTGGCAGATTATTTTATTTACCTGCTCAAATTAAGTACAAATACACTCGTTTCAAGAAAATTTTAACTTATTTTTAGTTCTGTTTTTGCAGTGTAACTTTCATTGCTTTCCCTTCCACAGGGTGAACCTCCATCTCTCTAGGGTTCTCTCCAGCTGTTCCCTGCTCTCACCACAGGTCACAAGGTCATCTGCAAAGATCATCGTCTATAGAGATTTCTGTCTAACCTCATCTCTCAACCTGTCCATCACCACAGCAAACAGGAAGGGGCTCAGTGCCGATCCTTGATGCCGTCCCACTCTGTCACGCCTACAGAGCACACCTCACCACAGTCTTCCAGCTCTCATACATGTCCTGCGCCACTTTAACATACTTCTCTGTTAATCCAGACTAGGGCTGGACGATAATTCAATAACAATATATATCGATCGATAGACGTGTGGCGCATTAGGAAAAAATAGGGTCGATAAAAGTTTGATAGAAACAGTTTTCCTTCCTTCCTTTCAGCCTATCATATTAGTTGATGCTACAGTCACTGCTTCCTCTCGACCAATCGTAATTGCGGACCCAGGCACGGCGTCACAAAGCGCCGCCCTCTCAAACCACAACACAGAGCGCGTGAATATGTCGCAGCAAGGAGCGGTGGAGGGGTTTTACTAGTTCGCCAGTCTGACAGAAATAAACCAGTGATTTGTAAAACTTGCAAGGAACCAAGAAAAAAACAAATCTGGTAACGCAACCAACTTGTTTCATCACGTAAGCCGCTCACTACCGCAGCAGCGCGAGCTGTGCAGCCCCGCGCGACTCCGCGGATATGCTGCTGTTGTCTGCAGTTAAAAAAACCTGGCTTCAAACAATTACTCGCCACTCTTGATCCGCGATATAACGTTCCGGGACGCAAGTTTTTCTCTAACAGCACTCCCTAAATTGTGGGACTAGTGCAGGGAATCTGTGCAAAATGAGCTGCAATCTGTGCCCTTAGACGACCTCAGCCCTGCGTCAGCCTCTCAATTATGAAACCTCAGAAGTAACTACTGTACTATTCCCACCTAAATAGGCTAATTTATTTATTTATTTGGTATATTTATTTTGGTCATTTTACTGGTCACTTTAGATTATTCTTTGTCAGTATTTAATAACATAACTCAGGTCTTTTAAGTTATTTTTCTTAAAAAAAATTCTGTTATGGTTAAAAAAGTTGGTTAAATAAAGATTTAATTGGAATTCTGTGTTTGTGTTCTTTATTAAAATTAAATCATTTAGCAATATCATAAAATATCCAGGCAGAGCTGCACATAAAATATGGTTTTAAATATTTTCAATAATTATCGATATCGATCAATATGCATTTTTTTTTATCGATAAGCTTTTTTTCTATATTGTCCAACCCTACTCCAGACTTCCTCATGCACAGCTCCTCTCTCTATGTCACATGTTTTCTCTTGAGCTACAAAAGTGATGCTGTGGGTTCATTAATCTCTAATGAACCTCTGAGGCCAGAAACAGAACAGCTGGATTTAATAAGGAGGTTAAAATGCATGCAGGTGGACTCTACTGATCGGGCGACGTCTGAAGGCAGTTGGCTGGACTGATTTTATTGAGGGGTGTCAGAGGAAAAGGGGCCTAAATACATGTAGATGGCGGATTTTGAAACTTTTCAGCTGTTAGTTGTGAAAATGTCTTATTATTATATCTCAAACAGAGTGGTCAAGTCAGTAGCGGGCTCCCAGAAGAAGAGCGTTACTGGAATAGATGGAACATCCTCACCTACTTTCTGACAACAGAGTTCTCTCATTACTTTCTTACATTAAAGGTCACTTTGACACACGTGTGAACAGAGGCAGTGGAGGAGCCGAGAATGTCGGGGGTCATGAGTGGGTTGGAGGACAGCTGGCTGTCGTCCTGGAGCCAGGCGTTGTAACGGAGGCCGCACATCTTAATCCTCTTGTCTGGATCCACCGTCAGCAGCTCTGCAGGAAAAAGACCCAGATAATTTACTTTACACATAGGAGAGGAAGTGATGTTCTTCCCCAGGCAGATGCTTATGCCGTTGCAGAGGTAACCTAATGTTCCTACTGGCTAACAGCCAGCAGGGGGCAATGACGATGATGATGATGATGATGATGATGATGATGATGATGATGTGGGAAATTGCTCCAAATTATCTCCATTGTTTTATTGTCACTTGAAAACATTTTCTTAATCAGTTTTTGATCCCATCTAGATTGACATTCCAAAAAATAAAATATAATCATGTGAAATGTTAACATGGGAATTCTTGAACGAAATAAACAATAAAAAAGACTAGGTCAGTGACCTAGGTGGCTGCATTTCAGTTTCAAAGAGTTTGTCCATAAAATCTGGACAGGGATTGGCTTTCAAGAGAACAAAAATGGAAGAGTGAACGATCTTCTGCTACAGTCTTGCATATTTAACCATATGCTACATCCATCCATCCATTTTCTAACAGTCTATCCCTGTTGGGGTCACTAGGGTTGCTGGTGCCTGTCTCCAGCTGTCAATGGGCGAGAGGCGGGGTACACCCTGGACTGGTAGCCAGTCTATCGCAGCCATATGGTACATTTTGGAATAATACATAATTTTTAGGACAAAAAGCGGGACCTTTAACATCTTGAATAATGATTTTGAAAATTGCGGTCTAAGTTGGGAAACCGGTGAAACAGATGACACCATCATCTGCAGCTGATGGCTTAAAGGCGCCATGATGAAGAATCACCATGATGCAACCCACTGACTACAACAGGAAACTCCAAAAAGAAGAAATCTGTCTAAACTGGAGGGTTGTTAATAAATACAATGTGGAGTGAGGAGCTCAAATCAGACAAAAAAAGAATAAAAGCAGCAAGTTAGATAAGCAGGTGAATGTAAACCCAAAAATATGAGAATTGTTCAATTACAATCATGACAGAGAAAGAAAGTACTTTAGCAATGTACTTGACTATTAGGGTGATTGTGGTGGGTTAATATATTGTAGTTATTAAATTAGTTTGATATATGTTTTTCGTGGAGCTAAATTTGGTCCTCAGCTGAAGTTCAGCTGAGGACAAACTTCCTGTTTTGACATCAATTTTATATCTTAGCTAAATCTGTGTGTCTTATCAGCAAGGCTGCAGACAGCTTTACATGCCAACTTTGAAAAGATTTTCATACCCCTTGAATCAAATTTGGTCACGTAGCAGTTAAAAACTTCAGTGTATTTTATAAAGTAGTGCATACGAGTGAAGTGAAAGGAAATGATACATAGCTTTATTACTTTTTTTTTAAACAAATAATGTGACGTGCAATTGTTCTCACCCCTAAATAAAAACAACAGGGAATCAGAAGACACCCAATTATCAAACAGAGTCCAGGTTTAGGTTATAAAACATTCCCAAGTTTTAAGCATCTAACAAAGCTCTGTTCAATCCATTATCTTGATAGCGGAAAGAGTTTGAAACTGTAAACCTTCCCTCATTTGGCTGTGCACCGATACAGACAGGACGTTCAAGGAGAGCATTAATCATTGAACCAGCCAAGAGGCCCAAGGTAACTATGGATGATTTGCAGGGATCCGAAGCTCGGTTGACAGGAAAACAATTAGCCGCACGCTCCATAAATTTTGGCTTGGGAAATGTGGCAAGAAAAATGCCACTGTTGAATAAATCAATATGAATATCAGGTTTTCACTCTTCCTTATACTGCGGAGGGCACAACAAACACTTCAAAGAAGATGCAGGTAAGATGAGACTAAACTGAACTTTTTGTCCTAAATGTAAAATAATGTATGTGGGGGAAGAATCATCCTGCGGGGTGTTATTCTTTAACAAAGCTGAACAGAGACGATGGGAAGATTGGATGAAGATGAATACAAGGCAATCCTGGAAGATGCAGGCAGCTAAAGACTTGAGCCTCAAATGCACAAAAACCTTCTTCTACCCGATCTGTCACATGAAATCCAAACAAAATAGACTGAAGTGTGTGGGTGTGATATGACAAAATGTCAAAACGTTTTAAGGGGTGAAATTCTTGTCCCAAATAAACCTAAACCTGGGTATCTTTATTATTGTAACAAAAAAACACATATATTTCATCTTATTCATTTTAGTATATAATTTTTTTATCTTAAGATCCAAATAACTGTGAGGAGGTTACAGCCTCACCTTGTATTAGGTCTTTAGCCTGCTGGGATACATTTCTCCAGGCCTCGCCTCCAAAAGAGAAATCTCCTTGCTTGATTTTGTGCATGATCTCCTCGGCACTGGTGTGGGTCAGGCTCTTCTCCTGACACTGAAAAGGCACCTGTCCAGACAGCATGGTGTACTGAAACGATAGCAAAACCGGCATCAATCTGGAATACAGACTTAATTACCTACTTATAGTGTCATGCTGTAATGCTCGCATGTTGTGCAAACTCTTAGATGTTTGTTTTAGTTAATAGCACGCTGCCTACATTGAGCTGGGAGAGGAACGAGGCACTGGTGCTTATATGGCATGCTTTAAAAGAGCTCTCGACCGATCACGACCGTCCACATTTTTTCATTGTTATGCTGCGTGTTGTTGACCATGGTTTCACCAGCACTAAAAAGTGGAGAGTCCTGTGCTCAGCTGAATGAACAGGATGCTCTCACCTTCGCCCGCTTACATCTGCCCTCAGATTTCTCATTAAAAAGGACAGCAGTGGGGGAAGAGCGCTTTTGCCCACTGTCTCAGCTCACTTGGCTTGCAGGGCGCTGTGCACACAGCATGTCAGAAGCCATTTTATTAAAGCTTCATGAAGCAGACCACTATGTATCCCCCCCCGGAGGGAGAGCGGCAAAACAGCGCATAAATATAAAGCCATTGCTCTGTAGGCATGACTGGCCAGGACAGAAATCCGTGTCCCCTCCACAACCTCGCTTTCTTTATTTCCTGCTTTATCCAGAAATGTTGAAAAGCAGTGAACGACGATTTAATAGAATCCGTTCACCATGGGGATACCATAAGTTTAGATGAAAACTATGCACAATACCCAGCATTCATTATTATACATAAAAAAATTAGCCGAGTATGAAGCTTAAGATCAGAACGGGATAACAGCGTTAAAGATAAGCTTCAAAGTGGATGTGTGGATTTAAATAATATTAGTGAATATAAGACATTTGTATAGTGCAGTCACCAAAAAGCATGGCCTTAAACACATTTGAAACATGTTGCATGGATCTCTAACACCAAGCACAATCTGCGGTGGCTGATATCTGACCTTTATAAAGCTTTGATCAGTGATTTTGACCAATCATAACTTCACAAAATAATATAAAAGCAGGGTTTCCCCCACTTATAGGCCTGACAGGCCACCAGGCTTTACTTGCACCCCAGATTAAATACGTTTTTTTTATATACATCGATAGCAGTGAAACCAATGATGCTATAGTATGGTTGCCGAAATAATAAATGCCTTGTTATAACAGATACAAAAAATTAATAATTCAATGACTAATTAACAACCACACAGCAGGAGGGCTTGAAGACTATATTTTTAATTATTAATTGTCATATATTTTATTATCATAGTTTATAAAGAGAAATTGTAATTGGCTAGATTGAGCACATAAAAGCTTTAAAAACACAGCAAATTGGAAATCAGCAGCAAAATTCTGATCAGTTCATCTCTTAGGGAAGAGACCGCCTGTAACCTTTTCTGATGATGATCGTGTCCTGGGTAGGAATTAATAGTCAGTTGGAAGCATGAGCTTTCTAATGTAAAAAAGCTGCAGGTAAAAGGGCTCTTTTTAGAAGTATTCAGAGTTCAATTCTTGAATATCATACAAGATCTACAATAGTTTGACAATAGCTAATTAATATCTTCCAAATTTAAACAGTGACTCTCTTTTAAAGCATATATTTGCCTACAACTGAAAAAAATGTCATTGTTTTACATGAAACAATGAGCAAGTAAAGCAGAAACCAAAACAAAACATTAAACTAAACAACACTGTGCTTAATTTGTAGCAGTTTACTTTTATTCTAACCTGTTTTACCTAAAGCAATAACATTCTGCATTTTTTTTGTTTCCTTAACTGAATCTATTAGAAATATGGGATTTTTAAAACTACTAGAAGGCAGAGATTCAAGTGTGCTGTCATTGCTTCATATTGAATTATGCTGTATTATTCAGATTACCAGTATTATGGATCATGTACTTACCAGAATGACCCCCAGACTCCACAGGTCACAGGACTCATCATAGCCGGTATATTTGAGGATCTCTGGGGCAGCATACTGCAGGGTGAAGCAGGGAGTCTTCAGCAGCTGATTGTCTGGAGGTTTTAGCCTCGCAAAGCCAAAGTCTATGATTTTTATCTCGGAGTTCTCACTCTCGTCCGTGAAGAGCAGGTTCTACAAAGCAATTCGAGACACGGACAGCAGTCATTTTCTTCTTTTTTTCCCCCCCTCGGCTCGGTTCAGTCAAGAGCCTGCTAAATTGTACTTCAAGGCTGCCCGGGTCCTTCTGACCCACGTTAGGGTCAAACAATTTTACTCTTGTTTTGAAGAAGATTGCAGAGTCAGAGTGACAACACGCCACATCATATGCAGTTCAGAAAAACACAGTAATTCTCTCTTCAAAGCATATGATCCAGCCCGGCTGAATTTACCACAAAGGACACATGAACATTCCTAGTCCTGCTGAGTTCTGTCTGGTACCTCTGGTTTCAGGTCCCTGTGCACCACTCCTACATCATGCATGTGACTGACGGCGGACACCAGTTTGCGCATGATGCGGCTGGCCTCCGTCTCGCTGAAGTGTTGCTTCCTCCGGATTCTCTCCAGCAACTCTCCTCCACCGAGCAGTTCCAGAACCAGGAATGTGTGGAGCTACAGCAAAAAACACAGAACGCGGTAGTCTTAGAGATTTTCCAGCTTGATTGACCTGGTACATTGATGGGTTGGTCAGAAACTCAAAATTACAATCAAAGATCACACCGTGTGGAAGCGCTGCCAGGACGAGTTAACCACAACACTACAGTGTGAAACTTGTTACTGGGCAAAGAACACCCAAAGTTAACTATCTTCTTTATATATATATATATATATATATATATATATATATATATATATATATATATATATATATATATATATATATATATATATAATTTTTATTTCTATTTTTTTCTTCTTGAGTCCTTAAGTTATGAGTTGGGCTGGATGATATAACCTAAAATTATATCACAATATATTTCATAATTTCTGTCGATACACGATATATTTACAATATCGATATAAACCAAATAAAAGCCTCAGAAAGACTGCAAAGCCATGTTTATAAAACTCTTCCAATAAAACATTTTAGAAATATTTGCTTTAAAAAATAAACCACATAAAATCTAATAAAACCCAGAACGTCAGTCATGACAAATGCCATAATCATAGACTGTAATGTATATTGAAATATTGGAAATTTATTGAATAAAGTTATATCGCGATATATATTGATATTGAATTATTGTCCACACCTACTTATGAGTCAACTGCTCTATTAAGTATATTTTGTTCACAAGTTTCATCCAGTCGTCTAGTGTTGGTGAATCTGACTTAATCAATTTACTTGTGTTTGCTTTTTTAACAAGCTACCAAAAAAAAAAATCAGTAAATATTTGTCTTCTTTTACCCCAATTCCTTCTTTCATATACCCAAAACACAGAAGTATACCCAACTTGGATATATAATAGCCCAGAATTGATAGCAAGGTGAAAAGATTACTAATTTCATTAGAACTATGGTGTTCAAAAAGGAAGTCTGAAGGGCCACAAAAGCTGTAAAAAAGCTATTTAAAAGGAAACTATTTCATCCACGAAATTCCAAGACATGGAGTTGTTTTCCATGTCCTTTGTCAGTCAGGAAACATGTTGGATTTGTAAATATTGGCAGATTTTGCAATATCTCAGAGTTAAGGTCTGAGACGCTTCCACTACTGCACTTTTTATAGCATAAGAAAATAATATGACTTTGGTAAATCAGGCTCCAGGATCCCCTACACATTTGACAATGAGGCAATACATAATAAGACCAAAAGATGAGCCAGACTGCTTTAGATTTTTTGAGTATGTTAAAAAAAACTCCATAACATGAGCGTCGATGCTCTCAAATACCATGTATACTGGACATGTGCACCGCTGTCACAACAATGATGCTCCATTAATCACCTCAGCATGCAAAATGCTTGAAACTCAAAGTATGACCTACTACCTGATCATTTCAGCAAATACTTGTCTGACCAGTTGGAGGCACTCATAGGCCACTGAGATGTTATTCTCAGGTGGTCAGATAATCCTTACATAATCATAATATAAATAAAAATTATAATAAAAGTAGAATTAAACCTTTTTAATCTTAATACACGCACACTGTTCCAATCGGGGGCGGATTGAAAGCGATCGACATTCTCCAAAGGGGAACAAGACCACTTTGACCCATACACTACAGTGTTTCCCAGAACCAAAACCGCAGCTTATTTTATTTAAGAGTAAAGAAACATACTGAAAGGCTAGCAAACATTCCCACATTTTGGTTAACGTTTGTCTAATTATATTATCACTGTTTCTTGCCAAACTCATTTAAAGCAATCCCCAAGCTTATATCGTGTTGTTAAATTAGTGATTTCTTGCATATTTAATTTTTTGCATATTTAATTTATTAGTTTTAGCTTCAACTATATTTTAAACAGACAAGTGAGATGTTCAAACACAGACAAACAGTCCATCCCTGATCTCGTGGTGGTGAGATCAAACCACAATAGTATTGAATAAAAGTGAAAGGGCTCTAATAAAGATGGAGGGGAATAAAGTGTCCGGGCAGCAGGGTAGAGTTTCTAATTAGTGCTGGATCTAAAGGAACAAAAGCAGGACTCAGTTGAGACGAAGCGAGGCAGCGCAGCTTTGATCTGGGTCACACGCCTGCGAGGTACAGTAATAACCCCGCTGAGCTCATCAGGACTAAAGTGGTGCTCCTGGGCATGAAGGACTTTGGCTAATGAACCTGTGTGCAGTCAGACGCTTGGAAACACCTTCCCAAATAACCGAGGTAAGCCACGTCAAAGCGTATGCACACTCAGTTTGGGTTAAGTGTGCAACTCTATTAGCAACACAGTGAATCTAGGTTGTTTCCATTCAGCCGGACAAAAAGCTTGTTTATACAGCTGTGGGTTGCAAATAAATCAGCTTTGAAATATCATGCACACACCGATATTCACAGATAACATGATAGGATGCAGAAAGGGACACAAAAAGACTCCCAGCAGGCTATCCTATTAATCTGTCCTGTTCTAGTTCTAGGACTTATTAAGGCTGCCGTCCCACAGGCTCTACAGACGACTGCGGAAAACAGATTTAACACTGTCAAAAAAAAAAAAAAAACAGTCGGATCCAACCTCACCTGGTCGTGGTAAATTTCATGTAACTTCACAATGTTTGGATGGCCGTCACAGAGCTTCAGGGCTGCTATTTCCCTCTGAGTCTGCGCCTCCATCCTACCGCAAACACAAATAAAATAAAAAGTTAAGTGATTGTCTTTGTTTCTTTTAGGGATTTCTATGTGGCGTTTACGTGTTATTCTACCGAATCAATGAATGGCCCCATCAACCAGTAACCTTTAGCACTTGCATTACAATAGACAGGTCCAGATAAAAGCATACTTGTGTGTTAGAACGGGATTTTTAAAAACCCTAAGAAATCCCAAGGAAATACACAGAGTTTTGTTGTTGTACAGCAATAAAAGGCATGATTTCATGGTACAGAGGATGTTTAGAAACGAACCAAAAGCTCCACGGTGAGCAAAGCGTGCCCTTTCTTTCTGGATTGTAGGGATGAGTGTTGTTTTTAATACCTCTAGTACTAGAGTGTGAGCAGTGCAGTGTCTGCTGCTAACGCAGGAGCTGAAAGCAGGTTTTGTTGGCGTTTTACCAGCAAACAAAAAAAAGAAACATCCAATGATTGAAAAGAGCTGGATTGAATGAGGTCATATCTGGCTATCACCTCTTTTTCCAACATATTTTCCATGTAATACTGTACTAGAGTAGACGGCTTGCAATCCGAAGGTTGCGGGTTCAATTCAAGCTTCCCCTGTCACACCCCGATGTGCCCCCCGAGCAAGGCACTTGCCCCAGGTTGCCTATGGGTCTGTGTGTGTCATTGAGAGCGATTGGGTGAACGTGGCTCTAATGTGCTTTAAGTGCTCGGGTCTATATAATTCAGTGCATTTCAATGCAACTATAAATACACCAACTATACCATCCGGGTCAAAAAGCGCATGTTAAATAGAAGCTTGTACCTCTTGCTGACTATCTTGACTGCGTATTGTTGTCCCGTCTTTTTGTGGGTGCAGCGTCGACAGATGGAGAAGCTACCCTCTCCGAGAACGCTGTCCTGCAGGTCCATCTCATAATTCATGTAGAAAGGGGAGTCCTGCATAGAAGAACAGTAGACCCAAACAAGCTGCCTGGTTAAGTTATGAGAGGCATAAGGAACAATCGGCGCAACGTACGTTTTCTAAAGGGTCAGAAATACAATAAACGCAACAAGTTAATTCATCTTCAGGGAGTACTTCACAAAAGCTATTTATTTCAAGTTAGAATTAATTCTGGAGTCCTCATCCCTGTTTTCAATGGAGGTACAGATCATGGAAGGGTTTAATTTATGAAGAAGAGTGGATAAACAGAGAGGCCCTAATCTACAAGGTGGAAGCTCAAAAGGAATATTAACTTACAAAACTAAGCATACAGTAAAATGGAGAATTACGTGATGTGATTGTTCTGAGGGATAGAAAGACGTTCTCCTGTTGTCCAACAAAAAAAAAGAAACCTCACCAAATGCAGCACAATGTAAAAGTATTCACACCTCTTTATATTTTTTTCACATTACAAATATTTCTATGTATTTTGTAGGGACTTTCTATTATAGACCAACACAAAGTTGGGTATATGGATGAAAAAGCTTACATGCCTTTCAAGATTTTCTACAACAAAAAATCATGAAAGTGCAGTGCTTTCACCCCCTTTACTCTGGTAGCCCTAAATAAAATCCAGACTTCAGATGTCACCTCATTAACAAATAGAAACTACTTCAAACACAGCAGATAGGTCGAATAGAAATTAAGGAGAGGTTTAAAGCAGGGTTAAGTTATTATACATCACCCTAAGCTTTATATGCCTACATACATAACGCTGTGTATTAAGCGTTTGCACTGCACTGCACGCCACCCTGAGCACATTACCCCCACCATGAAACATGGTGATGGCAGCATCATGCTGTGGGGATACTTTCCCTGCAGGGAGAGAGAGAAAAACCTATTAAGAAACTGCCAAAGACTTGAGACTGGGTTGGAGGTTCATGTTTCAACAGGACAAAACCCCTATGGATTTAATTTAGGTAATTCTATGTGCTAGAATGGCTTAGTCAAAGTTCATACCTAAATCCAACTGAGAACCTGCAGGATGACCTAAAATGTCACTTTCACAGATGCTCTTTCTCCAATCAAATAGAGCTTGAGCTATTTTACAAAGAAGATTTCTGAAAAATATAAAAAAAAATAGTCCCTACAATGCCAAACCTGGTAGAGAAATACCCCCAAAAGACTAGCAGAAATTACTGAAGGCCTTTTTCAGAAGAAGAGAAAACTGTTCTGGCTTGCTTCCAGTTTACAAACAAAAGGCTAGAAACCTATAAAGCAGAGAAGCTTTATTGGGGTTCTATAAAACCCATACAACAAAGCGGGAGGAAATATGTAGGCTTAAACAAGCTTAAACACATGCCTAAATGTTGGTGAGCCTTAACAAACAAGACTCAAAGTATAGATCTTAAATCCTTGTGTTCCTACTTTCTCCAAAAGCGATATATTGCAAAGGTGCACAAGTGCATTCATAGAAGAGAAACACATTGCTGAATAAACAGGCTAAGGCCTGAACACAGAATCTAAAGTGCAGAGAGTGAAACAAGCAAAGTTTAAAAAAAAAAAAAAAAAAAAGTTAAAGTGGAACACAGAAATAGAGAAAAATCTCATCTGTCTGTGACAGCAGCCATTAGTTTAAGTGTGTTTTTGCTGGGGGATCCAAGTCTGTTCATCTTACCTTCATCATGGCGCTGCGGGCCACGGCGGCGGAGCCGGGCCTCTCAGAGCCCCCACACAGCTGGATGGGGTCGTCCATCACCACATTCCTCTTGAACAGGATGGAGGGGGCCATGAAAGAATACCCCTGCAAGCAGTAACAGAAGAGCTCTGTGTTTACATTTTCCCAAGCCGTTCAAAGAGGAATAAACTGTATGGAGAGAGGAGGAGAAACGCTCTTTACCACTTTTCTAGAAGAAAAGTGCTGGATTTTAACTCGTCAAATCAGTCTGTCAGCTCCACAATGAGGCCGTTTTGGCTCGTCTCTGAGTGACAGCAGCTGTCCAGCTGTTTCTATTGTTAAACCTGTCATTGTGTTGCGTGACTGCTTAATTCCAGCAGTGGGAAGCCCACGGCTTTGAGCTGGCGTTAATCTCCCTCCCTTTTCCTACCCCACCAACACACACACAGCTGTGTGGCGTGCAGTGACAGCAATGGATGGACGGAAGGATGGATGCTGAATGAATGAGATGCCCTAAATTGCCGGGCTTGAATATTTGATTGCTCTGCCGTGAAATTACATCTTGGCACTCTTAATGCAATTTTAATTTTGTTTTGTGAGGCACCACGGGGGAGCAAGTGCACAGTTTAAACTGGGATTGCTGTCGTTATCTCAGAGATTGCTAGGCTTGCAAATTATAAAGACCGCAAAATTTCGGAGTGTGTGAACGGCAGCTGAGAAGGGGAAAAAGCCAAGATGAAGTTGGCAATCAAAGACTGAAGGCGTAACTGAGATAGACGTGGTGATGCTCTCAAAGTGTAACCTTTTATTTCATGAGAGAAGCCCGTTAATGGATCTATTGATCTACCAAGCTCAAGGATCCAGAAGGCAATCAGAGCTGAAATTTCATGCAATACATCAGACAGCTATCAGCTGGCGTGGAGTTGTGGGCCATATTATGGTTCAAAGCTACATCAAAAATAGTCATTCACATCTGTTACTTCAATGAGAGCTGCATATGGCAGCAATTACTTCAATAAAAGACTCTTTAGTCAATTTGAATAC
Organism: Fundulus heteroclitus; assembly: GCF_011125445.2. Lineage (NCBI taxonomy): Eukaryota > Metazoa > Chordata > Actinopteri > Cyprinodontiformes > Fundulidae > Fundulus > Fundulus heteroclitus. Next base: position 23,074,163 of record NC_046379.1, read on the forward strand.
CAATGCACACAGACAGACTCATGTTGACTTACAGCAACCTTTTGAGGACATTCAGAACTTGAATTGATTCTTTCAATTGCAGTGAAGTATGTCAAATATAGTCACAGACAAAAAAAAAAAGTGGGTATATTATAATGCAATTTTTTTCTTGTCCTCCGTGTCAACATTTTACAATGCCTGCAGCTACAGCCCAGACAAACGGGGGCACAGAGCATGCAGAATTAAATGGGATCCCGCGCGGCAACTCAAAGGAATATCTATTTAAGGAAACAGCAGAAACAAGAGTCCTAAAACACGCAGCCTGGCTTGTTTACATCCCATCCTGTTCACCCACCTGGAAAATGCGGTCACAGTTCTGAGGCAGAGCTGCCGGGGAGTAAGTGGGGTCCATTTCTGTGAACTCTTCTGCAAAATTACTGACGTCGAGCTCATCTCGGATGACGGGCTTGAACGGTGCGGGTACCTTCTTTGCCGCCAGATCCTCCCAGTTAATTTTCTACAATGAATAGTAAAAAAAGGAACGACATATTTAGTCTTTGCCACCATTATCATAATAATAATACCTTGCAAACGCATCTACAACCCTTCAACTTCACATTTAGTCATGTTACAACCACAAACTTTAATGTATTTTGGGAGGATCTTTTGACAGACCAGCACAAAGTAGTACAGGATTATGAAGAAGAAAGGTAAACAAAACTTTTTTTTTTTAAATGAAAATCAGTAAAGTTTGGTATGCATTTGTACTGAACATCCCTAATCCAATGCTTTGAATGCTTGAACCACTTTTCATTGCAGTTACAGCTTTATGTCTACACCAGTTTTGCCCAGACACGTCAAGCTCAGTCAAACTGGAGGAAGAGCATCTGTAAACTACAATGTTCTAGTCTTGCTACTAATTCTCATTTGGATTTACTTCTGGCCCTTTTCCCAGGCCGTTATAAGAAAGCAATGGGCTTCCATCTACATCATTCTGTTGTAGCTAGGGCTGTATGTTTGGGGTTGTTGTCCAGCAAGAGGGTGAACCTCCCTCCCAGTCACAAATCTTTTCATCCCCTTACAGGCTTTCCTCCTGGATTGCTCTGAGTTTAGCCCCGTTTGTCTTCCCATCAACTCTGACCAGTTCAAGACCCACCACCGCCACGTTGTGCAGTGCTACTTTCTGTCTCACATATTGCCATGTACGGTGGTTAAAAAGTTACATTTTGGTCTCAACTGACTAAGACATCTTCTTACACATAGCATTCTTCTTCCTACTCCTTTATGGAGTAGGAAGAAGCCCGAGCTGTGAATCACTGCAGCTCCTCCAGACTTGCAATGGACCTCTTGCATGATTCTCTGCTCTCCTCGCCAGGCTCGTTAGTTTAGGTTTGTCGAGGTAGGCTCGCAGTGGTGCCATACTGTTCCATTTGATCATTCTCTCCAATATTGTTTTATGACCAAACTCTGTTTTAAACCTCTGGACAACTATATTCACGACCTGCCTGCAGGGCTCCTTGGTCTTCAAGATGGTCAATATTGTTCTGTAACAAACCTCGAAGGCTTTCAACTGTATTTATACTGAGAATAAATTACACACAGGTCGCTTCATTTATTAATTATGTGACTTCTGAAGCCATTTTCCTTTTTTATGGATATCATAAGTAAAGGGAGTAAAGGAGTTGAACACAAATGCATGACACACTTCATGTGACCATGTGATCCTTTTCCTACCTCTTCACCATTATCACAATTGTAGATCTGACAAATGCAATCTCCCCAAAACAAAAAGGCTTGTGATTAAAATGTGACAAAATGTGAAAAAGTTCAGTTGTATAAAGTCAAAGTAATTTAAACCGGTATTCAAAGCATGTCTTCTCTTTGGCTTTTGATGCCAGTAGAAAGTTGTTAATTGTATGTCTTTCCTGTCTATGTTGTATTTTATCGTTGCTATTTTCACATGGATTTTATTTCAACTTTGAATCATTTAATATTTTATTCTAATGTTTTATTCATTTATTTTAATCCTTATTTTTGTTCAGGACTTTGGTCACTGCCTGCCTGTTTTTAAATTGCTTTATAAATAAAGTTGGCTTGGCTCAGGACAGGCAGCATTGTCTACCTGATAAAACGGGTGTTTCTTCACATTCTCTGCTCCGTTAGGACCGGACCCTAATCTCTTCTTTGGATCCTTGACAAGCAGTCGTTGGATTAGGTCCTTGGCCAGCGGTCCCATGTCTTTGGGGAAAGGAGGGTCCCTTTTGCAAATCCTCCTGTAATGTGAAAGATAAGATACAGTCAGAAACGCAAAGTGTGGATGGCAAATCTGATGCTCCACAAGATGAATCCATACTTGGCAATATCTGAGTGGGAATTTTCATCTCCATCAACAGTGAAGGGCGATCCACCAGTCAGGAGCTCGTACATCAATACACCAAGGCTCCACCAGTCCACTGCCTGGAATGCATGACAGGCCAAAGCCAAGGTTTTGGTTATAAAGGAAATTCATTGAAATAAGACATGGTTCATTTTAATGCATTAAAACCTCAATTTACTTTGTCATGTCCAGAATCCCCTCCTTCAACTATTTCTGGAGCCATGTACTCAATAGTGCCACAGACAGAGAACGCCCTCTCAACCTATAAAAACAACAACAGAAACAGGCCAATCCATCAAAAGAAGCATTTTTAAAAGGCAAGCAGTCATTCTCAAACATCTTAAAAAATCAAAGTCAGTATAGTAGTTTAAACATCTTATTTTACCCCCACCGCCTTCAAAAAATTCAACGTGACACTTCACACAGATGTTTTTGATGTGTTGTCTGTGTAGAGCCTCAGCCAGGCGGGCGTCTTTAGCTCTTCTTTAAGACCTGAAGAGGCTTTTTGACAGATTTGAATGACAAGTGCCTAGCAACATCCCCATCAAGAGTGTCATCAGGCATCTCATGAAATGTCGCTAAATTCTGATGGTGCACACGAGTAGATTAATTTAGCATCATCTTTAGGCAACAAAGGTGTCCAGCTGAAATGAGTGAAAAAAGTTCAAACACAACAATCCCTAATGTCACTAATGGAGAATTTCAAATAAATGTGTTCAAGTAAAACCATAACTGCTTAATAAAAAAACAATTCATGCATAAGAACCAATTCATAAGAACCAATTCATGCTTAATTACACTAGAAAATAGCAGGGGGGAAAAATCTATCTTTAATTTCAGTACATTTAGTTACTAATGCATATACCACCTATTGGAATTTGTTAAATTTTTATTTTAGGCTTATTTTGGTGAAGCATTTGGCTATTGAACAGCTTGTAACAAATCTTATGAAAGCTAGTGTCTTTTAAAACCTACACAAACAAAAAATAAAACATTTATATCAACAAGAAATATTTGTTTTTTTTCTATAAATGCCTTAAATAGCTTCAGACTCAAAACTAACAAACATTTAATCACTTTCAGTGTTTTAATCCTTTAATTGCATATATGCAATATTTACATTGTTATAAAAAAAGGAGTGGAAGGATGAGACTTTCAAGATGATAAGACTGACAGCAGTGGGCAAAGCTAACCAAAAAGTTAGCTTCGTGAACTCATATTGCGTAAATGACAATATTAGCCTTGCTACCGTTAAACAGATGATAAATAAGGTGATTTGAGGAAGCTAACGGCAGCTCTTGCAGGAGAAACAAGAAAAGTTGCTGATGAGAAGCAGACATGGCAACACAGCTGGAAGCCTGGAACACAGTGCTGAGCATTTCTGGAAGTCCCTTTCCCCCTCTGTCATCACTTTTTGACAAGTGTGCAATAAATCATAGATTTTGGGGTTACTTATTGTTGTAACATCAATTATATCAATATTATTATTATATTATATTTAATGTGCACAATTCTCAATTAAAAAGCATAAAAAAAATTGGTTTCATCATTGTTGTGTAAAAATGTGTTTTCCCATGCTTGTTAAATGTCCCTCGTGGATTGCCATAGTGTAGGCACTGGGGAGTCAGTGGTGGCCGTGTTGTATTCAGAAGTCTTAATAAGAGTCCAGCTGAGCCATGCAGTGACCCAACTGATTAAAGGGTTGGAATCACACAGCAGTGCATTGTTTACAGGAAGAAAACAAAACGTGTTTTTTGAGCAATGGGAGCCGACCGCATCATAACAAGAAGAAGAACGGTAAGAAGAAAACAGCACAGCTATCAACAATGTTTTTTTGTGGAGCTGTGACACCCACTGCTTAGAAAAGTCTGTGTGGATGTGTACTCAAAGCCAGGACAGTGACGTAAACGGCAGATGAATATCTTGTGTGATCATAGTTATCGAACTTACAGTTATGAAAACCCAATAAAGTGGACGCTATCTTAGCATGAATGATAATGTGATAATTGAAAAGTTAGCTCCGCAAATATCTGTTTGCAGTTTAGCACGATTGTGGTCTTAGGTAGGTCAAAGATTAGCAACAAAACTTTTTCGGTAAATTTGAGGAGGGCACATAGGTTAAGAAAAAAGTAATATTTCTGGTAGTGATAAATATAACTGAAGCATTTATTTGCATGTCTCATCAGAGACAGGTGTCGGTTTCTTTGAAGCGCTCTTCAAAATGGGAATGACCAGAGAATATGACATTCAAGGAAGGCAGCATGTTGTACTCAGGAAATTGCTGCAGGAAAATAGCTCCTTGCATTAACTTGCCCAAATCTACAGAAAGAGCAACAACCAAAAAGCTTAAAAGAACTGAAGCTGCAAGAAACGAGGCTGGAGGCGTAATCAAACTTATCATGACAGGAAGGAGGAAGTTAAGCTCCCTGTTAAACAACTGCAGCAGAGTGGCATTTTAAGATCACCAAGTCTCCATAACACGCGTTAAATGAAGTGCATAACAGGAGTGCATCAATTAATAACCTAGCACCTCTAACACATAATGATATATATATACCAAGAAGGTCTTCAGGGCACTGGACTCTGATTCTATATAGTTTAATCAGAACGACTTAGGCTTCTGAATAAAACATGTTCACAGTGGATCTCTAGCCACTTCAACTAGAAGCTCCGGACGGCTAGATGCTTCTAGAGTTTATTGTTCATAAGAAGATAATAGAAGCAGTTTTTTTTCGCTGAGCATCAAAGTGTTTGATGATGTCTGTGGTTGTTTTCAGGGACATGCCAGTAAAACAACTTTTGCTATCCTGTGTGTAGTTTGTTAAAAGCTGCAGGGACTTTAACTGGAACAATGTGATTTGGTCAGATCAACCTGAAAGGCTTTTCTGGATAATCGTCCCAGGTGAATCTGGAAAAAATTCTAAGATAAATATGAAGAATTGACCTCTTGATCATTGCTAGGTAGGTTGAAGGACTCGTGATGACGTGGGAACCTTGTGATGGCGAATGGCATCTTGCACCTTTTGAAATAACAGGTTTTGAATCAAATCTGCTGGGCTTCACCAGAAAACTGAAAATGGGTCGCAGATTAATGATCAAAAGCATATGGCCACATCCAAACAGATATGGTTTACCAAACACAAACTCATCCTTCCTCCATGGCCATCACAGTCCCCAGATCTATACTCTGTAGATACCCTGTGTGTGTGTGTTCCAGCCCTCTGAAGTGTTACAGGTGCCGTCTTGTTGGCACAAAAGAGGGTTCTACTAAAATCATCATAAGGAGGCCAAAATGTGTGGAAGGTATGGAGGGTGAGGCATTATTTACTAAAAGACAACAGGAACGGAATCCGATACTCAGTTTCTGCTATGAATACGTGGAGATGAACCATACCTGATCAAACTCTTTACTTAGGCCAAAATCTGTAAGAACTATATGACCATTTGAATCCAGCAGAATATTCTCCAGTTTTAGGTCCCGATAGACAATTCCAAGCTGCAACAAGGAAATAAAGCACAGGTTTAACAGATGACATGGACACACCACAGCATGATGATTCTCTTTCAACTAAAACTACAAGATACCTTATGTAGATGTTCTAGTGCCAAGACGATTTCCCCGCTGTACAGTGCTACTTCTTGCTCCTTGAAGCGCACCCTCTGCACCAAGTGCGTGAAAAGCTCCCCCCCGTTTACATAATCTACAATAAAAGACAACATGTGTCATTTTCTTGAAACTAAAACAGGACTTTACAGGCAGTCTTCTCTGACGCGTCCTAACCAAGAATCAGGTGCAGCTTGGTGTCGGTCTGGAAGGCATAGTGAAGCGTGATGAGGAACGGGGACTGGCGGATGTGCTCCAGCACTTGCCGCTCCGTCCGGGTGTGTTCGGCCGTCTTTGCTTTCTGTACGATGGTCGCCTTCTTCAACACCTTCATGGCGTACAGCTTCCCGGCATCGTGGCCACTCACCTTCCTCACCAAGAACACCTTCCCATACGCTGATGGGTAAAGCAAACACAGAGGGCAACGTTCAGGGTACAGCCTGGGAAGGAACCGATTAGTGCGACATGCCTATTCTTATGAAAACATACAAGCTGCAGGATTGATGCGTTAAATATTTTCTGCTTGTGTTTTATGTTCTGCAGGGAGACGCCCTTCTCACACACGGCGTTCAAGGCGGGACTGCTGAGCCTTCTTTTCACCTTGTTTAACAGAGCAAAATCAACATCTATGTAAAAGGGAGGCACCGCGATGGCTTAACATGCGGCCATAAAAGTAGATACTATTGTTTTCTTTGACTCTGTATCAAGGAAATGTTTAAGTCAATCAATCAAAGAGCTCTACACGGCCGTCATTTTTTCAGCGTGCAGAAAACACGTCCGTATAAGAGGGAAGTCTCCGCCGCTGTGTTTGAGACGATCTCAGCGAGAGAAGGACGTCGAGGCAGAGCTACTCACCTCCTGTGCCCAGAACCTTCAATAGCTCGAAGTTTTCGATTCCCACCCTCTCGATGTGCCCGGTCAGGTTGGCTGCAGTGAAAAGATAAATAAATAAAAATGTAAAATAGCTTTTTTACTAGTATTTCTTGTAGAATTGCAGTTCTTCATGTAAAAATTACTGATGTTTCCAGACTCAACTTTCAAGAGTTCTCAGGTGTCAAAATCTGAAATGTTAAAACTGACTTTGAGTTTACGGTTGACGTTGCTAGTCAGCAGGAACGAAGAAAGAAAGGCGGGACACAAAGGTGGAAGGACAGAATTAGGTAAAGGAAAGACAAAAGGGGGAAAAGTAAAAGAGAACAAAAGGGAGGACATAAGGAGGAAAGAAGAAGGGAAGACTGGAGGGGGGAGGAAATGAATACGTATATACGTTCACAATGAAATCTAGACGGTAGGAGAAAGACAGGAGGAAGGACACACAAGTGAAAGAACACAAGAAAATTTAGAAGGAAAGAACGACACAATGAATGGAGGTTGGACAGAAGGGAGGACGGAAGGATGCAAGAGAGGAAAGAGGAAAGGACATAAGAAAGAAAGGACAAAACAAAGACTACAATGAAGGACTGAAAAAAAAGGGTGTTACGACACATAGAAGGAAGGAAAGACATAAGAAAGAAGGGAAAAGGAAATGTGAATGCGAATTTTTCTTTTTCCAGTTATCAAGACCTGGAAAAACTGAAATCAAGTACAATTTCCAGACCTTCCTGGAATCCTGAGTCAAATCCTCCAGGGATTAAAATTACATTAATGGGAATTTTCTTTTCAGAATCTATAGAAAACATCACACAAATAACTTCTAAAATGCATAAAACACATACCAAAAGAAATTTCACTGATAGCACGTACATATCATAACACACACACAAACATCCTTGCTTCAAGTACTTACTGAGGACCTTGCTTTGACTTTCATTCATTGTCAAACCTTTCTATGGCCTTATCCTGACCCCCACCCTAACCATTACCAGTACATAAATAACCCTTACTTTAACCTAATTGACACCCTTCAAACCCAACTCCTAGCCCCCCATTCATATACACACAAAACACCATTAAAAAAGCAACTTTTTTGGTGAAAGAGAAACATTATTTCAACTTTTCAGGTTTTAGAAGTTAAAGATAAAAGATTAAAATGTTCTTATGCAGTTTTTTTCTGTTCAGGTCTCCTCCCAGACACCATTAACTGAAACAATGAATGAATGAAGCGGATAAGAGAAGCCATTGTAGACCTGAGTTTTTGTTATGCGATTACATAATATAAAGATCATTCCAGTTTAATAAATGCATAAAACTGGAAACTCCAGTTATTTGTAACGTGGGTGAGTACATCAAGAAGCAACATGTTCTATGATGCATTTTTTTTTTTTTTTTTAGCTTTGTAAAGCTTGGGCGCATTTCTACTAAAGAGAAAATACGGAATCAGCCCTACCTCTGTTCAGGAACCTGAAGCACATTTTTATTCTCATGGTCAACATCCATTAAATGTACAGTGATGGGTCAAAACATGCATATCATGCATATTTAGTGTTTTATTTATATTATTAAATACCTATTTAGGCTTTTAAATAACAAATTATCCATCATGTCTGGTACACCAACTGCTTCATGACTAGAAGTTATAAAAGCTGTCCAGAGGAAAGGCTGTCAATTAATCCAGAATAAATGTCTTATATATAATTTGTTACAAAACAAGAAATGCAGTGTTGTCGATATGATTATGCACAAAAGTATTCACACTTTTTCATATTTTGTGACGTTACAACAAACATCAAGATTGTAGAGCATGAGCTACAGATGTGTTTTTCAAAAAGGATTGTAAAGCTTGGTTGCTCATATAAATATGTATATTTAGCTTCTTCAAGCTAAATATACATATTTAGGCCAAGGAACACAGCAGACAGGAGGCAGGAGTACACCTGTGGTGAAGCAGGTTTACAAGACAATATTTCAAGCTTTGAAAGTCTCACGCACTGCGTTCAATGCATCAGCTGAAAATGAGAACGCAAACCTATCACTGCACGGGCATCCAGCTAAATTGACTGGAAAAACTGCAAACATCCACAACTCAGGTGAAATAATCTATTGGCAAGACAACCATGCACAAATCTGGCTTTTCTGGAGGAGTGGCAAGAAGGAAGTCATCTTTGAACGAAAACCAAAAGATGTTAAACTGGCGCTTTGTAGGAAGCCATGGACAGGACACAGCAAACATGTGGAAGGAGGTGCTCTAGTCCTATGTTGAACTGTCTGGCCTACATCTAAAATAGTTTACATTGCGGTAAACACTTGACATCACGCAACATTCCCATGGTAAAACATTATGGCAGCATCATGCTGTGTGGTTTCCTTTCTTCGTTGCAGACGGGAAAGCTGATTAGAGTTGATGGTAGAGAAGAACGATTTTGGAAAATAATCTAATTGTGACTATTTTATCTTAATATTGCAATTGCGATTTATTTGCGATCAATTATTATTTTTTTCAGTTTAATTTATCATGTCTTTTTAAACATATACAAACAACAAATCAATCTGTTTCATCGCTGTGCAGATTAAGCTTAGGTGCTAAAAGAGCCACTGCTTCTCAACTCTGAGCAGAAATAATTGCGTTTTGCCTATGATATATTTCAACCAAAATTGCGATTTGATTTTGACTTTTCTCTGCATTAACCACAAACAACAAAAATGGCCTCTAGATAAAGATTTTTGTAAACAAGGTAGGTTTAAAACAAGAACTTAATGTTTTTATTAATCAGAGTGTTAATTCAAGAGAACATCTTTTAATTGATTTGGACATCAAACCTTGTTGAACATAAAGTGCAACCAACAATCAAGTCTATGTATTAAACTGATTGACCAGTACTTAATGCTAAGGTGAGATTCCTGAAAGTTTCTGGTAAAACAGTATGATTATATAAACTCTAAAACAAATAATAAAATTAGATTATCTCAACATTTTACCGACACCTAAAGGACGTGTCTGATTCACTAATTGTTACATAGCCAAAAATTGCAGACCTCTGCGATTTGGAAATTGCGTTTTTTAAAATAGACTATATTGCAAATCCGATTAATTGTGCAGCCCTAGTTGATGGGAAGGTCAATAGCGGAAAAAGGGCAAAATTTGGCCTTAAACATAGAGTCAGAGCTAGAATGGAATAGTTTACATCAAAGCATGTTTGTGTATTATACTGGGAAGGTCAAAGTCTAGACCAAATTTAATTAGGAATGAGTGGCAAAAGAATCGAAAACTAATGTTCATGGACAATAATTTAAGAAAACAGAGAACACGAGCAGAAAACACCTCAACCTCCTTAATGTAGATCTTAAAAAGTCTGTTTAAACTGTGTATGAAAAATTCTAAAGCAAAAGACAATCCTACTTGCAAATGCAGGCAAACATGCTGGATTAGCTAGCAAAATGTCATTAAGGCAAGTTTATTTGGATAGCATACTTAAGCAACAAGACAATTCAAAGTACTTTTCACGATGAAGACATAGGTATATTGCATTGGCATAAGAAAGGAAAGTACAGAGAAGTTGGACTACAGAATGAAATCAATATTTAAGTTAATAGTTTACCAGTTTAACAACAATAAAACAAATGAGACAACAGCCCCATCTGAATTCATTAAATGTGTAAGCAGCAAGGGATTCTGGGAAATCATCTAAACAACGTCTTCACTACACTGAGATGCACTGAGAATAATATTAATAAACTCCTGAAAAAGTATAAAACAATGTTTCATCTTTAATGGGGTGTCTTGATCATGTTTTCACCATATCTTCAGCTAGTCTATTTGAGGTATTGATGATGAAGCTCGTGGCAAGCTAAAACTAACACCAGCTGTTTCCAGAGTGAACATTTTAGTTTCATCCCTTATTTTGTCTGCATGTACATGACAAACTAAAACCATTTTATACGGTTGTTGTTATTATATAGTTTATAAAGTGTGGCAATTGTTTGGGTTAATTATTTTGTTGTCAGCAGCAAATATATATATATATCTGTCTCATGCTAAGGAGCTAGCGGTAGCACTAGCCCTGCTAGTTAGGAGAAAAAGAGAAACAAGAAGGAAGAGGGTGTGGGGGCACAAAACGCTCAGGTCAAAGGATCAGCTTGGGGAGTTGAGACTTGTTAAAAAGCTCCGTTTCCACAGTGATGCAATCTCAAACCTGTGTCATACCATTGTGCTTCATGGTCCTTCCGGCTGACGGTCGATGGCCCAGTTTCTATTGGCCACGGTGCGGTCAAAGTTAAACATTAGAACTCAGAGTTTAAGCTTTCTTGCAGTTTCTGAGAGTTTGATCCAGATTAGAGGAGCATTAAAAACAAATATTGCATATCCATGTTTGGTTCCATTTCTGAGGCTGCAGATTAGACTTGTACCAGACAACCTGAGTGGTCTGGAAGGTTGACACAACGAAAAGTCTTTAATGTATTTTGGTGACAAGATATTCAGTGATTTATAAACCAACTGCTCAAAATGATTACACAACCACTTTTTAATCAGAGGATAATATAAAGTCATTTAAACTTCTGTAATATTGATCCGGTTGGTTCAGTAGTGGTGGGGCGTGCACCACTCATTCTAAACCAGAACCAGACCAGTAGCTATAAAAGAAAAAAATCAAGGCGGAGGAAACGTGAAAAGGGTCCAAACAAGTGTCTGGTGTGGGATTATTTTATACTGTTTGATGATGACAAGGATGCAAAATGTACTTTATGCAGTTCTGTTTTTAAATATAAACACAGAACAAGCTCATTTAGTTACCAACTAGGTAGCACCATTCAGCCATGCTGCATGGCGGAGCAGCGTCAACTTCTCAACCAACACTTGCTGATGTGCTTGGAAGGTGAGGATATGATGACAGAAAAGCAAAGGGAGTTACGCAAAAATATCTGATAGAAAAATACATTATGCCAAAAGCACGGTTGATGAGGTCTTTCATGAGGAAGTTCTTCACATGTTATTACTATAATAATAATAATAATAATAATAATAATAATAATAATTATTATTATTATTATTATTATTTTCATCTTGTTTCTATTCAGTAACCTAATAGGTTCCTGTTTAGTTGAATTTTATAAGTATGTCTAAGTTTAATAATGTATGAAAAAAAACACAGTTTTTGTTTATTCAGTGAGTATTTAATTCAGGTGGCACAATAAACTGTTGACATACTGTATAATGATCTGCCTCTTTTTAAATGCAGCATATAGTAAAAAATATTTGCCTTTGAGTTATGGAAAGACCCTCTTGATATAAGAGAGAAAATGGCTGCTAATCATTAGTCAGTCGATACGGTCAATCAACTTCAGATTAACTCATTAATCGATAACTTGCAACCCCAGTCTGCAGTTAACTTTATGTTGCCCGCAATATTTTTTAGCATAATTGGTTTGTTGGCGGGTCAGTGTTGGTTTGGGGATGCATATCCATAAAGAGACGCACAGACCTGTACAGTATTAATGATGGCTTCATCCTGATGCTATTAGGTATCGGGGTGAAATCCTTAGACCTATTGTTAAACCCTTTGCAGGTACAGTGGGTCCTGAGTTCCTTCTGGTGCATGATGATGCACAGCCTTATGTGGCAAGAGTATGCAAGCATTTCCTGAAGGATAAAGGAGTTGATACCATTGACTGGCCTCCATGCACCCCAAAATCCAATAGAACATCTCTTGGACATCGCGTTTAAGTCCATCCGACACCACCGGGTTGCAACTCAGACTGTCCAGGAGTTCAGTTATGCCCTAGTTAGAATGTGGGAGGAGATACCCCAGGACACCATCAATCATATTAAAAGGATCATGGCCTGATGTTGTCAGGCATGCATATAAGCACATGGGGCCATACAAACTACTGAGTACCATTTTGAGTTGCTGCAGTGAACTTTCAGCAAATTTGACAAACCATCAGTTTTTCAGTTTCACTTTCTCTGTGACTTTGGACTAAGTCCTTAGTGATTGATAATTTTCATCATATTATAAAGGCGTCCTTTTGTTCCTAATACATTACCCATTCCATATAAGCATGGATATTCAGCATGAGTTTTTTTTCCACAAACGCAATCTGATGTGTTTTCAAAATGTAAGTGTATTTTAAAGTCTGTTGTCTGAGATACAGGGAGGCAGAGTAAGGACTTCAGCCCTGGGGGTTATAGCCTCTGCTTTCTGAGCCTTAGTCAGGATGCGGGCAGCAACGTTCTGGATCAGCTGCAGCTGTCTAATTGACTTTCTTTCGCAGACCTGTGAAGACACTGTTGCAGTAATCAATGCGACTAAAGATAAACACATGGATGAGTTTTTCAAGATCCTGCTGGGACATTAGTCTTTTAATCCCATCACGGAGCTTCAATGAATTCAGCAACGACCGGCAGTTGCTCCACACTTCTTCCTCAGTCACGGTCTCCCAGTACAGCTGACTGAGCATGGCACGCTTTTAGATATGCATGTCCATTGTAGTGAACACATTCCTTCTGTGTCATAATCTCAAAATAGGCGACGGAGCAATTAATACAGCTGATTTGATCTTTTACACCGACTCGCTCTCTTTCTTGTTAGACACAAAACGCACCTCGTAATGTTCAAATGCATCACAACTCGCTTGAAAGCAACAATGCTGTCCTTCAAATTTGAGGTCAGGGATTCTGGTTGCATAACCCCCTTGTCAGGCTCGCCTTGCCAGGGCCAAGTTTGATTTTAGTGGTTATTAATAGACCGACAGAGACGTCCAACCGCACGATGCTTTGCTGCGAGACAAGGGGGAACCTCTTCAAATTACAGGAGGGGAAGGCTCTTAAAAAGAAAAATCTATCTGTACAAAGCGTCTTTGGCTGGTTTTCTAAAAGATCGGCCAGAAAAAAACTTGACGTCTGATCACAAACAACTTCCCACCGCCCATTCCTCATAACAAAAATAAGATATTCTGTGTATTAATTGTGTACACCCTCGTTAAAACCACAGTTGGGTTTATATTTACGCTTCAATCTGTGCTCACGGGGGCTTAGATTTACAATCCAAAGGAAGGCATTAAAACAGGAATCACTGACAGCTCGACACGGTGCATGCTCAAGCCAGTAGTAAACTGGAGTGGGGCACAGTCATGTTGCAGCTTGAACAGAAAGACTGTCATTATAAAACAGATGCAAGTCAAGTGTGAAACTCCAGGCAGCAGTCTTCTGCACTGAATGGCAGTACGCTACACAAGCATTACTGACACATGTCAGCCCTACATGTAAATGCATCTATGACTACTATTGTTGTAAGAGGAAGGAACTTTAAGCTGCAAACGCTTTGGACTATTATAGCTCCTGTCTCACGCTGAATCTCTTATAAAAGTGTGGGGGGGGGGGGGTTTCCCCTTGGCTGTAAGCTGGTCCCTGGCAACAGGCTATGTCAAGGTTTAAAAAGCTGGTTTCAAAACGACTAAAATCTACTTTGTTATTAAGTAATTTCAGGTCATTTATCTGCATGTAACACAGAGTAACACAGCTCAGTCTTTTCCCCATGTGTGAAGGAACACTGCAGCAACAGGCTAAAAGAAGGCTACTCCACGTTATCCTATCTTATAGGAAAGACAAACTCAGCTATCTGGAAATGTTTCTGATCACGTACAACATGGAAAGTCAGAGAGGAGGAAACACTGTTTTTAAAAAAACTGCAGGAGCCAACTGCTGGCTACCTGAGCAAATAGTCCAATAAATAAACCAGCTAACATCAACCGATGACACTCTTGGCTTTAGAACGAGCAGAACTGCATAACTGGGCAATACAGATGGTATTCTGATGTATAGCTAGTTTTATTTCTAAGTTATTGCTTCTACCTATGTACCAAAACCCACATAATAACCCCTCCCCCACTTGTTGCCACAAACTGCCAGTCAGCTGGCTGAAAGAGAGCAAGCAAGGGAAGGGAGCAAGGGTCACGCTGTTTTAAAACTACAGCTTGTAACTTACAAGCATTATGTTTGTTATGCATCCACATTATTATTTTACCTGTATGTTAGATTAGTTTTGGCACAGTCAGAATAACTGTTCAGTCTTTTCCGGTTATGAATAAAACATCCTTGTACACATCCTGGCTTAAAATGTTTGTGCTAATACTGGAGTCACCGTGAATGTGTGGTTTCATCTTACAGTGATTATATATATATATATATATATATATATATATATATATATATATATATATATGGGATTAAGCGGGTCAGAAAATGGATGGATGGATATATATACATATATATAATGTAAACTAAAGATGACAGTGTGTTTAAAGCAATAATAATAATAATAATAATAATTACACCTTTAGCCTTTTATATTATAGCTTTTTATAACTTTTATAGCTTTTTTATTAGCCTTTCTTCGTACATTAGAACCTTCAGCTGTTATTCTGTGAAGAGTTATTAGTACACAAAATTCATGATAGGATATAGCTAAAATAATTTGTCTTGAAGGTGAAGTGTGTTTGAGATACATGATATTATTTTTTATTTATTATTAACTATGATTATTATATGTTATTATTATTGTTATTATTAGTATCAACATCATCTGTTAAAATAGAGCTGATAGTTGTAGTTATACGAATGTCTTAATCATCTATAGAATAAAGGTAGCCAGTCAGTCATCTTATTAGCGCAGCTGCAGTTGCTCAAATGGGACATTAAACGTCATTGCTAACAAATAAGTTAGCGTTAAACTTAGTATAGGCTTGCTGGATAGTCTTATAACACGCTGTTAACTGCCGGTTAAGCTAATTTTATTACCATGGCTGAGAAGGGAGAAGTTACGCTAGCAGCTAGCCGCAGTTTGTAACAGACACGTATAACCACAGTTTGCAGGAGCTTCGGCAGCGTTATTCATTAAAACGGCAGTCGGACATCGTTGGTCTTCTTCTGCTATTCGGAGTAACGTCGACGTTCACGTTAGCGCTTACTTCAAACGCCCAACTGACAGTTGACTCCTCCATGCTAACCTGGAAGCAGGTCTCCCTGTGGCGTCTGTACGCATACAATATATGTGCATGTGTGTGTGTCTGTGTATGTGTATATACATATCCAAAATAAAACATACTGCTTCAAGTTTCAGCAGGCTGACAGGTACTTACCATTTTTCAGCTCATGTTTCACAGTAAACAGGTCACCTTCTCTGGAAGATCCCTCCATTGGGGATGGCATTGTAATTTCGTGTCCCTACTGTTCAGAGCAATTTGAGCTCGCCTTACAGACTAGTTTACGGTATTATCATTCAAAAAACAGAAACGAGTCGCCCACGGCGAGCTTGACGGATAAATAAACCGATTTTTTTCCCCACCAAGCCTGGCCGCGGGGAAGCTCTGGAGGAAGCACTTGCGTCTTCTAGCAGCAAATAACCACGACCACTACCTTCGCAACCAGACCGTCCCTCTTCAGTGATTGGGGTTGCTATGGCACGATCTTGCCTAGGATTGGACGCTTTTGTGGCGGTGACACGAAGTCCCGCCTTCCTCAGATGACAGATGCTGCTTTCAAATACCCCCGTACACTCTAACGCGAAAGGTCAGAACGGGAAAGTTCCAGTTAGAATTTATTATATGAAATAGGTTTATAATAATTGTTTGAACACATTTTTGGAAACAACTTATATTCATTGATTTCTGCAATCTGTAAATCAGTGAAATGTTGCTAGCAACACCAGATTAAACTATTTTAAAAATGGTTCATGTTAGGAGTGAGCAACCTTAGAAATAATCAAGAAAATGCAAGACGGACATTAAATATAAGAATAAATAATGTGCAGTTATTTCTCTTATATATTTCCTGCACGGCTCTAAAATGTTTCACAACACCGGACACAGTGAAAATTGAGCAATAAGGGCAGCTATCATGAAAGGGATCAGTTCCTGTTAGTCGAGGTAAATGCAGTTCCTCTGTACATCTAAATAATCGGAGTATGAAATCAAAATCCTTTTTCTGGTAACATTGATAAATAACAAGTTTGAAAGACATCCCCATATATAAGGGATGTAATAAACCGATTACAAAGCATTGCTTATTTATTAACAAACATATTAAACGCTATCTTCGTCGGCAAATCCCTGCAGTAGATATGCTGATATAGGACTGAATGTTTTTCTATAATCTACGATCTCCTACAAATTATTGTTGAATTGCTACTCTATATTCTATGACAATGTATAAGTACAAAGTAAATAAAGCTGCATCACTGCAGTCATCACTGCATTGCGCAGCCATATGTAATATTCTATTATATTTGTCAAAGCTGACCCAAAGTAAAAGACAAGAACAAAAATACAGCATTAAAATAACTAAAACTTAATATTTCAACCTTTATGTGTGGATGAAATAGTAGCTTGAGAACAGAGTCAAACCAGCTGAATTCTGCTTCCATCGTGTGGCAGGATGTTGCAATTACAACAAATTTGTTGTGAAATAACATAAAAACGCATTCGGTTGCAAAAAAAAATGTATTTTCTTGTTGTTTAAAAATAGTTTATTATTTACTTATATGGCAAATGTTTTAATTGTGCTATAAAAAAAAGATAGTGAAAACGAAAAACAATATAAAAAAACAAATAGTTAAGCAAGACTAAGCATGGAAGGGAGATCAGAAATGTGTAGTTAACGGACACGACGTTGCTTTCGAGGAATTATAAAACACACTTATGTTGATGACAAGGAGAGATGGTGTGGACTAACTATTGTATAGTCATATATTCAAAATCTAGAAGAAATCATGAAAGTTGTAAAAATTGCGATCCCATTGAAAAACAGTATGCAAATAAATTAATGAAAATAGTTTTCTGGCAAAAAAAAAAAAAAAAAGAACCAGAATGATAAAACCAGGCAAATAAATGAATAAATAAAAAATAATAGTGCAAACAAACTTTCTCTAAAACAATGCAAAGTCAAGTGCAGTTAAACTACAGATATAATTTCCTCAACATAAAGTTCAAAGGGGAATAAATAGAGCTAACTGTAAAAAGGCAGCGAAACACCAGCCAATGAACTGCAAGGGTACAAAATAGACCAATGAGATGCTGGGTTTCAGCAGTAGCCAATCGGCTTCTTGTCCGATGGCTCCGTCTCAGGAAGTAGAGTAATGGTACCTTGACAGTGGTGAGCGAGCCCAGTTAGCAGCACTCCTTAGCTCCACACAGACTGACCTCCGCTCCCAACATGGCTGGTGTTCGAGCTCTTGGCGTTCTCTCCCGATTGTCAGCCAGACGATATGCTCTTTTCTCAGGTAGAGTACGCCTACTTTCGGTGATAACCTCTAACCAAAAAAACAGTGCGAATAGTTATGTTACCAATACCAGGCTCTGTCAGGCGTCCCAGTCGAATAATTAGCCTGTCTGACTAGCTGCTAGCTAGCTCGAAAGAAATATGTGGTGTTATGCGATAACACGCTCGTTTTGATAGCCCAACGAAAGTATATCAGTTTGAGCATTTATACAGAAAAGCTATGCAGGCATTATTCTTTATAAACGTCTTTGGTTGAGGTTTTAAACCTTCGCGTAAACCTACCAGAGCGACTTAGCTCAATGCTACGGACTCGTTTGTGGGACTGTAGCGCTTTTTTGAAAGAATATTTGAATCAAATAATAGTGTTTGCAGTTGTATCTGTGTGTCGTTGACGACTTGGGATAGTTTGGAGCTGGATTTTAAACGCTGTGCCATTCATTCGCCATTGTGATGACCAGTGTATGCGGGGTAGGCGGATTATCTAGGTAAAAGGTCATTCTCGCATAGCACGGCTAAAACCATCTGAGGTCGAGGCAGTCAAACCTAAACGTCTCGTAGACGATGCATACATTTATTTTACAAGGACTTTTATAAAGTTGATGGTTATAAAAGTCGGTATTGTTTTGAAGATGTGGCAATTTAATGTCCCTGGGAGAGTCATTCCAGAGTGATCAATAAAGTAGAGTCTAATTCTCATTTGAAAGAACATCAGTTGCAGTTAATAAAAAGATCATGTATGGAGATAAAAAAATGAGAAAGTTTCAGATATGTAAAGTCTAAAATTCTGGTGTCATTTGTTTGCTTTGGTTTGCATTAAAAGGTAAAGGATTGTTGGGGCCGCACAGTGGCCTGGGTGACGCTCTTGGTCTAAATTAAAATTTAAACAGTAAATGGATCAAGATCTGTTTTTATTATTATTATTATTATTATTATTATTATTATTATTATAGGTTGAACAACAATAAAAGGTAAAGCACCAGGCTCCACACTTGTAGCAATACTGCTATTAAAAACAGTCAGGACAGAAGGTCCTACTGTATTAAAAACAAACATGTTTAAAAGGCAAGGGGGAATAGGATCGCTGGGGGAACCAGAAGGTTTCATCTGTGCTCGTATTCATAGAAATTCTCAGTCCCCACAGAGAGCTCCTATCTTAGGCTAAAAAGTCATACTTAGGAGTCTTATCCTAAGAATGATTCAGGCGGAGAGCCACTCTGAGTAAGGAAACTACAGACAGTTTTATCTTGGTGAGGAGGTGTAGTTGACCTTATGACCAGGTGCGACGCTGTCTTTTAAGAGCTGTAATTGGTTGATAGTGCTAAAAGAAAACACACAAATGTGCTCCTGGTTTTTAAAAGGAGAGAAATTAACTGATTAGACTGGATTAAGAAATGTGTGACATGATGCTGAAACTTAGCAAAGTGAAATAATTGTCACACACATCAAAATTTTTCAATGCACCTTATTCACATCCTCATCATCATTTTGATTTGCTTATGTTTACTCGCCATACCGATAATTTTACTACTTTATCTATTTTATATTAATGTGCACTCAGCTCACAGCAGTTTACTGAGATTGCCTGCTTGTATAAAGCGGTTGTATTTGGCAGAACAACCAACATAAAATTGGATAAAAAAAGAATCAAGAGGACCAGCGCCTCTGTCCCACACAGTAAGAGGGGAATAGAGGGGTGTTTACAGGTAAATTGGTCCCTGGATCGTGGTGCATATAGGTGGACTTGAAAGCACAAATCAATGCGGCCTTTTCTCTGCGCGTCTCGGTGCTTTACGCGTCAGCCTGGAACGGGAGAAGAGCTCCGTGAAGCAGTCAAAAGCGAGGAGATGGCATCACACAAGCCAACTTCATATGTCCATTTAGGCTACTGACATCATCATGTACAATACAGCAAATACATTCTCACCTCTTTTATCTTGTCTAGAGCGTGCATTTATGTATATATTTTTCTGCAACTTTTTCCATTTCTTGTAAAAGGCATCAAACATGCGTTTTGTTCTTTTCAGTAGTTGGATTAGATATTAACCACTTAATTGACTCATAAGAGTCATTTATTCAAGCGGCAGGTCAAGGTTTTAAGTAGGAAGTTATATATTTCCATTTAAAAATGACTGAGAATATGAAACAAAATGGCACTCTACTTGCATTTTTTTTTTCAAATTGTATACATTTTTAAAATTACCTTCACAAGTACTGCCAAATGCATTTAATACCATTTTCGGGGTCAAAATGTAATACACAACCCCATTTTTATGAATTATAGCACTATATAAAGACTGAAGCCACAGACTTGTTGAGAGTAGCATTCCTAAAAAAAAAAAAAAAAAAAAAAAAGAAAGAAATTTAAACTATGTTCTCTGTTTCTTTTTCCAGGCGGTACTTTTCGCACCTTCTCAGTAGCTCCTGCCATGCTTGGTAATTAAGTTTTTTTTTTTTTTATATGCACAGCATATGTGAATAATGTCACCTTAGTTCTGTTGAACCAATCCTGCTCGTGTAATTTCAGCCCGAACCCACGTTAATTATGAAGTCAAGAAGGATGTTGCCGTCGTACGGATCAACGACCCAAACTCCAAGGTGGGAACCTTTTTTCAGAATGATTTAAAAGCTCTACGTCTCTTAATTGTGCAGAAGAAATGTGACTTTTGTTTTTTTGCTGTCTTCTTTCTCTACTTGCAGGTTAACACGCTGTCGATTCAGATGCAGAATGAGCTGACGGAAGTGATGAATGAAGTGTGGGCCAACGACGCTGTTCAAAGTGCTGTTCTCATCTCCTCAAAGCCAGGATGCTTCATTGCAGGAGCTGATATTAAGTAAGCGAAATACGTCATGTCTTACTGCTGTTTATGTGGCCTTATTTTGCGGTCTTTTAAACCCGGTGCTGTGGAAATTGTAAAAAAAAAGAATGATGTCTTAACTTGGGTTTTGTTTATGTTCTCCAACCATTTCTGTGTTGGTTTATTTGGGAATAAAAGTAAGTGGGGGAACTGATCGGTGTTTTTTGGTGAGTCTATGGTTTTTGGGAAGCCTTGGGCCACCCATACTGATTTTTAGTAGATTCTGATTTCTGTTCATGATGTTGTTTAAAAAAAAAAAAAAAAAACTGCGTTGTGATCACTTCTTGGCGACGTCTCTGAATGCATTCTGTTCTTTATGATATATTGCTTTGAGAGAAAAAAAACCCAGCAACGTTGTTTTCTTTCCAGTATGATCCAGGCCTGCAACACTGCAGAGGAGGTTACAAAACTCTCCCAGGAAGGCCAGAGGATGTTTGAGCAGATTGAAAAGTCTCCTAAACCTGTTGTTGCTGCCATCAATGGTTCTTGTTTAGGGGGAGGCTTGGAGGTACAAAAAGCAGCTTTAAACCATAAAGGTGTTTTGTGAGGAGAATGGATTATGATGCTGTTTTCTCTTCTGTTTTAGTTCGCCATTGCCTGTCAGTACAGGATTGCTACAAAGAGCAAGAAGACAGTTCTTGGTACTCCTGAAGTAATGCTGGGCCTTCTACCTGGAGCTGGAGGCACACAGAGACTCCCTAAAATGGTCTGTATTACAAATGTTATCTTATTTCTAATTTGCTTCATATTTTATTAGCTCACATACAAGTTAGAATCCATCGGCTGTAGACCACATGAATTTAGTACAATTTTCTTTTAGAGTAAAACAAAACCTCTTGGGCTAAACTGCCTAAAGATTAATCTGGCTAATAGTTATAAACTAAAACATACACATATTCTAACTTTAAAATCAGGAAGTCACATTATACCTCAGCCTATCAGGTCTCTAGTTAAACAGCTACGTCCAGAAATGTCACTTTCTCCTTCACAAGACCTTTACATGTATTTATTTTACTCATTTTAAGCACTTTCAGACACAGGAGTAATCCCATACCAACTATTTAAAGGTCTCAACAAGAATTATTATTCTTTAATTCTAACAAAACAAATATTGGATTGTGTCTAACAAAACAACAGCAATAAAATAAGTGTGATTTTTCTTTCTACAGCTATTTTGAATTGTTTTAATTCCAAAGTAATTTTTCGGATTTGTAACCCATAGGTTGGTCTTCCAAGTGCCTTTGACATGATGCTTACAGGAAGAAACATCAGAGCAGATAAAGCCAAGAAGATGGGGCTTGTCCACCAGCTTGTAGACCCTCTAGGTAAAAATCTGTCACGAGCCACACATGAAAAACCATTTAAGTTTCGTGAAGCATAACTGGCTTTGGGCTTCGCAGGCTTTCACCTGTAACTTTCCATCCCTGCTGTTAGGAAGATGACACTATGTTTTGCCTCATGTTCCAGGACCCGGGCTGAAAGGTCCAGAGGAAAGAACAATGGAGTACTTGGAAGAAATAGCAGTTGAATGTGCCAGAGGGATCGTCAGCAAGAAGATTCCTCTCCAGAAAGAGAAAACCCTGATGCAGAGTAAGTTCTTCTCCATTCATTCGGTGTTTTAAAGCTTTGGTTCGCTTTCATTACAAATATAATCATTAATCTCTGTCAACAGAAATTCAAGACTACGTGATGAGCTACGAGTTTGTCCGCAATCAAATTTATAAAACCGTCCACGGCAAAGTCATGAAGCAGAGCAAGGGACTTTATCCAGCCCCTCTCAAAATCATTGAAGTAAGTGAGATCTTGTTTTTCCACGCAGCAGTTTTCTATATCTTTACATCCACATATATATCTCTAAATTACAGAGTCAAATTAAAGAAATAAAAGTTAGAATTGGATAAGGAATGCACCAACCATGTGACCAATTTTCAAACTGAATGTAACGATCCAACCAAGTGTTACAAATTTCACTCTAGTTTTACTTTAAGAGCTGCAATTAGCAGAAATCCAAATATTGCCCAGAAAATATTTGCATTTTCTGGGCAAACTGAAAATGCATCTGTTGTAAAAATTCTCAGAAAATTATAAAATCTCAGTAGGGGAAAATAAAATAAAGGTTACAGAGCAACTTATCTGTGCACCACCAGAAAAGCACAAATATTCTAAAACCTTTCCGATTGTGAGAGAAGACCATTTATACACGTCGAGCACAACTAAAAGGATTTACAGCATGTCACGCTCCCTTTACATACATAAATGGATCCACCGGTTTTGCTTGGTTGCTATGGAATGCCTCTAGAGGGCAGTCCTGAGTTAGATTCCTAATTCAAAGGCAAGTTACAGGCAATAGCAAACATGGTGCCGGTGGATAAAATCTGGGATACATGCAGTCTTAGAAAGAGACATAAAAGGAGGCATAGCAGTAAATATAGGTGGTCTCTGCATCCATGAAATGCATCGCCGCATCTGGATGGAGCGGTTCCACCAACATCGTCTTCCTCTTTGTCCCTTTGGCTGATTGTATCTAAACTCAGCGTGGCTGCACCAGGGTGGTGGTGTCTCATCCACCCTGGTGCATTATAGCTCCAGACTCCTATTTGTTGTGTTTGGATACGCATTTTAAAGCTCCCTGATGATCGACTAAAATATGCACACAGTGAATGCAGAAGGCTCCATCCATATTTATGTGTTTTATGTTGTGCATGAGTGAAGCTTTAAGACTAACCTCAAACTATGACAAAGCTAAAGATCAGGAGCCTTTTTTTTTCGTCTTAATCCAAGATCTGCTCAAAATAAAGAACAGCTGAGAGATCATTCACTAGAGATCAGGCAGATTTAAAGAGAAAAGGCTGAAGTATCTTAGCTTTCGTTGCATTTCACTGATTTCTTTTTTCCTTTTCAGTGTGTGAAGACTGGAATAGAGCAGGGCCCCACTGCTGGATACTTGGCAGAGTCTCAGGTAAGGTTCGTTTTCCTGCATCCCTGCCACGTTTAGTGCTTGCATCTTTGTTTGCTGAACATCAGATTTCCTCATTTGTCACAGAATTTCGGGCAGTTGGCGAAAACCCCCGAATCCGGCGCCCTGATTGGCCTGTACCACGGCCAAGTGGCGTGCAAGAAGAACCGCTTTGGGACGCCGGAAAGAGAAGTGAAGTAAGTGATTGTGTTTTTCTTTTTTCCCCAGGGATCATTGCTTTGTGTGGGGCAGATGTCACCTGCTCATTGCTGCTTTCTTTTAACCCTTGCTGGAGATGACGTAGCTGTTTCTGCTTCTGTCCAGAACTCTTGCCATTTTGGGAGCAGGTCTGATGGGAGCAGGTGTCGCCCAGGTGACGGTGGACAAAGGCATCCACACAATCCTCAAGGACACCACTGTGGAAGGACTGGCCAGAGGAGAGCAGCAGGTTTACAAAGGGTCGGTGTAATTTCATGTCAGGTAGCCCAGATGGAATGATCTCTAATCCAGCTGTTCTTAAGCTTTTTTTATTTCTTTTTTTTTTTAAACAGGCTCAACGACAAGACCAAGAAGAAGAGCATCACATCCTTTCAGAGGGACTCCATACTGTCCAACTTGACCGGCCAGCTAGATTACAAGGGCTTCGAAAAGGCTGACATGGTCATTGAAGCTGTGTTTGAGGATATTAACATCAAGCATGCCGTCCTGAAGGAGGTTGAAGCCGTAAGTGTGTGGCTGTATTCATTAGTACTTCACCTTTTTTATTTCTCTAACATTATTGTAAAGAATCCTGCAAGGTTTTTATTGATCTTTATCCGTGTGTCTACAGGTGGTCCCCCCTCACTGTATATTTGCAAGCAACACATCTGCTCTTCCCATCAAGGACATCGCTGCTGCCAGCAAAAGACCAGACAAGGTTTGATCTCGGGAATATCATAAACACTCGAGGAAGCATCTTATTTTCACGAACAAAAGCTGAACGATTCTCTCCACCCTCAGGTTATTGGAATGCACTACTTCTCTCCTGTGGACAAGATGCAGCTGCTTGAGATCATAACCACCGATAAGACATCGAAGGACACCACAGCCTCTGCGGTGGCGGTCGGCCTGAAGCAGGGAAAAGTCATCATAGTAGTTGGGGTGAGAACGTTGGTGAAGTTGAGCGGTGATCTTGGGTCAGGTCGCTAATGACTAATATTTATCAACTGTGTCTTTTTAAAGGGTTACACAGTCATTTTATGTTTTAATAAAATAGGTGAAAAATTATCTGTTTCTAAATTTTACCACTCATTCAATTTGAGTTGTATCGCCCCAACGTTTTTCCATTTATCCATCCCTTTGTCCGCATGGCTGTTAATTTCTCCATCTACACTTCAATCCATCAAGGTTTTTTCCATCTTTTTCCCTATCCATTCATCTGTTTGTCTATACATCTCTCCATCTCTTGGCTAGATTGGATGTCAGTCTATCCATCCAGTAGTGCATTCATCCGTCCATCTTTCCTTCTGTCCATACTACGGTTGTCGAGGCTTGAATGAAATCAATACCAGTGATAGTCAGTTCAGAGTTTCCCACAGAAAATGGGCTCATCATGGTGGTTCAGAAAGTCCGCACGCAGCTGTGGGGGGGCGGCCCGCCAGACCAATAATATGCTGGGGAAAACCCTCCAGTTATTGAGGCGCGTATTGCTATCATGGGGAAATTAATTATTGTGATAAATATAATAATTTGTGGAAATTTTAGACTCTATTTGATAACGTTTTGTAAAATGAAAAAAACTGACTGGTTATAAGAATTGACCGCATCCAGTTGCGGTCCCCTCAGGTTCTTTGCCTTTTAAAGATCTGGTGTTCACTACTGTAGCCTCCTGTAGTAATAGAAATACTCTTGAAACAGAACTATACTTTAACGTATATAATCTAAAAGGGCAGAGGGATGTTTACAGCTTCAGTACTGGACTCTCTTACAAAAACAATGTGAGACGGGCAGATTTCCGGACGCGAGGGAGAGTGTCAAACTCTCGGTTACGTCAGTTTATGTAGATCAGCAGAGACTTGCTCAGGATTGATCGGTTCTCCCCATTGCTGTCTTCTGGGATACGTGTTAATACCAGACTGAAAGAGCCTGGCTCCAGGGATACCCACGAGTCCGTTCTGCCCCAAGATAACTGTCCATTTGTTTATACATGCCACATCTGTGAAGTCCCTGGGTTCGTGACTTATCTGCTTGTTTCCCTGGTAACTGCCTTTGCAGCTCAAGCCACTATGATCATATAATCCTTAACACTGGTTGAGATTTTTACCGTTCCTAATTGAAATATTTTTCCACTGTTGGTTCTATGTAATAATTGGTGTATTTCTCTTGGTATCAGTTACTGAGTTGGAAATTTTAATATTGTGACGACCTTAGTCCATCCTCTGATTGTCAGACATTGAATAGTCCATCTAGCTGTCCATTCATTTACCTTGACGAATTAAGTAGTCCTTCTCTTTGTCCATCATAAGTGTTTCTCTCTGATCCATTCATCTGTCATCCTTCTGTCCATCTATAAACCTGCTGTTTCTCCCTCCATTCATCTAACCAGGCATAGTTTTTTTTTTATCTCTTCATTTCTATCTATTCGTCTGTTTGTTCAACATTTTCTTATGTACCAACGCCTGATCACTGTAAAGCTGCGTGCCATAAATTCACAGAAAACTGTTTATCTTTTTTTAAACTTTTGGGGAGGAACAGACCCAGAACTGTGGAACATTGACCTGATAACATGTAACACCTCTGGTAGTAATTATTGCTGTCTTGGTTGACATTTACCAGAAGCATCACTGTTTTCTTCTCAGGATGGACCTGGATTCTACACAACAAGGTGTCTGGCTCCTATGTTGGCTGAAGCCGTAAGAGTACTTCAGGTTAGTAGTATTGCTGTGTAAAACCCAGCTATAGCGTGTCCGTAAAATACTGCTGTGCTTGAGCAAGATACAGAAATGGGTTTATGTTGTTCAGAATCACCATAGCTGTCTTGCATACCATCAAATCTTTGTTCACATGCAGGAAGGTGTCGACCCCAGCAAGCTGGACGCCCTTACAACAAGCTTCGGGTTCCCTGTGGGTGCAGCCACGCTGGCCGATGAAGTCGGTATCGATGTCGCAGCTCACGTGGCTGAGGATCTCGGCAAAGCCTTTGGCTCCCGCTTTGGTGGTGGAAATGTGGAGGTTTTAAAGACCATGGTGGATCAGGGATTTAAAGGTGCAGGCTTTTCATTGTTGGAGTTTTGATTAAATGATGTGCTATTTTTTTATCTTTTTTTTATCTATTTTTACTAACTTATTTGTAAAATTGTTACTTTGAAGGACGGAAATCCGGAAAAGGTTGCTACGTCTACCAGCCAGGTCGCAAAGCCAAAGATGTCAACCCGGAGGTTGGAGACATTCTTAAGAAATTCAGATTGACACCAAATCCTGCTGTGTAAGTGAACCCCCCCCCCCCCCTCCCCGTCTCAAAATGTAAATGCAGGAACACAAGAAATTAAAAAAAATTATCTTTCAGAAAATCTACATATTTTGAGGTGAAATGATTATACCAACAAACAGTCTATTTATCAAGCACTTTTCAGTAACAAGACGATTCCATGTGCATTTTCAATAGAGATGATATTGGGGCCATTTCTGAAACTTAATGTAAGTCTGCTTAATGTCATCCAAAACCAGTTCTGGTGGGATCATTGTGATGTTGGGGCAAGTTTTAACCATCTTTGATTTGAGTTGAGATTAAATGATTATAGAGGCCAGCCTCTTCCTTCATTATAGGGCCCACTTTGTGCAATGCTTCTCAAGGAGTTTAAGAGACCCTGAGCATGATGCTGCCACCACCGTGCCTAGTCGGTTTTCTTGAAATGTTTCTACTTCCTGTTCAAGGTGGAGAGCTAGGGCTTTTTCCTGGACGCAACCTCTCAGTCCAGGGCTGTGAAACTGGTTTCCCAGTGGTCAGTGATGCTAGGGTTTTAGCATCTTCCAGTTAGATATGCTTGCATTTTGCTCGTTCCTTGAGTGTTGCTGACCATAATGAGCAATATTCTGTCATCTAAGTAGGGATGGGTTCTGTGTTCGGTATTTCTAGAGGTACCTACCAAATCCTGTCAGTACTATCTAGTACCGATTCACGTAAAATCAAACGATGCCATGTTTCTGTACCTTAACACATCACTGTGACACTGAGGGAGCGGAAGAGACAGTGTTGCACACATGAGCATCACTCATGTGTGCAACCTCAGTCGGCGCTGGTCTAGTTAAAGCAAGCATGGCTGATAGAAAGCGCTGGCAAGTATGGCTCCACTTTTCAAGATGCGCTGCAGATTACGCTCGCTGCAATATTCCTGACACAAAGTACAAGGCCAGTGGAGGGAATACATCTAATCTGAGGAAGCACCTGGTCAGTGCTGCCACTCTAGTGACTCTGTCGCTATAATTAGCAATTTTTTCAGACCCATCCAGCAACCTTTTTTTTTTTTTTTCACTAAAAAAAGTGACCAGTGAAAAATCTAGCAACTTTCTTCCAGAAAATTCACACCAATCTTCCAGAATCTGGGAACAGCTGTGCGCTCCAACGGGACAATGATCCCAAAAACACATCCTTGTTTTAGAATAGATGAAGCAGGCTAACATGACGCTTCTCAAACAACCCCAACTTGAGTCTTATTGTAAATATTTGACCTATGGTTAAAATGGAGATCTATGTTAGGAAACCAGCTAATGTAGGTGAGCTAGCCATTCTGACAAGACAAGAAGCGTGATTAAACATCCAGCCAGAATGAAAACAAAGTGTTTAGTTTTGTCTGCAACTCGTTTCAACGTATCTTCGGGGAGGATGTATATATTTAATCCTCTGAAGTTTTGAGCCTGTGTGGATTAGAGAAAATCTTCTGTAAATTCAAACTCCATTTTTATGTTCATTAAAATCGTTTGTCATCTGATCAATTCAACAGGAATCTTCCAAGATCCATCTTGTGATCTACCTGTTCTTGCTTGTGAATGTTTTGCAGTTCCTCGGACGCCGATGTGCAGTACCGGCTCGTTTCTCGATTCGTCAACGAGGCGGTGCTGTGCCTGCAGGAGGGCGTCTTGAACAACCCGTTGGAGGGAGACATCGGCGCTGTGTTCGGGCTGGGGTTCCCCCCCTACCTCGGAGGTCAGTTAACCTACATTACTGGAGAAAAGAGCGCCGTTGACCGCGATGGCACTTTTAACGCGTCTTTTATGTAACGCTTCCAGGACCTTTCCGCTTTGTGGACACCTTTGGCGCTGACAAACTGGTGGAGAAGATGAGGAAGTTTGAAGCCGTGTACGGGAATCAGTTCACTCCCTGCCAGCTCCTACTGGATCACGCAAAGGATTCCAGCAAGAAATTTCACAAGTGACCGACTCACCGGTGTGGCCAGTAGCTCCTAACAAACTGCAGTTTGCCACTTGAAATGTGCCTAACGACGATTAACAGGGAGGGTGAACATGCTGACGGCACACTTGGGCTGTTTATTAGGTGCCACCAACCTAAATGGGTGCTATCTGATGGAGAGACTCCTGCAATAATTCCTACATTCATTACAGTTCTAAGGTTTTATTTGTGCTCATTTAAGGAGGTACAAAGTAAAGTTAAGGATCATTTCTGAAGGTTTAATTATTTTCCCTCCTACTGTAGCTGTATTTAACTTGTACTCATTGAATTTTTTTTTTAACAATGAGGAGCTTCTAAAGCTTTCAAAATGGTCATGAACTTGATTGAACACTGGAACTGTTTGAACAGAAGTGGAACGCAACAGACTGCATTGATCATTATTTAGCTGGGTGTACCTAATAAACTGGCCAGTGTGTGCGGGTGGAAGTCTGTTTTAATTCTTTTTTACATGAATGTTCACTTGATATATCAGGGTGTATGGACATTAGTTATTTACACGTTTCATCTGTAAAGACATTTGCCAAGAAGAAACCTTTCCTGCTGCCAAGTGACTTCTCGACTATCAGTGAATGTTAAGGTGCATCATGGATCAGCAAGTGTCTTGTTTTCTTTGTACATTAAAGGTTTCCTTGCTTGGTATGGAGAAATATGTAAATGTGAAGCTTCAATAAAAAAATTCATTGATTGAGTTTTGATTTATGCATATTGAATGTAACCAAACTTTCTCATGGTCAAAGAGCCGCTCGCTTACAGATGAGCACGGATCTAAAGGTGAATTCCTTCAGCGCACAAGTGAAACCCTTGTGACCCTTTAAAGGTTGACACAGATAATTGTTAGGAAACATAATTTTTTTAAATGCTGTAAAAAAAAAAAAAAAAAGGTCAGGCTTTCAAATTTTCTTTGTATCGTATTGATACGTTAGACCAATAAATACAATTTCATCATGTTTTCTGCAGCTTAATTAGTTGCAATTTAATTAACATTCATTTGTATGTTAAACAAATGCAGACTTTGTTGAAGAGCTCGAGATCTCAAACGTTTTTATCAAAAATTATTCATTTAGAGTTATAGGGTTAAGTTACAGACATTCTACCTTTCAAGAGATGAAATTAAAGCTGCTCATGTGAAGAGCAAATAAAAATCTTGAACTACAGTTCTTAAATTTCAGAACCTGAACTTTGCGAGTGAGTAATGGTTAACTTTTTTTCAAGTGGAATAGAATGTGATGTTGAAGAAATCCAGGAATTATTTAATAAATCAATAATGGACTTCAAAACGGTCCTTAATGATCATGCTGAGACACTTATCTGGTTTTATTATGCATAATATGTTTTAGGAGTTTTCTTACTGTGAATTTTGATAATTATGACTTATCTAATTGAAGGTAGAGCTCAGAAAATTTGAATCTTACATAAGTCCAATTAAAAAAAAAAAAATCTAAACAAGGATTTCCTACTGAAAAGTATGTCCAAATACTGGACAGTATGTGTTCTCACTACTTGGTCTGGGTCCTCTTGTATTACTGTAGATTCTAGGCCAGGTTAAGTACAGTAATGGTAATTAAAACAGGTTTGGGCACGATTCCTGCTGGAAAATGACAACCACTGTTCAAAACCTTGTCAGCAGAAAACAGCATAAAATTCTCTGTAATCCGCTGGTAAATGGCTGCACTGACTTTGGACCTTATAAAACAACACGTGGCTCCCTGAATCCGCACAGACTGTGGAAACTTTACAATGGAACACCATGATCTTTAATTCGGTGGCTGTTGGACCTTCATTTGCAAAATGTTATACAAATGTTTTTCTGTTGTCTGAAGGCAGTACTTTGGACTC
This sequence comes from Fundulus heteroclitus, assembly GCF_011125445.2. NCBI lineage: Eukaryota > Metazoa > Chordata > Actinopteri > Cyprinodontiformes > Fundulidae > Fundulus > Fundulus heteroclitus. The sequence continues at coordinate 23,105,364 of NC_046379.1, forward strand.
TTAAAAGGGTTTCACCTCACAATCCTTTAAGGATTACAGCCATGCTTGTTGTGTGTTTGATGTTTTAGACCAGGGATCACCAACCTTCTTCAGACAGAGCTACTTTAATAGTAGCCTACTGTGTGATACGAAGGGGCACATGGACTGATGTTTGAACTAGAAGAGTAATATAAACATGTTTTTAATGCTGTTGTCATTTTGTCTCTATGTAAATACCACTATGATTAAAAAGGAAGAGCAACTGAATAAAACAACATTTTATGCATGTCACTGGAGGGTTGTGCTATTTTTCAACACACCTGAGAGGACCACATATGGTCCTTGGGGGACTACCTGGTGGGCACCATGTTGGTGATCCCTGTTTTAGACCTTTTCATGACGTCAGACAGGTTCCTTTGATGCATTTCTTTCTACATGTTCGATAGTGATCCAGCTCAGGGCAAAGACAGCAAAACAACAGGTTAATCACAGTCGAGTCATGATTTAAGAAGAAGGTGGACGGTTATATGTTAAAATTGGGCCAGGTTGGTTTGAAAATAAATAATAATAAATACAATTATACAACAATAAATGTAAACCTATTGCATGCAAAAACAGAAGAAATGCACTAGGCAGAAAATACTTTTTTGAACGAAATGCCTGAAATAAATCACCTTTTCAATTAGTAGAATATACTTAAGCGTTATGCACCTGTATAGTCTATTATTGAACATGTTAAGCCTTTACAGGGAAAAGTAACGTAGTTGCTTATATATATATATATATATATATATATATATATATATATATATATATATATATATATATATATATATATATATAAATTAAATACGGATTCCTGATAGGCTGTGTGAAATTACGCAAGGTGTATTTCCCATCGCGGGGATGCGATCGGGGGAGAAAATTTCGCTCAAACCCAATTCGCCGCGCAGGTCACATGTCTGCTCTCCATTGTCCGCAGAGCAGGGCGTGTACCGTGTGGGGACGCTGCGTGGGCTGGACTGAGGGCTAGCTGGCTGTTTTTCCTCCTCCTCCTGTATCTTTCCTCCATCGCCGGCTTTTCACCAAAGATGCTCGGGACGGGAGAGGATTCAGCGGCGGAGGCGATGAACAGCGGCGGCTCGGACTGACCTGCCAATGGGGCGTGTCTCGCTTGTTTTGCTGCTGTCATCGCTGCCGCGCCTGCATGGAGGAGAGGAGCAACTCGCTCAGCTCCGGCCGGAGCACGGCTATGTAACTTGGTGAGGATATCAACCGGAAAATAATAATAATAATAAAAAAAAAAAAATGTCTGCTGCCAAACACTGCGAGGCGATCAGGGTGGTGGTGCGCTGCCGGCCGTTCAACAGGAAGGAGGAGACAACGAGGTGTGAGAACATCTTGGAGGTGGATGACAAACTGGGGCAGATCACCGTCAGGAAACCGAAGGCGCCACCTGACGAGCCCATGAAGGTCTTCACCTTTGACTCGGTGTACGGCTGGAACTCGAAGCAGAGGGACATCTACGACGACGCTGTGAGACCTCTGGTGGAGTCCGTGCTCCACGGCTTCAATGGCACCATATTCGCCTACGGCCAGACCGGCACGGGCAAAACCTACACCATGCAGGGGATGTCGAAGGACCCGGAGCACAGGGGCGTCATCCCCAATTCCTTCGAGCACATTTTCACCCAGATATCCAGAAGCCAGAACCAGAAGTATCTGGTGAGGTCGTCCTACCTGGAGGTCTACCAGGAGGAGATCAGGGACCTCCTGTGCAAGGACAACAACAGGAAGCTGGAGCTCAAAGAGAACCCCGACTACGGGGTTTACGTCAAAGACTTGTCGTCGGTGGTGACGAAGAACGCCACCGAGATCGAGCACGTGATGAACCTCGGGAACCAGTCCAGGTCGGTGGGCTTCACCAACATGAACGAGCGCAGCTCCAGGTCCCACGCCATCTTCCTCGTGACCGTGGAGTGCAGCGAGCGGGGCCCGGACGGCGAGGACCACATACGCGTGGGGAAGCTGAACATGGTGGACCTGGCCGGAAGCGAGCGCCAGAGCAAGACGGGCGCAAAGGGGAAGCGGCTGAAGGAAGCAGCCAAGATCAACCTGTCCCTCTCGGCGCTGGGGAACGTCATTTCAGCCCTGGTGGACGGGAAGAGCACCCACGTCCCGTACAGAGACTCCAAGCTCACCCGCCTGCTCCAGGACTCGCTGGGCGGCAACGCCAAGACGGTCATGATCGCAACCGTGGGGCCGGCTCACAAGAGCTTCGACGAAACCCTGGCGACCCTGCGGTACGCCAGCCGAGCCAAGAAGATCAAGAACAAACCTCGGATCAACGAGGACCCCAAAGACGCACTGCTGAGGGAGTTCCAGCAGGAGATCGCACGGCTGAAAGCTCAGCTAGAGGAGCGAGGGATGCTGGCTAAAGAGAGGAGGAAGAGGAGGAGGGACAGCAAGAGACTGAGCAAAAGCATGGCTGGCATGGAGGAGGAGATCTTTTGCCAGAAGGACGGAGACGTATGGAAGACGGCGGAGGAGCCAGACGATGGGAGGCCTTGCCTAATCGAGGCAGGTGACGGTCCAAAAGTTCTGACCTACCAGGGAAGCAGCGAGAAACTGAAGAACTTAAACCTCAACAGGCGAAGCCTGGCGGACGTGCAGTGGGATCAAGACGCGGTGGAGAAGATCCTGGAGAAATACAAGGTGTTTTGTTAAGCCCGACGTCCGACAAGTGAGACGCCAGTTAAACAAAAGAATTAGCATGAATAATTTATCCTGTCTTTGTTCACAGGCCATGGAGAGCAAGTTGCTGGTTGGTGGAAAGACTATAATTGATCACACTAACGAGCAGCAGAAAATGCTGGAGCAGAGGAGGCAGGAGATTGCCGAACAGGTCAGTTCCTGCCGCGTACTTTCACGTAGCCTTTCATTGAAGGAGGGGCGTTTTTGTATTCAGCCTTCCTAATTGCTTGGTTTGCAGATAAGAAGAGAGCGAGAGATCCAGCAGCAGATGATGCTGCAAGACGAGGAGACCTTGGAAATCAAAGAGACGTTCTCCTCCATGCAGCAGGAGGTGGAACACAAGACAAAGAAGCTGAAACGGGTGGGGAGACTCACTCGGTGCACACTGGTGGCACAATCTCTGAAGAAGATGCCTGTTATTCAAATAGTTATCAGCGTCGAAACATCTGTTGGAGACAAATTTAGTCCGTCCAGATGTGCATGGTGTTTGGTTTGCTTGTTGATCTCGCTAACAGTCTTCTTTTTTTTTTTTCTTAATACATTCTTTGCAGCTGTATGCAAAACTCCAGCTGTTGAGAGGCGAGATGAAAGACATCTTCGACGAACACGTCACAACCAGACAAGAGCTCGAGGAGACTCAGGAAGAGCTGACCAGAGAGCTCAAGTACAAGTGAGTAGTGAGCTTCACGTAGCGCTAGGAATCCACACGTTTTCGGATTCAGGCAACAAACTTCGGCGTTCCTTATGATAGGACAGGACTGTGACGGCAAGGGAAGATTACGCTTGGATTTTAAAATATTTTACCGATACCGATCTTGAAAAGCGTGACCTGCGATCAGAGAAGCACCCAAGAGAGCTTAGGTGGGAGAATGTGTAACAACATAACCTCTGGCCTTGGAAGGGTGGCAAGAAGAAAGCCACAGCTGAAAGAAAGCTGTAAGGAAGTCCTGTTTCACCGTTTGGCACAAGTCATGTAGGGGATACATTGTGCATGCAATCATTTCAGACCAAAAACGTGAAGTCTGTAGCCTAAATTTAAAAATGCTTTGTCCTGCGGGACAAACTAACTCTGCACTTCACCCTAAACACACCGTCTCCACAGTAAAGAATCATGTTTTGGGAATGCTTTTGTTCATAAGGGACACGAAACTGGTCAGAGTTGATGGGAAGATAAACAGAGATAAATCGAAGGTCAATTCTGGAAAAAACAAACAAAAAAAAAGCTGAAAACCTGACATCGAAGCGGACGTTCACCTTCCAGCAGGACAATGATCCTGAAAATTCAGCCTGAGGTACGATGGGAAGATTTAGATCGATGGATATCGGTGTGTTAGAACGGCCTAGTCAAAGTCAACCGTAGGCATAGCCCAGACTTGCAGCTGTACATGAGGTTTCTACAAACTGTTTACTCCGAGGTGCTGAATACAATTGCATGCCACACTTTTCACATTTCTATTACAAAAAAATATATTAAAAAAATTGCATCGTTTTCCTTCTACTTAAAAAATTACGCGTTGCTTTTTGTTGCTCAAACACATCACTGAACAGCACACTTCATGTTGAAAACATCTGCGGCTCTGACATGACGTGGAAAAGGTAAAGGAGGATGAACTGCTTTGCAAGGCGCTGTAGAACGGTGGCATTTTGGTGAATTTCACAAGTTATACTCCCTTTGCATACAGCTTGCAGATCTAGGTGCGTATGAAAAAACGTGTACAGGTCTGGGGTCGGGGAAAAAGGCTGACTACATCTCTGCAGACCCTATATACGCTGCACACAAACTGTCTAGACTTTTAACCTTCAGTTCGGCGCTACAGAACGCTCTTAGCTAAAACCAGCCGCCACAGAGACAGTTTGTTCCCCCGGGCTGTCTCTCTGATGAACACTATGAAAACCTCACAGCCTGAGCAGTCAGCTGCGCTGCTATGAAATAGAATGAGATCGTTACACTTTTATAACTCACTGTCTCCCTTTTTCTTTTCTCTACGTTAAAAGCAAACATACCGCTTATCGTGTGCGTTTTGTACCAAATGGCTGTAGGCTGTGAGCGCTGTGACCAAAGTCAGATTGCTGGATTGTGCATCGTCATGCACAATCACGGCAGACTAAAGATGATTTTGATTCAGAGGAAAAAAAATATACTGGATGCGCCGGTTCTGATCATCCAAGCTCCAGTTTGCCAAAGCAAAACACAAAAATTGGGGGAAAAAATTTACTTTTTTTTGTCAGGTCGTGAAATGTCATGAATACTGTGAAAAAGTTACGATTTTGTATACTTTTTGTCAATCATTTCAGAAAGTGAAACTCGTGTACCAGACAGATTCCTTACACACGGAGTAAAACATTTCAAGCCATTATTTCTCGGAATTTTGAAGATTATCATTTAAGGAAATCACCAAATTTTGTCTCCGAAAATTGTAATATTGTGAAAAAAAGGGACGTATTGTAAACCTTTGTTGTCACAACCTAATCAGCTAATTAACTAGATTTTTCTGAGCCTCTGAATGGTCTCTCAGTCTGGGTGAGCAGGCGACACAATCATGGGGAAGACTGCTGACTTGACAGATGTCCAGAATACACCATCACAAGGAGTGGAAGCCAAAAACGGTCATGGCTAAAAACAGCTGGTGCTTCAGATTGCTGGATCCAAGTATGTTCATAGAAAGTTGAGTGGAAGGAAAAACTGTGGTAAGAAAAAGTGCAATGGCAACAGGGATAACCACAGACCTGAGAGGACTGCCAAGCAATATCCAAGATTTTGGGGGAAATGTATAAGGAGTGACCTGAGGCCGCAGTCAGTGCATCAAGAGCTACTACACATAGACAAGTCCTTCACTTGGGCTTCAAGCGTCTTACCTGGGCTAAGGAGAAAAAGAACTGGACTGTTGCTCAATGTCCTAGAGTCTGAAGGAAGAGCAGAGAGGCACAGAATTCATGTTGCTTGAAGTCCAGAGTGAAGTTTCCAGCCAGTGTTTGTGGCACCATGTCACCTGCTGGTGTTGGTCCATTGGGTTTTCTGAAGTCCAGAGTCAATGCAATAACCTCTTGGTTATTTTTGCTGACAAACTTTAGAGAGATGCTAATTTAATTTTGCAGCAGGAGTTGACATCTGTCCATGCTGTCAGCTGTACCCAAAGCTGATTCAATGACCATGGTGTGACTGTGGGTGATTGGTCAGCAAACTGGACCAACCTGAACCCCATGGAGAGTCTGTGGGGTAGTGTGAAGAGGAAGACGAGAGACTCCAGACCCAACAATGCAGATGACCTGAACACCTCAGCCAAACCTCAGGCTGATCGCCTCCATGCCACGCTGCACTGATGCAGTAATCCATGCAACAGGAGCCCAAACAAAGTATTGAGTGCATATAAATGAGTATACTTTTTAGAAGCCGGACATTTGTGTTTAAAATATCCTTATTTATTGATCTTAATAAATATTAAAATTTTCTGAGACACTGGTTTTGGAGTTTTCATGATCTGTAAGCCATTCATTTGGACTGGACTGCAGCCCATGCATTAAATATTTATCTGTTTAAAATCATTTATGAGACATACTGATATGCAATCTTGAATACTGATGTTTACCCCAAGTGATTATTTATTTATTTATTTTTTTTTTTTTACATTCTTGCACCGATTTTTGTCACTCTGAGTGGAAATTTTTTTGTATTTTTGCGTTTTTGCAGATATCTCCTGATCGAGAATTTTATTCCCCCCGAGGAAAAGAACAAGATCATGAACAGGCTGCAGTTTGACAGCGAGGAGGATCAGTGGTGGCTGCAACCAGTTATTCCTTCAGAGAGGTCAGTAAATCAATTTCACATAGATCGCACTACGAACTATTAGGAACTTAGCACCGAATCATGTAGGGCGTGTGAGTTATCTTGCCGAGTGAGTGGGACACAAGTCCAGATCAGCAGCATACCAGTGGTCTTACCATCTGCTGCATAAAGCCATGACGACAGGGTCAGAGCATCCTTAGAACCACTCATGGACTTTCAAGCCACAAGCAAAAGCTAGCTTCTTTAAGATTGCAGCTGGAATAACAATTGTTTAAAACCCCTTAATGAGCCAATTTTATCTTCATCTTCAAGCAGGGTACGACATCTCCTGACAATGTCACAATACAAGGAAAATAAATAGGAATTATCTCCAAATTGATAAGATATCAGTCAAAATGGCACTAGTCTATTATTTTTTTTTCTTCTTTTTTTTAGCAACGTGTCATTAGGACAGCATTAGGAAGACTGTTTTTGTTTCCAGAGGATATTTTCCAAATCTAACCCCATCCTCTCTGATGTATTTTTTTTCTCCCAGTACGCCCACTCAGGTCAAGAGGAGGCCTCTTTCTGCTGTGGGATACAAAAGGCCAATCAGCCAATACGCACAGATGGCCGTTGCCACCGCTACCGGGACCCCATTTAGATACCAGGTCAGTGCTCAGACATTTACACCACAAGGCCAGATGGCCCACAAGGTGCAATCAAGTGATCTTATTTCCACTACCAGGCATCCCTGTGTAGGAAATATGAAGGATGACTGTAGAACTATACACGCATGGAACCGTTTCTTCCATACTTTGCTTGGAAATAACTGGTTTACTGTCACAGCGCAGATAGCTTGATGCTGTTTTAATAGAGATACTCAACAGTGCCCAGTAAAAGTATTAATTATTATTTTTCAAGCAGAAGAAAGGTTATAGGGGTTTTAGAATATTCAACATTTAGAAATGCGGGGCATGCATTTGTGTTCAGATCGCTTTATTCTGAGACCTCGAAATAAATCCCACCTCAGATTCAAACTCTGCTTATTTTAAACAAAATAACTCCATCCTCACTGCAAAACTTGGTGTCAGCATCATGCTGTGGGGATGCTTTTCCTCAGCAGAGTGAGAGAAACTGGTCAGAGTTGATATAAACATATAGATGGGTCTAAGAATAAGCAAAATGGGCGGGGGAAAAAACTCTTAGAGGCTGCAGAAGTCTTGAAACCGGGGAAGAAGTTCACCTTCTGACAAGAAACCAACCCTTAAATGTACAAGAGCAACAGTGGAATAGTTTGGGTCAAAGCATATTCACGTGTCTGAATGTGTCTTGTCCAGACCTAGACTGATCTGGAATCTGTGGCAGGACTTGAAAATTGATGTTCACAGACAATGCATCTGGCTGGGGTGGCATGATCTTGAGCTAATTTCAAAGAAAAAGTGGTCAAAAGAGTTAATCTGTGGGCGTGGTAGAGACATGCGAAGAACTTGCCGTATTAATTAAGGTGAAAGTCGGTTCTACAAAGTGTTGGCTCAGTTGCCTGGAACACGAATCCGTGGCATGCTTCCCCCCATGCTTAGTTTTCCTTTGTCTTCATCATTATCTCGGTCTATCACGTAAAACCCCAAACACTGAAGTTTGTCGTTGCAATGTGACAAAATGTGAAAACAAATCTTAAGGGAAATTCATATTTTTGCAAGGAACTTAAAACAATTCAGTCTGCTCAGATGCGTTTGTCATCCTCTTAACTCTGCGTGTCTAAAATTTCCATTTTAGAAAATTAGCCATGGTCCTTCTCTTCTGTACCTTGACATTAGTGAAAACAGATATAATTGGAATTGACTGTGGTTTTATAATGCCAGCTGTGTTGTTATGTATTCTTACAGGCAGAAAATGTCATGCTGTTGGAATTAGACATGTCCCCGCCAACCATGTTCACCTTGAACCTAAACGGGGAATGCCTGGAGAGAGCCTTCACCCCCAGGCTGGTGCCGGACTTGCCAGTAAATCTGCATGCAAGGGGCGCCTCCTCGCCACGGGTCAGGAAGTCCCAATCCTGGTAAGCGAACGACAGAGACAGATTCATATTTCCTTCGAAATCCTCACTAGAACAATAATACGCAGTATAGCTGAAAGGTTTACTTTTTCATTTTATCACCATGTTCAATACAGCCTGCTCATGGAACAGGTATTAGCCCATGGTGCTGGTGCTAGCCATAAGGGTATTACAATGTTTAATATTTGTAGGGTAAATTATTTAAAGTGAATCACAGTTTCTAAGTCCTACACATGTTGATATACTGTAAATAACAAACTATATAAGTATTGCATTGATGTTGCTGTTGAAGTTAACGCTGGTTTTGTTCTTCTGTGGGACCGCAGGTACCTGGCACCACAAGCGGCATCAGTCACAACATCCACATCCTCCACTCTTCTGACATCAGAACCTCAGAGCTGCTCCACCTTTCAGAGGCAAAGACCGTCCTCCGCGGCGTACCTGTCTCTGGGAGGACCACTTCAAACCAGCCCCTGATTTGTGTTCTGTCGCATACTGCTGGCCTTAGTTCCCGATGGGCCCCGGTTAGACACATTATTCATTGATTTTAAAACAGAGTTCATTAGAAAAAGTTATCTTTTATTTTGGGTAAATAACAAGTGGAACAATTCAACTGCAAATATTCAGTGAAGGGTTTTTATTTATTTTTTGGAGCATGGGCTTCTTTTCCAGTCATAACTAAGCTTTGTTTTATCTGACTAAGGGATTTTTTTTCCTCCAATGTAGCATTTCTTGCAGTCATGATAAAAATGTAAGTGCTTTTATGCTTAATCTTAGATCAACAACATCGGATGCCTGTCATTTTGAAGAATGTTATTTTTTTGTTCATCCACAGTGACAACTTGGGATTTAGAATAATATGTCTATAATGTACTCGTAACGCCGCCTATCAAAAGTGGTTATATGAATCCAGCAAATACGATTGTGCAGCAGGAAGAGTTATTTTAACCTGTCAGATTTCAGAAGAGTCAGCTGACCTATACAGGGATCAGAAGCCCCATCCATAGAAATAGAACGGAATGCAAAGTTTTCAGCTTATGATGTACAGTTAAATCAAATTACACTGAAGATGATGGAGGCATTGACCCATAATTCAAATATTTAACTACAACGTAACTGCCACAATGACATATAATTACAATGCTATGTTGTTTGATCAGTAAATCTATGCCATAAAGTAGATTCAATGTGTGAAGAACCAAGTGCATCTACGATCATTCATCAGAAAAGACAGGTAGTAACCATGTGTCGCAAATTAAATGCAACAAAATAGCTTGTCCTCTGTTATTCATATCATATTTCCAAGCAATTAGGTATGTTTCTACCACACTGCCCGAGTGGAAAGTTGTAACCTTAAAGGAATAATTGTTGCTATTGTCCATCCTAAGACAGATGCAAAGACATGTCCTTCCCAAATGACACGTCTGAATATCCCACTAAACATCTGGAACAATATCTGTTGGCTGTGTAACAACTGTGAAGCACGGTGGTGGAGGGGTGGTGATGTGGGCTTGCTTGTTGATATCGCATCGTAAGTGTGAAAACTGGCATCAGCACAACCTGTAAAACATCTGGAACAAAGAATATTCTGTCTTTACCTGCTCCAAAAAATAATTATTATTGTGCACCTTTCAGTCACCCAGCTACTCTTAGTATCAATATTTTCAAGAATCATACAATTCTTCTGCATTCTGCTTTAGTACGTTTGCTCATCTAGGATTTTAGTAAATATTTAGACCCACCAAGCACCACAGGTTGTTTTTTTTTTTTTTTAATCTATGCTTACTTAAAATCCTAGAATTGAAAGTCTATACACTTACATGATTGTACACAAAAGAAAAAGCGACCATGTCTTTGCCACACACATCAAAGCCGATTGAACGGGTGATAATCATAATTTAGCCCATGTGCTTAATGATGTTTTGCTGCGTTTTCTGGCTACTGTGATTGTGAACCAAAAATGTGAAGAAAGCTTGCAGTGCTGTCTTGATTAGCTGCCTTACTTTTTCATGATTGCGAAGAGTCAACTTGCGTACATATCAAAATAAACACCAAATAGTCTTGAACTGCCTGTTTTTTTTTTATTTTTTTATTTTTATTCAAAGGTTTGTATTGCTCACCTCTAATGAGTCTCGTCGTAATTGCAAGTGCCAGGCGTTTGAAGCCACTAGACCATAAATCACAGAACATGTCATGGTCTGTTTTTCTATTGATAATCAAGTAATCGAGATAAGATCTGCACAACCAAAGTACTTCCCTGCTCTCTTGCCTCTGATTACATCATAAGGCAGATCAAACTGATCAGCTTTTTTCTGAATATTTTGGATCTTTCCGCTCTAGTCTCCTGCCATCAATGAAATGCCTCCATCAAAGGTTTTTGGTTATGTTCTGTAGGGTTGCAGAGAAATGAACGAGCCGCATTTGTGGATATTGCATGGGTTTTGACTTTGCAACATTAAAGGAAGTGATTAGTGACGTCTAGAGTGACAAAATGAGTGAAACGAAATATAATAAAATAAAAACGTCCTTAAATATACATATTTTAATATAACACTGGAAATAAATCAACTAAATGGACACATATATCAATATGGTTCCATAATTGGATGTGAAGTTTATTCAAATTAAACTGTTTTGATCGGGTAACCTTCACAGTAAATCTATTTCAGACAAGTTTTCTTGACTTGAGCAGTGTTGGCTCACTGATTTTGACCAGTTGGGCTGCCGGATAAAATGCATTTGATCATGTGCAATAATTAGATGTGATTTTAGATCAAACGGTGATCAAATACAGATTTATTATTTTGGCCCCAACCACCATCATCTGCTCTGTTTTGGGCTGTTAGGAACATGCTTTGCACTAAGGTAATACTGTGGGCTTACTCAACTCATCATGTCATGTGCATGTTCTGGACAACTGGCAAGCATAGTGGCCAAAGAGGGAGTGGCCACTAGTGCAAGGACTAATGACTGCTTTCATGATTTTATTTGGCTGACTATTTAACAATAGGGAGGCATTTAATGTAACTGCTTATGGAGTTGTTTAATGTTCACAAAGTTACGATCCTGCTAAGCGTGTATGGATTTGCACTGAAACGTAGACTCTCTCCAAGGTTCTTGAGCTTGCCAAAATACTGTAGAGCAGGGGTCACCAACATGGTGACCGAGGTCACCAAGTAGTTCCCGAGGACCCCATGTGGTGCCCATGAGCCTTTTCTAAAAAAAAAAAAAAAAAGCACAATCCACCAATAAGCTGCATCTAAAAGTTTATTTTATTGCGTAACTCTTCCTATTTATTCACATTTGCATTTACATAGATTTTAAAATGACAAAGTATGAAAAATATGTTTGTTTTACAGAAATTTAAGGTGAACTCTGAATCTTCCTGTTCAAATGTCCGTAATGGTATCCCTTCATATGACACAACACCAATGAAGTTGCCCTCAGTTTCAAAAAGGCCTGACCCCTGCTGTAGAGGTTTTATCACCTGGCTAGAATATTTCTGTTTGTGTTGTTTATTTTTATTATTCAATATTTATTATGTAATTTAAAAAGAATTCACACATTCAAGACCTATCCATAATATTTATTATTAATTAATTCTTTTTTTTTTTTTTTTTTTTGCAAGATTACATCACTTATTAAGGATTTATTTTTGTATGGACTTGCGGCACCGCCTGGACTTCATATAATCAAAAGGACCAGACCAGACAACAATACTCAAAATCTGTTTGAAGCTCTTCATTGTTTTCAAATGACAGCTCCTGTCAGGATCAGCAGGAGCGGGGCTGGAAAAATCCCTCAGTAAAATCCAGCTTAGTTTTATTGTGTGTCTAAGAGCAAACACAAGCGGGAAACTTGAGGACTCGGGATGACAGCCACTTACTGTACACGGATGACGTTTCCCAGCGGTCACGTGACTCTTTACAGTAAGTCCAACATGGCAGATGGAGTAGGTCTTGCACGGTGACTAAAAGCAACATTTCAGCTGAAGCGGCCGAACCAAACTCCGCTCCACCGCGGTACATCCACGATGAGGGAGAGACAGAAGAAAAAGAAGGGGAGGACGTGGGCGGAAGCCGCTAAAACGGTATTCTTGGCTGTTTGTTCCTTCCGTTTGTTGTGGTTGTTTTCCTTGAACGCTCCCACTTGTTCAACTGTGTTGATGAGTTCATGACCTGCTGGTGGACACCAAATGTTGCGTACGCCGCGCGAGGCCTGTTGTGTTGACGGTCCAATGGCGGCGGGCTGCTGCTGTCACAAGCAGGGGAACTTACTTTCTGCCTGCCTTCTCCGAGGAGAAATGCAGCTTTGTTAATGTAACCTCGGTGCACCCAAGCACGCCTCTGAACCCGCCGCTGGCGTTTCATGCAAATAGCTGGACTGACAAATCCTCATCGGCTTGATTCGGATAGAGTAAGCACGAAGTGAGCACGTCAAGGGTGTGTTAGCCAGGTTAGCGGTGGCTAGCTCGTGCTAGGCTCGACAACTAGTTTGATTAGGTCTGGGGAGAATAAAATAAAGTTGGTCCTTTTTTTAAATAACCATAGTGGTTTTTACTGTTATTTTTCTGTCTTTTTAATTGGTGCCAGTCATTTTACTGCATGCCAACATGTCCAACGAGTCGTTAGCTTTCAGGCTAGTTGGACTAGCTTAGCATGCTAAGAAGTACTTAAAACATTAAAACTCTCAGAATAATGTCACAATTAAAACCCCTTACTGAGTTGTTGGGATCGTCATAGTCCATTGATATATGAGCTTCACCCTCAGTTAGTGTTTTTTTTAAAGAAATACAGGTAACTGGCAGCAAATAAATTGTTTTAATAACTTAAATTACCAAAATATAATGTTGCTGCAGGTTATAGTAGTATGGGAACCACAAAGTTGTTGAATGTAAAAGGCTGCAAAATGCGGTCAGTTTCACACTGACATAGAGGCAGTGCCCAAAACAAAAGTGTTCCACCCCTTGAACTTTTCAAGCTGCAAGGACAAACCTGTGTGTATTTGTAAAATTTGAGCAAATAATTGGTGGTTTTATAGGTAATTTATTTTTTACATGTATAAATCTCTGCAATAAACTGGCAACCTATCCAGGGTGTACAGCGCCTCTCACCCATTGACAGCTGGAGATAGGCAGCAGCTACCCCTCCCTACCCCAACAGGGATAGACTGTTAGAAAATGGATGGATGTATAAATCTGAAAAGTGTGGCATGCATTTGTATGCTGACCCCCTGGCAGTATCACGTTTTGCTGCACTTAACAGTGGCAAGGGTCTGCAAGCTCTGCGCATTCAGAGAAATAAAATGTTGCACATTGTTCTTTGGAGAACGGCTCAAACTCAGTCATATTGGATGGAGAACATCTGTGAATATCACAGTTCTGGTCAGGTCAAGTTCTCTTGAAAGAGAAAAACATTTTACAAGGCGGACTGCTGAAGGATGCTACATGCTAGCTATCGCTACTAGCTAATGCTGATCAGCTAATGCTGATTTTTTTTTTTTTTTTTTTTAGAACAACTAGAAGTTGGTAAAACTCTATTATCCGCCACAGTGCAGTAGGAAAGCTTGTGGGCGACATAAGCCAATGCTGCCTGTTTACATATTAGCTTCACAGAGAGTGCAATGATTGGCTGGTGTCAGGATGAGTTCTCCTGTCGAGCTGTGCTTCCACTCTGTTCTGTAACACAAACTAACACAGGAACATGTTATTCAACAAGCGTCTCAGTCGTCCAATAAATAGTAAAACAACCAAGCAAACTTTCACTCCCCCTCCCGCCTTAGTTCTCTGTTTAGTTGTAAAGCTACTGGAGGCTAATGTGGCTAATAGTAACACAGGTAATGGTGGATCCAGGCTGAAACTGACAATTAGAGCAAGAAAACAATAAGGAACCTGTAGCAACCTACCCGGCTGCTGTAGTTAAACACTAAAGAAAGTGTTATGGAAAACTACCAGACAGGCAGAAATTGTGCTGGGCTGCTGCTGAATACATTTGCATAGCGCAGATCCTTGTTCACACTGGGAACGTATGATTTGTATGCGGCATATCAGGCACAAGTGGAAGCACTGAGAAGCATGCTAAAGATGAGCAATTCTAATAAAACAAAATAATTGCATGCCCGCATCAAAGGTGCATGAATCCATAAAGGATATTAACATTTCTATCATTAGTGTTATCTGGTCTGCTGTTTTGCTAAACAAGGAAGTGACACTTAAATTATATTTCTCTAAATTACAGCTGAATTGTCCCCTACTTATTCATTGTGCCCTATTTGAGGGAAGTTAAAGTTAAGTTTGTCTTACTGTATGTAATCATATTTTTTTTGTTTGAACCAGAAACAACCCTGTGCCTTTTAAAAAAAAAAAAAAAAAAAAAAAAAAAAAAAAGTTGCCACGGTTTTAAAATTGGTATCAGGTATTGAGTTTTTCTTAGTATTGGTATTAGATTTTAGTATCGTGACCACCTGCAGGCCGTGCATTCTCGCCCAGCTAACCGATCTACTCCCCACTAAGTCAGCCATGCAGCTTCTCCTCCATAAAAAGCTGTTTTCCTCCATAGCGCATGAAGCCAACATTGCCGTTTCCTTTCCTAGAGCAAGAGAAGCTGCAGCAAACGTGCAAGCAGCCATTCTCAGACCGGCTTAGCATATTGTACATTGACCTTGTATACATCTGAAAGATGAAAACCCTGTTACCCACTGAAGTTGGTTAATGCTGTCTACACAGCTTAATGATGTGTAGAAAAGGCAAATTATTCAAATATAAACATGTTGAAAGAAAAAAAAAAGACTATTTTTGCATAAGGTAGTAAATAGCCTTGTGGGTAAAACTCTATATAAACTTGAAAGTGAAAAGTGTTCATGGGTTTTACCCTAAGAGCTCAGAATGAGTTCACACCTCTTTGTATATCCATGCTGTATTCAGCCATTACCATTTCAACAAGACCTAGTACTTAAACACTCAAGAACACAGTCAAGCCCCAAATTATTCACGTGCCTGGAATTAATTAAAAATAATGATCACTCACCCCTTTATTTGAAAAAAAAAAGCAAATCAAAAAAGAACAAAATAAAATTTTCTTTTATAGAAATATAGCAATAAAAACAGTATATAAGTAACTTCATATATAAACAATAGGCTAAAACACTATCTTGAATAAAAATCATGTTGTAGGAGAGAGGGATATCAACATTGATAGGACAGAAAATAATTAAAAACACTAAATATACTATAAAAAACTCTATAAAATAATCCAAACTGCAATCCAAACTGCATTTATACAGTTTTTTTTATATGATCAATTTTAACCAAAAAAATTAAATATAGACATATAATCTTATAAATATGTACATGGACTGATCGTCCAAGAGTTTGAGCTCATCAACAGAGATGGATCATCTAAATACCAAAGTAACCCTGTAAACGCTTGGTTAGTGATGATAACAAGGCTTTGATTACTCTGTCTATAAAGTTTATACTGCTAATTATATATATATAATATATATATAATTTATAATGTGCTGAAGTATATATATATATATATATATATATATATATATATATATATATATATATATATATATATATATATATATATATATATATAATGCATTTTTTTTTCTCCAATTTGTCCATTTTTGTCTAAATGAAAATTATTTTCAATCTAATCTAATCTGCCAAGGGTATGAATAATTCTGGGCATAATCGTACAAATACATACCAAAGTATGTAACAGTTGGTTTTTGGTTAATTTCTTCTGGTAGTTGAGTATTATGTTTAATTAAAACAATTTAAAAAGTGGTCAAATCTTGCATGTTTTTTTTTTCCTGAAGCTTTTGAATTAACGCCATATTTAAAATTTATTTTGGGTCTGATTAGGCCTGGGCCTTTTATTGTATAATTTTATCGTTATAAAAAATGTCTTATGATAAGAATTTGGGTTTATCTTGACAGCGATAAATTCCTATTAACAATGTCTAAGAGCATCAATAAATGTCAATAAAGTCCAAAATATAATTAAATATTAAAAAGTTACTGTGTGCTGTTAAGTGATTAAAAAAAAATCCCATTTCTTCATTTAACAGTTGTCCTGATGAAAATGTATTTTGTTTTAATATACGTTAAATGTGTTTTTAAAGGTCAGTGTTTGTGCTTATGGGACTGTAATTAACATGAAGTAAAAAAAAAGAAAGTTACCTAAAAAGACTACAAGAAACTGGCAGTAGTCTTTTATAATAATTTTATCGTGATAAAATTTAAAGTCTATATCACCCAGCCCAGGGTCTGATTTCTGTTACAGCCCGTTTACTTTAATTCACAAAAGATTATTGATTCTGAGCCAATAAAATAGCAGCAAGCTATTTACTGATTAAGAAGCTGCTCTACTTTATTATGTTTGGTGTTTATAGTTATTTGTTTTGTGTGTGTTTTATTATTTTAGGTTTTAGAGAAGTATCCTAATACCCCCATGAGCCATAAAGAGATCCTGCAGGTGATCCAAAGAGAGAGGCTGAAAGAAATCAGGTAAAGCACCGTTCATAGAGGCATTTGTACATTAAAAGGCAGCACCATGCCTGGCTCTCTCTTAATTCTTTCTCATGTTTTTTTTTTTGTTTTTTCCTGTTCATATTCACAACTAGTTTACTCAATAACTGTATTGGTTTCTTTTTGTTTCATTGTCACTGTTTTCATCCAGAAGGTAAGAACAGAAAAAGACCCCCCCCCCTTAACCCAACCCCACCCACCCCATCTAAACAACCTCACTGCATTCCCATATTTGTTCAGATTTATCTTTTGCATGTTGATGATAACATGTAGCAAAGGGAACACGGTACTCAACTCACTTATTTTTAGTTTACAACCATATAGCCACCTGCCGCTGCTGCAAAAACCTAAAAAAATTATATATAATTGTAAAAAAAAAAAGAAAAAAAAACAGATGAAGTTTTATGGGCAGCTTGTATTGATCTTTTGTTTCCCCAATAAATGTGACATAAAATCTTTCTTAATCTTTGCTTATTTCTATCTTCCCCCCCGCTCAGCGTACTAATTTATCATGCGAGTTAGCGTTGCAAAAACGCAGGTTGTAAGATAGTATTAATTACTTTGAATTTCTTACATGAATAATTACTATTTAGATTGCTCACTGTACACGATGTGGATTTTTATGTCAGAAAAGTGTGATCCTCGTAACGCGAGTTGCTCAAATTCAACCAACCGATCCCACGAGAAACGCGGGGCAGATATCCTCCCCTGACCTGTTGGTGATCCGAACTGTCACGAGACCCTGTGCATGACAACTCTGTGTCCTCAGATGTTTGATCAACCTTTATCTCGTTTTTAAACCTGCTACCTGACGTATTTAACGTTGCGTTACGCTTGTGGTTTTTATTTTTCTCTCATCTCCCAGTGGAACGTCGCCGCTGGCATGTCTGAACGCTATGCTGCACACAAACTCTCGCGGTGAGGAGGGGATCTTCTACAAAGTCCCAGGCAGAATGGGAGTCTACACGTTAAAGGTTAGTTAAGACACAAACCGCCTTGCAGAACGGTCCAAATCTCATATCTGGCCAGCGGTCAGACAGCCGTGCGCGTTTATACCCTAGAGACGCTCGCTCTAACAAGCACCCCAACGTCGCTGCGCGCTCGGATTGCTGTCTGCGTGCTGAAGTTGGTGGCACAAAAATAACGCCATAACCCTCCCGCCAAAAGAGCGACAGCGCCTTTTTTTTAAACACACGCATTAAAGGTGCCATGACATCGCTGTAGTTGATATTGCTGCATATGTAAATTATGCAAAGAATTTTATTAAAAAAACTGTGAGCTTGTTGTTTTGTCAGGCCGAATGTCCCTCCTCAGTACACTGCCAAAACAGAACTAAAAATAAGTTAAATTTTCTTAAAATAAGTGTATTTGTCCTTGATTTGAGCAGGTAAATAAGACTATTTGCCAATGGAATAAGATTTTTCCTCTTAAAATAGGAACAATTCATCTCCATCATCTTATTTCAAGTGCAGGATGTCTAATTATCTTATTTTAGGGGTAAAGATACTCATTCCATTGGCAAATAATCTTATTTACTGGCTCAAATCGAGGACAAATACACTAACTTTTAAGAAAATTTTACTTGTTTTTGCAGTGTAAAAGGGTTGGGTGTGGTAATGACATGCAGCTCTACCTAGCTGACTTCTCTCTGATTGGTTATACCACTCTGATTGGCTACAGCTCTGATTGGCTACCACTGGAGAGCTGAGGGCCGCGGTGCTCTACCCACAGCAGCAGAGTGCTTCAGAACCTGCTCATACGTTTCACACAAGACAGCGTTTACAATAATAACCTCACGGGTAATGACGGCGTTGTGGTCGCCACCCTCAGTGTCGGTACAGAAGTTTCTTTCAAAGTCAGTTGGTTCGAAAACCCCCGACTTGAATTTATTGCAGTAAATGGCGCTGAACACATGAACTTAACAGAGTCTCGTATTGGGCCGCGGTCAGGTGGTTTTAGGTTGGATGTTGGATATTCACACTCCTGCATTCGGCGGGAAGAGCGGATCCAGATAACGTGGAAGTATTTATGTTTCACTTTTATGCAAAAGTGACAGATGATTGTCATTTCTTCATTGTTCAGCTGGTGTGTTACAACAGAAAAGGACACTTTTTTTCTCCTTTTTTTCCCTTTTTTTCTTTTTTTTCTCTCTCTTTAAAAAAAAAAGACACATTTATTGATGTGAGGTCGGCTCGTGTTTGATTATTTGAACATACCGAGAACATTTGCCTAAGATGAGGATAATCACGTCTTTGTAAAGTGTGTTCATATAAACATTAAGGCTCGATTAACCACGGCTCCACGGTCATTTCCAGATGTCCAATTAAAACACTATTAGCCAAACGTTCTGTCTGCTGAAAACAAAAATCCACCTTCCTGGAAAACAGTTGTATGATTTTTTTTTTTTTTTTTTTTTCTTGTGAAACACATTTATTTTGCGACGTAGACCCACATTAATTGGGTCATCTGAATCAGATCCCACATGTGATCAAATAAACACAGAATCAAGCAATGGCCAAAATTAGCTTTAACTCTGGCAGATCTGGTTAAAGAGATTTTCATTAGAACAAGAAGCAGGCAGGAGACGAGGCATGTTTATAACAACTGTTAGACAGATGGAGACTGGAAGATAAAGATAGGAAGGTGTAGGGAGACGGATAAAAAGAGAGACAGGTGGATAAATCAGAGAAAGACGGAGAGAGTCTGCTCAAATAGAGCTGCATCCTACGATAGTAATGACCCCCCATTCCTTGGGGAAACACTGATATGTTGTAGAATCAGCGAGTCTGTGCAGTTTTTCATTTAAACCCTCTGGGATCCACATCATCAGTTTGTTGGGCCGTGTTTATTAGGGGTGCGACGGTTCATGTAGGTCTTGTTACGCATACATTGTTTCTGTGGTCACATTTCAGCACGGGTAAGTACAATAGGAAGAAGGAAAGATTAAAAAAAAAAAAAAAAAAAAAAAGGAAGATAACCTCCAAGAAAACAGAAAACCAAACCAGTGTTGTTGGTGACGAAGCTCTCAGGCAGCCTGGAACAGGCAGAATGTGTCGGTAAGGCGGGCGTCGATAGATGCTGCCTACCATGCTGGAGAGGCGATAACCAGACGATGATTTTATGATTGTTTAGGGGAAACTAGTGCAAGAAAACA
The DNA here is from genome assembly GCF_011125445.2 of Fundulus heteroclitus. Lineage (NCBI taxonomy): Eukaryota > Metazoa > Chordata > Actinopteri > Cyprinodontiformes > Fundulidae > Fundulus > Fundulus heteroclitus. The sequence goes on from NC_046379.1 coordinate 23,125,615, forward strand.
CTGAAAAGGCTACATTTTGCTTTCAGACTGTAACAAACAGAATGAAGGTTTCATAAATATGAAACCATAACTTTGGTTTTGAGCCAACAGGACGCTCTGGAGTTTTAATCTCGTTGGCAGCTAATGGTTAGCCAGTGGCAGCAGACGTGCTGAAGTGCTTACAAACCGTTTTGCATATCCTCTGTCACTGCTTCTTTTTCTATTGACAACCAAAAGTACTGCCACATGAATCGTTGAAAAAATCACGGAGGCTTTTTGAATGCTTTTGTACACTGCAAAAAGGGAACTAAAAGTAAGTAAAAATTTCTAGAAATTTGTCTATTTTTCATTTGAGCAGGTAAATAAGACTATTTGCCAATGGGATTAGTAGTTCTACCCCTAAAATAAGATAATTAGATATTCTGCACTTGAAAAATTATGCTGGAGATGAATTGTTCCTACTTTAAGTTCAAAAATCTTATTCCATTGGCAAATAATCTTATTTAACTGCTCAAATCAAGTGGGGGAACCACATTACGACAGGACTATGTTCCCCATAAGGCTTATTGGTCTTCAAAACGTTATATATAATTATATTTTCACCTGATAATGTAATCATATAAAGGTCCTAAGAACTGTAGGGGATATAAACGAGTACCAGACACGCTCTCAGAGCAGTCATCAAGCTTTCTAAATGGTTGCAGCTCTTTTCTCAATGAAATGTCCAGCCCTGTAAGAATGCAGTGGAGGTTCTTGGTTCTCCCCCTAAATAGGGTTTGGTTAAATGAGATTAGTTTGGCCTGCACTCACGTCAGGCTCGTCACATACTCCATGAACTCCATCCACGATCGCCTTCATTTGAACACACTCATGCCGTGAATGAGCCATTTTTCTCATATCAAAAACTGCAACTACAAACAATTTTTTTGTTTTACTTGAATGTGAAAGTAAGATATCTTGACTGAAGATGCGATCGATCAGACAAATAACCGATAGCTGATGTGAATGTTGTGTTTTTTTTTTAATTTTATTTGTAGATAACTCCTGACTTCTCTTCTCAGCGGTGTTTAGCTTCTTCCTCTGCGTCTGTTGGGTGACCGTGACTTCTTGTGTTTTGCCGCAGAAGGACATCTCAGAGGTGGTGAAGAAGCTGTCCGAGGAGGGCTCTGACGAGAGCAGCGACAATCTATCCGACTCCCGAAGCTCCGAGAACAGCGGCGCCGTTCCCCCGGAGGGCAGGAGAGGAAGGTGGATGCGAAGAGGTACTTTTTATGCCCCAGCAGATCAATTTCACGATGTTTTTTTTTCTCTCAGTTGAACTGAATTTGGAAGATTCACACGCAAAAACGAATATTTTTACTACATCCAGGAGCGCCTTTTAATTGTTGCTCATAAAAGAACAGCAGCTCTTGTTGGTGCTCAATACCCGCCTGGCAGGAATAAAGGAAGTATCAAGAGAAAGCATATCCAGATTGTCACGCAGCTCTTTATTCACTGATTTTTTAGCTGATTGGGTAGTGGGATGTGTTTTGTCAGTGAGCGTTAACGCCTCTTCTCAGCTGTTAGCAAGCCTAGTTGCACAAACACAGGAAGCCAGCTGCAATGACTGCAGTCAAGCTGAAGGAACGTGGCGCCTCCAGAAAGTCAGATTAAGTCGTCGTGTGTTTGTGGAATACACTGAGCGCCCAACATGATAGCGAAAGGTGGGTTTACTTTTCAACGTGAGTCACCCACAGAGCGGTCCGCCTTCACCAGCAGACTGGATTTACGGCCGTTTCTCCTCGTCTGGCTACCTCGCTGCTGTATTCCAGTGCCTGTTTGATCTGTATGTTAATGCGAGTCGGTGTAAGTTTGAAGAGAGCGTTTTTTTTTGTTTGTTAGGTGGTGATTATTTTGTGTTTATTATCTGCTACTTGGAACGTTTTCGGTTGAAACAGGAAGCAGAGTTTTCTCAGCGTGACCCGTGACCACTTCCTCATTGCGAGCGAGTGCGAAGCTGCCATGAAATGAGCGACGTTTACAGTTTGAGCAGGAGATCTGATGGCTCGTTACTGGGCTGACGCCTTTAAAGAAGTCCAGTGCTGGGAGTGTAGAAAAGCTGTTCACTTGTGTGACAAAAGGGGGGCTTAATAGAGCTCCTGCTGAGACGTTCCGCCCCTTTTTCATGAAGCGATAACTTAGACGGGTAATGTTATCTCCTTTTGTGCAACGGACAGGTTTCAGTTTCGCCAAAACAATAAAGCCCAGCTTGACTGTTTGCATACTCCCCTCAGGAAAGGAGTTTTTCACCTTTTTTTTCTGTTTCATAGTCCCCTCCAAGCTGCTGCAGTCGCAGCCGTCGTCTCCGCAGCCGCAGTGCTCATCGCCTCCCGTCTCCTCTAGTAAACTCATCTCCCCCTCACAGAAACACAGCAAGAAAGCACTCAAACAGGTATGTTTTTTTTTTTTTCTTTAATTTGATTTTTAAATCCTGTTACAGTGCGGTTAGCTTGCTTCCCATCAGCGCATATGTGTATTACTTGATCCTGGCTGCCACACCCTCTTATTTACGCCGCCCCACTCCTCAAAGCGCACATACATCCTGGTTCAGCATTTCAACATATTTATCGAACTGTCCTGGTCTTATTGAATCAGTTTGAAGCCCTAAAGTTTTAATGGTGGTCTTTATTAACGTTTCACTAGATTCACCTAATTGTTTTAGCATGATGCAAGGGCTTGCAAAAAATACCAAAAAGTGTGTTGTTGTTTTTTTTCACATTTTGTCACATTACAACCTCCTGACTGACTGGTTTGTAGTGCCACCTCACAGCTGAAGGTTTTTGGGCTATTTTCCTACCAGCTTTTGTACATCTCTGGACAGAACATCTGTCAGGAGTCTTGCCACTGATTCTGCACTAAATGCACTAAGGTCTGGACTTTAACTAGGCCACTTTTAACACGCGGGTGTGCTTTGATCCAAACCATTTTTTTGTAAGTCTGAATGCATGCCGGCTGTTCTCCTGATGGAAGGTGAACGTCTGAGCCAGTCTCAGTCTTTTAGCAGGTTTTCTTCAACACCTCCCCTGGATTTGGATCTATCCTTCTTTCCGTCAGCTCTGACTGGCTTCTGCATCCCTTTTGAAGAACATCACGATGCTGCCAAACCGTGTTTCCCGATGGAGACGCTTAGCCCAGATTGATGTGCCGTGTTAGTTTCCACCCCACATAGCGTTAAGCATGTAGGCCAGAAAATTCAGTGCTCTTCACATCTGGCCAGGGCACCTTCTTCCTCATGCTTTTTTTGGACTTTTTATGGCTTTTGTTATGAATTATGAATTGTGAGTGAACAGTTGTCCTCCAACCTGAGCCGTGTATCTCTGCAGCTCCTCATGAGTTACAATGCGCCTCTCTCCTGTTGCTCTGATTAATGCTCTCCATCTGCTTTGGTGATTGGCTGTCTTGGTAGGTTTTGCTGTTGGACCGTAGTTTTTCCATTTTCTGCTCGATGCATTGAGCAGAGCTCTGGAAGATGTTCAAAGCTTGTGTGGATATTGCTTTATAATCTAACCCTGCTTTAAGCATCTCTGCTAATGTTGCCCCTGGAATGAGCTGAATTAAACTTCAAGAGATTAAACTTCAAACTTGAATTTTCCTTGCTCCATATGACTTCTTGGGGGAATTGTTTTAATGTGATGCAGGGATATCAGCTTAAATTGGGCAAATACAAATGCATACCCTACTTCACAGATTTGTACTTTAAAAACCTTTTCAAAAGAATGGATCTTTCCACTTCCCCACTGTGAACTATTTTGTGTTGATCAACATAAATCCAAGTCTTTTTAAAGAGTAATTGGACAAGATTTGAAAAAGATTCAGGATGTAAATGCCTTAGCCAGGCATTTAATTTCAGTCAACTTCAGCCGGCTCGCTAATATTTCCACACTCAGATTTGTCTTTTTCTTTTTGCAAAAGATTGTTGTGTACGGAGATCATGGCAAGGTATCAGATGTGCGTTGCATTGGTACTATGCCTTGTTAACGTTATGAATTTGAAAATAAATACACTTCATTGAGTTTACAGACGACTTCTGCCTCTGTTGTACAACTTATGTTGTATTGTTGTAAGGTTAGGCCCTGCAGGAAAAGTTGCAAGAACACTTGAAATTGCAAGCATTTTCATTTTCATCTTACACTGTTTGGCATTTGTTTCTTCTTTTGCTTCTTTGATAGGCGCTGAAGCAGCAGCAGCAAAGAAATCAGCGCAGACAGGGTGGCATGCCAGCCATCTCCAGTTCGAGGCTGCTACTAAAGACCATCAAAGACATGGCAGAAAACATTACAACAAAAACTGGTAGGTTGCAACCGTCAACCAGTTACGTACAACACCAATTGATAGCAATGTGCTACATCCTTTTTGTGCTCCTTTTGCACTATATTTAATTTTATAAAATAACTCATTTTCAATACTCGTGGTGATGCTGCTCTTCAGTGTTGTCACAGGTATAAAATGGCTCAATACTTTAGAGAGTAACAACTAATAGCCCAGTCACAGCAGTGTACGTGTGTGTGTGTGTGTGTGTGTGTGTGTGTGTGTGTTGGACTTCCATGCCGTCCAAATATTTTTGGCATTAACCTGCATATATTCACTGCTGATTTGTGATTCATGCCACTCAAATATGACGGCGTTAAATTTAGCGAGTACCTATGATTTGACCACTTGGTGGCACGCCGTATACTTTGAATAGAACGTCGAAGGTTTAGCCTGAGATATGTCCGTTTTCCTTTATTCCCTGCTCGACTCAGCTCTGTTTGATGCTGTCTGGGTCGTTTTCTATACCAATGGAGTACCACCTCAACGTGGGTGGGGTTGTCATAGCAAGGCGGCCTGGAAAGAGGACTTGTACACGACAAACCACCTAGTAGTTCCACCTTGCAAAAAATGCCTGCATCTCGCCGTTGGAGCATGCTTTTGATTTCAGTGTTTTCTTTTTCTTAATGCGCTTAGGCTTTGTTTTTAAAATCGCTGGTTTGATTCTTTTAACTAAGTCGCTCTCCTGACTCAGTGGGTGATGCCAACCCCCCAGCCAGCAAGTGAGACCGGCAGTCTTCTTACGTCACATTTTCAGCTGAACTCGGCTCGCCTGAGTAGAAACTAAAAAAGGAGCTGGTACCGAGCGAGCACCAGCTCCTAATGGAAAACTCTTAAAAAATTAGAAACACTGGCTGTTTTTACATGCACAAAATTTCACAATCTTTAAAAAACAAGAAATAATCGGATTGTACCGTTTATATGGGCACACAATCAATTAATCCGATCATAATGAGCGTTTATATGCGCTTTGCTTTATTCAAAATAGAACCACTCAAGCATGCACAGTTATCAAGTTTCCCTAAAAAAACACAGATGAAGAAGAACTTCCGTCTTTGCTAAAAAATAGAAAATAGCAAACAAAGCAGTATTATACAAGTTTGTTTTTCTTTCGAGCACCCAGGCTGGACTTTCACCAGCTTCTAATTACGGTTGAGGCGTTACTGAATATATAGCAGTTTTGAGCTTGTTTAACATTTTGAACAGAAAGTTTGTATCAGGAGTGCTGACAGCTTTGCTTCCCGACGTATTTCCGCCACTCACCAACATGGAAATACATCACGTTTTATGACGGGCGCACATGCGCACTCTGGCCAGTTTGCCTCATTCAGAATAACTCGATCCTGACGGCCGTTTACGTGCATGTTGATGGGATTATCAATCGGCATAAACCACCCCTCTCATTTGGATTAAAGTTACATTTTGATTGAGCTTAATCCAAACACAATATTTGGATTATCTCGTTTACACGACGCATTTTTATTCCGATTACTTTTGTTCATGTAAACGTAGCTACTCTGACTGCAGCTTCACTGTTAGTTGTCCTGCAGATTCACAAAGCTTCTCTATGTTTTGTCCAAGCAGAGATGTGCCACCCTGTTGTACCCAGAAAAGTCCCCCAAAGGTCTGGTCGTCTCAACACAGGTAGGTCAAACAAAAGGTGTTATATAAACTAGGATTAGTAGTTTTTGGGTGATGTAGTTGTTCTTTTGGGGTGGCTATGTTTTAATAAGCAGAAAAATGGCCCTCGATTGACTAATTGGCCCAATAAGGGTACTACTATAATAATTTTTATGCTGTTGAAGATCTTTACCAAATATACCACGCCCACGTGACCAAACTGGTTCGTCTGTGGTCACAGAGAGCTTAGCACTTAGTAATATATGGATCAGAAGATGCTATGTGACTGATGGATTAAAACATTTAAATTGGATATTTTTTTTTTTTTATCCATATAATGGAAAAAATGTATTTTCATTATTTGGATAAGTGGATAACCGGTTCAAACTACTAAATGCACCCAAACGGCCACGCTGCAACAGAAAAACGGAGCAAAAAAAAATGCTGCAATCACAAAAAATAGGATTATGCACACTCCAAAACACAGACAAAAACAATTTGGGGAAAAAAAATGCAAAAAATAAAATAAAAATGCTGCAAGGACCAAATAAAGGTTAAAAAAGCTGCAACTTCACCCTAAAAACGGAAGAGCGCCAGACTACTAGGGGGAGTAAGACACCAAGTGATTTGGGAGCAGGCCATCAGTAAAGACATCAAGGCAGTGGTCTCAAACGTATCCTCAGGACCGGTGTCCTGTAACTTTTAGATGTTTCTCTTGCCCTACACACCTGAATCAAATGGCTAAACTACATCACTAGCACGGAGTCGAGCTCTGCTAATGATCTCACGCTGGAGTCAGGCGTGTTCGTATAAAAGGTGCAGGAAGCGGTATGAGACCGCTGCATCAACAGAATCCTCAGAAGACAGTTGGAGGCAGGAAAGAAAATTTACGTTTTCATTCAGATCGGGGTTTTTTTTGCATGTTGTGGATGTAGTCTTTATCAATATTACAGCACATTGGCCTATTCACATAATTTTAGCGTTCTGATCTTGATCTATTCCCATTACTCCCCCTAGTGGTGTGGCGCACTTCCATGTTTTTAGAATGAATTTTTTTACATGGTGTTTTCAGGACTTGCAGCACATTTCATTTTGCTTCTGTTTCCTGTGATTGTAGCATTTTTCTTTTGCAGCGTTTTTCTGTCTCAATTGTTTTTTTGCGTTTGTGTGTTTCGGGAGTTTGCATCGCTCATGTATGTGCAGCACTCTTGGCCGTTTGTGGCGCGCTTGCACCTGCCGGCCACCACACTTCAGTGACGGGAAACAAGTTTATAACTATTTCTTTAACATTTAATTACAGTAATTATGCGTTTTGTGTATTGATAAAAATCCATTGCATTGGTAGAAAAAAAAGACTTTTGCAAACAAACCACCTAAGATGCCGATTGTTACTGTTTTGCTGAATTTCTCCTGTGTCACATCTATGTCCTGTTTTGTGTTAAAAGGGCAAATAAAGCGCACACGGTGTAAAATAGACGTGGAAACGCCAGACTCTATTTTGGTTAACACCAACCTGAGAGCACTCATCAACAAGCACACCTTCTCAGTCCTGCCTCCTGACTGCCAGCAGAAGTTGGTCAAGCTCCTGCCTGAAGTCGACCGCCAGGTGGCTTTCACATTATACGTCCTCTTTTTACCTCTGTTGCGTTGACAGTCACTAAATGCATAAAGTGTCATACTGCAGCAAATCTGTGGTCCAGCTAGTCAAACTCTGACATAATGTTATTATGTAAGGCAGAAGTTTTGTTCAAAGCCCTGAATGTAGTTTACTGACTCTTGAATGTGCAGTCAACGTTCCAATGCAGTGATGGTAATTATTAAAAGATTAGTCATCGCTTTGTGCCTCTTCTCTGCAGGCTTGCTTGGACGGCCTTCTGAAGGTCACAAGCTCGGCTTTGAACAACGAATTCTTTGCATCGGCGGCACAGTCTTGGAAGGAGAGGCTGGCTGAAGGTTAGTTGCTTGGCGCCCAGTTGACAACAGCATTCATTTCTCATATAAAGAAAGAGAAAAAAAAAAATCAGTCTCCAAGGTGAGCCTGTGATGCTTTTTCTTTTTCTAAAATAAAATAAACCTTTTCTCCTTTTGTAGGGGAGTTCACGCCCGAGCTGCAGCTCCGAATGCGTCAGGAAATTGAGAAGGAAAAGAAAGTTGAGCACTGGAAGGAGGCTTTCTTCGAAAATTATTACGGGGAAAAGTAGGTTCTCTTATACAAGTGGAGTTGTTCACAATTATGTAATTATCACATCCAGACTAGGTTTGATTGCTTGGAAAATGTCTTTGTTATGAAGCCTAGATCAAGACCGTACGGCCACACCGATCCAGGTCATTTAAGAAAAGTACCAGCCGATGCTAATTCCTAATCCCATACCAGGATTCTTAAAGTACCGACTTGCACATAAGGTGCTGAATATACAGTAAAGTTCTTCACCCCAGGAGAAGGCATGGGCCAAGTCTACGATACACCAAGGTTTTTTTTTGAAGAAAATAGGGTTTTGTTGTTGCTGCGCACTGCCTGTCAGCTGGTTGAAGAAAACAGCACCAACCAAAGACCGACTTGATTATTTGCAGCTTGTAGTGCTTTTTAAATTCAAGAGAAAAACAGAGCATGATATTTGCCACAATAAACCCTAGGTTTCAGACTGAAAAAGACCAATACAGTAAGCGTTATTATGAATGAGTTATACTATCCTGGCAGCAGTGGCAATAAATGTTGCTTTTCTGTTATTATTGAATACACTGGGGTCATAGAAGGTAGTCTTTGCACCCCTCAGATCATAGTTTTACAAGAAACATGCAACCAGGAACGGCTCCACCAAAGATCACTTTCTTTCCTTTCACATCATACAACTCGACTGGCGACAACGTTTGCCTTGTGGGGGTTCAGGTCATGGAGCCAGGGCCGCCAAAGAGGCGTGGCACACAACTCTCGGCATTCATCTCACACAGCACTAAGCTCTAAATCAGGATCCTCCATTCCAGCAAAGGTTGCTGTGTGGCATATTATCATCATCATCAGATTCTGCTGATTAACACGTTACTCGGGTCACATGGGGACATCAGAGGATGACATGATGTCTCTGTTCTGTGCTCAGCATCAAACTGAGGAGCTGCTGCTGATGCCTTTGCTTTTTATACCTTATACCCGTTCCACAGTACTGCTTTATTGTAACCATTAAGGTTAGCCGGTTATGTCTACCTCCTCAAGTGGATCAGGATTTCAGAAAGCTGGGCTAAGGGATATCCAGAGTAACCTCTGCGGTAAATTCCTGCATACACTGGCTTTTCCGTTTCAGAAAGCCTGGAAACCTTTATCCTGACTTCTAATTATGACAACAAATTACTCCATGATACAACCTTGCTTTGTAGCAGGGTTGTTTGGGTTAACTCTGAGTTTTCCTACTTATTACCTGAGATCTGCACAAGGAAGTGTCGGAAAAGGCAGGTCCTTTTCTGGAGGAGCCTGTATGCTGGAGCGCAAATACGCCTCAGAAATCTCTGTCAGGAGAGGCTGATCAGACAACGATTAAATGTCTTTATCATTTCTGGATTCATATATTTTCAAGCGTTACTGTTTTTCGCCACTGTCATTGATTTAATCTTAATATTCTCAGCCGCACATCGCTCTTATAGCACAACGAGGGGATGCACTAAGTTTCTTTGTGCTGCTCTTCGTTTTTATGCCAGCGGCAGGTTTTTATTAACATAGGAGATGCATAAAATCCTTCAGTGGCAGCTTTATGTCGCACTCTCAGGAATGGTACTGTTGCACTCAGAGTTTAATGGTGTTTTATAGTCAGAGACCCACAAGATTAATAAAAGAATTATGCAGAATGAAAGTAATTTATTTTGTATCAAATTTTGAGACTTCCAGCTCTAATTTTCCATTCATATAGTTTTAGGTTTCATTGGCTGCATCACACTCACAATCCTAAAATCCTAATTACACTCGCGGGAAAAGCTTCTTATTTCCTGCCGTTTCCATGGTGAATCACGTTATCTGTATTTCATTGATGAGGGCTGCTTTGATGTTTGTGTTCAACTCAGGGTTGGTTGGACGCTGAGTTTAGTTACCTGACTGATATCACCTGTTCTGAAACCAAAATGCTGAGTATGATGGAGTGAGGTAGAACTACTCAGAGCAGCTTTTTACTCAGGGTAGATCGGCCGTTCCTTCTGAAACGGGGCCCTGGGGTGAAAGTGTTGGTGGCTCGGTTTAAAACCATATTCTAACCTTTCAGTTGTGAGGTGTAATAAACACATGTAGATTACAGCATGAAAGGTTGATATGAAATTCTTTCTTATTGCTGTCTGAGCGCTTTAGATGCTTTCTAAGTGCTTTTTGTCATCTTACTCAGAGAGTTAGCCTCTTTGAGCACCACCTCGAGCAGTAGTCAAGATGCAGAGAGCGGCAGCTCATCTGCTTATATTTTCTTTTAAGCGCTTCAAAGTGCAGATATGCTAACAACCCTGGTTGACTTCTACGGTGCGGCTGACAGTCAGCACACTTCTGCCTGCTTTTTCAAAGAAACCTTGACCTGTGGTAGGATATAAGGCTGGGTAATATATTGAGAGTGTAAAAATATCGAGAGTTTTTAAAAAGAGATATAAGATGAGTTTATATCATTCGTATATTGCGTTATAATTATATTTTTATATATTCCAGAAGGTTATATTTCATTCGTTTCTTATATTTATCTAAAGCTGAGCCCGTGAGACATTTGGGATAAAGCTTTGATTCAGAGATACCGTTTTATAATTACTTCATGTAAAGCAAAACCTATTCAGATGAAGACTGTATGTCAGCATTCAGACTTAAAGTATTGAGATATTTTTGGTTTCATGATGCCCAGCCCTAGTCGGATGTTATTAACATGGCTAATAGCCTAATTGCACTATTAGATAGCTATTTGATAAATATTTCTTTTCCTGAAAGAAATCAGTCATTAACTGGAATCTATTGGAAACCCAAAGTATAGTTTTAGTACAAGTTTTATGGCATAAATAACATTGAGGAAGACCATTATTGACACTCTTTACAAGGACGATTGAACGCCACAAAGGCTCATTGGTGCTGAAACTGTCTGTTTTAGAGTAAAAGGACAAAAATGTGGTAGAGAAAGGTGAACATCCTCTTAAAGATGGGCTTTAAGAGGATTCCAAAGTAAAGCCCCTTCAGAAGTTTTAAGACGACTCCCAGGGCGTGTACTGCAGCTGCAGTCAGTGCTACATGAGCCACAACACAGACTTCTCCAGGACGTGCTCACTATGCCGAATCCTAGACTGCGTCAGAGGTGTCCTAACTGGGCTGGGGACGAGAAGGACCGGGCTGTTGCTAAGTGCTCCAAAGTCCTTCTTCCACAGCATAATCAATTGTGCATTTCATTCCAAAACCAAGGTGGTCTCCATTAGTATTCAAATAGTCAGAAACTGAATTTTGGGTTTTCATTAGCTGTACGCCTTATTTAGCCGTTTTAGCTGAAATAAGCGTCTGAAATGTATCACTCTGTAATGATGCTGTCTAATGAGTTCTTGAATTTAATTGGTGAAATAAATTAACTTTTCAATGATTTTCCAAGTGATTGGATGTGGCTATATTTGCTTTTACTTGCAACTGAAATATTGCTGTTTTTTTTTCTATCACCATAAGCATGTAAACCTAAACAGATGTTCTCAAAGGTAGATGGTTCCAACAAAGGGGTTGTGTTGCATCGACGAGGACGTCGCACGTCCTAATATTTGTGACTTAATGTTGGAGAAAGGAATCTTTAAATTTTTCCCTTCTCTCCCTCCGTACAGCTCAGGCCTCAGCTATGAGGAATCCAAAGAGCTGATAAAGCCCGATGTGAATAAGGAGCCCGTCAGGCGGCGGCCTCCTGCTTGTCACACAAATCCAGCTGCTCCGTCTCTGGAGGACAGAAAGAGCACGAAGGACTGCGTTCAGACGGATGCTGCCGCTAAGGACAAGAGGCCAACTGAGAAATCACTGGAACCTCCGAAGGAGCTGCCCAGACACAGAGAGTCCGTCCCCGCCACAGAGCCCATGAAGACACGGCGGTCACATGCGGAGGATCGAAAGCTGAACACAGCGGCGCAGGCTAGGCCGGCGGCGGCCGTAGAGGCGCCAGAGGCCGAGAAACCGACCGAAGAGAGCCCGACGATTACGCCTCCCGAGAAGCAACACGCGGAGGAAAAGGAGGAGAAGAAAGCCGAACGGCCCGAGTCTCCGGTGAAGAAAAGCCCTCCTCCTCAGGCCGGTGCCGACACGAAGGACGATCAACCGGGCACTGTGGTTAAAGCGGCTGTCGAGGACCAGGAGGTCACCTCAGAGCCCAGCGGCGGCTCGGACGGCCAGAAGAGGAAACCGCTCAATGAGGCAGAAGGTGAAGTAACGCCTGAGAAAAGACCTCGTCTGTCTTCCATGTCCTCTGTGTCTTCGGTCTCCTCAGCATCTCCATCAGCATCATCCATATCCAGCCCTGCCACGCCATCACCAACCAGTCAGAGGGTCCCGCCTCTCAAGGTGAGAACACACGCAGGCTCCATGCATCCTCACTTTGAACATGATGCTCCAGAAGTATTCAGAGTTAATCAGATTAAAGCCACTAAATTCCCTCTTTCTCACGGGGATTCGATGTTATAGGCCAAGCGCAAACTTTTGAGAGCTTTTAAGACCAAAGGTGAACTTTTAGCCCAAGATTTGAATGACTATCTGAGGGTCGTCTTCCAGCAGGACAACAACCCTTAATGCAAACCAAGCATCGTCACACAGATCTGTGATAACCTTCGATAGAACATTGCACTTTCAGCATTTTGCCGTTCTCCTTATTTTCAGTAGGACTCCAGCTGTCCTTGAGAAAATCAGTGGCCACAAAGCATCAGGACCCAAATTCAAATGTGGAGAGATTTCAGATTGGTCTTCACAGATTCTCTCCTTTTGGTCTGACTGAGCTTTAGCCGGAGAAGAATGCAGTGTGGTGGCCGAGTACATAAAATTCAGAAGTTTATGGTTGTAATTGAAAAAGATGTTTAAAGGTGAGAATAATTCTGCGAAAGCGCTGTAGCTTGGGTCGTTGTGGTTTGTTATGGTTTCCTAAAGGAATTCTGCTTTATTCTCCCCAATTTGTAAGAATATGTTTGTCTACCTGTAGGGGGTTTTCTTTTCTTTTCTTTTATTTAAACAAACGTTGCTCTCTTTTCAGATCCCGGTGTCGCGAATTCTTCCTGTTCCTTTGTCACCGAGCCAAGTGTCGCCAAGGACTCCCCTCCACGGCCCGCTCAGCAGCCCGGGGCGTACCGGCGCTCGCACTTTGGCTGACATCAAAGCCAAAGCTCAGCTCGCCCGGGCACAGAGAGCTGCCGCCGCCTCGCTGTCATCCGGATCAAAGGGAGCGGTGCCAGGCCCGGGGCCCGGGGGAGGCAGCGGTGGCGATCAGAGGCAGCCATCGCCCAGCCTCAGCCTCAGCCTCAGCCCAACGTCCCCACAGGCTTACCCCAGGTTACCATCCACCACCAGCAGCCATCCGTCTCCTGCTCCATCTCCTTCGCTCAGCTCAAATCAGACGTCTCAGTCAAGAGCAGCTGATGACCGGCACAACAGTCATTTTGCTGGGACCGTCATAACAGGGCTCCAGAGCGTCCAAAGGAGCTCAGAGGCTTCGGCGGAGCTTTCATCCGTGCCGGCTGCGTCGGATAAGGACGCTCCACCAAGTGTGGTATCACTAACCAGAACCAGTTCTTGCATTCCTGCAAACAACCCCCTTGTGACACAGTTGCTGCAGGGAAAAGAAGTCCCACTGGATCAGATCCTCCCAAAACCGCTATCCAAGGTGGACATGAGGGTGTCGAACCCGGCCTCTGGGAGTAGGGGCAAAGCGCCGCATCTCGTCGACCACAGGGGAACCGGTACAGCTGGACGCGCCGCGGGTCTCCCAGAACACAGCAAACTTCACAGGGAGCTTCCTGATAAGGAGACCCAAGAGCAGATCCTTCAGACTCTAATGCAGAGAAAGGCCCAACAACAGAGCCAGCCGTCTGGAGGTCAGACGCCGCACAGCGTTCCACAAATGCCACGCGCTGAGGAGCGTCAGGAGCAGTCCAGAGTTTTGCTCGGCTTCTTGGGCCGAAGGAAGATCCCCAGGCCTGCCATGACTGGCCACTACCTGCTCAACGTGTCCACGTACGGCAGGGGGTCAGAGAGGAAGAAGGGTCCCAACAAGTCTGTGTCCGCTCTAAAAAGGGAAAGCACGGCGGGAAAGGAGGCGGCTAAGAAGGATGAGCCCGTCAAAGGTTTCACGCCCGTCACGAGGGTAAAAACTGAGCAGCAGGGATGCGCGGTCGCCAGGTCCGACGACGCAGCAACTTTTCAGCATCGCTCCAGTGTAAAGACTGAGCCCGGAGCCGGCGGTCACGACAGCAGCCCCTCTGCAAAAGCCAAAGACGCCAGCCCCTTTTCTCCGTCACACCGCAGTCACCTCGAACTCCGCAGCAGCAATCAAGGAACCTCTGAGCCATATCTCACCCACGCGGACCCAAGTCACCAGCAGCCGACCGCCTCGCAGAGAACGCTTGACAATCAGGAAGCCGCGGTGGCCTCCAGCTACGGCGGCACCATCAGCATGTCCGTACCTCACGCTCTGAACCACAACACTGCGGGCGGCGGCTCCTCCACGTCCTCGTCGGAGGTCAGCGCCGGCGGCATCTGCGGGAGCGTCATGTCGTTCTCGGTGACTGTCACCACAATACCAGCCGGTCACACGTTGGACCACAGCAATCAGGTCGAGCCCTCGCGCGAGCAGGCCTTCATGGAGGGCTCCAACATGGAGGACGTCCAGTCCAAATGCTACTGCCGACTGAAGGCGATGATCATGTGCAAAGGCTGCGGAGCTTTCTGCCACGATGACTGTATCGGCCCTTCAAAGCTGTGTGTGTCGTGTTTAGTGGTACAATAATACTAGATTAATAAGGACTGAGTTATGTAATGGTTTCATTAGGCATGGGCCGGTACGTACAACTGAATATCAGGGTCACTATGAAGAAAAACAAAAAGAATTACTGTATTTTTTGGATCGTAAACCGCACCGAATTTTAAAAGGCACGCTAAATATTCTTCCCAAGAGCGTAATATCACTCCGCCCCTTCACGTGCTCAGCTCTCTCCTGAGAGGGAGAGCTATCCGTCTCTGTCAGGAGGACAGAGTAGATGGACCACACTGCCCTGTTTCTAACATAAAGCTAAAATAAACGTAACTTTTATATTGAATTAACTTCCTAGTTTTGTTTAAGCTAGCGGGTACTCCAGGTGCAGGCTGCCTTACATAAATGCACTTTTAGTTTAGACATTACAGTCAGGCAGTCTTGTAGACAGCTCAGGGGTCCTATCAGGTAGTGGCACAGTGTACTGTAATGCTCCAAATATCCATTGAGCGGAGCGACTTTGTTGCTAACCAACGTCATACACATTTTAACAGATTTTTGAACGCATTTTACCACATAAAATCAGTCAGTAAACACAACAGCAATCATATTATACAAATTGCACCGGGTTATAAGGGGTATCTTCAATTTTTCTTAGGGGATTTAAGGAATTTTAAGTGCGCCTTATTGTCCGAAAAATATGGTAGAAGTATTTCTGGCGTCTATCCATTTCAACAAAAAGTATAAAAGTCAGATTGTTTATAAAAATCAAAGTGTGTAAATATCCAGAAAAAATACATTTTCAAGAAGGAAAGCCAAAATGTTGAAGATATGGTCAAAATTTAAAGGTATATTGCCACGTCGATGAAAGACTAGTTTAAGACCTAAAATGTGAATTTTTATTTTTAAGTTTTTAGGACCCAACAACAACTTTGCTCCATGGAAATATGACAAACAGATATTAGCTGCTTAACCAACCATGCTGGCTGCTTTGGTAGCGAGCCTGCAGTCTGTTGCTTAACCGACAAACTGGCTAGCTGCCTGAACTGTAAATTTTAAAATGCCGTTGGAGTAATGATTGATGGTCGTGTCTGTAGAGTAGAAGTCCGTATCGCCAGAGAAACTCTGGTCACTCCAGTAATTTCTCTGACCTCTAATCAAAACGAAACTGGAACACGATGACGAACAATCTAAGACTTTTAAAATTTTTGGGATACCTTGAAACTGGTGACCGGCCCATGCCTAA
The DNA here is from genome assembly GCF_011125445.2 of Fundulus heteroclitus. Lineage (NCBI taxonomy): Eukaryota > Metazoa > Chordata > Actinopteri > Cyprinodontiformes > Fundulidae > Fundulus > Fundulus heteroclitus. The sequence continues at coordinate 23,141,722 of NC_046379.1, forward strand.
ACTTTCTATGTTGTTGAGGCGCAAAATGGCATCAGATTATTTTAAAATCCATACAGAACGTAATGAGAGATGTTAACTGCAAAAGCCAGGATGCGATCGCTGCTGGAAAAGCAGCGACGGTCTTGTTTTTTCCATCCGCGTCTGTTTTCAGCCAATCAATTTTCAGTCCGTTTAGTCGTCTGTCAGATATGAGGGATCTTACATTCAACAATGTTTGCACTCAGCTAGATTAGTCTATATTTTTATAAAAACGAAATATATGTATGTATGTGGGTGTGTATGTGTGTGTGTAGTTTTTAAAAAAGGAGAGAAAGTGAATGTTGCTGTTTTTAGGACTTTATGACTGTTCCGTGTTGAGACTGAACTTTTTATAGCTGGGTAGTAAGAACGGGCACCACAGAGGGTTGTATCATGGGTTGTACAGTACCTCCTACTTGCAACTAATGCATGTGTGGCAGGGAAGTAACAATTTTATATAAAAGGTACAATATTACAGAGCACACTATTTAAGAAAAAAAATATTGGATTTATAAGTTTATTAAAGAAATGCGTATAAAATATGGTAGAATTTCAAAGGTTCTACAAAAATCTACCCATGTGGATTGCACATTATAGTAATGATAATAATAATAATGGTATCAAGCCAAGGCATCTGCAAAGCATAAAGATGTAAAGTTGTAACTCAACATAGCACTTAAATTGAAACAATTTAAATAGAAAATGCCTTTATCTTCCCTCTTAATTTTTTTTCCCCCATATCAGAGACAAGTCTTATGTCAACTACTACTGTTTTAAAGCCACATTTTCTCGCCCTAAAACCGTTTTGTAGATAAACGTCCCACGCGTTTTTGGTTTTTTTTCTATCGTTCTGCATCTGTACAGACTGATAAGCTGCGGCTAAAAGTTGAAAGGAAAAAAACAAAACAAAAAAACACTCAAGGTAAAGGGAGAAAATGAAGGCGTTTATTTCACTGTAAATACTAGATGTAGGTGTTCAATATTTTGTTTGTGCTGCACACCTTGCTTAAGTATATCCACTTTCTTTAGTAGAAAAAGATATTTGACATTGAAACGAACATGTTGTATAGTCAAAACGATTGTAGGTTTTCTAAAATGATCTGGAGGTACAATAAGTCACAAATTTATAGACGAGTTTAACAGTTTACCTCTGACCTTCCAGAAAATGAACAGTTTTCTTCCATTTTTAAAAGGTGGTATGAGGGTGTCGTAAGCATAATTATTCGCAGTCTCCTTTGTGACGTAGAGTAAAGTACATTGAACGGACAACACAATGTAACTGCTTACTTAACTCCATATTAACTTGCAAAAAAAAAAAAAACGTGTCAGCGGGAAGTTGTTAACTCGTGTCTTTTGTTTCTAAGAGGAGTAACTAATCGCGTATATTTTCTAATCTCCAGGACGGGCGACACGTTCCTGTTTTTATAGCCGTTATTTTCAAGGCTAAAATGCCAAAGCCACCGTAAAGAAAATCGAAAAAAAAAAAAATCATCAGAAGTGGTTTTTAATCTCAGATTTGTTAATCAAAGTAATATATTTTAATTAATATATTTTAATATAAAAGGTCTATTTGCTATTTTTTTTGGGACAAATCAACAGGGTATTTACTATAGTAATATATTGGCTGTCCGTTCTTCCTGTAATTTTGTGTAGACAGGACAGACCACCATGAGGCATGACTTAATTTTGTATCTGGAACGGCCCGGGTATGTGAACCAGCCTTTTCAATCAATCCATTTGTCTAAATCGTTTTTATGAAGACCATGTCTGTGTTCATCCTTTGCCTAAAATTGTGTCATGACTTGTTTTCTTTGTTTGTTTGTTTTTTTGTTTTTTTTTTACAGGCGACAGGGTGATCTAAAATTTTAGTTTTAATCAATTTTTAAATTTGGGTTTTCAGAGTAGTTCTAGAAAAAGAATGTTTTGCCAGGTGTCTGTTAGTCGTCATACGTGACATTGCAGGTCTTATTCGGCGGGATAGATTTAGCGAAGGCTGTATTTACAGTTAAAATTTGGGACTGGAACGCACTTCAGTAAGGCAGCTGGTTTTCTTGTTGACGATGACTGAAACGTGCACGGTGGTCGCAGTCTTTCTTATTGCTGAACCTGCCCACATGTGTGTGTGCATCCAGATGAGCGGTTAGTCGAGAAATCCCGGCGTCGATGTTTGTGTGGGGGTAATCACCGTTTTCCAGCCGTCACATTTGTCACTAGTCGCATTTGTTACACGTGTCCGTGTCATTCTGTGTCCAGTAAAACTCCAGTGAATGTAACATGGTAATCTGCACTTGTAAACAAAATGTATTTTAAAGTTATAATCTATTATAAATAAATAATTTAAAAAAAAATTTTGATTTGTGGTTTTACTTTGGAACATTTCTGTGATAATTTCTGTTTAAAAGTTGAAAGGTGTTTTCTCAAGGCATGAGGTGTAGAAACTGAACACTTGCTGCTTGTTATTCTTGAACACAGGGTAATGCCAATTTAAAGCTTTCTACAAGAGAAAAGTAAAGGTTTTGCCTATATTTTTAGCTACTGACACCGGTGACGGTGCGCCTCTTATGCTTTTAGATTAAACTGCTGCGTTTGACACAGCGATTTACACAATTGTGCTTTTTATTTTTTTTATCCAGATGCTAATTGGGGAGCAAACATTGTCGGCAGGGGTACAATGTATTTTCTTCTGTTTTTCTCTCATGCGGGGTTCCACAGGGCTCAGTTTTTGCTCCCCTTCTCGTTGCTCTTCATATGTTGCCACTCTGTTATATTATGAAGAAGCTTGGCGTGTTGTGCTCAAAAAGAACAACTTGGGCTTTGTTAAATCATTGCTAAACTGTCTTGATGATTTAAAGGGTCTGGATGGTTATCATTTTTATTTTAGTTTACTAATCCAGCTTTCACAAACCTTGAATTTAAGACGGATCTTAAATTTGACATTGAGATCATGATTTTATGAGTAATGACAGATTACCAGACAGTTTTTTTTTTCTTTCTAGGAAGCACTTTGACAGTGGTCATCACTGGGATTACGGCACTACACTTTATACAAAGATCCATGATTATTGCTCAGGTAGTATTTTTTTTTAAATTCTGACGCTTGTTTTTGAACAGGCTTATGTAAATATATGCACATTTCCTAATTTTTACATTACTCTGCTCGCTGCCCATACGTATAGCCAGTGGCGCCTTTAGAAATGTTTCATAGGGGTGGCCAGATGGAGCCACTTGAACTCTTGGGGTGGCACTGAAACTAAAAGCCATAATTTCAGGATTTTAGCCTGTGGAAAACTATCAGAAAGACTTGGGTAAACGCCTACTAATATCTTTTGGTTTTTAATGTTTTTATTTTTAATGTTCCTAATGATCTAATGTGCAACGCTGGACATAGGCACCAGCAACCCCCGCGACCCCATGAGGGATTAAGCGGTTTGGAAAATGGATGGATGGATGGATCTAATGTGCATAGGCCAATAACAGTAGCCTACAGTTAGCATTTTGAGTTGAACAACAATTCCTTTTTATTGTGTAATTATATTTAGAATAAGGTGCACATTTATTCATTTATTGGAAAACAAAACAGTTACTAGGGGAAAGTAGATACTGGCAGATACACATAAAAGCGTGACACAATCTCAGGAAGAGCGGCTGCCTACAATTTACACTGGTCGGTGGGGGTGGCCACCCCTGACCACCCCCTGGTGGCGCCACTGCGTATAGGATTCATTTTAAGGTTTGTTTAGTTTTAAAACCCTTGGTGGTCTTTCCTCGTCCTACCTCTCTGCAATTTACACGCAGGAATCTGTTTTCCCATGCCCACTGACCAGCTGGTCCTCAGGAGGGACTTTGTAAATCTGAAATCATCTGACAACCGACTACATTTCATATTTACTCCGATCATCTTTGATGGAAATCTGTAAGGACGCCTATAGACCTATAATGCATTTATCTGTATGATCTACGGTTGTTAGGAAAAAATTAAACTAAAAAAAAAAATAGTTTTTGTGGATTATTTACACAGACAGCTTTCCGCAAGCGTGCGTGCGCACATGCGTAAAGTGTAGTAGGGGTTGGCGCATGTCATGTGGGGTGCCTGCGCTGCCGTCCCCCGCCGCTGGGTCGCTGCTGATGCCGAGCGGCGGAACGGCGCAGCTCGTGCGTTCCTGCGTGCGGCTACAACCGCAGTTGCCGAGCTCGAGGCGACTGAAACCGGAGAGGAGCTGGAAATATGATGACGGAAGCACCGAGTGGTTCCTCGGCATCCCGACAGCTGTAACGTCGGCGGAAAACACCCGCGGATCCATCAGAGGTGAGAAATGCGGCTGTGAATCACTGAGGAAATATCCCCCCCTTCCTCCTCCTCCTCCTCCTCCTCTCCCCCCTTTAGCCCGTATTCGCACAGGACCAGTCCGCTCAGCCTCCCAATCTGACTCCGCTGCTGCTGCTGCCGATGGTGACGATGCTCTGAACGCGCCCTGCCTGCGCTTCATCCGGCAAAAGGCCGCCGCTCTCCTCTCCAACGCTGGCGAGGCATCTGCGAGATCCGACCAGCCGCAAGATTCCGCATCGTTTTTATAGCAACCCAGAGAAGGAGGGGAAAGAGAATCAAATCATCACGACACATAATCCCCATTGCGGGAATGAGATAACCTAAATAGGCAGTTAAAAAATCAGCAACATGGCTGCGTTTTTTTTTTTGTCCGTCCCGGAGAGGTCCTCCTGTTCTGGGGGAACGGGAGAAATGAATGATATCAGCGGTGAGGAGGTACTGCGGTAACCCTTCCGTCCATTCTCCTTAAAGGATGTTGTCATTACCTCCGAGCTGAAGGTGCGGTTACACTGTCCCCCCCACAGGCCTGACGGCACGCAGGTTTACTTATTTAATCAGCTGCCTGGCGTTTAGGACAACTTCTATGGCTCCTGTAGGCGCAGCCGTCTGAATGCTATGGGCTTAAAAATCATTGCTACTTTGGTTTTAATCTTCACACCGGTTGGGATCTCGATGTGCTAAAAGCTCTTTCGTGTATCCCCGGGGGGGAAAAGTGACAACTTGTTCCTTATCTAAGGATACTATACTAAGAAAACCCCTGGTTGTCTGATCACAAAATCAGAAAGAGGTTTTGTGTCAGATGCGTCTTTTTGTTCTGTTGGTCTTTGAATACAAAGCAAATGCTTTTCCTTTCTTTTCTTTTTCTTTCTTTCTATTTTTTTTTTTAACCCATCAGGGTTTCTCTGATTTCTGATTTACAATTAGAGTTTTGATCTCTCTGGTGTTTGCTTTATCCAACTATTGTTTAGTTGCCACAGCTTCTTTTCATCCGTGCCATTTCTATGGTTTGCCTGTATTTGTTGCTGGAACGGAGGCAATTTGTTTGTAACGATGAGGAGGGGTAAAAATCCTTTGAGTGGTATAGAAATGCTGACGCTGTAAATGCTCATGATGTCTTCACTAAATACATGTTCCAACATTTAACAGCGGCCCAGTGCAGAAAACTACAGCGCCTTGCAAAAGTAGCCGTGCTCCTTAAGGTTTTAAGCGTTTTTCTTGGGTTACAGTCGGAAAACATCCGTTTATTTTATTGGGATTTTGGGATGTGACTAAATTAAGGAAATTCAGCACATAAAAATATATAATATAAAAAGGATACACAATGTTCAAAAGTTTTCGTTTTTTTACAGAAGAAGACCCGAAAAGTGGGGCCTGCATTTGTATTTAGCTCCCCTGAGTTGAAACATGTTTCACTGCAATGACTACAGACTAAAGTTTTTTTTTGCCAAAGCAGCTGAAACTAAGATTAGATGGAGAACGACGATTTTCAAGTCTTGCCACAGATTCTTGATTGGCTTCACCTCTGGACTTTGACTAGGCCACTCTAACACATGTGCTTTGATTATGATTGCTCCCGTGGCTCTGGCTGGATGCTCAGGGCGGTTGTCCGGCTGGAAGTTGAACCTTCAACCCTCTGTGAAGTCTTTAACAGCCTCTAGCCGGTTCTTTTCCAGTACTGGATTTAACTCCTTCTCACCTCCTGGTTAACTCAGACTAATCTTCCCATCCTGACTAAAAGCATTCCCCCAGCTTGATGCTGCCACCACTATGGTTGGAACCCAGGATGCTGTGTTCAGGCGCAATCTAAGTTTTCCTCCACACACGGCGTAAAGCAGGCACTCCAGAAAGTGCGTGTTTGTTCTCAGCTGATCAGAGTACCTTCTTCCTTGTGCTTGCTGTGCTCTCTGCATGGTTTGTGTGGGGGGGAATCTCCAACTGAACTCCTAACAACTTTATTTCAACAATTGCTTTCATCTTGCCACTCTTCCATAAAGGCCTTTTTTGTGCTCTGGTGTCACCACAGCTCCTCCAGAGTTACCACCAGCCTCTTGGCTACTACTCTGATTAATGAGCTCCCTGTGCCGCCTATCATTTGAAGTAGATGGTACAGCTTAGCAGCTGTACCGTTCTCTTTCAATTTCATTACCGACGGAGGAGTATTCCATGAGACGTTTAAGGTTTGGGATACCGTTTTATAATCTAAACCTGCTTTAAACTTCTCCACAACTTGATCCCTAAGCTGTCTGCTGTGCACCGTGGTCTTCCTGATGCTCACTAGTCAGAATTTTCCTCTCAAGAGCTTCACAGGACATATCTTGTATTTATACCAAGATTAAAGTAAGTACTTTATAAAGTAAGGGAGCTCCAAAAGCAGCCGTTAGCTCTGGATTTTATATAGCGGTATTGGAGTGAAGGGGGCAAATACAAACATACGCCGCACTTTTTAGATTTTATTTTAAAAATTTCGAAAACCTCATCATCGCTATTTTAAATTCCTTGAAAAGCTTCAAGGGATATGAATGGCTTTGCAGGCCTTTGCACAAGCAGCAAAGCAAAGCCTTCAACACAAGTTTGATTTGCCCAATATCTGAGCTAGAAGGACGTTTTGGAGTCGGCGCAGAAGTTTTTTTTTTTTTTTTTTTTTTTTTGCTCAGCTGCAAATGAAAGCAAAACACTCATTGCGGTCTGTAGGACCGTTGCGTCTCTGGACGCGCTCAGCTGATCATCCCCTCCCAACGAAGATGCATGTGACCCACGCTCGGGGTGCATGGCTCTCGTGGTCTGCCGTTCTCCCGGGGACGCTCGTCGCTCATTGGCCGGCCTTAATGTGCTCTTTGTCCATCATCGGGAAATAGTTCCTGTGCAGCTCTTGTTGGTGTCATTAGCCCACAGGATGCAGGCCTTGCTGAGCGGCATGTCATGGAGAATTATCATTTGCGCAGACCACAGGCGCTGGATGGCTCCCGAGCCAAGCGCGCCCGTATCTCTACATAAGCAGAGAGGGGACAACAACAGCCCAGATTGAGAGTTAATGAAGTCTTTGAAGGGAAGAAGAAAGGGGGGCTTTAATTACTTTTTTTTTTTTAACACACAACTACATTTCAGGCTTGATTAAGAAGCTGAAATCTTCTAATTATGCCAGCAAAAAACTAAAAGCCTCCTTCACTAACATTTCAGTGTCATTTCCTTCGCAGGTTCGACCTTCAGAGCATCACTTTGCTTGATATCTCCTCAGCAGCAGGTAAGCACCTTGCGTTCAGTACTGAGAAGATGCTAAAAACGGGTAAAATGAAAATGATTGCGGCAGGACCATGAGATTTGGTTGACCACATTGAAATATTGTCAAAGAAAAAATGACTCATTGTCAAATTTTGAGAAAAAGCTGAAACTCTAAATGTCAGTTTAGTTCTAAAAATCCTCTGTTGCACGTAGAGGAGAAGCGAGACTAAATAATGAGGCTGAACCTTTCCATTGCAATACGTACTGAGTTAAAACAGAGAGGAAACAACAAGGAATCTGCTTGTTTTTGTATCACAAAGAGGCATTAGTTTAATAAAATCACAGTGCATAAACAACATTTTGGTTAATAGTAGTTTAAATAAATTTTTACAGAGTGTTTTAAACGCCACACATATTTCACTCCCTCTTTCTAGGCCTATTTTGTTTCCAAAGTTGATGCGGCTAGCGGGGGATTAGCAAATCTGGCTAAATGCAGATAGCAGGTAGCACTCTATGTAGAAATAAGTCAGCCTATACACTTCTGGTGCATTTAATTCCCATGAGAAAGTTGAGATTTCTTAGTTCTAAGTCAGAACCATAAATTGTAATGGTTCCAGCGGTCCAAATCCTGTCCTCCTGTCTGCCAAATCTCAGAGTCCAACATGGCGGCCGTGCATCAAGCATGGCGAAAGCTGCTGTTACAAATCACTTATTTTCATTTTAAACAGATGGTTATATCATTAAACTAATGGCACCCACGCCACTTTAGAACATTTTCTACCTTTTGTGCATTTAAACAGATTGTTTTTAGCCATTGTCTTTAGTTGTGACGACAGGAGTAGTTAGCCTTTTCCCTGAGCTCAACGTTTAGCGAATTTCCGACTAATAACTGGAATACTGTCAAGTGTGGTGCAGATTTTATGTGCACAGAAATGGAAATTGTTAGAAACTAACTGCCCAATAGTCAAAATTATAAGGATACGATACTAGATAGTAAAACTCATAAATTATTCTGTGAAAACTGTTGCTGTGTCCTCAAATGGTTTAAACTCCCTGATGGGAAGAAAAAAAATTGTCGCCTACTCCAGGCCAGATTGACGAGGCCAACTGTTCTCCATTCTCATAAATTCAAATAAACAAATCCTTTTGGATTTCATGAATGTGTGAGACACACATTTCTATGTATTTTACTTGGATATTATGTGACAGATCAACACAACGTTGCAAGTCGGGGGGTGCAGCGGTGGTGCAGGGGTACAGTGCCTGGCCCAGCTATGGACATTAAGTGTTGTGTCCATCTATATTCAACTCCTTTGATTTGATACCCTTAAATAAAGGCCTCAAAGGTTTGTTATAGAATATTAGGGAAGAAACATTAACATGAAGATGAAGAAACACTGCAGAAATGCTAGGGATAAGGTTACCCAGACCTGGCCGTCCAACCTGAACTGACAGGCTGTGTCAGATGGAAGCACGCAGGAAACAGTGTGCCCCATCCTGTGCATAGTCTCATCATGCCGTGGGCGTGTTTTTCTTCAGCAGAGGTGGGAAGGCTGGTGAAGATGATGGAAATATGGATGGAGCTAAATCCCGGAAGAAAGCCTATTAGAACCTGGAACAAAGGTTCACCTTCCTGCGCAAATTTACAAGTGAAAATCAGCGGCAAGACATTAAAATTGAACATTCATAGATCGTCTCCATCTTCTGTGACTGAACTTGAGCTATTGTGCATAGAATAGGAATGCAGGCTACATTTCTGATTTTTATTACTTGAACATATTGAAAACCATTAGGCACTTCTTTGTGTTGGTCTGTCACATAAAATCTCAATAAACATTCCTTGAAGTTTGGGGGTCCTTACGTAACAAAGTGCGAAACGTTCATGGGGCATGGGCACCTTTTCTGGGCAGCGTTTCTATTGCGTTTGGATAGAATCCTCCTGGAGGACTTTATTCACTTAAAAGCCCCTGTGTTGCATTAAGGCGGCGCTGCTGGTGACTAAACATTAAGTGCTGCATGATCTGCTGTTTGATGTGCCACAGAATGATCGAGGAAGGCAGCAAACGAGGCAAGGCCATGGTCGAGAAGAGACAGCTCTTCATGGAAATGAGTGAGTGCTGTCAACTTTCCCTATTCGTTGTCAGTGCGTGGATAACTGCTTCACTAGCTTGTGTGCTCTCTAATACACAGTAATAGTGTTTAAATGTGCCTGCAATGTATTTGGAAAAATATTATACCATTATTGTGGAAGAATACCCCCTGATATACAGTATTAAGACATTATAAAACATTAAAAAGCACTTATAAAAAAAAGGGGGGGGGAGCTAGTCACACTTTTGTTACCCTTACCCTTTAAATAATGTATTATTACTCTATGTTAATGGCTTATAAACTATTAACAGTCTCATGAATAACTGGTTTATTACCTATTTATTATCCATTTATAATAGGGGTGTTGTCATAACCTGGTACTGATGTTGTTGTTTAGTTATAATCTTCATGGTTTTGTTTTTCAGGAGCACAAAACTTTGATGTTATTAGATTGTCAACTTATAGGACTGCCTGCAAACTCCGGTTTGTCCAAAAGAGATGCAACCGTAAGCGCACGAAACATTCCTTGCTCACATTTCAGCCCTGAGGACATTAATACGACGACTGCAGACATGAACGCACACACTCAGCTGATCGCTATGTGCTTCCCCCTCCTTTTTCGCAGTCCATCTGGTCGACGTCTGGAACATGATCGAAGCTTTCCGAGACAACGGGCTCAACACGCTGGACCACCACGCGGAGATCAGCGTGTCGCGGCTCGAGACTATTCTGTCTTCCATCTACTACCAGCTCAACAAGCGGCTGCCCACCACGCACCAGATCAACGTGGAGCAGTCCATCGGGCTGCTGCTGAACTTCATGGTGGCCACCTATGACAGGTTCGGGACACGTGCTCATCAGCATGTCCGAAACAAAACACACCTTAACAGCTAATGAGCTGAGAACATGAACTCTGTCAATGTCTGCCCAATCTATTGGCACGCCTTGTGTAGAAACCCTTAAAATGAATTCATTTTTGTTTAAAGAGCGTAACCATTCACTGAAAAATGTAGAAAATCCGACCTTAATTTGAGTTCATTTATCCGTTTGGGGGAAAAAAATATTTTAAGAAATAAATGTTTTAAGAAACATTCAATGGCAAGCTTTTTAGATATCAAATAAGCCCTTCAAAAATAAATGTAACTCAGTCCTTTTTAATTGTTATATATATTACTAGTAACTTCAGGTAACTGTGTCTGTATGTATCTACATCAAAATCACAATCAACTTTATTCGCCAAATTTGTGGGTAAAAACAAGGAATTTGACTCCGGATTGCTACTCGCGTATCGTAAAAGACGGGCACATGTGTCACCCTGCAGTGGGGGGGAGGATGTCGATGATTCCTACCTCCAGCATGGCACAACCAGGACAGGTTGCCAGGTCATCACATAAAAAATTACGTTCTTTTCAGATTTTACGAGGAACTAATGGTTTCGTTTTGTCCATATAATGTGGTGAATCTTTCTATATTTATTGAAAAAGGAATTTTATAAAGACGTAATGAATAGAGAGCACATAGTCTGAAGCTAAATAACATAAAAGTGCTGAAAAACACCTTTTCACTATTAGTATCTGTCTGTAGTGGTCATTCTATTCAGATAATGCATAAAAAACATTTAGACAAACTTATGAAACCACTCTTTCTCTTTTTACTACTTTTATAATCAAAACATTTCCCAGTTCTACATTATTCTTATTTAACATTATCAAACGCCACATTCAGTAATGTTTAGAATACCAGAAGTCTTAAAAAAAAATGCAAAATTATCCTTATTTCAAAACTTAAAAAAAAAAAAATTCTTAAACTCATAGATATAATTGTCCTAAAAAAATCAGATCCAAAAGAAAGTAAATAAACCTTTAAAAAGATGCCTCTATCAGCTAAATTAGCCCCAGGGATACTTCAATATTTAATAGATATCCCTGCTTGGGGCCAGCCACTGTTCAGAGCGGAGACATTTATCATTGGTTAATAAGGTCCTCTATTAGGAGCTAAACTTGTGAGCTTGATCGGCTGCCTTCCCTGTCCGTTCCTGGACCCACTCAGTTGGTTTACCTTTATCTGTGAAGCCATTCTGGGCCCGCTCCATTACTAATTATGCTGCTGCGGATCTGGGAAACTTTGAGCTAATGGCTGTGATTACAGGAAGCAGTTTCATTATCTGTCCCTTATGTCCAATCTAAACTAGGCAGGAGCACTGTCGCTCTCCATGGTACCTGAAGACCGGAGCAAACGCAAGCAAACTGATGCTAAACAGCTGCACTCTGTTGGGTGTGTGGAATATACATTTAGAACAATGGCAACTTAAATAAACAACCTTACACCGATCTAAATGTTTGCCCCTACAAATATATACTCTTTTTGCTTTCTTCCCTCATTTAGATGTTTCATATCATCAAAAAATTAAAATATCAGACTGAATTAACTTGGGCACACAGGAAAGGCAGTTTGCAATTTTTTAAAGGGAATAAAGCTCTCCAAACTAACTTGGTCCTATGTGAAGAAGTGATAGCCCCCCCTCCCCCCCCACCCGCTCAACCATGTGAAATCCCGACTTATTTGCGATTTACCACAAATTTCCAGCCTTTATTACTGCCAGACTTGCAGTCAGGTTGAAGTAGGCTTGAAGTAACCTGACTCTAGCCAGATGACTTTTGCTCTGCCTAGCTTCACTCACGTCCATCTGGGACACCGCCATAGGAATTGCCTTTACTGAAGGCTGGGCCTTATCAAAAATCCTTGCATTTGATTGGATAAGCCACTTGTGTGTCATCTTTATCGACATGCTATTTCAACCACTCACACCGAAGCTAACCCGTGACGCTGTGAGAGCGATGCAGGAAAAAACGAAACTTTTTTTTTTATGTGTTTGCGGCTCTAGTGGCATGCGTTTTATTGACAGTGAGCTGACAGGAAGAGGGGGGAAGACAGGCTACAAAGCGCCGCGGGTTGGAGTCGATCCCGGGCCGACCGCGTCGAGGACTAAAGGCCTCCTAATATGGTTCACGCTAATCGCTCTGCCACGGGCACGCCCCGGAAAACAAAACCTGCCAAATCCAGTCGGGAGAAGGGAGAAAACATCGTTTCCACCAACAAAAGCCTTCAGAGCCGTTCTCTGATGTTCTTTCAATGAAACAATATTAGGTAGATTGGACAACACGGAAGAAATAGCAGCATCAATGCTAACGCTTGCTTCCTCAATGCGAGTCGCCATTGCTGTCTTAATCAAAACAGTCTCACGGTCGCTTCTCCACTACCTCACATCTATGAAACTCCAGCCCTGCGTCCTGATTGGCTGGACAATAAAATTGGTTGAAGAAATCACTCTCTATGGGAGATGTCCCAGATGGATGTGAGTGAAGCTAGGCAGAGCTAAGCGGAAAGAAATTCAGCTGGCTAGGGTCAGGTTAGGCTTGAAGACATCACAAAGTAAAACATCAAGTAAATAATAAATGAATCAATTCAAGAAAAAGTTAAAGAACAAATAAAAAATACATACAGCCGTTGGCATCTGTCAGCCTGGAGAAGGTAAGAAAAAAAAGCTATTTCTGAGGCTCCAGAAATCCAGCTGGTGAGAGTGAGAGCTACTTTCCACAAATGGAGAAAGTACTTTAAGAAAAACTTTAACACTCCCTAACTGCCTCAGCTAGGGTCAGTGTTTGTGATTCAGCCATTCAAAACAGACTTAGCAAAAATGGCATCACTGGGCGAGCTTCAAGACCAAAATCTGTACTCATTTCTCATTTGGATGGGTCGCATCCTATTACAGCTGGCTTAACACACACACAGCATTTCAGTGAAAGAGCATCACACCAACAGTCAAACATGGTGGTGGCGGTGGGATGATCTGGAGCTGCTTTGGCCCCCAAATGACTTTAATATATACAACGAAGGCACTGATTTGGTTCGTTACCAGATAAAATCCTGAAGGAGAATTTGTGGCCAACAGTTTTTGTCCTTGAGAAGCTCGAGCTCACTGAGGTTATGTGCCAGGAAAATGAACAAAAAGGAGCCTTTCAGAGTGGCCTAGTCAAAGTCTGAGCCTAAACCCAAGGTGTCTGCCTCCAAAGGTGCCTAAGCGAGTTATTAGGCTTAGGGGACTAGGCTGGTTCTGGTTAGCTTTTCTCCTTAATGACGTCATTTGAAAGCTGTGCTCTGTGTTTCATCAGGTTATTAAAAGACATTTGATACTCTGAAATATTAAGTGTGGCGTTAAGGCGAAAAACAGCAAAAAAAAAAAAAAAAACTCTGAGGAAGTAAATACCATATGGCAACACTTTATATGTTTAGTCGTCTTTTATTCAGGCTTTACGTCTTTAGATTTTTTAATTTCACAGAGAAATGTAGCGCGGCTGCTGATACTTACCCTGCTTTTGGTTATTTGGACCACTAAAGGACATGTGTGTCATGATGCTCATTTTATCATTTCAAATTGTTTTGAGTATTCATTTCATATGTCTCATTGGAAATAATTTACTGTAACATTTCTGTGAAAAATGGAATGTTACTTAAAAACAGCGTTGTGTTAAAGCGCTTTTTTTTTCTGCATAAATAAAGTAGTTGGAGCAACCAAGCCTAAATATATTTTAATCTGACAGCTTTTTTCATTCAGTTATTTCGTTTTTTTTTTTTTGCTTTTGAGATTTATTTCGTTTCACAGTATCTCCTTCGTGTACTGATAACGTTTCTTTTCTTTCCCAACATGCAGTGAAAGTCATGGGAAGCTGACCGTTTTCTCAATGAAAGCCATGCTGGCAACGATGTGCGGAGGAAAAATCGTGGACAAGCTGCGCTGTAAGTGCAGTCTTTGCTGTCTGGACTGTTAAATACTCAAAAATGTTTGAAAGGTACCTGCTTGATGCTTTGCACAGCTCTCCTCTAACTTGTGCCGTGGTGCACTTCCTGCATTCAAACACAGAGGGTCACTGTTGAAGCAACATGCCCTCTCTGGGTTAACGCAGCAGAGACCATGCAACACGCAGTAAATGTCAGAAGCCGGTAAACAATAAAGTAAACCGACAACCGCACGTCTCTCAGATATTTTTTCACAGATCTCTGACTCAAGTGGAATCATGGTGTTTGCAAAGTTTGACCAGTTCCTCCGGGAGGTGTTGAAGCTCCCCACAGCCGTGTTCGAGGGCCCGTCCTTTGGCTACACGGAGCATTCGGTGCGGATGTGCTTCCCTCAGCAGGTAGGGCAAGGATGGCCTTTTGTTTTGTGCTTTATTTATTTATTTTATTTTTTTTTTACACTGATGTCTACGTCTAGAGATCTTATTTCAAATGCAGTGAGGATTTTACTCAAGTCTGTATGCTTGCCTCTAGAAGAAGATCATGTTGAACACGTTCCTGGATGTGTTGATGGCCGACCCTCCTCCTCAGTGTCTTGTATGGTTACCACTCATGCACCGACTTGCTAATGTTGAAAATGGTAAGCTTTTACACTTACAGTAAACCCTGGCAGGCAGCAAACTTTAGCTTGGGTGTGTGGAAGATTGGTTAGCGTGAAAATGATACTTTTAGATGGAGTCACAGGTACTCCACAAAAAGTCTTTAAAGCGTTAAAGTTTTTTTTTTTTTTTCGACGACTGAACTATGATTTCTTTTTCACTTTGAATGCAACAGAAATGCTGCCTACACATTTGCGTTACATAACTAAAAATGGGTCTGTATTTGCCGGTTGGACAAACGTCAAAAGAAGGACTATCTCCCTCAGATTCAGAGAAAATGGATAACCTGTGCAATTGAGTGTCAGTGAGTAAAATAGAAATTGTATCCCCTGCATATATTAAATGATGCTCAGAAGGGAAAAGAAACCTTTAATTGCATCAAATCTGGCTCGACACATATAACTAACATAACCCAAATGTGTTTGTGGAAAAAGGATAATATGCAATAACAAATGTAAAGCATGTTTTTGATGAAAAAAGGCATTGCTTGCGGGCATAAATTACTTTTTACTTGGTGCACAGGTTTGCAACATCTATCCGACGCTCTTTAACAAGTAAGAGGCTGTCTTGACAGGTAGCCAGTAACATTTGCATCATGATTGGGGAAATTAACAAATCACTTAAAAAAAATGCAGTCTCGTCTCATTGACGTTTGCAGTCTCAAAAGAGCTGCCGCACTCAGGCCCTACAATGAGACGCCCCTGTTTTCAGTCTGGCTCAGACTGAGAGAAACATTTTTACCAGGATGATGGCAAAAGAAGCTTTGGATTGCCACAGCGCAAGCTGTGAGCCAGGACTGGGTTTAGGGTGTTTTGACCAGTTGATGCTACGTTCACGACGGAGAATTGGGCTCGTTGTCTCAATAAAACAATCCTATAAAATCCTAAGATCGGATTCATCGATGGAGGAATGAAAGACCACGGTGGCTTTTATCCTTCAAAGAAAATAAAACATCTGGACTATTTTACCGACGAGAAAAAATAGGAGGTTTTATTTCCGGTATCTCTGCACTCCGTATGTGCATTCTGTAAAAAAAAAAAAAAAAAAAAAAAAAAAAAAACTGCACATACACACAAATGCACCTTGGAGCATGTGAGCGTGACAGCAGGGAAGAGGGTCCAGCTAGTTTTGCTGCTGGAAAAAGAGGCTCAAAAATTCTTTGTAGGAACCACTGTTCTACACCCATCTATTTTAGCTCTAGCTTAATCCATATTTCCATCAACTGGGACCAGCATCCTTTTCCCCGTTGAAAAGAAGCATCCATCAGTGTGATGCTGCCACCACCATGGTGGTGTTTTCATGGCGCACAGAATTTAATTTGTATTTTAAGAAAGAAAAAAAAAGGTATTTTACCCACTTCAAACCAGCCAGATGTTTGGCAGCTATGTGGCCAAACGGTGTACAAGTCAACCAGATAACTAATCCGTTACAGATACCACTGATCCTAACTTATTCAATTCGATTCAACTCAACTCATGATACACGTCATCTCGAGGCAGTTTCCTGTGTTTATTCCTGGCGCTCCAACATCTCCACAAGCACTGGCAGGACCAGAGAGCAGACGAAAGACGAGGTAGTAGATCTGCACAAAGCTGCAAAATCATCAGCAGGTGTCGAGAAGAGAGTCTATGTGCAGAGTTGTGGGGTAAAATCCCAGCTGAGATGTGTGCAAACCTGGTCAACACCTTCTACAAACATCTTAACACTGTGCTGGCCTATAAAGGTTTCTCACCAATCATCTCTTACTACTGTAGGGGATTAAATACTTATTTATCTCAATGACACTCAAATAAATTTGCAACTTTTATGGTATTTGGTTTTTTTTTGTTTATATTGTGTCGCCTCTGTCAGTCTTCCCCAGGGCAGCTGCATGTGGCTACTAACATAGCTCACCACCGTCAGGGTGTGAATGTGTGTGTGAATGGGTGAATGACTGAACTGTAGTGTAAAGCGCTTTGGAGGTTGTCAAGACCAGTTAAAGCGCTATACAAGTACAAGCCATTTACCATTTACCATTAAACTAAAGCAGATATAAAAAATTAGAGACTGTTCATCCTTCCATAAATTGTATGTTACGTCTATCACTTTATGGAATTTAGCAGTAGTGTTTTGAGTGTAGAACAATTTGCCCAACTTTTAGCCTTCTACCTTCTAAATGTTGATTGAAACCCCTGGTGTGTTTGTTTCTTTGCGTCGGCAGCCTGTTTTCCTTGAGTTCAAAGGATCCCTGCTGGGATCCCTTGTCAGTTGAAAGTAATACATGAGCTGAAAATAGACAATATGGCATTAGTTAGACCAAAACGATCAAATGTTTCAGCGGGAACGGGTGGACGGATGCTCTCACGCCAGTGACGACGCGGATGTGACAACCCGATTTGTTTTTTTTGTGTGTCTTCGAGCAGTCTTCCATCCGGTCGAATGTTCTTATTGCCGGAGTGAGAGCATGATGGGTTTTCGCTACCGGTGCCAACAGTGCCATGGCTACCAGCTCTGTCAGAGCTGCTTCTGGCGCGGCCACGCCAACGGCCCCCATAGTAACCAACACCAAATGAAGGAGCACTCGTCCTGGGTAAGGAAACAATCCGGTTCTGGCGTCGCGTCTCTCTGCCGTCTCCGCACAATCTAAAAGTCAACACGCCTTGAAGAGCGGGGAGTGATTTTTTTATGACGGAACAGCTGTCTCAATGCGGTTAATGATCTTTCAGAAACAATCTTAGGGGGGTTTTATGAGGTTTAGCTATTTTGAAAATGAAATTGTATTGATTGAAGTCGCTGTGTTACCGCCTTCCCTTAGAGCTCAATCATGATGTCATAAATTGAAAGCAGGGAAGTGATATTACCCAGGATCCTAAATCCATATCCAATTCCACAGGAAAGGACAACAGCTCGTCCGGCTTCAGGACTAGAATGACATGATTGAAAGTATTATTGCGGGTTAGGTAGATGCATCTACACTCAATGTGTTCCTGAAAACTAAAGACAAATGTCCCATTTAAATGAATCTGAAGCGTCTAAGTGGCATTTAGGTCCCATCTCTCCTTAACAGTTTGGTTTTGGCATCTTCTCTACTGTAACAGAGTCACAGCTGCCTCTCTTCCTTCATAAAAAGGTTTATGGAAAAATCCAATCATGTTTTCATCCCTAAACGCCTCGAGGCGCTCCGCGTACACGACACCTTTTTTATTTCAGTCTCCGAGCAGTGCATCATAAAGTCGATTTTTAAAGGCAAGACATTTTTTATTCGGATAGTTCATTTCATTGCAAGAAATTTAAGCGCCTTGATTAAATAAGTTACCGGACCAAAGGGTAATTTTTGTCTCTCCAGATATGAATAATATGGATCTTAAACGTTTTTTAAAATGAGTTGCAACCACGAGTGTTAAACAACACACACTGAGAAAATTCAGCAGTTCATATTTGTGAGGGGAAAAAAAACAATCCAATAAGGAAGATTCTATGAAAAACAAATTACTACAACAACATAATAATAAGGTAATAATAAGATATGTACATAAGAAATACAATTCAAAGGCAGCTATTGTTTGTTTTTATCTTTACTGTAACAATAGTAGCCCTAAAACCTTTTCAAAGTTATCTCAAACTAGAAGGAAAGTATCACCTCACCACAAAGAGCATAATTTCCCTTTGGGATAAATAAAGTAGTTATGAATTGAATTGAAATCTTTAGTAAAGAATGCTTGAGTCTTTCCTACTCGTCCATAATTTAATCGCCAGCTAAGCCAAGTTTGCCACAGACTTTTTAGAAATGCTGTAAAATTTGACTTTAGGTTTGCCACTCACACAGCACATATATTTCACACACCTACAGCTTAATTTATACAAACATTCGACTCAAAGGTTTGAATTGTTTTTGCACCCTTTGGCCAAATACAATATTAAAAGAACGGGTTGATCAAAACACATTTAGACAAACGATTCAGAACTTGATGTTTCACAAAATGTGCCCAATTTCCTTCACATTAAAATGCACTTTTATGATTCTTCATCGTACCTAGAGGATGAGAAGCAGCGACAGCAGGTTTGTGGCCGAGACGCTTTACTGCAGAGCTCCAATTTGTAGTTACCTTTTTGACAGAGAGCTTGTGGAACAAGCCTGCATCACTTTTTACATTATATTTTAAAATTTAAAACAACTGCTTTGGCAATGAAACCCTCTGCTACGTGTTGTAATTGCATAATTTAAGTAACAGGTGTGATTTATTTAGCAAATTGCATCCACTTTCGAAATCTTTTAATTTTTTTCATGAGCAGCGTAATTAACACTGGAATATATATCGACCATTATGTTCAGCTAGCACTCCCAAACGGGGCGCAGATGACTAGTTTGAGGAGAAATGAGGAGATAATTTACAAGTATTTATCTCCTCATTTACCTCCTCCAGTTACACGCTGACCCCTAAACAAGGCACACTGCCAAACGGGATGGTGTCTCCTCACGTCTACATCAGTAGGAGAAATTTGTCGCAACCTGCCCGTTTATCTGTATTTTGCATATAAGATAAGAACCTTTATAACATAAGACCTCCCACATTGGGGAAATTTGGGCGTGACAGTGGCAAAGACACAGAGTTACACAGAATTTTTCGTAATGAAACAAAAAATATCTAATCTGATCTAGAGTTGGTTCTAAAGCTTTATCAGAAAGGCCAATATAAAAATTAAAATAAATATCACAGTGAGCATTGCAAAATTATTGATAATACCGCATACTCAGGTAAAAAACAAATTAAAGTTAAACTGTGGGAAAACACCATCCTATTCACAGAAGAGAGCAATATGAGATGATATGCAATAATATGCAGTAATATGTTAATATGCAATACTATGCAATGATATTTAACATGCATTGGCAGTACAGCAACATCTCAGAGTAGCTAAGGTGTGTGCAAGTGTACCTTAGCATCTGAGAGTCAGTGTAAACAATTCATGATCAGATCAGAACCTGTGCAACCATTAACACGTTGTTAACAGTTATTGAGTCTGTTGTGAGCAGCGGATAGTTTAAAGTCTGGGAGGAACAAGCTGCAGAAAAGCTCCTTTAGACATCTGGGACGCAGCCCAGATGTCAGCTACATGCATGGCGTGGGAGAAATTTTCCATCAGTGATGTGATTTTTCTTACAGTGCTTTTGTTTCCCACCACCTGCAACTGGGTCCAGGGGACATCCTTGTGAAATCCTTTTTTCGTCTGAAGTGTCTAAACCACACAGCACAAATGCTGCAATAATCAAAACCACTGTATCCCATAATCAGTGGGACCAATTCTTACATTTAACAGTCAAATAATACAAACATCTAATGAACTAATGCAAGATTCACACAAAAAAAGAATTTAAAAGATAAGATTTTACTTTTTATACCACAACTGCCTTTGAACAGATCAGTCAGAATTTGACCGGGCTCAAAAAGTCGTCCTGCCTTCTTTTCTTCTTTATTACGGAGATACACCATCATTTGGAAAATCATCTTTAAACTGCATTAAGAAATGTTAGGACTAGAGACGGAGAGCCCAGACTAACATTGTAAATACTCACTTTGGCCCAACATCAAGGGACAAGCACTGTAGTATTTGAGGGACTTGCAAAATAACCCAACATCATTTGATATATGTCGCCCTCTGCTGGTTATTTATAGGAGTACATATTATAAGAACACTATCTATCTATCTATCTATCTATCTATCTATCTATCTATCTATCTATCTATCTATCTATCTATCTATCTATCTATCTATCTATCTATCTATCTATCTATCTATCTATCTATCTATCTATCTATCTATCTATCTATCTATCTATCTGTGTGTGTATATATATATATATACATACTTGTTTTGGGTCAAATATCCTAAATGCCAAACTAAAGAGAGAGTTTTTTTCCCCCATTACGGTACAAAACTCAGAAGTTCACATACCCTAGAATTACACCGCCTTTAAACCATTTGAAGAATCCCAAAAGTAGATGTTGTTGCAGTATAACAACTTCTTTCTTTATTGATAACATTTGAGCCATCAGGAGGCACACCTTTGGATGTGTTTTAATGTAACACCTCACATACACGCTGCTTCAGAATGTGACATCAGGAGAAGATCAGAAGAACGGTGCAATTTCCAGATGCCAGAAGGTTACATGTTTATCAGTTTATACAAGTATGAACACAATGGGAAGGCCCAGGAGCAATAAGCCAGGTGGTGTTCCAGAGATGAATGTGGATTGGTGCAAAATGTTCTTCCAGAACATAAGCAAAAGATAGCACCAGTAATGAGTCCTGTAACCACATGGGTTAAAAGACCAGCCCCAGACAAAGGAACCCTTAATCTGAAAGCAATTTAAAAAGACAGAATACAGTTTGCGAATTCACTAAGGGACAAAGACCTATGTCCTGTGGTTAGACGAGACTGAATTGAATTTGAGGTTTAGCCATTACGACCTTCGTCACATTTGTAGGAAAAAGGCTAAACCTTGCTAGCCTGAGAACACCATCCTGACTAGTGGGTACACCATGTTTAGTGGTTGTTTTGCTGCAAGAGGAAAAGGTGTAATTTAGAAAAATGGATGACCAAAATGGAAGAATACTGTTGGGAAACATTGGAGCAACATAGTGAGAGATGCTTCTTCCTTGTCCTTACACATGCTGCCAGATTGGTTACAAAGTGGCTTTAGGAGAACAAAATCAATGTCTTGGTGTGCGATCACTAAGACCTGACCTCCGTATAATAGAAAATGTGTAAGCAGAGCTGTAAAAGTGCGTGTTAGCAAGATAGCTACAAAACCAACGGACTTACACCGGTTCTGGCAGGAGGTAGCTATTCTGAGAAGCTCGCAGAAGAATACCCAAAACATTTTACCCGAGGCACACTGGCAATTTTACGAAAGACTAAGTAGATGCTTATAAATGTCTAATAAAAAAAAAACTCTAAAAAGTTCACCATCATTATTTGGGCCTTTGGCAAAAAAATACATTTTATTCTAAAAAAGGACAGGTTCACTCTGATTTAGACCATGACAAAATAGTAGCTATACAGTGTATGTAAAAAAGAATATGGAAAAATTATAAAGTTTGATGGAGTGAAATACCTTTATGATATATGTGGACATGCACCATTATACATCCAGCGTACACTTGCTGGTAAAAATATTTTCTAGCAAACAGAAGTTCTAGGTCAAAGCGTCGCTGGGAAGAATATGATTCCCCCAAATATTGGTTAAATCAGCACCGTGTATGCAGGAACCACTGCTAACCCACACCTTGCACAGGGCAGACATGCCTAGGTATGAAATGAAGTAAGCCGGTGTGCACAGGAGCAGGTGACGAGTGCTGTCTTTCCTGCCCACTTTCACAGAAGTCTCCGGCCAAAAAGCTGAGCCACGCAATCAGTAAATCTTTGGGCTGCGTCCCCATCGGAGAGCCGCCGCACCCCGTGTTCCCCGAGCAGGCCGAGAGACCTCAGGAGCTCCCCCACACCGTGTAAGTGCTACTCTCCACACTATTAGTTATGCCCACAGCGCAGTAAAGGCTCGATGTGCTTATGATCTGTGGTCCTGTGCCATCATGTAACGGCTTCCATCCTTCCATTACGCCGACATCACACAACTGATGGCGCGCCGTCTCACCAGGATGTCTAGTCCCGGGTTATTTGTTAACGGGGGGGAAACATGATATAGTGCGCAGGCTGAGGCGCTGCTGCTGCTGACTCCTCGGCCGTCCTCGTCAATCTGTTGGCAATGAATCCGGGACGACGGCATCAATCTCCCATTCCAGGCTTTGCGGCTCCTGCAAGGCATTATAGGAAATGCGTTATATTCTGCTGCTGTCCTAAACTCTGCACGCTCATTTACATCTCAGCTGAAAAACAAAACGGGCCGGTTTGTGGAATCAGCCTCCGCTGCTGCGACTCATCCACACGGCGCACATCGCTGAGGCCCCCCTTGGTTTTAATTTTTTTCTTCAGCACCATTTCTGGGCTATGGAAGCCCATTTCCGCCACTCTGTTAAAAAAATAAATAAAAATTATCTGATTATAATGAGATAGTATCTCAAAATAATGAGATAGCATCTCATTATAATGAGATGCTATCTGATTATAATGAGATGCTATCTCAAAATAATGAGATACTATCTCATTATAATGAGATGCTATCTGATTATAATGAGATGCTATCTCAAAATAATGAGATACTATCTCATTATAATGAGATAGTATCTCAAAATAATGAGATAGTATCTCATTATAATGAGATAACTTGAATTGGCTCTATAGCTTGAGATATGCTCAACGTGATAGAAAGAAATGGATATTGATAATTATGGAAGCCCTCTGGTTGCCACAAAACAAAACTCAAGGTTAATGCTTTTAAAGACATGAAGAATAGCTTTACTTATTCAGCGCACAAAGCGGAAATAGCTCAACTTTCTGATCAGAGTTTTCTACATCTCCTATGGTTTTTTTTTCCATTACGGAAAGCTCCTTCATATTCCGCGCACAACCATAAATCTAAGCTGTCTTTTTATGCCGCCGCTGCAGGCAAGTGTCAGCGAGTAATTGATAGAGAGCCGCATTTTAGCAGGAGGATGTAGCTCAGTAAACTGCAGAAAAAAACGAAATTTTTTTTCCCTGTTTGCCACGTGTTCCTGCATGATGGATACCATTAGCTCCGAATCGGTTCTCGCATCCAGGCTCCTCCCTCTAGCAGGAAGTTTTCCTTCTTTCCTCCGCCGTGTCATTCACTGAAGACGGAGGTGACATTTGCATAAATGTATATTTCATCACATCGTGGAGAATAAACTGTGGACCCGAGTGTTTCGTCTACTCAGAGATGAGGCAATTGGATTAGGTTGTGCAACGGAGGCTGTGTAGCATGAAATTACATCACACAAGAAGATTAATTTAGTGATAAAAAAGAAAAGAAAAACAAGACCCAGACTACATTGGATAATATCTTTGCGATGCCCTCAGCAGGCATTTATCCATTTGGTTGCTCTTTTTTTTCTTTTGTTCTTTTTTTTATGACGTTTGTTTTTTGAGAACATAGATCTTTAATTCAGCGTATGTTTTTTCTTACCTAAACAGTTCTTTTTCTTGATTTATTTTTCGGAAACAAATGTGGTCACAGCCTTAAATATAGTAACAAAATAAAGAAAACTGGCGGCAATTTTGGGGGGAAAGAAGTGGTTCCCAGAAGAAAAAAGGAAAGAGATTTTATAAGCCTTACAGATTGGGCACTTCTTTTATTTCGTATTTTCTTTTTTTTTTTATGCCGACGCTTTGTTGTTATCATATTTTTGAAAAACGTGTTCATTTCATTCTTGGTATTAACTTCTCCTTTAGTTTTGCACGGTCATCATCAGCGTTCCTGCAATGGGTTGTAATTATTTCTCTAAAGACAATATTGTACATCACAAAGTCCTGCGAATCCTCACCTAAAAGTCAATACACGTGTCTTTTTTGTAGTCCTTCACAAACTCCAGGGCCTATGTTTGTCTTTTAACTACGTGCGGTGGTTTTATTTTAGTAATTTTATTAATTTACCCCATTTAGGCCTGATATTATTAGTCTAATTATTTATAGAAAGCTTATTGGCCAATGCTGAGTCTAGAACATATTTCACCCAAAGGCACTATAAACTATATTGTGCTGTCATATGATATCGTGCCATATATTACCTCATCACATTGAAATACACAATCATATGGCGTCATGTAAAACATATGCTGTATCAAATCTAAATGTATCACACTGTGTCAGATCTTTAGCATATATCGTAAGAACCCCTATCACATAGGGTATCATATCTATATATATGATTTTGTATCAAGTCGCACCAAAATGTATCATATTGTGTTGTATTTCATTAATATGTGTTATGTTGCATCATATTAAAATCTATCATATTGTGTCAAAACCAAAATACACAAAAGAATATAAGGAACCCTTTGAAAACACAACAGTTCTCAATTGGGATGAAACTGATGCTGCATATCCATCCAGACAAGGAATGGCGAATGTGCGAGGAACAAAAGGATGCCACATCAGCCCGCAGGGGGCTCAATCCAAAGTCAGAGAGAAATTGACAGGGAAAACCTGATGCAGCAGGCTGGTGCAAGTTGCTGGAATGTCGTTGCACCAACTCCAAATGATCTTCAGTAGTTTGTATGACCCCCGTGTGTTTGTATACAAGCCTGACAGCGTCTGGCCATGCTCCTTATGAGATGCAGACGGTGTCCTGGGGGATCGCCTCCCAGATCCTGACCAGGTCATCACTGAGCTCCTGGACAGCCTGAGGTGCAACCAGTTAGCATCAGACAGACACAAATATGACGTCTCAGAGATGTTCTGTTGGAGTTAGGTCAGGGGAGCATGGAGGCCAGTCAGTGGGGCATTCAGCGTGCTGTTTGTAATTCTGGAAGTTCATTTGAGAGGTTTGTGCCGTTAAAAACCCCATGAACGATGATTAGAGAGTGGCAATTTTTTTTTTTCTGCCTGTCTGCTATCAGGTCATCCAGCTGTTTTTTCTGCTTCTGAAATGCAGGCTTGTGGTGGGATGTAAACACCAGCCAGAATAAAACAAAGCAAACTCGCTCAGTGAATATTAGGGTTTGAATTTTATTTAAAAATGACTCCATGTGAGGACTACGTGTTTTCTATAACAATGTGACATCAGAACACCAGCCTTCATTTACATAAAAGCAGATTCCACCTCCCCTCTGGCTCGCAGAGAGCGCCGTGCTGCGGTCCACTTGAAACAGCTGGAAGCGGTCAGAGGTGTGTTCCTCAAGCCAGGTTTCAGTGAAGCAGAGGAAGTCAGAGTTTCTTGTGCTGAGAAGGGCATGCTGGTCCGTTTTGTTCACCAGGGAGCAGACATTTGACTGGTGGATAGAGCCGTCCCTCCTTACTGTCGGAGAGCCGCACCTTTAACCCATCGGGCCGCTGAAACTAATTAATTTCCCTCTACAGGGATGAGGAAGCTTATCTTATCTACATATTAATAATTGAATGATTATTAAAGAAGTGTATGTGCTCATTTCCTCTACTGGTTAGATGGTGGATCAGCCCATCAGCTCTCTCTGTTTCCACCATCTTAAGGCACTCTTGGCTGGCTAAAAGTCCTCCTCACCACTCCTAACATTTGTTCACTTTAGGAGCTCTCTTAAGGCCTAGGCGGCTATGTGAATAACTTTTATCTAACCGAGGTACGATTCCTAAAATGACATCACCACTGCTTTGGGATTTTCTGTTAAAGGGTTGTTTAATTCAGTCAGAAATATCAGGAACTCTTGGCTGTTTTGTGTTTCTTAAAAAGGTCAAAGTGCTTTGGTAGGATGGCTTCATGGATGGAGAAAAAAACAGCATGAAAGCTATTTGGCAAACCCTGAATTCTCAATAATGCCATGCTTTTCTTTAAATTGGAATTAGGCTTTTTAGATGTGCCACAATCCAGCAGTGTTGATGTTGGGGAAACCATGGGGCAGTTTTAATCTGGTATGAAGGGGACCTTGGTACGACATAAAAACTAAAACTGGCTTTCAGCTTTGAGCCTTAATTTGCTAATAAAATAGTTACAAAATGCATCTAAAATCACTTGGTTTTGTAATTTAGAAGAAAAATGTAAATCTTAACTATATCTTAAAACCCCTTTCCCCTTTTGTTGCCACGGGGGGATAGATAGCTGACTCAGAACAAATCATTCCCATATTTAATGGGCATTTTTAAAGCTCTAGTGGTTGAATTGTCACCATAATATTCACGGTTCTAGAGTGTTTTCCTCCTACTGATTCCCTCACATACATGATGAGTTCCATTTTCTTTCCTCACATTTGCTTAACGACATTGATCCCAAAAAAGAGTAACACTAGCCTACGATGTGGGTTCTAAAACTTGAGCCGCACTTTGCCAAGTTGGATAAACGTTAACTTCGATGAGGTGCCCTTTCATATTATAAGTCACCGTTATAGCCTGTGTGAGTGTGTGTGTGTGTGTGTGTGTGTGTGTGTGTATGTGTGTGTGTGTGTGTGAGTGTGAGAGAGCTGACAAAGCCTCGGTGAGAACGAATGGCAGAATCAGGCTAGAGCGTCAGGTTTGATCAGGCCACCCAAATGGAAGTGACGCGAGCTCCCCTGCTGTCCAAACCTTCATGGCGTCCTTTGACAAAGTGCTGCTGTTCTCGTGCTGTTTTGAAACACGTACTGCCGTCTGAAGCGAAGTCTAGAACCGAGAACCGAGCTGTGAGTTTTTTCTCCTCACTCAAACTGTCAGGCGGATTCTTGGGGATTTGTGTTTTGGAAGAGGAGATGCCGGTTTGGGAGCCGCTGTCTGTTTGTCTGAAAACGTATCTTACCTTCGGAGGTAGTTCTGCTTCTGCCAAAATGGATTTTAAGTGAAACGGCAGGCATTATCTATGCTTTGCGTTCCAATTTAATACACGCTTTGTTTTAAATCGTGTGCCACATTTTATATTCTGTAAGTAAATTTCCCTTTACTATGAATTCATACATTTTTTTTAAAACACTCATCCAAGCCTTAAAATTGAAAGTTGTCTCCTGGTCAATGCAAAATTCATCAAAGTCATAAAAACAGACATTTAAGCCACGTAACTGATGATCGTGAAGCAGCTCCAGTCACAAATTCATCAGCTGTTTATACGACAGCTATTTCATGAGCCATTAAAACTTGATCAAATTTGCCTAATAGAAAAGCAGGGTAATGGTAAAATCTCTACTATATTGTGGATTTAAAAAAACTGAATTGTTTTCGCTGTTACGTCTCTTTACTTTTATGTCAGTGACTATCATTGGAAACACTTTGGTTGTTCCATATGAAGTCCGTATTTCAAACAGGAAGATCGTTGGTGGTGCACTGCCTCTATCCTTCCTTTCCTGTGTGAGTAATCATCATCTTCTATGCAAAAAAAAACAGTAACTTCTATTGCAAATTTCCATGACCATTTAAAAACGTCGAGATCGCTCCAAATCTGGAAAACTTAAATCCAATATGAAGGCCTGATTGCTGGTCCTCTTATCCAATCATAATGCTACTGTCTCAGAAATCACATCTGTACTAAGATTGTTCTTCACAGACTTCAGAATTTCCCTGTAAACATGGGAAATGTGGGCTCCTCCCCCATGAGGTTTAGCCTCGGTGTGGAGAAGCAAACATCATCTAGTTGAGGGCTTTGTGGAAAAAGAGGTGATTAAAAGTCAGAGGTTGTATCTCAAACGAACCTAAGCCAGAAATTCTGATGAGTTAGGACTGTCCAGGTCAATATTCATAGCATCAAGGAAGAGAGCATGGCGTCTACTGAGTTATAGGACAACTGTGTAGGTTCTGACCGGTGCAGGTACCAAGATGGCACGGTGTTTTAAAGGCGGCGTATTTAGCCACGGGTAGCGGTTGGTTGTGTTTCCATTAGTCAGAAACGAACAGGCCCGTTCCACCACCTCACTTCAAATGTATGAGAGGTGTGGGTGACTGCGTGGTTGGTCATATGTTTGCTGGAAATAAGCCAAATCCTTGTGCCGCCGAGTTTGGTGAGGCTATTAAAGAACCAATCAGTGCAGGTTAAATGTCCTGATGACAAAGCAGCACCCTTCTGCTTCCAGTGCCTGTGTTAAGCAGACAAACGTGCTTTAATCATAGCAGCACGTGTCAACAATCCATCCTTTTACCCTCAGAATAAACATTAAGTAGATGGGGGGTTAATTGTCCTGGCTAAGGGCTATTTTCTTTATTTATTTATCACTTCATTCAGTCTTATTATAAGAAACTGACAACTTAGGAGAATGTTGTCAATACCACCACTGCTTGGTAAGCCCAAAACCTTATTCCTAAGCCCCCCAAAAAAATACAAAATAGTGAAAAGAGGTGCATGGTGGTGAGATAAAGCCCCTGTGACAATAGAGTTTAGTCGTTAGTTAATTGATTTAGAGTCATCAATGTCCATAAGACCACGCATCCAATTAATTTCCCCGCACTCGCCACGGCCAAATGACAGAATTGATGATGTGATTTCATTCACGAGAAGCGGTTACAGCGGGCCTTGGCGCGCTGCAGGCTTTGATCCTTTAGTGCCTGAAGGTTGACCTCTGAGTCACCGAACAGACGTCTGGGCCGTATGTCCTCCAGCCGCGTTTCATAGGTAACGACCCACAGATCTGCAGGCAGTTATGTGAGCCAGTAGGGATGCATATTAGATGCTGACTTATTTTTAGAAAAAAAAAAGTACTGAAACCTAAACATCAGGATAAGCTGTTTTTATTGGACCGTGCTCTTACGCAGGCGTTGCATTAATAGATTCAGAAAGCGCCGAAGATTATTTTTAGAAGGCTTGCGCTGAGGAGCTTTTGATTTATGTAACTCGCAGAAGGTAAAGGGAGGAGTTAAGACAGGCAACCGTGAATATGGTCGCAAACCCTTTATTACACGTTTTTAAATAAGACAAATTTTGCTAGTATTTGGTCCTCCTTGTAAGCAAATGGCATTTCGCAGCGTGTCTGCGTGTGGTGAGGTGAAAATACAGAGACGGAGCGTAGCCTCAGAGAGGAAATAAAAAGGAGCGCGAGTGAGACACAGAAAATCTACGTCGTCATGAAGTCATGTGACTGCCGAGTTTCCTTGGAGACAGCAGCAGTGTAGTACATTGAGATGCTCGCCTGCTCAGTTGAGGGCAGATTAGGCATCTGGCAGCAGCAGCAGCAGCGGTTGGATGTGTTTTGCCACCGAGGCAGGTGCTCTCTCTCTCTCCTCGCGGAGGTAAGTCTCGTGCCTCGTCCTCTTGTCTGCAGCTCGATGTGGCGGCGTACAAACCTTTTTCATATGACATTTTTTTCTTTTTGCATACTGTTTGTCTTTTTAGTCTTTTTAAGGAGAACACAGACAGCATGTGCGACGTCCAGCACCGACACGTTTTCTTTGCTCTCCTTAAAAAAAGATAGCGGAAAGTTGCATGAAATGGTTTCAGTGAAACAACAAAACATGATTTTGTTTTTTTACTTGTGTTTTTTAATTCACTCTGTTGAGGGGGAAACGTAAAATCATCATATCACACCCCTCGTGGTATCTGTGAGCAGATAATCCTGTTATTCATTCAGAGGAAATGTGTCTTTCTGGTTTGTGTATTGTTTTATAAGGAGACTAATGCAACAACGTAATGCTATTAATAACTGTGTTCTCCGGATGTAAATATCCTCCTCTAACTATAGATTGCTTCTTGGACCAGTAAGCACAGATGGGGCACGGGGGGCTCCACAGTGTTCTACCCCTTATGTTGTAGTGAAAGATGAAAATGAAATTAAACCAAATCGAGGTTAATAACTAGAATGAACTACCTGGGTCAGAATCAGGGGACGTTACCACAGAGAAGGGCAGACCTCTGTGCCTCCGTGAGCCGCCGCTGTTTTCAGAGGGATGTTTTGATCCGTTAGTGAGACTCTGTGGTCCCGATGAGCCCCGCCATGAATCCAGACACCACCTGGGCCGTGTGGCTTTGTTTACTCTTCCACATCACCTCCCGCAATGTCACCTTCCCCTGTTTTTAGATCGTTTTTTTTTATATATATAGACTTGTGTTTTAATTAGACTTCTTGTTTGCTCTTGTTGCTCTTGCACTTGTTAATTAGATTTGAGCTAATTGCCTAAAAAAAACACATCTACATCTGTTTGCAGTAAAGTCGATTGTATCACAGCGGTCTCACCATGCTGCCTTTTTTCTTTCTTTCTTTTTTTTTTTTGGTGCACCGTAATCAGTGGTTCTTAGTGATTCCTCTTCCCTCTCCCCCTCTCACCTCCTTAAGTACAGCTGGATAAAGCTGAAGTTACAGAGGAGCTGATTTATGATTAATAATAAAAATGCAAATATCCCTCCTCCCGTTCCCGGTGTCAAGCAGCACAAGACCTCTGCAGTGTAGCAATAAAAACCTCTAATCTTGTCTTGTTTTAGTCAGCCGAAAGCGGCGACCGTCAACATGAACGACACATTGCTCATGACCTCTGGGGCACCCACTCCTACCAAAAGGTAAGCATAACCAAGAGCCTGGTGTCTTTTTTGAAAATGTAACTTGAATATCCTCAAAAAAATGACTAGACATCTGGGCTCGGATGCGAGTGTTAAGGTAGACCGACGTTTAGAAAAGTTTCAAAACTGCTAAAAACGTCGTCATACCATTGCCAAGGTCCTTTTAGTCGATTTGGTGAGATGCCAGAGAAATCTTTCCTCCGGACGGGAACGTTCACAGCTTGGTCTCTCTGTAGCAGCTCGGAGAAACGTAGCATAGCCAATATAGATCTGAAAAATGTGACATGCATCTGTATTAGGTCACTCTTTCTCTGATACTCCTTAGAAAACAAATACCTTGTGAACCATTTGTCTTCGGAAGGCACGTCATTTAAAAATGACTCAACCTTTGTATAGTTTAAGCTTCTACTAAATCCAGCTGTTCTCTGAAGGCCTCAGAGGCTTGTTAGAGAACATTAGTGACCAAAGAGCATCATGTAGACCAAGGAACAAACAGGTCAGGGATAAAGTTATGGAGATGTTTAAGTTCGGATAGAAACTAATATCCCAGGCTTTGGGTATGTCACTGTGCACTGTTCTATCCGATATCAGAAAACAGAAAGAATATGATGACAAATGGCACTAAATCCCACCAAGGCATCGCTAAACCCAGGGCAGAAATATTAAAAGAGGCAGCTAAGACACCCATGGAGACTTTGGAGGAGCTGCAGAGATCCACGGCTCATGCGGGTCAATCTCTCGTCGGGGCAACTAGCGGTCATTCACTCCACAAGTCTGGCATTAACGTAAGAGTGGAGAAGAAGAAAGTGATTAAGAAGAAAGCCAAAAGAAGTCCTGTTTGCGGTTTGCCACAAGACATGAAGGGGACGCAGCAAAGCTGTGCGAAAAGGGAGCTTTGGTTAGGTCAGACCAGGGCAAAACCTTTTGGACCTACCACACATGCTAAATGTGTGGCAAAAAGTTAATAAACCCTTCCCTAAGTGAAACATGGTGGTGGCAGCAGTATGTTGTGGGGTTGCTTTTCTTCAGCAAGGCAAGGCAAGCCACCTCAGAGCTATGCACTACTGTAAGCTTAGCTTCTAATGTCAAAATAACATTAAATGTAAGGTATATAGATAATATGATTGATGCCTTTATTGTCAATATATTCCCTTTCAGACTCAGGGAAATTGTTGTTTTTGTTTTCAATTTTGGCGTGGATGGCCTCTTTTTTCATTTTTTTGCTCATGGTTACTGTAGCATTTATATATGATTGCAGTTCCTGCACAAAAACGGTCAATTATTGCCGTGAGTTGCCCAAAATCCAGGTAAACCCTTTTTTAATCACTCCTGAATTGAGCCTGTGCTCAGATTGTCTCTGATCTGATCTGATCAGTGGAAAATAAGAACAGCAGATCCTACCGTTCCCTCAAAAAAAACTTCTTCTTTTGCCTCCGAGCGGCATGACCTTCTGGGTGTATTTTTAGTCGAAAATATGCTACGCTGTCACAATGAATACGCGATCACTCCTACCCAACAGGATGACATGGCAGAGAGATTACAACGGAGCCGGAGCCTGGTGATGGGAGCTGACGGCGGGCGAAGAGAGGCCCTAAAAGCAGCGTGATCGCCCCCCTCATTTCAGCCCCTCTCATGTGAGAGCCGGCTCTGTTATTATTATTTACTCACGGCGGTAATGAAGCACCGTGGCCATGAATCCATGCGATGGAGAGCACGCCGAGGGAGCTGTGATGTAAACACGACCTCTCCTGTGGGTCTGTGCCGATTAGATTTCCCCCTTCTGTGTGCTGTATCGCTCCATCCCATCTTTCCAGCAATTCTTCTGCTCCCAAGATCAGAGCACTCAGAGACTCAGGAGCCCCTGCGGCGCATTAATCAAGACGACTTTGTCAGAAATTCTGGGAGACCGTGAATGAGGGGTGCGGATGTCTCATTTTCACTCGTGCTCCACCGCGGGGAGAGTTATCAGCCTTCACCAAGGTCTTTGTCAGCTGAAGGGCAGCAGGAAAAATTGTTCGGGGGAGAAAAAGGATCTGGCAGTGTGCAAAAAAAAAAAGAAAAGAAAAAGAACCAGCCAATTTAAAATGTCTTTTTACTACATCTTTGAAATCGACTGAATCTGACACTTAGACGAATCAATTATAAAGATATTAACATTTAATTGAGATGAGCAGAACTGAACTAAAATATTAATTTTCACAATGCAGTGACTGCTTTAGGATTAGAGCTGGTGAATCTAACAATAGGGAAGACGTAAACCAGGTCTTGCATCCGAACCCATGGAGGTCAGTGGATGGCATCGTGTTGCAGCTGCGATGCGAGGGAAGGCGACACTCTCCTAGGTTTCTCTATCCGTGGCCGTAATGCAGAAGCCCGATAACCTTTGTCTTGACATTTTGCTCTGTGAGTCAGTGCTGCTTTGTGAAGATGTCACTTGCGGAGGATGCTGTTGCCTTGGAGGACCCCACAGCGACTGCGAAGCTGCCATTTGAAGGGCGGAAGTAGTGCGTGAAGTCATACCGAGGCTTTTATAATAACGCCGCACCGATTCTGCGAGGCGCCGCTCTGGTTGTAAATGTTTAATGTTCTGGTTATCCTGTTTTGTAGTTCATTGGCTCTCTGTGATTTCCGCGCTTGTTTGATTAATAAGAATAATTTTAATTAATCTGCAGTCTTATTGATCACAGCTTAAACCTCTAGCAGTCCCTAACAACTCGTATGATGAGAAACTCCGGAGACAATCGTTGCTATGCTGCAGCAACCAGCGCCTAAAATAAAAAAAATTAAAAAACGGTTTTTGAAGAGTTGAAGAGAAGACATGAAGGATTTAGGGCTGAGGGCAAAGACAAGATGGCTGAAGTGATGTTTCCTCCTGACTGTCACCGGGATCACAGGGATGTTATGTGTTTCACTGAGAACATGCAGTGCCATGGAAGCCTTGTCAGACCCTTTGAGCTTTTTTTTTCTTGCATGTTGTCACATTGCAACTACAAACTTTAACGTATTTTATTTGGATTTTATGCGATTGATAAGCCCAAAGTAGTGCATAATTGTGAGAAGGAAGGTAATTGATATATGGTTTTAGATATAAAAAATAAGAAAAGTATTTGTATTGAGTCCTTGTGTATGAATACTTTGTAGAGTCACTTTTTGCTGCAATTATAGTAAAAAGCTAGACTGGTCCCTATTAAAGAAAAACAACCCACAGCATAATACTCTCACCACCATGTTTCACAGGGTTATGTGTTGTTAAATTCTACCACATATAATGTTTTGTATGCAGACCAAATACTTACATTTTGCTCTCATCTGAGTAGAACCCTTTCTCCTACATATTTGCTGTGTCCCCTGAGAAGCTTTTGTCAAACTACAGATTGGACTTTTTGTGGCTTTCCGTGTGTAAACGATTGCTTTCAAAAGCCCGATCGGTGGAGTACATGACTAAAAGTTGTCGACGGCTTGTGCCACCTGAGCAGTGGGTCTCTGTAGCTGCTCCAGAGTTACAACGGGCCTCTTGGCTGCCTCTCAGATCGATGCTATCCTTTTTCAGTTTAAATGGCCGGCCATGTCTTGGTAGGTTTGCAGTCATGCCACGCCCGTTCTTAGGAAGGACTGGATAGGGCTCAAATGTTCAAAGCTTGAGATGTTTTTTTGTTGTTGTTTTGGTGATTGTTATTAAATTGTTTTGTTGTGATGTTCCATTGTTATTACTATTATTTGTGGGCTGTGCTTGGCTTCTATAAAGATGTAGGCAGCCATCATTTGGGACTCTTCCTTTTTCCAGTATCGATAACTGTCGAGAGAGCAGCCTCAGTGCTGATATCTGTAACCATTTCTCTGGATTGTTTAGATTAAAAGTGTTGAAGTATGGTTTCTGTTTCAAGAATCATTTCCTTCAAAAGAAGTTATTCAACGTGCAATCGCTTCTCCGGGGGTTAAAGGACCGGACAGGGCGCAGAGGTGTCTACCTGCCGACAGAGGGCGGTAGCTTTGACATAACCTAATCCTGTTTTAAACTTCTCCAGGACTTGCTTCTTGGTCTTCATGAGGCTGTTTGTTCATTAACCTTCCCTAATAAACCTCAGAGGCCTTCTCACAACAGCTGGATATAGACCGAGACTATATTACTGGACTCTATTTAGCAATTAGACCACATCTAATTTTATTCAGCCATTTTGTTGTCATTTTGATTTAAAAATGTTTTATTGATTATTACAATTAAATGTTTCCCAGGGAACTTTGATTCGGTGCCGGATTGTGTTCAGCGTGGTTGAGTCGTTCCCTATATCTGACAGTTTGGTAATAAATATTAATCTGCTGTTATGATTTCCCAGCATTCTCTCGCCTGTTGTCACATGAAAGCCCAGGGAGTCAAATATGTTCCTGCTGAATAATGCAAAGCTCCCCGTCGCTCCGCTTGAGTTTAGTCATGCCGAAATGGGAAAAGCGGTGGAAAACATTTTGAAAAGATTGAACTCAGCTTTCACAGACAGGTGACTAACTGTACTCAGCTGTGTTTCAGTCACACAGTGTTGAAACAAATTAGGGATGTCCTGATCCAAAGTTCGTCAGCCCCATATAC
The DNA here is from genome assembly GCF_011125445.2 of Fundulus heteroclitus. Classification (NCBI taxonomy): domain Eukaryota; kingdom Metazoa; phylum Chordata; class Actinopteri; order Cyprinodontiformes; family Fundulidae; genus Fundulus; species Fundulus heteroclitus. Next base: position 23,177,440 of record NC_046379.1, read on the forward strand.
CGAACCGAGTCACCATTGATAGGCATTTATTGAAACTGACACCCAGTGCAGCACTTCATTAAAGTTAATGCCATGCATCCAGTAGAGTAAAAAGCTATGTTTCATCAGTATTGCATGATTCACATTAGCATTGTGATTGCGCCCCACTCACCATGAGCTTCCGGATGCTGCGGTATTTTTCTTTTTTTCTTGACAGCGAAAGCTGGAGTTTCTGCAGAACAACCTTATGTTGCAAGAGATTTATCTGACTCTCACCTACAGCTTTGAGTAAACTCACGACTTGCTCCTGGCTGCTGACATTAGCTGAACTGCTAAGCTAATGGTAGCATATTTACTCTCCGTTTTTAAGCATGGAATCCAGTTGACCGTGTTTTGTAAACAGATGTCTTGCTTCGAGCGTCATAAAATTGAATGAATAGTGTCTCAGTTGGCCTTTGCATAGCTCTCTGTTCTGCCTGTGTGAAACAAATTGGGCAGACCACATCGCATGAAACAGACAGGTGCAGCGGCCAATTCAGTCTCTCGTGTAAACATCAGAAAAACACTCAGAAGTCAGAGCTTAACGCCGGGTGTGACATCCTACCTTGGTTCAGAGCATTCTAGTTGCAAGTCAGAGATCAGTGACATTAGGTGTTGGCATGGGTATCTTGGTACCGACTGCTATGAGCAATACAAGCTGATAATGATGTGTTTGTTTTGTTTCAATGTGTTAAGAGAAAATACTTATTCTTTAGAATTGTGTTCCGCAGTTTAGAGAGATACAAACTGTCACAGCTGCTAATAAATTGTTTATATTGGCAACATTTAGTTGCTGAAAAAAACCCATTTATGACCTTCTATATGTGCGGAAGCCATATTGCTACTTGTTCCTGTTCCAACAGAAAAATTGGAAAATCCGACTCCCGTGAACACAGAGAATGCACCATCAGAGTCATTAAATCAGCTAAATAATGTGCATGGTTTCTAAGATATATTTGGAAGCCAATCAAACCAAAAAGCTGAAATTTCTCACAATTATTGGTGCACATTGTAGCGGCATTGGTTGACGGGGTGCGGTGTATACAATTTTTAACAACATGACTGGGGAATTGAGTTTAGTCGGGGACTCTGACAGTGATCATTAAAACTGTCTTCATCCGAATGTCAAAATTCTGATTAGCCAGGATTAAAACCTCATCTGCTGTATTACATCCTTCAAACCAAAGCCTGGACTCCATTAATCTCACAGGACCAAGCAAAACAGTATTTGAAATTACTTAAAGAAACTAGTCACAACTGGTAACCATCCAATAGTTGCTTAGGAATGAAAACTGTTTTAGATGGACTCTATTTTAAATCTGATTGCTGCAGAGCTTGATGGATGAGATTCATTGACTTCTGTTCTCTCCTGATTGTGAGAGCCTCAAGAACAACCTACAATGTGAATTCCTCAATGTTTCATATGCTGTGATTTGAAAAAAGTGTTAATTCCCCCTAAATATATTCTTTTCCACATTTTGTCACATTACAACAACAAACCTTGGTGTATTTTAGTGCGTTTTTATGTGACTGACCAACACAAAGTAGCAAATAATTGGAAAGTGGAAGGAAAAGGATACAGGTTTTTATATGAAGGTGACACAGCAAACATATTATGGAACAAGGTAACTTTTTTACCTCATAGGTAAATATTACATGTGGAGAAAAACTAATAATTCACACCAGCCAAAATTCAACCTCCCCACTAAGAGACACGGTGATGGCAGCATCAAGCTGTGGGGAGGCTTTTTTTTCTCCAGCAGATGCAGGAAAGCTAGTCAAGGTTTTGACGTGAATATGGAGGGAAGAGTATTAAAGATCAGCGTTGAAGGACAGCTTGTTAGAGGCTTCACAGCTGGCACAAAGGCTCAACTTCCGGGAGCATAACCCTAAATATACAGTTAGAGCTACAAAGAACTGGTTTAGATGAAAGGATATTTGTGTTTTAGAATGATCCAATAATATAAAGAGAAACAATGTTTTAACAGCAGAAACTCTTTTCTGCTGTTAAAACATTGAATGGCATGTGTCCTTCCGCTTCAGCTCTGCATTATTTTGCGTTGGTCTGTCGCATAGAATTCAGTGAAGCTTGTGGTTGTGGCGGGAAATTTTTTGACATGGTTCAAAGGGCCTGAATACATTTTCAAGGTGGTGTAACCTAATAAATGCAAACTTAAGAAAGTGTGTCATTTAACATTGCAGGACATAAAAGTAACTTTGCCTTGACTCTGCTGTTGTAATAACTTTGTTTTGAAGTCATGCAATAATGCAACGTGACCTCACAAAGCAGCGGTGGATGAAGTGACTATTTTTGACATCTCTTTTTATTTTAAGTAAAGATAAATGCAGCATCTTCAGCTCCCTGTGGGGTAGGGCTGTTCGATTGCAAGGTGAAGCAGTGAAAATGCTCCAAAAATAGCACTCACCTAAGCTCATATTGACTTTCTGTGCCAGCCTATATATATTATTGGAGCCCCCAAACTAGGAACCTGCCGACAGCTACCTGGTCCAGATGACACTCTGAATCTGGGAGAAGATCTGTAAAGAAACCACACTATCAATATGATGCTCCAAAATTGGAGTAGACAATTAAAGTTTGGTCAAAATCATTCAGAGAAAGCGACATGACCGCATGTAGGACAAAGAAAGATGTTGAAAAAAATCGACATTTTTCAGATGTTGATGAAAAATGCTTCATCTGTGACGAAAATGAAGCACAGTTGCCAGCAAAAGTATTCACCCCCCTTGGCATTTTTGACTTTTTGTAGCCTAACAAGATGGACTCAAAACCGATTGCTAAAGAGTTTTCTCCATTGTTTAGATAACAGGCCTATTGTGGTCATATGGACAGATCCTCTGGTCTCTGCTGAGGAGCTCTGCAGCTCCTTCAGGGTTACCTTTCGTCTCTGTGCCCTCTCTCTCTCTGATTAATGCCCTCCTTGGCCAATCTGTGAGTTCTGGTGGGTGGTCCTCTCTTGGCAGGATTGTTGTGGCACCATGTGCTTTCTGTTTGAAGATGATGTATTTAATGGTGCTCCATGGGAACGTCAAAGATTTTGATATTTCTTATAAGCCCACCCTGACTTGTACTTCTCAACAACTTTGTCCCTTACTTGTTTGGAGAGCTCCTTGGTCTTTATTGTGTGATGCCTGTTGCAGAAAAGGTGTTTTTATAGCGAGCGAACACGTGAGGCTTACATTGCACAAAAGTAAACTTCCTTCCACTAATTATGGGACTTTTGAAGGCAATTGGTTGCACCAGAACATTTTAGGGGCAAAGGGGGTGGATAGATATGCACATGTAAATTTTTAGTTTTAAAGTTATTTTTACCAACTTCACCAACAGAGACAATTTTATCCAGATCCATCACATATAGTACGATTAAAAAATATTACATTTTGGTTGGGGTTGGGATATAACAAAATCGGTAGAAAAGTCAAGGGTTGTGCAGCTCCCTCATGTGTCGCTATACTATTACAAGAAACCACAGCATCTGCGAGTCTGTGAATTATTCAGAAAGAGACCCATTTAGCAAGATGTTTTTTTCATCATGTCACACATAAGATGACCTTCTTTTCCATTAGTTTGTGACACAACGTTTAGGCCTTAAAAAGATCTGCCAAATACTCTGGCTCCCACCTCGGTTCATTCAGCGGTTATTTATGCAATAATAAAGTAGTTACAATTATCACAGTACACCAACCGTTTTACGAGGCTGTGGCGTAGCATTTTTCTAGTTACATGTCTCATATATTTTTTTCCTTGTTCCCACCTAAATGTTTCAGTTCATCAAAAGAATTTCTAATATCAAAGACAGATACTCTAAGTGAGAAACAATACACAGTTTTCAAATGAGTATTTATATACTAAGGTAAATAGCTATACAAACCAAACTGGACCTACTGTATATGAAAATATAATCACACCCCCACCCCATGTGTCGAATCATAAATTTATTGGCTCCAACCAGGGTTTTTGGTTAAATTTTTACTTGCTACACTTTGCCCTGATTGTTACAGGGCAGATCAATTGCAATATTAATAAGGCGCACTAAATATTTTTCCCAAGTGTGTAATATCACTCCGCCCCCCTCCGCGTACAAAGCACTCTCTGAGAGAAAAGCTATCCTTTCTGTCGGGTGGCCGGAGAAGTTGGACTACACTGCCTGCTTCTAAATTAAGGCCAAATGAACGATAACTGTAATAAATTTTTTACTAACTTACTAGGTTTTGTTGCTAGCGCGGGCTGTTAAAGGCTCCCACACGCTCGGGCGTACTGTGCGCATACTGTGAGCTAGTCAGACTCCAGCCCCTGACTCTCGCGGATGTTTTACCCTTTATGTGGAGCGTACTGTTGTCTACTATTTCTTGTGTCAAATTCCTACAATTCACATGCTTTCTGCAAGTGGGACGAAGCAGCATAACGGATGGTAAAATGTGTAATGAGCTAGCTGAGCACCTAGAGCTGTCTCTTTTTCAGCAGGCTCCACCTGTCAGTGAGAACAGAGACGGACTGTGATGCCACACGTCCTTGCGACCGCCTGCTTGGAGCAGCTCAGTGTATCAAGCTCGGTGTCACATATAAAACAGTTCGATGTAAAGACTTCTTGCCTCCGAGAAGTTTACAGTGTAGCACGTACCTGTATGCGTGGAGTCCGCTCAGAGTCCCCTCTTGAGTACACCTCAAGTACGCACAGACCTCCGCGGAACGCCCCAGTATGTGGGAGCCTTTGCATGAATGCACTTCTAGTTTCGACATTACAGTCAGCAGTCTTGTAGACAGCTCAGGGATCCGATCAGGTAGTGAC